>NC_090936.1:112838491-113463491 GCF_040938575.1 Ambystoma mexicanum | reverse complement strand
TTTTAAGGCCTTTTTTGGGCTGCTATCATATTCTGAACTTTCAGTGGTGCAGGATGCATGTTATTTCCATAAATATTTTTGGGAATTTCAGTGGTCTAGGATGCGGGTTAATGCCCATTTCAGGCTGCAAATGTTTTTGGGATATTCAGAGCTCTCTGACACCGTTTTTGGGCAACCAACATTTTCTGGACTTTAGGGGGTCTAGGATGCCTGTAAACCCCTTTTTTGGGCCTCCAAAGTTTTCAACATTTTTGCAGCCTAAGATGCATTTTAAGGCCTTTTTGTGGGCTGCTAACATATTCGGAACTTTCAGCGGTGCAGGATGCATTTTTCGTGCCATAAATATTTTTTGGGAATTTCAGTGGTCTAGGATGAGGGTTAATGCCCATTTCAGGCTGCAAATGTTTTTGGGACATTCAGAGCTCTGTGACACAGTTTTTGGGCCACCAACTTTTTCTAGACTTTAGGGGGTCTAGGATGACTGTAAACCCCTTTTTTGGGCCTCTAAAGTTTTCAACATTTTTGCAGCCTAAAATTCATATTAAGGCCTTTTTTGGGCTGCTAACATATTCTGAACTTTCAGTGGTGTAGGATGCATTTTTCGTGCCATAAATATTTTTGGGAATTTCAGTGGTCTAGGATGAGGGTTAATGCCCATTTCAGGCTGCAAATGTTTTTGGGACATTCAGAGCTCTCTGACACAGTTTTTGGGCCACCAACTTTTTCTGGACTTTAGGGGGTCTAGGATGACTGTAAACCCCTTTTCTGGGCCTCTAAAGTTTTCAACATTTTTGCAGCCTAAAATGCATATTAAGGCCTTTTTTGGGCTGCTAACATATTCTGAACTTTCAGTGGTGTAGCATGCATTTTTCGTGCCATAAATATTTTTGGGAATTTCAGTGGTCTAGGATGTGGGTTAATGCCCATTTCAGGCTGCAAATGTTTTTGGGATATTCAGAGCTCTCTGACACCATTTTTGGGCAACCAACATTTTCTGGAATTTAGGGGGTCTAGGATGCCTGTAAACCCCTTTTTTGGGCCCCCAAAGTTTTCAACATTTTTGCAGCCTAAAATGCATTTTAAGGCCTTTTTTGGGCTGCTAACATGTTCTGAACTTTCAGCGGTGCAGGATGCATTTTTCGTGCCATAAATATTTTTGGGAATTTCAGTGGTCTAGGATGAGGGTTAATGCCCATTTCAGGCTGCAAATGTTTTTGGGACATTCAGAGCTCTCTGACACAGTTTTTGGGCCACCAACTATTTCTGGACTTTAGGGGGTCTAGGATGACTGTAAACCCCTTTTTTGGGCCTCTAAAGTTTTCAACATTTTTGCAGCCTAAAATGCATATTAAGGCCTTTTTTGGGCTGCTAACATATTCTGAACTTTCAGTGGTGTAGGATGCATTTTTCGTGCCATAAATATTTTTGGGAATTTCAGTGGTCTAGGATGAGGGTTAATGCCCATTTCAGGCTGCAAATGTTTTTGGGACATTCAGAGCTCTCTGACACAGTTTTTGGGCCACCAACTTTTTCTGGACTTTAGGGGGTCTAGGATGACTGTAAACCCCTTTTTTGGGCCTCCAAAGTTTTCAACATTTTTGCAGCCTAAGATGCATTTTAAGGCCTTTTTTGGGCTGCTATCATATTCTGAACTTTCAGTGGTGCAGGATGCATGTTATTTCCATAAATATTTTTGGGAATTTCAGTGGTCTAGGATGCGGGTTAATGCCCATTTCAGGCTGCAAATGTTTTTGGGATATTCAGAGCTCTCTGACACCGTTTTTGGGCAACCAACATTTTCTGGACTTTAGGGGGTCTAGGATGCCTGTAAACCCCTTTTTTGGGCCCCCAAAGTTTTCAACATTTTTGCAGCCTAAGATGCATTTTAAGGCCTTTTTTGGGCTGCTATCATATTCTGAACTTTCAGTGGTGCAGGATGCATGTTATTTCCATAAATATTTTTGGGAATTTCAGTGGTCTAGGATGCGGGTTAATGCCCATTTCAGGCTGCAAATGTTTTTTGGGATATTCAGAGCTCTCTGACACCGTTTTTGGGCAACCAACATTTTCTGGACTTTAGGGGGTCTAGGATGCCTGTAAACCCCTTTTTTGGGCCTCCAAAGTTTTCAACATTTTTGCAGCCTAAGATGCATTTTAAGGCCTTTTTTTTTGGGCTGCTAACATATTCTGAACCTTCAGCGGTGCAGGATGCATTTTCCGTGCCATAAATATTTTTTGGGAATTTCAGTGGTCTAGGATGAGGGTTAATGCCCATTTCAGGCTGCAAATGTTTTTGGGACATTCAGAGCTCTCTGACACAGTGTTTGGGCCACCAACTTTTTCTGGACTTTAGGGGGTCTAGGATGACTGTAAACCCCTTTTTTGGGCCTCTAAAGTTTTCAACATTTTTGCAGCCTAAAATTCATATTAAGGCCTTTTTTGGGCTGCTAACATATTGTGAACTTTCAGGGGTGTAGGATGCATTTTTCGTGCCATAAATATATTTGGGAATTTCAGTGGTCTAGGATGAGGGTTAATGCCCATTTCAGGCTGCAAATGTTTTTGGGACATTCAGAGCTCTCTGACACAGTTTTTGGGCCACCAACTTTTTCTGGACTTTAGGGGTCTAGGATGCCTGTAAACCCCTTTTTTGGGCCTCCAAAGTTTTCAACATTTTTGCAGCCTAAGATGCATTTTAAGGCCTTTTTTTGGGCTGCTAACATATTCTGAACTTTCAGCGGTGCAGGATGCATTTTTCGTGCCATAAATATATTTGGGAATTTCAGTGGTCTAGGATGCGGGTTAATGCCCATTTCAGGCTGCAAATGTTTTTGGGATATTCAGAGCTCTCTGACACCGTTTTTGGGCCACCAACATTTTCTGGACTTTAGGGGGTCTAGGATGTCTGTAAACCCCTTTTTTGGGCCTCCAAAGTTTTCTACATTTTTGCAGCCCTAAGATGATTGTTATGGCCTTTTTTGGGCTGCTAACATATTCTGAACTTTCAGCGGTGTAGGATGCGTTTTTCCTGCCATAAATATTTTTTGGAATTTCAGTGGTTAAGGATGCGGGTTAATGCCCATTTCAGGCTGCAAATGTTTTTGGGACATTCAGAGCTTTTTGACACAGTTTTTAGGCCACCAACATTTTCTGGACTTTAGGGGGTCTAGGATGACTGTAAACCCCTTTTTTGGGCCCCCAAAGTTTTCAACATTTTTGCAGCCTAAGATGCATTTTAAGGCCTTTTTTTGGGCTTCTAACATATTCTGAACTTTCAGGGTGTAAGATGCAATTTTCGTACCATAAATATTTTTGGGAATTTCAGTGGTCTAGGATACGTGTTAATGCCCCTTATGGGCTACAAATGTTTTTGGGATATTCAGAGCTCTCTGACACCGTTTTTGGGCATCCAACATTTTCTGGACATTAGGGGGTCTAGGATGCCTGCAAACCCCTTTTTTGGGCCTCCAAAGTTTTCAACATTTTTGCAGCCTAAGATGCATTTTAAGGCCTTTTTTGGGCTGCTATCATATTCTGAACTTTCAGTGATGCAGGATGCATGTTATTTCCATAAAAATTTTTGGGAATTTCAGTGGTCTAGGATGCGGGTTAATGCCCATTTCAGGCTGCAAATGTTTTTGGGATATTCAGAGCTCTCTGACACCGTTTTTGGGCAACCAACATTTTCTGGACTTTAGGGGGTCTAGGATGACTGTAAACCCCTTTTTTTGGGCCCCCAAAGTTTTCAACATTTTTGCAGCCTAAGATGCATTTTAAGGCCTTTTTTTGGGCTGCTAACATGTTCTGAACTTTCAGCGGTGTAGGATGCATTTTTCGTGCCATGAATATTTTTGGGAATTTCAGTGGTCTAGGATGCGGTTTAATGCCCATTTCAGGCTGCAAATATGTTTGGGACATTCAGAGCTCTCTGACACCGTTTTTAGGCAACCAACATTTTCTGGACTTTAGGGGGTCTAGGATGCCTGTAAACCCCTTTTTTGGGCCTCCAAAGTTTTCAACATTTTTGCAGCCTAAGATGCATTTTAAGGCCTTTTTTTGGGCTGCTAACATATTCTGAACTTTCAGCGGTGCAGGATGCATTTTTCGTGCCATAAATATTTTTTGGGAATTTCAGTGGTCTAGGATGAGGGTTAATGCCCATTTCAGGCTGCAAATGTTTTTGGGACATTCAGAGCTCTCTGACACAGTTTTTGGGCCACCAACTTTTTCTGGACTTTAGGGGGTCTAGGATGACTGTAAACCCCTTTTTTGGGCCTCCAAAGTTTTCAACATTTTTGCAGCCTAAGATGCATTTTAAGGCCTTTTTTGGGCTGCTATCATATTCTGAACTTTCAGTGATGCAGGATGCATGTTATTTCCATAAATATTTTTGGGAATTTCAGTGGTCTAGGATGCGGGTTAATGCCCATTTCAGGCTGCAAATGTTTTTGGGACATTCAGAGCTCTCTGACACAGTTTTTGGGCCACCAACTTTTTCTGGACTTTAGGGGGTCTAGGATGACTGTAAACCCCTTTTTTGGGCCTCCAAAGTTTTCAACATTTTTGCAGCCTAAGATGCATTTTACGGCCTTTTTTGGGCTGCTATCATATTCTGAACTTTCAGTGATGCAGGATGCATGTTATTTCCATAAAAATTTTTGGGAATTTCAGTGGTCTAGGATGCGGGTTAATGCCCATTTCAGGCTGCAAATGTTTTTGGGATATTCAGAGCTCTCTGACACCGTTTTTGGGCAACCAACATTTTCTGGACTTTAGGGGGTCTAGGATGACTGTAAACCCCTTTTTTGGGCCCCCAAAGTTTTCAACATTTTTGCAGCCTAAGATGCATTTTAAGGTCTTTTTTTGGGCTGCTAACATGTTCTGAACTTTCAGCAGTGTAGGATGCATTTTTCGTGCCATAAATATTTTTTGGGAATTTCAGTGGTCTAGGATGAGGGTTAATGCCCATTTCAGGCTGCAAATGTTTTTGGGACATTCAGAGCTCTGTGACACAGTTTTTGGGCCACCAACTTTTTCTAGACTTTAGGGGGTCTAGGATGACTGTAAACCCCTTTTTTGGGCCTCTAAAGTTTTCAACATTTTTGCAGCCTAAAATTCATATTAAGGCCTTTTTTGGGCTGCTAACATATTCTGAACTTTCAGTGGTGTAGGATGCATTTTTCGTGCCATAAATATTTTTGGGAATTTCAGTGGTCTAGGATGAGGGTTAATGCCCATTTCAGGCTGCAAATGTTTTTGGGACATTCAGAGCTCTCTGACACAGTTTTTGGGCCACCAACTTTTTCTGGACTTTAGGGGGTCTAGGATGACTGTAAACCCCTTTTCTGGGCCTCTAAAGTTTTCAACATTTTTGCAGCCTAAAATGCATATTAAGGCCTTTTTTGGGCTGCTAACATATTCTGAACTTTCAGTGGTGTAGCATGCATTTTTCGTGCCATAAATATTTTTGGGAATTTCAGTGGTCTAGGATGTGGGTTAATGCCCATTTCAGGCTGCAAATGTTTTTGGGATATTCAGAGCTCTCTGACACCATTTTTGGGCAACCAACATTTTCTGGAATTTAGGGGGTCTAGGATGCCTGTAAACCCCTTTTTTGGGTCCCCAAAGTTTTCAACATTTTTGCAGCCTAAGATGCATTTTAAGGCCTTTTTTTGGGCTGCTAACATGTTCTGAACTTTCAGCGGTGTAGGATGCATTTTTCGTGCCATGAATATTTTTGGGAATTTCAGTGGTCTAGGATGCGGTTTAATGCCCATTTCAGGCTGCAAATATGTTTGGGACATTCAGAGCTCTCTGACACCGTTTTTGGGCAACCAACATTTTCTGGACTTTAGGGGGTCTAGGATGCCTGTAAACCCCTTTTTTGGGCCTCCAAAGTTTTCATCATTTTTGCAGCCTAAGATGCTTTTTAAGGCCTTTTTTTGGGCTGCTAACATGTTCTGAACTTTCAGCGGTGCAGGATGCATATTTCGTCCAATAAATATTTTTGGGAATTTGAGTGGTCTAGGATGAGGGTTAATGCCCATTTCAGGCTGCAAATGTTTTTGGGACATTCAGAGCTCTCTGACACAGTTTTTGGGCCACCAACTTTTTCTGGACTTTAGGGGGTCTAGGATGACTGTAAACCCCTTTTTTGGGCCTCCAAAGTTTTCAACATTTTTGCAGCCTAAGATGCATTTTAAGGCCTTTTTTGGGCTGCTATCATATTCTGAACTTTCAGTGATGCAGGATGCATGTTATTTCCATACAAATTTTTGGGAATTTCAGTGGTCTAGGATGCGGGTTAATGCCCATTTCAGGCTGCAAATGTTTTTGGGATATTCAGAGCTCTCTGACACCGTTTTTGGGCAACCAACATTTTCTGGACTTTAGGGGGTCTAGGATGACTGTAAACCCCTTTTTTGGGCCCCCAAAGTTTTCAACATTTTTGCAGCCTAAGATGCATTTTAAGGCCTTTTTTTGGGCTGCTAACATGTTCTGAACTTTCAGCGGTGTAGGATGCATTTTTCGTGCCATGAATATTTTTGGGAATTTCAGTGGTCTAGGATGCGGTTTAATGCCCATTTCAGGCTGCAAATGTTTTTGGGATATTCAGAGCTCTCTGACACCGTTTTTGGGCAACCAACATTTTCTGGACTTTAGGGGGTCTAGGATGACTGTAAACCCCTTTTTTGGGCCCCCAAAGTTTTCAACATTTTTGCAGCCTAAGATGCATTTTAAGGCCTTTTTTTGGGCTGCTAACATATTCTGAACTTTCAGCGGTGCAGGATGCATTTTTCGTGCCATAAATATTTTTTGGGAATTTCAGTGGTCTAGGATGAGGGTTAATGCCCATTTCAGGCTGCAAATGTTTTTGGGACATTCAGAGCTCTCTGACACAGTTTTTGGGCCACCAACTTTTTCTGGACTTTAGGGGGTCTAGGATGACTGTAAACCCCTTTTTTGGGCCTCCAAAGTTTTCAACATTTTTGCAGCCTAAGATGCATTTTAAGGCCTTTTTTGGGCTGCTATCATATTCTGAACTTTCAGTGATGCAGGATGCATGTTATTTCCATAAATATTTTTGGGAATTTCAGTGGTCTAGGATGCGGGTTAATGCCCATTTCAGGCTGCAAATGTTTTTGGGATATTCAGAGCTCTCTGACACCGTTTTTGGGCAACCAACATTTTCTGGACTTTAGGGGGTCTAGGATGACTGTAAACCCCTTTTTTGGGCCCCCAAAGTTTTCAACATTTTTGCAGCCTAAGATGCATTTTAAGGCCTTTTTTTGGGCTGCTAACATGTTCTGAACTTTCAGCGGTGTAGGATGCATTTTTCGTGCCATGAATATTTTTGGGAATTTCAGTGGTCTAGGATGCGGTTTAATGCCCATTTCAGGCTGCAAATATGTTTGGGACATTCAGAGCTCTCTGACACCGTTTTTGGGCAACCAACATTTTCTGGACTTTAGGGGGTCTAGGATGCCTGTAAACCCCTTTTTTGGGCCTCCAAAGTTTTCAACATTTTTGCAGCCTAAGATGCATTTTAAGGCCTTTTTTTGGGCTGCTAACATATTCTGAACTTTCAGCGGTGCAGGATGCATTTTTCGTGCCATAAATATTTTTTGGGAATTTCAGTGGTCTAGGATGAGGGTTAATGCCCATTTCAGGCTGCAAATGTTTTTGGGATATTCAGAGCTCTCTGACACCGTTTTTGGGCAACCAACATTTTCTGGACTTTAGGGGGTCTAGGATGCCTGTAAACCCCTTTTTTGGGCCCCCAAAGTTTTCAACATTTTTGCAGCCTAAGATGCATTTTAAGGCCTTTTTTGGGCTGCTATCATATTCTGAACTTTCAGTGGTGCAGGATGCATGTTATTTCCATAAATATTTTTGGGAATTTCAGAGGTCTAGGATGCGGGTTAATGCCCATTTCAGGCTGCAAATGTTTTTTGGGATATTCAGAGCTCTCTGACACCGTTTTTGGGCAACCAACATTTTCTGGACTTTAGGGGGTCTAGGATGCCTGTAAACCCCTTTTTTGGGCCCCCAAAGCTTTCAACATTTTTGCAGCCTAAGATGCATTTTAAGGCCTTTTTTTGGGCTGCTAACATGTTCTGAACTTTCAGCGGTGCAGGATGCATTTTTCGTGCCATAAATATTTTTGGGAATTTCAGTGGTCTAGGATGAGGGTTAATGCCCATTTCAGGCTGCAAATGTTTTTGGGACATTCAGAGCTCTCTGACACCGTTTTTGGGCAACCAACATTTTCTGGACTTTAGGGGGTCTAGGATGACTGTAAACCCCTTTTTTGGGCCTCTAAAGTTTTCAACATTTTTGCAGCCTAAAATGCATATTAAGGCCTTTTTTGGGCTGCTAACATATTCTGAACTTTCAGTGGTGTAGGATGCATTTTTCGTGCCATAAATATTTTTGGGAATTTCAGTGGTCTAGGATGAGGGTTAATGCCCATTTCAGGCTGCAAATGTTTTTGGGACATTCAGAGCTCTCTGACACAGTTTTTGGGCCACCAACTTTTTCTGGACTTTAGGGGGTCTAGGATGACTGTAAACCCCTTTTTTGGGCCTCCAAAGTTTTCAACATTTTTGCAGCCTAAGATGCATTTTAAGGCCTTTTTTGGGCTGCTATCATATTCTGAACTTTCAGTGGTGCAGGATGCATGTTATTTCCATAAATATTTTTGGGAATTTCAGTGGTCTAGGATGCGGGTTAATGCCCATTTCAGGCTGCAAATGTTTTTGGGATATTCAGAGCTCTCTGACACCGTTTTTGGGCAACCAACATTTTCTGGACTTTAGGGGGTCTAGGATGCCTGTAAACCCCTTTTTTGGGCCTCCAAAGTTTTCAACATTTTTGCAGCCTAAGATGCATTTTAAGGCCTTTTTGTGGGCTGCTAACATATTCGGAACTTTCAGCGGTGCAGGATGCATTTTTCGTGCCATAAATATTTTTTGGGAATTTCAGTGGTCTAGGATGAGGGTTAATGCCCATTTCAGGCTGCAAATGTTTTTGGGACATTCAGAGCTCTGTGACACAGTTTTTGGGCCACCAACTTTTTCTAGACTTTAGGGGGTCTAGGATGACTGTAAACCCCTTTTTTGGGCCTCTAAAGTTTTCAACATTTTTGCAGCCTAAAATTCATATTAAGACCTTTTTTGGGCTGCTAACATATTCTGAACTTTCAGTGGTGTAGGATGCATTTTTCGTGCCATAAATATTTTTGGGAATTTCAGTGGTCTAGGATGAGGGTTAATGCCCATTTCAGGCTGCAAATGTTTTTGGGACATTCAGAGCTCTCTGACACAGTTTTTGGGCCACCAACTTTTTCTGGACTTTAGGGGGTCTAGGATGACTGTAAACCCCTTTTCTGGGCCTCTAAAGTTTTCAACATTTTTGCAGCCTAAAATGCATATTAAGGCCTTTTTTGGGCTGCTAACATATTCTGAACTTTCAGTGGTGTAGCATGCATTTTTCGTGCCATAAATATTTTTGGGAATTTCAGTGGTCTAGGATGTGGGTTAATGCCCATTTCAGGCTGCAAATGTTTTTGGGATATTCAGAGCTCTCTGACACCATTTTTGGGCAACCAACATTTTCTGGAATTTAGGGGGTCTAGGATGCCTGTAAACCCCTTTTTTGGGCCCCCAAAGTTTTCAACATTTTTGCAGCCTAAGATGCATTTTAAGGCCTTTTTTTGGGCTGCTAACATGTTCTGAACTTTCAGCGGTGTAGGATGCATTTTTCGTGCCATGAATATTTTTGGGAATTTCAGTGGTCTAGGATGCGGTTTAATGCCCATTTCAGGCTGCAAATATGTTTGGGACATTCAGAGCTCTCTGGCACCGTTTTTGGGCAACCAACATTTTCTGGACTTTAGGGGGTCTAGGATGCCTGTAAACCCCTTTTTTGGGCCTCCAAAGTTTTCATCATTTTTGCAGCCTAAGATGCATTTTAAGGCCTTTTTTTGGGCTGCTAACATGTTCTGAACTTTCAGCGGTGCAGGATGCATATTTCGTCCAATAAATATTTTTGGGAATTTGAGTGGTCTAGGATGAGGGTTAATGCCCATTTCAGGCTGCAAATGTTTTTGGGACATTCAGAGCTCTCTGACACAGTTTTTGGGCCACCAACTTTTTCTGGACTTTAGGGGGTCTAGGATGACTGTAAACCCCTTTTTTGGGCCTCCAAAGTTTTCAACATTTTTGCAGCCTAAGATGCATTTTAAGGCCTTTTTTGGGCTGCTATCATATTCTGAACTTTCAGTGATGCAGGATGCATGTTATTTCCATAAAAATTTTTGGGAATTTCAGTGGTCTAGGATGCGGGTTAATGCCCATTTCAGGCTGCAAATGTTTTTGGGATATTCAGAGCTCTCTGACACCGTTTTTGGGCAACCAACATTTTCTGGACTTTAGGGGGTCTAGGATGACTGTAAACCCCTTTTTTGGGCCCCCAAAGTTTTCAACATTTTTGCAGCCTAAGATGCATTTTAAGGCCTTTTTTTGGGCTGCTAACATGTTCTGAACTTTCAGCGGTGTAGGATGCATTTTTCGTGCCATGAATATTTTTGGGAATTTCAGTGGTCTAGGATGCGGTTTAATGCCCATTTCAGGCTGCAAATATGTTTGGGACATTCAGAGCTCTCTGACACCGTTTTTAGGCAACCAACATTTTGTGGACCTTAGGGGGTCTAGGATGCCTGTAAACCCCTTTTTTGGGCCTCCAAAGTTTTCAACATTTTTGCAGCCTAAGATGCATTTTAAGGCCTTTTTTTGGGCTGCTAACATATTCTGAACTTTCAGCGGTGCAGGATGCATTTTTCGTGCCATAAATATTTTTTGGGAATTTCAGTGGTCTAGGATGAGGGTTAATGCCCATTTCAGGCTGCAAATGTTTTTGGGACATTCAGAGCTCTCTGACACAGTTTTTGGGCCACCAACTTTTTCTGGACTTTAGGGGGTCTAGGATGACTGTAAACCCCTTTTTTGGGCCTCCAAAGTTTTCAACATTTTTGCAGCCTAAGATGCATTTTAAGGCCTTTTTTGGGCTGCTATCATATTCTGAACTTTCAGTGATGCAGGATGCATGTTATTTCCATAAATATTTTTGGGAATTTCAGTGGTCTAGGATGCGGGTTAATGCCCATTTCAGGCTGCAAATGTTTTTGGGATATTCAGAGCTCTCTGACACCGTTTTTGGGCAACCAACATTTTCTGGACTTTAGGGGGTCTAGGATGACTGTAAACCCCTTTTTTGGGCCCCCAAAGTTTTCAACATTTTTGCAGCCTAAGATGCATTTTAAGGCCTTTTTTTGGGCTGCTAACATGTTCTGAACTTTCAGCGGTGTAGGATGCATTTTTCGTGCCATGAATATTTTTGGGAATTTCAGTGGTCTAGGATGCGGTTTAATGACCATTTCAGGCTGCAAATATGTTTGGGACATTCAGAGCTCTCTGACACCGTTTTTGGGCAACCAACATTTTCTGGACTTTAGGGGGTCTAGGATGCCTGTAAACCCCTTTTTTGGGCCTCCAAAGTTTTCAACATTTTTGCAGCCTAAGATGCATTTTAAGGCCTTTTTTTGGGCTGCTAACATATTCTGAACTTTCAGCGGTGCAGGATGCATTTTTCGTGCCATAAATATTTTTTGGGAATTTCAGTGGTCTAGGATGAGGGTTAATGCCCATTTCAGGCTGCAAATGTTTTTGGGACATTCAGAGCTCTCTGACACAGTTTTTGGGCCACCAACTTTTTCTGGACTTTAGGGGGTCTAGGATGACTGTAAACCCCTTTTTTGGGCCTCCAAAGTTTTCAACATTTTTGCAGCCTAAGATGCATTTTAAGGCCTTTTTTGGGCTGCTATCATATTCTGAACTTTCAGTGGTGCAGGATGCATGTTATTTCCATAAATATTTTTGGGAATTTCAGTGGTCTAGGATGCGGGTTAATGCCCATTTCAGGCTGCAAATGTTTTTGGGATATTCAGAGCTCTCTGACACCGTTTTTGGGCAACCAACATTTTCTGGACTTTAGGGGGTCTAGGATGCCTGTAAACCCCTTTTTTGGGCCCCCAAAGTTTTCAACATTTTTGCAGCCTAAGCTGCATTTTAAGGCCTTTTTTTGGGCTGCTAACATGTTCTGAACTTTCAGCGGTGCAGGATGCATTTTTCGTGCCATAAATATTTTTGGGAATTTCAGTGGTCTAGGATGAGGGTTAATGCCCATTTCAGGCTGCAAATGTTTTTGGGACATTCAGAGCTCTCTGACACAGTTTTTGGGCCACCAACTTTTTCTGGACTTTAGGGGGTCTAGGATGACTGTAAACCCCTTTTTTGGGCCTCTAAAGTTTTCAACATTTTTGCAGCCTAAAATGCACATTAAGGCCTTTTTTGGGCTGCTAACATATTCTGAACTTTCAGTGGTGTAGGATGCATTTTTCGTGCCATGAATATTTTTGGGAATTTCAGTGGTCTAGGATGAGGGTTAATGCCCATTTCAGGCTGCAAATGTTTTTGGGACATTCAGAGATCTCTGACACAGTTTTTGGGCCACCAACTTTTTCTGGACTTTAGGGGGTCTAGGATGACTGTAAACCCCTTTTTGGGGCCTCCAAAGTTTTCAACATTTTTGCAGCCTAAGATGCATTTTAAGGCCTTTTTTGGGCTGCTATCATATTCTGAACTTTCAGTGGTGCAGGATGCATGTTATTTCCATAAATATTTTTGGGAATTTCAGTGGTCTAGGATGCGGGTTAATGCCCATTTCAGGCTGCAAATGTTTTTTGGGATATTCAGAGCTCTCTGACACCGTTTTTGGGCAACCAGCATTTTCTGGACTTTAGGGGGTCTAGGATGCCTGTAAACCCCTTTTTTGGGCCTCTAAAGTTTTCAACATTTTTGCAGCCTAAAATGCATATTAAGGCCTTTTTTGGGCTGCTAACATATTCTGAACTTTCAGTGGTGTAGGATGCATTTTTCGTGCCATAAATATTTTTGGGAATTTCAGTGGTCTAGGATGAGGGTTAATGCCCATTTCAGGCTGCAAATGTTTTTGGGACATTCAGAGCTCTCTGACACAGTTTTTGGGCCACCAACTTTTTCTGGACTTTAGGGGGTCTAGGATGACTGTAAACCCCTTTTTTGGGCCTCCAAAGTTTTCAACATTTTTGCAGCCTAAGATGCATTTTAAGGCCTTTTTTGGGCTGCTATCATATTCTGAACTTTCAGTGGTGCAGGATGCATGTTATTTCCATAAATATTTTTGCGAATTTCAGTGGTCTAGGATACGTGTTAATGCCCCTTATGGGCTACAAATGTTTTTGGGATATTCAGAGCTCTCTGACACCGTTTTTGGGCATCCAACATTTTCTGGACATTAGGGGGTCTAGGATGCCTGCAAACCCCTTTTTTGGGCCTCCAAAGTTTTCAACATTTTTGCAGCCTAAGATGCATTTTAAGGCCTTTTTGTGGGCTGCTAACATATTCTGAACTTTCAGCGGTGCAGGATGCATTTTTCGTGCCATAAATATTTTTTGGGAATTTCAGTGGTCTATGATGAGGGTTAATGCCCATTTCAGGCTGCACATGTTTTTGGGATATTCAGAGCTCTCTGACACCGTTTTTGGGCAACCAACATTTTCTGGACTTTAGGGGGTCTAGGATGCCTGTAAACCCCTTTTTTGGGCCTCCAAACTTTTCAACATTTTTGCAGCCTAAGATGCATTTTAAGGCCTTTTTGTGGGCTGCTAACATATTCTGAACTTTCAGCGGTGCAGGATGCATTTTTCGTGCCATAAATATTTTTTGGGAATTTCAGTGGTCTAGGATGAGGGTTAATGCCCATTTCAGGCTGCAAATGTTTTTGGGACATTCAGAGCTCTCTGACACAGTTTTTGGGCCACCAACTTTTTCTGGACTTTAGGGGGTCTAGGATGACTGTAAACCCCTTTTTTGGGCCTCTAAAGTTTTCAACATTTTTGCAGCCTAAAATGCATATTAAGGCCTTTTTTGGGCTGCTAACATATTCTGAACTTTCAGTGGTGTAGAATGCATTTTTCGTGCCATAAATATTTTTGGGAATTTCAGTGGTCTAGGATGCGGGTTAATGCCCATTTCAGGCTGCAAATGTTTTTGGGATATTCAGAGCTCTCTGACACCGTTTTTGGGCAACCAACATTTTCTGGACTTTAGGGGGTCTAGGATGCCTGTAAACCCCTTTTTTGGGCCCCCAAAGTTTTCAACATTTTTGCAGCCTAAGATGCATTTTAAGGCCTTTTTTTGGGCTGCTAACATGTTCTGAACTTTCAGCGGTGCAGGATGCATATTTCGTCCCATGAATATTTTTGGGAATTTGAGTGGTCTAGGATGAGGGTTAATGCCCATTTCAGGCTGCAAATGTTTTTGGGACATTCAGAGCTCTCTGACACCGTTTTTGGGCAACCAACATTTTCTGGACTTTAGGGGGTCTAGGATGACTGTAAACCCCTTTTTTGGGCCTCTAAAGTTTTCAACATTTTTGCAGCCTAAAATGCATATTAAGGCCTTTTTTGGGCTGCTAACATATTCTGAACTTTCAGTGGTGTAGGATGCATTTTTCGTGCCATAAATATTTTTGGGAATTTCAGTGGTCTAGGATGAGGGTTAATGCCCATTTCAGGCTGCAAATGTTTTTGGGACATTCAGAGCTCTCTGACACAGTTTTTGGGCCACCAACTTTTTCTGGACTTTAGGGGGTCTAGGATGACTGTAAACCCCTTTTTTGGGCCTCCAAAGTTTTCAACATTTTTGCAGCCTAAGATGCATTTTAAGGCCTTTTTTGGGCTGCTATCATATTCTGAACTTTCAGTGGTGCAGGATGCATGTTATTTCCATAAATATTTTTGGGAATTTCAGTGGTCTAGGATACGTGTTAATGCCCCTTATGGGCTACAAATGTTTTTGGGATATTCAGAGCTCTCTGACACCGTTTGTGGGCATCCAACATTTTCTGGACATTAGGGGGTCTAGGATGCCTGCAAACCCCTTTTTTGGGCCTCCAAAGTTTTCAACATTTTTGCAGCCTAAGATGCATTTTAAGGCCTTTTTGTGGGCTGCTAACATATTCTGAACTTTCAGCGGTGCAGGATGCATTTTTCGTGCCATAAATATTTTTTGGGAATTTCAGTGGTCTATGATGAGGGTTAATGCCCATTTCAGGCTGCACATGTTTTTGGGATATTCAGAGCTCTCTGACACCGTTTTTGGGCAACCAACATTTTCTGGACTTTAGGGGGTCTAGGATGCCTGTAAACCCCTTTTTTGGGCCTCCAAAGTTTTCAACATTTTTGCAGCCTAAGATGCATTTTAAGGCCTTTTTGTGGGCTGCTAACATATTCTGAACTTTCAGCGGTGCAGGATGCATTTTTCGTGCCATAAATATTTTTTGGGAATTTCAGTGGTCTAGGATGAGGGTTAATGCCCATTTCAGGCTGCAAATGTTTTTGGGACATTCAGAGCTCTCTGACACAGTTTTTGGGCCACCAACTTTTTCTGGACTTTAGGGGGTCTAGGATGACTGTAAACCCCTTTTTTGGGCCTCTAAAGTTTTCAACATTTTTGCAGCCTAAAATGCATATTAAGGCCTTTTTTGGGCTGCTAACATATTCTGAACTTTCAGTGGTGTAGAATGCATTTTTCGTGCCATAAATATTTTTGGGAATTTCAGTGGTCTAGGATGCGGGTTAATGCCCTTTTCAGGCTGCAAATGTTTTTGGGATATTCAGAGCTCTCTGACACCGTTTTTGGGCAACCAACATTTTCTGGACTTTAGGGGGTCTAGGATGCCTGTAAACCCCTTTTTTGGGCCCCCAAAGTTTTCAACATTTTTGCAGCCTAAGATGCATTTTAAGGCCTTTTTTTGGGCTGCTAACATGTTCTGAACTTTCAGCGGTGCAGGATGCATATTTCGTCCCATAAATATTTTTGGGAATTTGAGTGGTCTAGGATGAGGGTTAATGCCCATTTCAGGCTGCAAATGTTTTTGGGACATTCAGAGCTCTCTGACATAGTTTTTAGGCCACCAACTTTTTCTGGACTTTAGGGGGTCTAGGATGACTGTAAACCCCTTTTTTGGGCCTCCAAAGTTTTCAACATTTTTGCAGCCTAAGATGCATTTTAAGGCCTTTTTTGGGCTGCTAACATATTCTGAACTTTCAGTGATGCAGGATGCATGTTATTTCCATAAAATTTTTGGGGAATTTCAGTGGTCTAGGATGCGGGTTAATGCCCATTTCAGGCTGCAAATGTTTTTGGGATATTCAGAGCTCTCTGACACCGTTTTTGGGCAACCAACATTTTCTGGACTTTAGGGGGTCTAGGATGACTGTAAACCCCTTTTTTGGGCCCCCAAAGTTTTCAACATTTTTGCAGCCTAAGATGCATTTTAAGGCCTTTTTTGGGCTGCTAACATGTTCTGAACTTTCAGCGGTGTAGGATGCATTTTTCGTGCCATGAATATTTTTGGGAATTTCAGTGGTCTAGGATGCGGTTTAATGCCCATTTCAGGCTGCAAATATGTTTGGGACATTCAGAGCTCTCTGACACCGTTTTTGGGCAACCAACATTTTCTGGACTTTAGGGGGTCTAGGATGCCTGTAAACCCCTTTTTTGGGCCTCCAAAGTTTTCAACATTTTTGCAGCCTAAGATGCATTTTAAGGCCTTTTTTTGGGCTGCTAACATATTCTGAACTTTCAGCGGTGCAGGATGCATTTTTCGTGCCATAAATATTTTTTGGGAATTTCAGTGGTCTAGGATGAGGGTTAATGCCCATTTCAGGGTGCAAATGTTTTTGGGACATTCAGAGCTCTCTGACACAGTTTTTGCGCCACCAACCTTTTCTGGACTTTAGGGGGTCTAGGATGACTGTAAACCCCTTTTTTGGGCCTCCAAAGTTTTCAACATTTTTTGCAGCCTAAGATGCATTTTAAGGCCTTTTTTGGGCTGCTATCATATTCTGAACTTTCAGTGGTGCAGGATGCATGTTATTTCCATAAATATTTTTGGGAATTTCAGTGGTCTAGGATGCGGGTTAATGCCCATTTCAGGCTGCAAATGTTTTTGGGATATTCAGAGCTCTCTGACACCGTTTTTGGGCAACCAACATTTTCTGGACTTTAGGGGGTCTAGGATGCCTGTAAACCCCTTTTTTGGGCCCCCAAAGTTTTCAACATTTTTGCAGCCTAAGATGCATTTTAAGGCCTTTTTTTGGGCTGCTAACATGTTCTGAACTTTCAGCGGTGCAGGATGCATTTTTCGTGCCATAAATATTTTTGGGAATTTCAGTGGTCTAGGATGAGGGTTAATGCCCATTTCAGGCTGCAAATGTTTTTGGGACATTCAGAGCTCTCTGACACAGTTTTGGGCCACCAACTTTTTCTGGACTTTAGGGGGTCTAGGATGACTGTAAACCCCTTTTTTGGGCCTCTAAAGTTTTCAACATTTTTGCAGCCTAAAATGCATATTAAGGCCTTTTTTGGGCTGCTAACATATTCTGAACTTTCAGTGGTGTAGGATGCATTTTTCGTGCCATAAATATTTTTGGGAATTTCAGTGGTCTAGGGTGAGGGTTAATGCCCATTTCAGGCTGCAAATGTTTTTGGGACATTCAGAGCTCTCTGACACAGTTTTTGGGCCACCAACTTTTTCTGGACTTTAGGGGGTCTAGGATGCCTGTAAACCCCTTTTTTGGGCCCCCAAAGTTTTCAACATTTTTGCAGCCTAAAATGCATTTTAAGGCTTTTTTTTGGGCTGCTAACATGTTCTGAACTTTCAGCGGTGCAGGATGCATTTTTCGTGCCATAAATATTTTTGGGAATTTCAGTGGTCTAGGATGAGGGTTAATGCCCATTTCAGGCTGCAAATGTTTTTGGGACATTCAGAGCTCTCTGACACAGTTTTTGGGCCACCAACTTTTTCTGGACTTTAGGGGGTCTAGGATGACTGTAAACCCCTTTTTTGGGCCTCTAAAGTTTTCAACATTTTTGCAGCCTAAAATGCATATTAAGGCCTTTTTTGGGCTGCTAACATATTCTGAACTTTCAGTGGTGTAGGATGCATTTTTCGTGCCATAAATATTTTTGGGAATTTCAGTGGTCTAGGATGAGGGTTAATGCCCATTTCAGGCTGCAAATGTTTTTGGGACATTCAGAGCTCTCTGACACAGTTTTTGGGCCACCAACTTTTTCTGGACTTTAGGGGGTCTAGGATGACTGTAAACCCCTTTTTTGGGCCTCCAAAGTTTTCAACATTTTTGCAGCCTAAGATGCATTTTAAGGCCTTTTTGGGGCTGCTATCATATTCTGAACTTTCAGTGGTGCAGGATGCATGTTATTTCCATAAATATTTTTGGGAATTTCAGTGGTCTAGGATGCGGGTTAATGCCCATTTCAGGCTGCAAATGTTTTTGGGATATTCAGAGCTCTCTGACACCGTTTTTGGGCAACCAACATTTTCTGGACTTTAGGGGGTCTAGGATGCCTGTAAACCCCTTTTTTGGGCCCCCAAAGTTTTCAACATTTTTGCAGCCTAAGATGCATTTTAAGGCCTTTTTTGGGCTGCTATCATATTCTGAACTTTCAGTGGTGCAGGATGCATGTTATTTCCATAAATATTTTTGGGAATTTCAGTGGTCTAGGATGCGGGTTAATGCCCATTTCAGGCTGCAAATGTTTTTTGGGATATTCAGAGCTCTCTGACACCGTTTTTGGGCAACCAACATTTTCTGGACTTTAGGGGGTCTAGGATGCCTGTAAACCCCTTTTTTGGGCCTCCAAAGTTTTCAACATTTTTGCAGCCTAAGATGCATTTTAAGGCCTTTTTTTTGGGCTTCTAACATATTCTGAACCTTCAGCGGTGCAGGATGCATTTTTCGTGCCATAAATATTTTTTGGGAATTTCAGTGGTCTAGGATGAGGGTTAATGCCCATTTCAGGCTGCAAATGTTTTTGGGACATTCAGAGCTCTCTGACACAGTTTTTGGGCCACCAACTTTTTCTGGACTTTAGGGGGTCTAGGATGACTGTAAACCCCTTTTTTGGGCCTCTAAAGTTTTCAACATTTTTGCAGCCTAAAATTCATATTAAGGCCTTTTTTGGGCTGCTAACATATTCTGAACTTTCAGTGGTGTAAGATGCATTTTCCGTGCCAAATCTATTTTTCGGAATTTCAGTGGTCTAGGATGCAGGTTAATGCCCATTTCAGGCTGCAAATATTTTTGGGACATTCAGAGCTCTCTGACACCGTTTTTGGGCAACCAACATTTTCTGGACTTTAGGGGGTCTAGGATGCCTGTAAACCCCTTTTTTGGACCTCCAAAGTTTTCAATATTTTTGCAGCCTAAGATGCATTTTAAGGCCTTTTTTGGGCTGCTAACATATTCTGAACTTTCAGCGGTGTAGGATGCATTTTTCGTGCCATGAATATTTTTGGGAATTTCAGTGGTCTAGGATGCGGTTTAATGCCCATTTCAGGCTGCAAATATTTTTGGGACATTCAGAGCTCTCTGACACCGTTTTTCGGCAACCAACATTTTCTGGACTTTAGGGGGTCTAGGATGCCTGTAAACCCCTTTTTTGGGCCTCCAAAGTTTTCAACATTTTTGCAGCCTAAGATGCATTTTAAGGCCTTTTTTTGGGCTGCTAACATATTCTGAACTTTCAGCGGTGCAGGATGCATTTTTCGTGCCATAAATATATTTGGGAATTTCAGTGGTCTAGGATGCGGGTTAATGCCCATTTCAGGCTGCAAATGTTTTTGGGATATTCAGAGCTCTCTGACACCGTTTTTGGGCCACCAACATTTTCTGGACTTTAGGGGGTCTAGGATGTCTGTAAACCCCTTTTTTGGGCCTCCAAAGTTTTCTACATTTTTGCAGCCCTAAGATGATTGTTATGGCCTTTTTTGGGCTGCTAACATATTCTGAACTTTCAGCGGTGTAGGATGCGTTTTTCCTGCCACAAATATTTTTTGGAATTTCAGTGGTTAAGGATGCGGGTTAATGCCCATTTCAGGCTGCAAATGTTTTTGGGACATTCAGAGCTTTTTGACACAGTTTTTAGGCCACCAACATTTTCTGGACTTTAGGGGGTCTAGGATGACTGTAAACCCCTTTTTTGGGCCCCCAAAGTTTTCAACATTTTTGCAGCCTAAGATGCATTTTAAGGCCTTTTTTTGGGCTTCTAACATATTCTGAACTTTCAGGGTGTAAGATGCAATTTTCGTACCATAAATATTTTTGGGAATTTCAGTGGTCTAGGATACGTGTTAATGCCCCTTATGGGCTACAAATGTTTTTGGGATATTCAGAGCTCTCTGACACCGTTTTTGGGCATCCAACATTTTCTGGACATTAGGGGGTCTAGGATGCCTGCAAACCCCTTTTTTGGGCCTCCAAAGTTTTCAACTTTTTTGCAGCCTAAGATGCATTTTAAGGCCTTTTTTGGGCTGCTATCATATTCTGAACTTTCAGTGGTGCAGGATGCATGTTATTTCCAATAATATTTTTGGGAATTTCAGTGGTCTAGGATGCGGGTTAATGCCCATTTCAGGCTGCAAATGTTTTTGGGATATTCAGAGCTCTCTGACACCGTTTTTGGGCAACCAACATTTTCTGGACTTTAGGGGGTCTAGGATGCCTGTAAACCCCTTTTTTGGGCCTCCAAAGTTTTCAACATTTTTGCAGCCTAAGATGCATTTTAAGGCCTTTTTGTGGGCTGCTAACATATTCGGAACTTTCAGCGGTGCAGGATGCATTTTTCGTGCCATAAATATTTTTTGGGAATTTCAGTGGTCTAGGATGAGGGTTAATGCCCATTTCAGGCTGCAAATGTTTTTGGGACATTCAGAGCTCTGTGACACAGTTTTTGGGCCACCAACTTTTTCTAGACTTTAGGGGGTCTAGGATGACTGTAAACCCCTTTTTTGGGCCTCTAAAGTTTTCAACATTTTTGCAGCCTAAGATGCATTTTAAGGCCTTTTTTTGGGCTGCTAACATGTTCTGAACTTTCAGCGGTGCAGGATGCATATTTCGTCCCATAAATATTTTTGGGAATTTGAGTGGTCTAGGATGAGGGTTAATGCCCATTTCAGGCTGCAAATGTTTTTGGGACATTCAGAGCTCTCTGACATAGTTTTTAGGCCACCAACTTTTTCTGGACTTTAGGGGGTCTAGGATGACTGTAAACCCCTTTTTTGGGCCTCCAAAGTTTTCAACATTTTTGCAGCCTAAGATGCATTTTAAGGCCTTTTTTGGGCTGCTAACATATTCTGAACTTTCAGTGATGCAGGATGCATGTTATTTCCATAAAATTTTTGGGGAATTTCAGTGGTCTAGGATGCGGGTTAATGCCCATTTCAGGCTGCAAATGTTTTTGGGATATTCAGAGCTCTCTGACACCGTTTTTGGGCAACCAACATTTTCTGGACTTTAGGGGGTCTAGGATGACTGTAAACCCCTTTTTTGGGCCCCCAAAGTTTTCAACATTTTTGCAGCCTAAGATGCATTTTAAGGCCTTTTTTGGGCTGCTAACATGTTCTGAACTTTCAGCGGTGTAGGATGCATTTTTCGTGCCATGAATATTTTTGGGAATTTCAGTGGTCTAGGATGCGGTTTAATGCCCATTTCAGGCTGCAAATATGTTTGGGACATTCAGAGCTCTCTGACACCGTTTTTGGGCAACCAACATTTTCTGGACTTTAGGGGGTCTAGGATGCCTGTAAACCCCTTTTTTGGGCCTCCAAAGTTTTCAACATTTTTGCAGCCTAAGATGCATTTTAAGGCCTTTTTTTGGGCTGCTAACATATTCTGAACTTTCAGCGGTGCAGGATGCATTTTTCGTGCCATAAATATTTTTTGGGAATTTCAGTGGTCTAGGATGAGGGTTAATGCCCATTTCAGGGTGCAAATGTTTTTGGGACATTCAGAGCTCTCTGACACAGTTTTTGCGCCACCAACCTTTTCTGGACTTTAGGGGGTCTAGGATGACTGTAAACCCCTTTTTTGGGCCTCCAAAGTTTTCAACATTTTTTGCAGCCTAAGATGCATTTTAAGGCCTTTTTTGGGCTGCTATCATATTCTGAACTTTCAGTGGTGCAGGATGCATGTTATTTCCATAAATATTTTTGGGAATTTCAGTGGTCTAGGATGCGGGTTAATGCCCATTTCAGGCTGCAAATGTTTTTGGGATATTCAGAGCTCTCTGACACCGTTTTTGGGCAACCAACATTTTCTGGACTTTAGGGGGTCTAGGATGCCTGTAAACCCCTTTTTTGGGCCCCCAAAGTTTTCAACATTTTTGCAGCCTAAGATGCATTTTAAGGCCTTTTTTTGGGCTGCTAACATGTTCTGAACTTTCAGCGGTGCAGGATGCATTTTTCGTGCCATAAATATTTTTGGGAATTTCAGTGGTCTAGGATGAGGGTTAATGCCCATTTCAGGCTGCAAATGTTTTTGGGACATTCAGAGCTCTCTGACACAGTTTTGGGCCACCAACTTTTTCTGGACTTTAGGGGGTCTAGGATGACTGTAAACCCCTTTTTTGGGCCTCTAAAGTTTTCAACATTTTTGCAGCCTAAAATGCATATTAAGGCCTTTTTTGGGCTGCTAACATATTCTGAACTTTCAGTGGTGTAGGATGCATTTTTCGTGCCATAAATATTTTTGGGAATTTCAGTGGTCTAGGGTGAGGGTTAATGCCCATTTCAGGCTGCAAATGTTTTTGGGACATTCAGAGCTCTCTGACACAGTTTTTGGGCCACCAACTTTTTCTGGACTTTAGGGGGTCTAGGATGCCTGTAAACCCCTTTTTTGGGCCCCCAAAGTTTTCAACATTTTTGCAGCCTAAAATGCATTTTAAGGCTTTTTTTTGGGCTGCTAACATGTTCTGAACTTTCAGCGGTGCAGGATGCATTTTTCGTGCCATAAATATTTTTGGGAATTTCAGTGGTCTAGGATGAGGGTTAATGCCCATTTCAGGCTGCAAATGTTTTTGGGACATTCAGAGCTCTCTGACACAGTTTTTGGGCCACCAACTTTTTCTGGACTTTAGGGGGTCTAGGATGACTGTAAACCCCTTTTTTGGGCCTCTAAAGTTTTCAACATTTTTGCAGCCTAAAATGCATATTAAGGCCTTTTTTGGGCTGCTAACATATTCTGAACTTTCAGTGGTGTAGGATGCATTTTTCGTGCCATAAATATTTTTGGGAATTTCAGTGGTCTAGGATGAGGGTTAATGCCCATTTCAGGCTGCAAATGTTTTTGGGACATTCAGAGCTCTCTGACACAGTTTTTGGGCCACCAACTTTTTCTGGACTTTAGGGGGTCTAGGATGACTGTAAACCCCTTTTTTGGGCCTCCAAAGTTTTCAACATTTTTGCAGCCTAAGATGCATTTTAAGGCCTTTTTGGGGCTGCTATCATATTCTGAACTTTCAGTGGTGCAGGATGCATGTTATTTCCATAAATATTTTTGGGAATTTCAGTGGTCTAGGATGCGGGTTAATGCCCATTTCAGGCTGCAAATGTTTTTGGGATATTCAGAGCTCTCTGACACCGTTTTTGGGCAACCAACATTTTCTGGACTTTAGGGGGTCTAGGATGCCTGTAAACCCCTTTTTTGGGCCCCCAAAGTTTTCAACATTTTTGCAGCCTAAGATGCATTTTAAGGCCTTTTTTGGGCTGCTATCATATTCTGAACTTTCAGTGGTGCAGGATGCATGTTATTTCCATAAATATTTTTGGGAATTTCAGTGGTCTAGGATGCGGGTTAATGCCCATTTCAGGCTGCAAATGTTTTTTGGGATATTCAGAGCTCTCTGACACCGTTTTTGGGCAACCAACATTTTCTGGACTTTAGGGGGTCTAGGATGCCTGTAAACCCCTTTTTTGGGCCTCCAAAGTTTTCAACATTTTTGCAGCCTAAGATGCATTTTAAGGCCTTTTTTTTGGGCTTCTAACATATTCTGAACCTTCAGCGGTGCAGGATGCATTTTTCGTGCCATAAATATTTTTTGGGAATTTCAGTGGTCTAGGATGAGGGTTAATGCCCATTTCAGGCTGCAAATGTTTTTGGGACATTCAGAGCTCTCTGACACAGTTTTTGGGCCACCAACTTTTTCTGGACTTTAGGGGGTCTAGGATGACTGTAAACCCCTTTTTTGGGCCTCTAAAGTTTTCAACATTTTTGCAGCCTAAAATTCATATTAAGGCCTTTTTTGGGCTGCTAACATATTCTGAACTTTCAGTGGTGTAAGATGCATTTTCCGTGCCAAATCTATTTTTCGGAATTTCAGTGGTCTAGGATGCAGGTTAATGCCCATTTCAGGCTGCAAATATTTTTGGGACATTCAGAGCTCTCTGACACCGTTTTTGGGCAACCAACATTTTCTGGACTTTAGGGGGTCTAGGATGCCTGTAAACCCCTTTTTTGGACCTCCAAAGTTTTCAATATTTTTGCAGCCTAAGATGCATTTTAAGGCCTTTTTTGGGCTGCTAACATATTCTGAACTTTCAGCGGTGTAGGATGCATTTTTCGTGCCATGAATATTTTTGGGAATTTCAGTGGTCTAGGATGCGGTTTAATGCCCATTTCAGGCTGCAAATATTTTTGGGACATTCAGAGCTCTCTGACACCGTTTTTCGGCAACCAACATTTTCTGGACTTTAGGGGGTCTAGGATGCCTGTAAACCCCTTTTTTGGGCCTCCAAAGTTTTCAACATTTTTGCAGCCTAAGATGCATTTTAAGGCCTTTTTTTGGGCTGCTAACATATTCTGAACTTTCAGCGGTGCAGGATGCATTTTTCGTGCCATAAATATATTTGGGAATTTCAGTGGTCTAGGATGCGGGTTAATGCCCATTTCAGGCTGCAAATGTTTTTGGGATATTCAGAGCTCTCTGACACCGTTTTTGGGCCACCAACATTTTCTGGACTTTAGGGGGTCTAGGATGTCTGTAAACCCCTTTTTTGGGCCTCCAAAGTTTTCTACATTTTTGCAGCCCTAAGATGATTGTTATGGCCTTTTTTGGGCTGCTAACATATTCTGAACTTTCAGCGGTGTAGGATGCGTTTTTCCTGCCACAAATATTTTTTGGAATTTCAGTGGTTAAGGATGCGGGTTAATGCCCATTTCAGGCTGCAAATGTTTTTGGGACATTCAGAGCTTTTTGACACAGTTTTTAGGCCACCAACATTTTCTGGACTTTAGGGGGTCTAGGATGACTGTAAACCCCTTTTTTGGGCCCCCAAAGTTTTCAACATTTTTGCAGCCTAAGATGCATTTTAAGGCCTTTTTTTGGGCTTCTAACATATTCTGAACTTTCAGGGTGTAAGATGCAATTTTCGTACCATAAATATTTTTGGGAATTTCAGTGGTCTAGGATACGTGTTAATGCCCCTTATGGGCTACAAATGTTTTTGGGATATTCAGAGCTCTCTGACACCGTTTTTGGGCATCCAACATTTTCTGGACATTAGGGGGTCTAGGATGCCTGCAAACCCCTTTTTTGGGCCTCCAAAGTTTTCAACTTTTTTGCAGCCTAAGATGCATTTTAAGGCCTTTTTTGGGCTGCTATCATATTCTGAACTTTCAGTGGTGCAGGATGCATGTTATTTCCAATAATATTTTTGGGAATTTCAGTGGTCTAGGATGCGGGTTAATGCCCATTTCAGGCTGCAAATGTTTTTGGGATATTCAGAGCTCTCTGACACCGTTTTTGGGCAACCAACATTTTCTGGACTTTAGGGGGTCTAGGATGCCTGTAAACCCCTTTTTTGGGCCTCCAAAGTTTTCAACATTTTTGCAGCCTAAGATGCATTTTAAGGCCTTTTTGTGGGCTGCTAACATATTCGGAACTTTCAGCGGTGCAGGATGCATTTTTCGTGCCATAAATATTTTTTGGGAATTTCAGTGGTCTAGGATGAGGGTTAATGCCCATTTCAGGCTGCAAATGTTTTTGGGACATTCAGAGCTCTGTGACACAGTTTTTGGGCCACCAACTTTTTCTAGACTTTAGGGGGTCTAGGATGACTGTAAACCCCTTTTTTGGGCCTCTAAAGTTTTCAACATTTTTGCAGCCTAAAATTCATATTAAGGCCTTTTTTGGGCTGCTAACATATTCTGAACTTTCAGTGGTGTAGGATGCATTTTTCGTGCCATAAATATTTTTGGGAATTTCAGTGGTCTAGGATGAGGGTTAATGCCCATTTCAGGCTGCAAATGTTTTTGGGACATTCAGAGCTCTCTGACACAGTTTTTGGGCCACCAACTTTTTCTGGACTTTAGGGGGTCTAGGATGACTGTAAACCCCTTTTCTGGGCCTCTAAAGTTTTCAACATTTTTGCAGCCTAAAATGCATATTAAGGCCTTTTTTGGGCTGCTAACATATTCTGAACTTTCAGTGGTGTAGCATGCATTTTTCGTGCCATAAATATTTTTGGGAATTTCAGTGGTCTAGGATGCGGTTTAATGCCCATTTCAGGCTGCAAATATGTTTGGGACATTCAGAGCTCTCTGACACCGTTTTTGGGCAACCAACATTTTCTGGACTTTAGGGGGTCTAGGATGCCTGTAAACCCCTTTTTTGGGCCTCCAAAGTTTTCATCATTTTTGCAGCCTAAGATGCATTTTAAGGCCTTTTTTTGGGCTGCTAACATGTTCTGAACTTTCAGCGGTGCAGGATGCATATTTCGTCCAATAAATATTTTTGGGAATTTGAGTGGTCTAGGATGAGGGTTAATGCCCATTTCAGGCTGCAAATGTTTTTGGGACATTCAGAGCTCTCTGACACAGTTTTTGGGCCACCAACTTTTTCTGGACTTTAGGGGGTCTAGGATGACTGTAAACCCCTTTTTTGGGCCTCCAAAGTTTTCAACATTTTTGCAGCCTAAGATGCATTTTAAGGCCTTTTTTGGGCTGCTATCATATTCTGAACTTTCAGTGATGCAGGATGCATGTTATTTCCATAAAAATTTTTGGGAATTTCAGTGGTCTAGGATGCGGGTTAATGCCCATTTCAGGCTGCAAATGTTTTTGGGATATTCAGAGCTCTCTGACACCGTTTTTGGGCAACCAACATTTTCTGGACTTTAGGGGGTCTAGGATGACTGTAAACCCCTTTTTTGGGCCCCCAAAGTTTTCAACATTTTTGCAGCCTAAGATGCATTTTAAGGCCTTTTTTTGGGCTGCTAACATGTTCTGAACTTTCAGCGGTGTAGGATGCATTTTTCGTGCCATGAATATTTTTGGGAATTTCAGTGGTCTAGGATGCGGTTTAATGCCCATTTCAGGCTGCAAATATGTTTGGGACATTCAGAGCTCTCTGACACCGTTTTTGGGCAACCAACATTTTCTGGACTTTAGGGGGTCTAGGATGCCTGTAAACCCCTTTTTTGGGCCTCCAAAGTTTTCAACATTTTTGCAGCCTAAGATGCATTTTAAGGCCTTTTTTTGGGCTGCTAACATATTCTGAACTTTCAGCGGTGCAGGATGCATTTTTCGTGCCATAAATATTTTTTGGGAATTTCAGTGGTCTAGGATGAGGGTTAATGCCCATTTCAGGATGCAAATGTTTTTGGGACATTCAGAGCTCTCTGACACAGTTTTTGCGCCACCAACCTTTTCTGGACTTTAGGGGGTCTAGGATGACTGTAAACCCCTTTTTTGGGCCTCCAAAGTTTTCAACATTTTTTGCAGCCTAAGATGCATTTTAAGGCCTTTTTTGGGCTGCTATCATATTCTGAACTTTCAGTGGTGCAGGATGCATGTTATTTCCATAAATATTTTTGGGAATTTCAGTGGTCTAGGATGCGGGTTAATGCCCATTTCAGGCTGCAAATGTTTTTGGGATATTCAGAGCTCTCTGACACCGTTTTTGGGCAACCAACATTTTCTGGACTTTAGGGGGTCTAGGATGCCTGTAAACCCCTTTTTTGGGCCCCCAAAGTTTTCAACATTTTTGCAGCCTAAGATGCATTTTAAGGCCTTTTTTTGGGCTGCTAACATGTTCTGAACTTTCAGCGGTGCAGGATGCATTTTTCGTGCCATAAATATTTTTGGGAATTTCAGTGGTCTAGGATGAGGGTTAATGCCCATTTCAGGCTGCAAATGTTTTTGGGACATTCAGAGCTCTCTGACACAGTTTTTGGGCCACCAACTTTTTCTGGACTTTAGGGGGTCTAGGATGACTGTAAACCCCTTTTTTGGGCCTCCAAAGTTTTCAACATTTTTGCAGCCTAAGATGCATTTTAAGGCCTTTTTTGGGCTGCTATCATATTCTGAACTTTCAGTGATGCAGGATGCATGTTATTTCCATAAAAATTTTTGGGAATTTCAGTGGTCTAGGATGCGGGTTAATGCCCATTTCAGGCTGCAAATGTTTTTGGGATATTCAGAGCTCTCTGACACCGTTTTTGGGCAACCAACATTTTCTGGACTTTAGGGGGTCTAGGATGACTGTAAACCCCTTTTTTGGGCCCCCAAAGTTTTCAACATTTTTGCAGCCTAAGATGCATTTTAAGGCCTTTTTTTGGGCTGCTAACATGTTCTGAACTTTCAGCGGTGTAGGATGCATTTTTCGTGCCATGAATATTTTTGGGAATTTCAGTGGTCTAGGATGCGGTTTAATGCCCATTTCAGGCTGCAAATATGTTTGGGACATTCAGAGCTCTCTGACACCGTTTTTGGGCAACCAACATTTTCTGGACTTTAGGGGGTCTAGGATGCCTGTAAACCCCTTTTTTGGGCCTCCAAAGTTTTCAACATTTTTGCAGCCTAAGATGCATTTTAAGGCCTTTTTTTGGGCTGCTAACATATTCTGAACTTTCAGCGGTGCAGGATGCATTTTTCGTGCCATAAATATTTTTTGGGAATTTCAGTGGTCTAGGATGAGGGTTAATGCCCATTTCAGGATGCAAATGTTTTTGGGACATTCAGAGCTCTCTGACACAGTTTTTGCGCCACCAACCTTTTCTGGACTTTAGGGGGTCTAGGATGACTGTAAACCCCTTTTTTGGGCCTCCAAAGTTTTCAACATTTTTTGCAGCCTAAGATGCATTTTAAGGCCTTTTTTGGGCTGCTATCATATTCTGAACTTTCAGTGGTGCAGGATGCATGTTATTTCCATAAATATTTTTGGGAATTTCAGTGGTCTAGGATGCGGGTTAATGCCCATTTCAGGCTGCAAATGTTTTTGGGATATTCAGAGCTCTCTGACACCGTTTTTGGGCAACCAACATTTTCTGGACTTTAGGGGGTCTAGGATGCCTGTAAACCCCTTTTTTGGGCCCCCAAAGTTTTCAACATTTTTGCAGCCTAAGATGCATTTTAAGGCCTTTTTTTGGGCTGCTAACATGTTCTGAACTTTCAGCGGTGCAGGATGCATTTTTCGTGCCATAAATATTTTTGGGAATTTCAGTGGTCTAGGATGAGGGTTAATGCCCATTTCAGGCTGCAAATGTTTTTGGGACATTCAGAGCTCTCTGACACAGTTTTTGGGCCACCAACTTTTTCTGGACTTTAGGGGGTCTAGGATGACTGTAAACCCCTTTTTTGGGCCTCTAAAGTTTTCAACATTTTTGCAGCCTAAAATGCATATTAAGGCCTTTTTTGGGCTGCTAACATATTCTGAACTTTCAGTGGTGTAGGATGCATTTTTCGTGCCATAAATATTTTTGGGAATTTCAGTGGTCTAGGGTGAGGGTTAATGCCCATTTCAGGCTGCAAATGTTTTTGGGACATTCAGAGCTCTCTGACACAGTTTTTGGGCCACCAACTTTTTCTGGACTTTAGGGGGTCTAGGATGCCTGTAAACCCCTTTTTTGGGCCCCCAAAGTTTTCAACATTTTTGCAGCCTAAAATGCATTTTAAGGCCTTTTTTTGGGCTGCTAACATGTTCTGAACTTTCAGCGGTGCAGGATGCATTTTTCGTGCCATAAATATTTTTGGGAATTTCAGTGGTCTAGGATGAGGGTTAATGCCCATTTCAGGCTGCAAATGTTTTTGGGACATTCAGAGCTCTCTGACACAGTTTTTGGGCCACCAACTTTTTCTGGACTTTAGGGGGTCTAGGATGACTGTAAACCCCTTTTTTGGGCCTCTAAAGTTTTCAACATTTTTGCAGCCTAAAATGCATATTAAGGCCTTTTTTGGGCTGCTAACATATTCTGAACTTTCAGTGGTGTAGGATGCATTTTTCGTGCCATAAATATTTTTGGGAATTTCAGTGGTCTAGGATGAGGGTTAATGCCCATTTCAGGCTGCAAATGTTTTTGGGACATTCAGAGCTCTCTGACACAGTTTTTGGGCCACCAACTTTTTCTGGACTTTAGGGGGTCTAGGATGACTGTAAACCCCTTTTTTGGGCCTCCAAAGTTTTCAACATTTTTGCAGCCTAAGATGCATTTTAAGGCCTTTTTTGGGCTGCTATCATATTCTGAACTTTCAGTGGTGCAGGATGCATGTTATTTCCATAAATATTTTTGGGAATTTCAGTGGTCTAGGATGCGGGTTAATGCCCATTTCAGGCTGCAAATGTTTTTGGGATATTCAGAGCTCTCTGACACCGTTTTTGGGCAACCAACATTTTCTGGACTTTAGGGGGTCTAGGATGCCTGTAAACCCCTTTTTTGGGCCCCCAAAGTTTTCAACATTTTTGCAGCCTAAGATGCATTTTAAGGCCTTTTTTGGGCTGCTATCATATTCTGAACTTTCAGTGGTGCAGGATGCATGTTATTTCCATAAATATTTTTGGGAATTTCAGTGGTCTAGGATGCGGGTTAATGCCCATTTCAGGCTGCAAATGTTTTTGGGACATTCAGAGCTCTCTGACACAGTTTTTGGGCCACCAACTTTTTCTGGACTTTAGGGGGTCTAGGATGACTGTAAACCCCTTTTTTGGGCCTCTAAAGTTTTCAACATTTTTGCAGCCTAAAATTCATATTAAGGCCTTTTTTGGGCTGCTAACATATTCTGAACCTTCAGCGGTGCAGGATGCATTTTTCGTGCCATAAATATTTTTTGGGAATTTCAGTGGTCTAGGATGAGGGTTAATGCCCATTTCAGGCTGCAAATGTTTTTGGGACATTCAGAGCTCTCTGACACAGTTTTTGGGCCACCAACTTTTTCTGGACTTTAGGGGGTCTAGGATGACTGTAAACCCCTTTTTTGGGCCTCTAAAGTTTTCAACATTTTTGCAGCCTAAAATTCATATTAAGGCCTTTTTTGGGCTGCTAACATATTGTGAACTTTCAGGGGTGTAGGATGCATTTTTCGTGCCATAAATATATTTGGGAATTTCAGTGGTCTAGGATGAGGGTTAATGCCCATTTCAGGCTGCAAATGTTTTTGGGACATTCAGAGCTCTCTGACACAGTTTTTGGGCCACCAACTTTTTCTGGACTTTAGGGGTCTAGGATGCCTGTAAACCCCTTTTTTGGGCCTCCAAAGTTTTCAACATTTTTGCAGCCTAAGATGCATTTTAAGGCCTTTTTTTGGGCTGCTAACATATTCTGAACTTTCAGCGGTGCAGGATGCATTTTTCGTGCCATAAATATATTTGGGAATTTCAGTGGTCTAGGATGCGGGTTAATGCCCATTTCAGGCTGCAAATGTTTTTGGGACATTCAGAGCTTTCTGACACAGTTTTTAGGCCACCAACATTTTCTGGACTTTAGGGGGTCTAGGATGCCTGTAAACCCCTTTTTTGGACCTCCAAAGTTTTCAACATTTTTGCAGCCTAAGATGCATTTTAAGGCATTTTTTGGGCTGCTAACATATTCTGAACTTTCAGTGGTGTAAGATGCATTTTCCGTGCCAAATCTATTTTTCGGAATTTCAGTGGTCTAGGATGCAGGTTAATGCCCATTTCAGGCTGCAAATATTTTTGGGACATTCAGAGCTCTCTGACACCGTTTTTGGGCAACCAACATTTTCTGGACTTTAGGGGGTCTAGGATGCCTGTAAACCCCTTTTTTGGGCCCCCAAAGTTTTCAACATTTTTGCAGCCTAAGATGCATTTTAAGGCCTTTTTTTGGGCTGCTAACATGTTCTGAACTTTCAGCGGTGCAGGATGCATTTTTCGTGCCATAAATATTTTTGGGAATTTCAGTGGTCTAGGATGAGGGTTAATGCCCATTTCAGGCTGCAAATGTTTTTGGGACATTCAGAGCTCTCTGACACAGTTTTTGGGCCACCAACTTTTTCTGGACTTTAGGGGGTCTAGGATGACTGTAAACCCCTTTTTTGGGCCTCTAAAGTTTTCAACATTTTTGCAGCCTAAAATGCATATTAAGGCCTTTTTTGGGCTGCTAACATATTCTGAACTTTCAGTGGTGTAGGATGCATTTTTCGTGCCATAAATATTTTTGGGAATTTCAGTGGTCTAGGGTGAGGGTTAATGCCCATTTCAGGCTGCAAATGTTTTTGGGACATTCAGAGCTCTCTGACACAGTTTTTGGGCCACCAACTTTTTCTGGACTTTAGGGGGTCTAGGATGCCTGTAAACCCCTTTTTTGGGCCCCCAAAGTTTTCAACATTTTTGCAGCCTAAAATGCATTTTAAGGCTTTTTTTTGGGCTGCTAACATGTTCTGAACTTTCAGCGGTGCAGGATGCATTTTTCGTGCCATAAATATTTTTGGGAATTTCAGTGGTCTAGGATGAGGGTTAATGCCCATTTCAGGCTGCAAATGTTTTTGGGACATTCAGAGCTCTCTGACACAGTTTTTGGGCCACCAACTTTTTCTGGACTTTAGGGGGTCTAGGATGACTGTAAACCCCTTTTTTGGGCCTCTAAAGTTTTCAACATTTTTGCAGCCTAAAATGCATATTAAGGCCTTTTTTGGGCTGCTAACATATTCTGAACTTTCAGTGGTGTAGGATGCATTTTTCGTGCCATAAATATTTTTGGGAATTTCAGTGGTCTAGGATGAGGGTTAATGCCCATTTCAGGCTGCAAATGTTTTTGGGACATTCAGAGCTCTCTGACACAGTTTTTGGGCCACCAACTTTTTCTGGACTTTAGGGGGTCTAGGATGACTGTAAACCCCTTTTTTGGGCCTCCAAAGTTTTCAACATTTTTGCAGCCTAAGATGCATTTTAAGGCCTTTTTGGGGCTGCTATCATATTCTGAACTTTCAGTGGTGCAGGATGCATGTTATTTCCATAAATATTTTTGGGAATTTCAGTGGTCTAGGATGCGGGTTAATGCCCATTTCAGGCTGCAAATGTTTTTGGGATATTCAGAGCTCTCTGACACCGTTTTTGGGCAACCAACATTTTCTGGACTTTAGGGGGTCTAGGATGCCTGTAAACCCCTTTTTTGGGCCCCCAAAGTTTTCAACATTTTTGCAGCCTAAGATGCATTTTAAGGCCTTTTTTGGGCTGCTATCATATTCTGAACTTTCAGTGGTGCAGGATGCATGTTATTTCCATAAATATTTTTGGGAATTTCAGTGGTCTAGGATGCGGGTTAATGCCCATTTCAGGCTGCAAATGTTTTTTGGGATATTCAGAGCTCTCTGACACCGTTTTTGGGCAACCAACATTTTCTGGACTTTAGGGGGTCTAGGATGCCTGTAAACCCCTTTTTTGGGCCTCCAAAGTTTTCAACATTTTTGCAGCCTAAGATGCATTTTAAGGCCTTTTTTTTGGGCTTCTAACATATTCTGAACCTTCAGCGGTGCAGGATGCATTTTTCGTGCCATAAATATTTTTTGGGAATTTCAGTGGTCTAGGATGAGGGTTAATGCCCATTTCAGGCTGCAAATGTTTTTGGGACATTCAGAGCTCTCTGACACAGTTTTTGGGCCACCAACTTTTTCTGGACTTTAGGGGGTCTAGGATGACTGTAAACCCCTTTTTTGGGCCTCTAAAGTTTTCAACATTTTTGCAGCCTAAAATTCATATTAAGGCCTTTTTTGGGCTGCTAACATATTCTGAACTTTCAGTGGTGTAAGATGCATTTTCCGTGCCAAATCTATTTTTCGGAATTTCAGTGGTCTAGGATGCAGGTTAATGCCCATTTCAGGCTGCAAATATTTTTGGGACATTCAGAGCTCTCTGACACCGTTTTTGGGCAACCAACATTTTCTGGACTTTAGGGGGTCTAGGATGCCTGTAAACCCCTTTTTTGGACCTCCAAAGTTTTCAATATTTTTGCAGCCTAAGATGCATTTTAAGGCCTTTTTTGGGCTGCTAACATATTCTGAACTTTCAGCGGTGTAGGATGCATTTTTCGTGCCATGAATATTTTTGGGAATTTCAGTGGTCTAGGATGCGGTTTAATGCCCATTTCAGGCTGCAAATATTTTTGGGACATTCAGAGCTCTCTGACACCGTTTTTCGGCAACCAACATTTTCTGGACTTTAGGGGGTCTAGGATGCCTGTAAACCCCTTTTTTGGGCCTCCAAAGTTTTCAACATTTTTGCAGCCTAAGATGCATTTTAAGGCCTTTTTTTGGGCTGCTAACATATTCTGAACTTTCAGCGGTGCAGGATGCATTTTTCGTGCCATAAATATATTTGGGAATTTCAGTGGTCTAGGATGCGGGTTAATGCCCATTTCAGGCTGCAAATGTTTTTGGGATATTCAGAGCTCTCTGACACCGTTTTTGGGCCACCAACATTTTCTGGACTTTAGGGGGTCTAGGATGTCTGTAAACCCCTTTTTTGGGCCTCCAAAGTTTTCTACATTTTTGCAGCCCTAAGATGATTGTTATGGCCTTTTTTGGGCTGCTAACATATTCTGAACTTTCAGCGGTGTAGGATGCGTTTTTCCTGCCACAAATATTTTTTGGAATTTCAGTGGTTAAGGATGCGGGTTAATGCCCATTTCAGGCTGCAAATGTTTTTGGGACATTCAGAGCTTTTTGACACAGTTTTTAGGCCACCAACATTTTCTGGACTTTAGGGGGTCTAGGATGACTGTAAACCCCTTTTTTGGGCCCCCAAAGTTTTCAACATTTTTGCAGCCTAAGATGCATTTTAAGGCCTTTTTTTGGGCTTCTAACATATTCTGAACTTTCAGGGTGTAAGATGCAATTTTCGTACCATAAATATTTTTGGGAATTTCAGTGGTCTAGGATACGTGTTAATGCCCCTTATGGGCTACAAATGTTTTTGGGATATTCAGAGCTCTCTGACACCGTTTTTGGGCATCCAACATTTTCTGGACATTAGGGGGTCTAGGATGCCTGCAAACCCCTTTTTTGGGCCTCCAAAGTTTTCAACTTTTTTGCAGCCTAAGATGCATTTTAAGGCCTTTTTTGGGCTGCTATCATATTCTGAACTTTCAGTGGTGCAGGATGCATGTTATTTCCAATAATATTTTTGGGAATTTCAGTGGTCTAGGATGCGGGTTAATGCCCATTTCAGGCTGCAAATGTTTTTGGGATATTCAGAGCTCTCTGACACCGTTTTTGGGCAACCAACATTTTCTGGACTTTAGGGGGTCTAGGATGCCTGTAAACCCCTTTTTTGGGCCTCCAAAGTTTTCAACATTTTTGCAGCCTAAGATGCATTTTAAGGCCTTTTTGTGGGCTGCTAACATATTCGGAACTTTCAGCGGTGCAGGATGCATTTTTCGTGCCATAAATATTTTTTGGGAATTTCAGTGGTCTAGGATGAGGGTTAATGCCCATTTCAGGCTGCAAATGTTTTTGGGACATTCAGAGCTCTGTGACACAGTTTTTGGGCCACCAACTTTTTCTAGACTTTAGGGGGTCTAGGATGACTGTAAACCCCTTTTTTGGGCCTCTAAAGTTTTCAACATTTTTGCAGCCTAAAATTCATATTAAGGCCTTTTTTGGGCTGCTAACATATTCTGAACTTTCAGTGGTGTAGGATGCATTTTTCGTGCCATAAATATTTTTGGGAATTTCAGTGGTCTAGGATGAGGGTTAATGCCCATTTCAGGCTGCAAATGTTTTTGGGACATTCAGAGCTCTCTGACACAGTTTTTGGGCCACCAACTTTTTCTGGACTTTAGGGGGTCTAGGATGACTGTAAACCCCTTTTCTGGGCCTCTAAAGTTTTCAACATTTTTGCAGCCTAAAATGCATATTAAGGCCTTTTTTGGGCTGCTAACATATTCTGAACTTTCAGTGGTGTAGCATGCATTTTTCGTGCCATAAATATTTTTGGGAATTTCAGTGGTCTAGGATGCGGTTTAATGCCCATTTCAGGCTGCAAATATGTTTGGGACATTCAGAGCTCTCTGACACCGTTTTTGGGCAACCAACATTTTCTGGACTTTAGGGGGTCTAGGATGCCTGTAAACCCCTTTTTTGGGCCTCCAAAGTTTTCATCATTTTTGCAGCCTAAGATGCATTTTAAGGCCTTTTTTTGGGCTGCTAACATGTTCTGAACTTTCAGCGGTGCAGGATGCATATTTCGTCCAATAAATATTTTTGGGAATTTGAGTGGTCTAGGATGAGGGTTAATGCCCATTTCAGGCTGCAAATGTTTTTGGGACATTCAGAGCTCTCTGACACAGTTTTTGGGCCACCAACTTTTTCTGGACTTTAGGGGGTCTAGGATGACTGTAAACCCCTTTTTTGGGCCTCCAAAGTTTTCAACATTTTTGCAGCCTAAGATGCATTTTAAGGCCTTTTTTGGGCTGCTATCATATTCTGAACTTTCAGTGATGCAGGATGCATGTTATTTCCATAAAAATTTTTGGGAATTTCAGTGGTCTAGGATGCGGGTTAATGCCCATTTCAGGCTGCAAATGTTTTTGGGATATTCAGAGCTCTCTGACACCGTTTTTGGGCAACCAACATTTTCTGGACTTTAGGGGGTCTAGGATGACTGTAAACCCCTTTTTTGGGCCCCCAAAGTTTTCAACATTTTTGCAGCCTAAGATGCATTTTAAGGCCTTTTTTTGGGCTGCTAACATGTTCTGAACTTTCAGCGGTGTAGGATGCATTTTTCGTGCCATGAATATTTTTGGGAATTTCAGTGGTCTAGGATGCGGTTTAATGCCCATTTCAGGCTGCAAATATGTTTGGGACATTCAGAGCTCTCTGACACCGTTTTTGGGCAACCAACATTTTCTGGACTTTAGGGGGTCTAGGATGCCTGTAAACCCCTTTTTTGGGCCTCCAAAGTTTTCAACATTTTTGCAGCCTAAGATGCATTTTAAGGCCTTTTTTTGGGCTGCTAACATATTCTGAACTTTCAGCGGTGCAGGATGCATTTTTCGTGCCATAAATATTTTTTGGGAATTTCAGTGGTCTAGGATGAGGGTTAATGCCCATTTCAGGATGCAAATGTTTTTGGGACATTCAGAGCTCTCTGACACAGTTTTTGCGCCACCAACCTTTTCTGGACTTTAGGGGGTCTAGGATGACTGTAAACCCCTTTTTTGGGCCTCCAAAGTTTTCAACATTTTTTGCAGCCTAAGATGCATTTTAAGGCCTTTTTTGGGCTGCTATCATATTCTGAACTTTCAGTGGTGCAGGATGCATGTTATTTCCATAAATATTTTTGGGAATTTCAGTGGTCTAGGATGCGGGTTAATGCCCATTTCAGGCTGCAAATGTTTTTGGGATATTCAGAGCTCTCTGACACCGTTTTTGGGCAACCAACATTTTCTGGACTTTAGGGGGTCTAGGATGCCTGTAAACCCCTTTTTTGGGCCCCCAAAGTTTTCAACATTTTTGCAGCCTAAGATGCATTTTAAGGCCTTTTTTTGGGCTGCTAACATGTTCTGAACTTTCAGCGGTGCAGGATGCATTTTTCGTGCCATAAATATTTTTGGGAATTTCAGTGGTCTAGGATGAGGGTTAATGCCCATTTCAGGCTGCAAATGTTTTTGGGACATTCAGAGCTCTCTGACACAGTTTTTGGGCCACCAACTTTTTCTGGACTTTAGGGGGTCTAGGATGACTGTAAACCCCTTTTTTGGGCCTCCAAAGTTTTCAACATTTTTGCAGCCTAAGATGCATTTTAAGGCCTTTTTTGGGCTGCTATCATATTCTGAACTTTCAGTGATGCAGGATGCATGTTATTTCCATAAAAATTTTTGGGAATTTCAGTGGTCTAGGATGCGGGTTAATGCCCATTTCAGGCTGCAAATGTTTTTGGGATATTCAGAGCTCTCTGACACCGTTTTTGGGCAACCAACATTTTCTGGACTTTAGGGGGTCTAGGATGACTGTAAACCCCTTTTTTGGGCCCCCAAAGTTTTCAACATTTTTGCAGCCTAAGATGCATTTTAAGGCCTTTTTTTGGGCTGCTAACATGTTCTGAACTTTCAGCGGTGTAGGATGCATTTTTCGTGCCATGAATATTTTTGGGAATTTCAGTGGTCTAGGATGCGGTTTAATGCCCATTTCAGGCTGCAAATATGTTTGGGACATTCAGAGCTCTCTGACACCGTTTTTGGGCAACCAACATTTTCTGGACTTTAGGGGGTCTAGGATGCCTGTAAACCCCTTTTTTGGGCCTCCAAAGTTTTCAACATTTTTGCAGCCTAAGATGCATTTTAAGGCCTTTTTTTGGGCTGCTAACATATTCTGAACTTTCAGCGGTGCAGGATGCATTTTTCGTGCCATAAATATTTTTTGGGAATTTCAGTGGTCTAGGATGAGGGTTAATGCCCATTTCAGGATGCAAATGTTTTTGGGACATTCAGAGCTCTCTGACACAGTTTTTGCGCCACCAACCTTTTCTGGACTTTAGGGGGTCTAGGATGACTGTAAACCCCTTTTTTGGGCCTCCAAAGTTTTCAACATTTTTTGCAGCCTAAGATGCATTTTAAGGCCTTTTTTGGGCTGCTATCATATTCTGAACTTTCAGTGGTGCAGGATGCATGTTATTTCCATAAATATTTTTGGGAATTTCAGTGGTCTAGGATGCGGGTTAATGCCCATTTCAGGCTGCAAATGTTTTTGGGATATTCAGAGCTCTCTGACACCGTTTTTGGGCAACCAACATTTTCTGGACTTTAGGGGGTCTAGGATGCCTGTAAACCCCTTTTTTGGGCCCCCAAAGTTTTCAACATTTTTGCAGCCTAAGATGCATTTTAAGGCCTTTTTTTGGGCTGCTAACATGTTCTGAACTTTCAGCGGTGCAGGATGCATTTTTCGTGCCATAAATATTTTTGGGAATTTCAGTGGTCTAGGATGAGGGTTAATGCCCATTTCAGGCTGCAAATGTTTTTGGGACATTCAGAGCTCTCTGACACAGTTTTTGGGCCACCAACTTTTTCTGGACTTTAGGGGTCTAGGATGACTGTAAACCCCTTTTTTGGGCCTCTAAAGTTTCAACATTTTTGCAGCCTAAAATGCATATTAAGGCCTTTTTTGGGCTGCTAACATATTCTGAACTTTCAGTGGTGTAGGATGCATTTTTTTCGTGCCATAAATATTTTTGGGAATTTCAGTGGTCTAGGGTGAGGGTTAATGCCCATTTCAGGCTGCAAATGTTTTTGGGACATTCAGAGCTCTCTGACACAGTTTTTGGGCCACCAACTTTTTCTGGACTTTAGGGGGTCTAGGATGCCTGTAAACCCCTTTTTTGGGCCCCCAAAGTTTTCAACATTTTTGCAGCCTAAAATGCATTTTAAGGCCTTTTTTTGGGCTGCTAACATGTTCTGAACTTTCAGCGGTGCAGGATGCATTTTTCGTGCCATAAATATTTTTGGGAATTTCAGTGGTCTAGGATGAGGGTTAATGCCCATTTCAGGCTGCAAATGTTTTTGGGACATTCAGAGCTCTCTGACACAGTTTTTGGGCCACCAACTTTTTCTGGACTTTAGGGGGTCTAGGATGACTGTAAACCCCTTTTTTGGGCCTCTAAAGTTTTCAACATTTTTGCAGCCTAAAATGCATATTAAGGCCTTTTTTGGGCTGCTAACATATTCTGAACTTTCAGTGGTGTAGGATGCATTTTTCGTGCCATAAATATTTTTGGGAATTTCAGTGGTCTAGGATGAGGGTTAATGCCCATTTCAGGCTGCAAATGTTTTTGGGACATTCAGAGCTCTCTGACACAGTTTTTGGGCCACCAACTTTTTCTGGACTTTAGGGGGTCTAGGATGACTGTAAACCCCTTTTTTGGGCCTCCAAAGTTTTCAACATTTTTGCAGCCTAAGATGCATTTTAAGGCCTTTTTTGGGCTGCTATCATATTCTGAACTTTCAGTGGTGCAGGATGCATGTTATTTCCATAAATATTTTTGGGAATTTCAGTGGTCTAGGATGCGGGTTAATGCCCATTTCAGGCTGCAAATGTTTTTGGGATATTCAGAGCTCTCTGACACCGTTTTTGGGCAACCAACATTTTCTGGACTTTAGGGGGTCTAGGATGCCTGTAAACCCCTTTTTTGGGCCCCCAAAGTTTTCAACATTTTTGCAGCCTAAGATGCATTTTAAGGCCTTTTTTGGGCTGCTATCATATTCTGAACTTTCAGTGGTGCAGGATGCATGTTATTTCCATAAATATTTTTGGGAATTTCAGTGGTCTAGGATGCGGGTTAATGCCCATTTCAGGCTGCAAATGTTTTTGGGACATTCAGAGCTCTCTGACACAGTTTTTGGGCCACCAACTTTTTCTGGACTTTAGGGGGTCTAGGATGACTGTAAACCCCTTTTTTGGGCCTCTAAAGTTTTCAACATTTTTGCAGCCTAAAATTCATATTAAGGCCTTTTTTGGGCTGCTAACATATTCTGAACCTTCAGCGGTGCAGGATGCATTTTTCGTGCCATAAATATTTTTTGGGAATTTCAGTGGTCTAGGATGAGGGTTAATGCCCATTTCAGGCTGCAAATGTTTTTGGGACATTCAGAGCTCTCTGACACAGTTTTTGGGCCACCAACTTTTTCTGGACTTTAGGGGGTCTAGGATGACTGTAAACCCCTTTTTTGGGCCTCTAAAGTTTTCAACATTTTTGCAGCCTAAAATTCATATTAAGGCCTTTTTTGGGCTGCTAACATATTGTGAACTTTCAGGGGTGTAGGATGCATTTTTCGTGCCATAAATATATTTGGGAATTTCAGTGGTCTAGGATGAGGGTTAATGCCCATTTCAGGCTGCAAATGTTTTTGGGACATTCAGAGCTCTCTGACACAGTTTTTGGGCCACCAACTTTTTCTGGACTTTAGGGGTCTAGGATGCCTGTAAACCCCTTTTTTGGGCCTCCAAAGTTTTCAACATTTTTGCAGCCTAAGATGCATTTTAAGGCCTTTTTTTGGGCTGCTAACATATTCTGAACTTTCAGCGGTGCAGGATGCATTTTTCGTGCCATAAATATATTTGGGAATTTCAGTGGTCTAGGATGCGGGTTAATGCCCATTTCAGGCTGCAAATGTTTTTGGGACATTCAGAGCTTTCTGACACAGTTTTTAGGCCACCAACATTTTCTGGACTTTAGGGGGTCTAGGATGCCTGTAAACCCCTTTTTTGGACCTCCAAAGTTTTCAACATTTTTGCAGCCTAAGATGCATTTTAAGGCATTTTTTGGGCTGCTAACATATTCTGAACTTTCAGTGGTGTAAGATGCATTTTCCGTGCCAAATCTATTTTTCGGAATTTCAGTGGTCTAGGATGCAGGTTAATGCCCATTTCAGGCTGCAAATATTTTTGGGACATTCAGAGCTCTCTGACACCGTTTTTGGGCAACCAACATTTTCTGGACTTTAGGGGGTCTAGGATGCCTGTAAACCCCTTTTTTGGACCTCCAAAGTTTTCAATATTTTTGCAGCCTAAGATGCATTTTAAGGCCTTTTTTGGGCTGCTAACATATTCTGAACTTTCAGTGGTGTAGGATGCATTTTTCGTGCCATAAATATTTTTGGGAATTTCAGTGGTCTAGGATGAGGGTTAATGCCCATTTCAGGCTGCAAATGTTTTTGGGACATTCAGAGCTCTCTGACACAGTTTTTGGGCCACCAACTTTTTCTGGACTTTAGGGGGTCTAGGATGACTGTAAACCCCTTTTCTGGGCCTCTAAAGTTTTCAACATTTTTGCAGCCTAAAATGCATATTAAGGCCTTTTTTGGGCTGCTAACATATTCTGAACTTTCAGTGGTGTAGCATGCATTTTTCGTGCCATAAATATTTTTGGGAATTTCAGTGGTCTAGGATGTGGGTTAATGCCCATTTCAGGCTGCAAATGTTTTTGGGATATTCAGAGCTCTCTGACACCATTTTTGGGCAACCAACATTTTCTGGAATTTAGGGGGTCTAGGATGCCTGTAAACCCCTTTTTTGGGCCCCCAAAGTTTTCAACATTTTTGCAGCCTAAGATGCATTTTAAGGCCTTTTTTTGGGCTGCTAACATGTTCTGAACTTTCAGCGGTGTAGGATGCATTTTTCGTGCCATGAATATTTTTGGGAATTTCAGTGGTCTAGGATGCGGTTTAATGCCCATTTCAGGCTGCAAATATGTTTGGGACATTCAGAGCTCTCTGGCACCGTTTTTGGGCAACCAACATTTTCTGGACTTTAGGGGGTCTAGGATGCCTGTAAACCCCTTTTTTGGGCCTCCAAAGTTTTCATCATTTTTGCAGCCTAAGATGCATTTTAAGGCCTTTTTTTGGGCTGCTAACATGTTCTGAACTTTCAGCGGTGCAGGATGCATATTTCGTCCAATAAATATTTTTGGGAATTTGAGTGGTCTAGGATGAGGGTTAATGCCCATTTCAGGCTGCAAATGTTTTTGGGACATTCAGAGCTCTCTGACACAGTTTTTGGGCCACCAACTTTTTCTGGACTTTAGGGGGTCTAGGATGACTGTAAACCCCTTTTTTGGGCCTCCAAAGTTTTCAACATTTTTGCAGCCTAAGATGCATTTTAAGGCCTTTTTTGGGCTGCTATCATATTCTGAACTTTCAGTGATGCAGGATGCATGTTATTTCCATAAAAATTTTTGGGAATTTCAGTGGTCTAGGATGCGGGTTAATGCCCATTTCAGGCTGCAAATGTTTTTGGGATATTCAGAGCTCTCTGACACCGTTTTTGGGCAACCAACATTTTCTGGACTTTAGGGGGTCTAGGATGACTGTAAACCCCTTTTTTGGGCCCCCAAAGTTTTCAACATTTTTGCAGCCTAAGATGCATTTTAAGGCCTTTTTTTGGGCTGCTAACATGTTCTGAACTTTCAGCGGTGTAGGATGCATTTTTCGTGCCATGAATATTTTTGGGAATTTCAGTGGTCTAGGATGCGGTTTAATGCCCATTTCAGGCTGCAAATATGTTTGGGACATTCAGAGCTCTCTGACACCGTTTTTAGGCAACCAACATTTTCTGGACCTTAGGGGGTCTAGGATGCCTGTAAACCCCTTTTTTGGGCCTCCAAAGTTTTCAACATTTTTGCAGCCTAAGATGCATTTTAAGGCCTTTTTTTGGGCTGCTAACATATTCTGAACTTTCAGCGGTGCAGGATGCATTTTTCGTGCCATAAATATTTTTTGGGAATTTCAGTGGTCTAGGATGAGGGTTAATGCCCATTTCAGGCTGCAAATGTTTTTGGGACATTCAGAGCTCTCTGACACAGTTTTTGGGCCACCAACTTTTTCTGGACTTTAGGGGGTCTAGGATGACTGTAAACCCCTTTTTTGGGCCTCCAAAGTTTTCAACATTTTTGCAGCCTAAGATGCATTTTAAGGCCTTTTTTGGGCTGCTATCATATTCTGAACTTTCAGTGATGCAGGATGCATGTTATTTCCATAAATATTTTTGGGAATTTCAGTGGTCTAGGATGCGGGTTAATGCCCATTTCAGGCTGCAAATGTTTTTGGGATATTCAGAGCTCTCTGACACCGTTTTTGGGCAACCAACATTTTCTGGACTTTAGGGGGTCTAGGATGACTGTAAACCCCTTTTTTGGGCCCCCAAAGTTTTCAACATTTTTGCAGCCTAAGATGCATTTTAAGGCCTTTTTTTGGGCTGCTAACATGTTCTGAACTTTCAGCGGTGTAGGATGCATTTTTCGTGCCATGAATATTTTTGGGAATTTCAGTGGTCTAGGATGCGGTTTAATGACCATTTCAGGCTGCAAATATGTTTGGGACATTCAGAGCTCTCTGACACCGTTTTTGGGCAACCAACATTTTCTGGACTTTAGGGGGTCTAGGATGCCTGTAAACCCCTTTTTTGGGCCTCCAAAGTTTTCAACATTTTTGCAGCCTAAGATGCATTTTAAGGCCTTTTTTTGGGCTGCTAACATATTCTGAACTTTCAGCGGTGCAGGATGCATTTTTCGTGCCATAAATATTTTTTGGGAATTTCAGTGGTCTAGGATGAGGGTTAATGCCCATTTCAGGCTGCAAATGTTTTTGGGACATTCAGAGCTCTCTGACACAGTTTTTGGGCCACCAACTTTTTCTGGACTTTAGGGGGTCTAGGATGACTGTAAACCCCTTTTTTGGGCCTCCAAAGTTTTCAACATTTTTGCAGCCTAAGATGCATTTTAAGGCCTTTTTTGGGCTGCTATCATATTCTGAACTTTCAGTGGTGCAGGATGCATGTTATTTCCATAAATATTTTTGGGAATTTCAGTGGTCTAGGATGCGGGTTAATGCCCATTTCAGGCTGCAAATGTTTTTGGGATATTCAGAGCTCTCTGACACCGTTTTTGGGCAACCAACATTTTCTGGACTTTAGGGGGTCTAGGATGCCTGTAAACCCCTTTTTTGGGCCCCCAAAGTTTTCAACATTTTTGCAGCCTAAGCTGCATTTTAAGGCCTTTTTTTGGGCTGCTAACATGTTCTGAACTTTCAGCGGTGCAGGATGCATTTTTCGTGCCATAAATATTTTTGGGAATTTCAGTGGTCTAGGATGAGGGTTAATGCCCATTTCAGGCTGCAAATGTTTTTGGGACATTCAGAGCTCTCTGACACAGTTTTTGGGCCACCAACTTTTTCTGGACTTTAGGGGGTCTAGGATGACTGTAAACCCCTTTTTTGGGCCTCTAAAGTTTTCAACATTTTTGCAGCCTAAAATGCACATTAAGGCCTTTTTTGGGCTGCTAACATATTCTGAACTTTCAGTGGTGTAGGATGCATTTTTCGTGCCATGAATATTTTTGGGAATTTCAGTGGTCTAGGATGAGGGTTAATGCCCATTTCAGGCTGCAAATGTTTTTGGGACATTCAGAGATCTCTGACACAGTTTTTGGGCCACCAACTTTTTCTGGACTTTAGGGGGTCTAGGATGACTGTAAACCCCTTTTTGGGGCCTCCAAAGTTTTCAACATTTTTGCAGCCTAAGATGCATTTTAAGGCCTTTTTTGGGCTGCTATCATATTCTGAACTTTCAGTGGTGCAGGATGCATGTTATTTCCATAAATATTTTTGGGAATTGCAGTGGTCTAGGATGCGGGTTAATGCCCATTTCAGGCTGCAAATGTTTTTTGGGATATTCAGAGCTCTCTGACACCGTTTTTGGGCAACCAGCATTTTCTGGACTTTAGGGGGTCTAGGATGCCTGTAAACCCCTTTTTTGGGCCTCTAAAGTTTTCAACATTTTTGCAGCCTAAAATGCATATTAAGGCCTTTTTTGGGCTGCTAACATATTCTGAACTTTCAGTGGTGTAGGATGCATTTTTCGTGCCATAAATATTTTTGGGAATTTCAGTGGTCTAGGATGAGGGTTAATGCCCATTTCAGGCTGCAAATGTTTTTGGGACATTCAGAGCTCTCTGACACAGTTTTTGGGCCACCAACTTTTTCTGGACTTTAGGGGGTCTAGGATGACTGTAAACCCCTTTTTTGGGCCTCCAAAGTTTTCAACATTTTTGCAGCCTAAGATGCATTTTAAGGCCTTTTTTGGGCTGCTATCATATTCTGAACTTTCAGTGGTGCAGGATGCATGTTATTTCCATAAATATTTTTGCGAATTTCAGTGGTCTAGGATACGTGTTAATGCCCCTTATGGGCTACAAATGTTTTTGGGATATTCAGAGCTCTCTGACACCGTTTTTGGGCATCCAACATTTTCTGGACATTAGGGGGTCTAGGATGCCTGCAAACCCCTTTTTTGGGCCTCCAAAGTTTTCAACATTTTTGCAGCCTAAGATGCATTTTAAGGCCTTTTTGTGGGCTGCTAACATATTCTGAACTTTCAGCGGTGCAGGATGCATTTTTCGTGCCATAAATATTTTTTGGGAATTTCAGTGGTCTATGATGAGGGTTAATGCCCATTTCAGGCTGCACATGTTTTTGGGATATTCAGAGCTCTCTGACACCGTTTTTGGGCAACCAACATTTTCTGGACTTTAGGGGGTCTAGGATGCCTGTAAACCCCTTTTTTGGGCCTCCAAAGTTTTCAACATTTTTGCAGCCTAAGATGCATTTTAAGGCCTTTTTGTGGGCTGCTAACATATTCTGAACTTTCAGCGGTGCAGGATGCATTTTTCGTGCCATAAATATTTTTTGGGAATTTCAGTGGTCTAGGATGAGGGTTAATGCCCATTTCAGGCTGCAAATGTTTTTGGGACATTCAGAGCTCTCTGACACAGTTTTTGGGCCACCAACTTTTTCTGGACTTTAGGGGGTCTAGGATGACTGTAAACCCCTTTTTTGGGCCTCTAAAGTTTTCAACATTTTTGCAGCCTAAAATGCATATTAAGGCCTTTTTTGGGCTGCTAACATATTCTGAACTTTCAGTGGTGTAGAATGCATTTTTCGTGCCATAAATATTTTTGGGAATTTCAGTGGTCTAGGATGCGGGTTAATGCCCATTTCAGGCTGCAAATGTTTTTGGGATATTCAGAGCTCTCTGACACCGTTTTTGGGCAACCAACATTTTCTGGACTTTAGGGGGTCTAGGATGCCTGTAAACCCCTTTTTTGGGCCCCCAAAGTTTTCAACATTTTTGCAGCCTAAGATGCATTTTAAGGCCTTTTTTTGGGCTGCTAACATGTTCTGAACTTTCAGCGGTGCAGGATGCATATTTCGTCCCATGAATATTTTTGGGAATTTGAGTGGTCTAGGATGAGGGTTAATGCCCATTTCAGGCTGCAAATGTTTTTGGGACATTCAGAGCTCTCTGACACCGTTTTTGGGCAACCAACATTTTCTGGACTTTAGGGGGTCTAGGATGACTGTAAACCCCTTTTTTGGGCCTCTAAAGTTTTCAACATTTTTGCAGCCTAAAATGCATATTAAGGCCTTTTTTGGGCTGCTAACATATTCTGAACTTTCAGTGGTGTAGGATGCATTTTTCGTGCCATAAATATTTTTGGGAATTTCAGTGGTCTAGGATGAGGGTTAATGCCCATTTCAGGCTGCAAATGTTTTTGGGACATTCAGAGCTCTCTGACACAGTTTTTGGGCCACCAACTTTTTCTGGACTTTAGGGGGTCTAGGATGACTGTAAACCCCTTTTTTGGGCCTCCAAAGTTTTCAACATTTTTGCAGCCTAAGATGCATTTTAAGGCCTTTTTTGGGCTGCTATCATATTCTGAACTTTCAGTGGTGCAGGATGCATGTTATTTCCATAAATATTTTTGGGAATTTCAGTGGTCTAGGATACGTGTTAATGCCCCTTATGGGCTACAAATGTTTTTGGGATATTCAGAGCTCTCTGACACCGTTTGTGGGCATCCAACATTTTCTGGACATTAGGGGGTCTAGGATGCCTGCAAACCCCTTTTTTGGGCCTCCAAAGTTTTCAACATTTTTGCAGCCTAAGATGCATTTTAAGGCCTTTTTGTGGGCTGCTAACATATTCTGAACTTTCAGCGGTGCAGGATGCATTTTTCGTGCCATAAATATTTTTTGGGAATTTCAGTGGTCTATGATGAGGGTTAATGCCCATTTCAGGCTGCACATGTTTTTGGGATATTCAGAGCTCTCTGACACCGTTTTTGGGCAACCAACATTTTCTGGACTTTAGGGGGTCTAGGATGCCTGTAAACCCCTTTTTTGGGCCTCCAAAGTTTTCAACATTTTTGCAGCCTAAGATGCATTTTAAGGCCTTTTTGTGGGCTGCTAACATATTCTGAACTTTCAGCGGTGCAGGATGCATTTTTCGTGCCATAAATATTTTTTGGGAATTTCAGTGGTCTAGGATGAGGGTTAATGCCCATTTCAGGCTGCAAATGTTTTTGGGACATTCAGAGCTCTCTGACACAGTTTTTGGGCCACCAACTTTTTCTGGACTTTAGGGGGTCTAGGATGACTGTAAACCCCTTTTTTGGGCCTCTAAAGTTTTCAACATTTTTGCAGCCTAAAATGCATATTAAGGCCTTTTTTGGGCTGCTAACATATTCTGAACTTTCAGTGGTGTAGAATGCATTTTTCGTGCCATAAATATTTTTGGGAATTTCAGTGGTCTAGGATGCGGGTTAATGCCCATTTCAGGCTGCAAATGTTTTTGGGATATTCAGAGCTCTCTGACACCGTTTTTGGGCAACCAACATTTTCTGGACTTTAGGGGGTCTAGGATGCCTGTAAACCCCTTTTTTGGGCCCCCAAAGTTTTCAACATTTTTGCAGCCTAAGATGCATTTTAAGGCCTTTTTTTGGGCTGCTAACATGTTCTGAACTTTCAGCGGTGCAGGATGCATATTTCGTCCCATAAATATTTTTGGGAATTTGAGTGGTCTAGGATGAGGGTTAATGCCCATTTCAGGCTGCAAATGTTTTTGGGACATTCAGAGCTCTCTGACATAGTTTTTAGGCCACCAACTTTTTCTGGACTTTAGGGGGTCTAGGATGACTGTAAACCCCTTTTTTGGGCCTCCAAAGTTTTCAACATTTTTGCAGCCTAAGATGCATTTTAAGGCCTTTTTTGGGCTGCTATCATATTCTGAACTTTCAGTGATGCAGGATGCATGTTATTTCCATAAAAATTTTGGGGAATTTCAGTGGTCTAGGATGCGGGTTAATGCCCATTTCAGGCTGCAAATGTTTTTGGGATATTCAGAGCTCTCTGACACCGTTTTTGGGCAACCAACATTTTCTGGACTTTAGGGGGTCTAGGATGACTGTAAACCCCTTTTTTGGGCCCCCAAAGTTTTCAACATTTTTGCAGCCTAAGATGCATTTTAAGGCCTTTTTTGGGCTGCTAACATGTTCTGAACTTTCAGCGGTGTAGGATGCATTTTTCGTGCCATGAATATTTTTGGGAATTTCAGTGGTCTAGGATGCGGTTTAATGCCCATTTCAGGCTGCAAATATGTTTGGGACATTCAGAGCTCTCTGACACCGTTTTTGGGCAACCAACATTTTCTGGACTTTAGGGGGTCTAGGATGCCTGTAAACCCCTTTTTTGGGCCTCCAAAGTTTTCAACATTTTTGCAGCCTAAGATGCATTTTAAGGCCTTTTTTTGGGCTGCTAACATATTCTGAACTTTCAGCGGTGCAGGATGCATTTTTCGTGCCATAAATATTTTTTGGGAATTTCAGTGGTCTAGGATGAGGGTTAATGCCCATTTCAGGATGCAAATGTTTTTGGGACATTCAGAGCTCTCTGACACAGTTTTTGCGCCACCAACCTTTTCTGGACTTTAGGGGGTCTAGGATGACTGTAAACCCCTTTTTTGGGCCTCCAAAGTTTTCAACATTTTTTGCAGCCTAAGATGCATTTTAAGGCCTTTTTTGGGCTGCTATCATATTCTGAACTTTCAGTGGTGCAGGATGCATGTTATTTCCATAAATATTTTTGGGAATTTCAGTGGTCTAGGATGCGGGTTAATGCCCATTTCAGGCTGCAAATGTTTTTGGGATATTCAGAGCTCTCTGACACCGTTTTTGGGCAACCAACATTTTCTGGACTTTAGGGGGTCTAGGATGCCTGTAAACCCCTTTTTTGGGCCCCCAAAGTTTTCAACATTTTTGCAGCCTAAGATGCATTTTAAGGCCTTTTTTTGGGCTGCTAACATGTTCTGAACTTTCAGCGGTGCAGGATGCATTTTTCGTGCCATAAATATTTTTGGGAATTTCAGTGGTCTAGGATGAGGGTTAATGCCCATTTCAGGCTGCAAATGTTTTTGGGACATTCAGAGCTCTCTGACACAGTTTTTGGGCCACCAACTTTTTCTGGACTTTAGGGGGTCTAGGATGACTGTAAACCCCTTTTTTGGGCCTCTAAAGTTTTCAACATTTTTGCAGCCTAAAATGCATATTAAGGCCTTTTTTGGGCTGCTAACATATTCTGAACTTTCAGTGGTGTAGGATGCATTTTTCGTGCCATAAATATTTTTGGGAATTTCAGTGGTCTAGGGTGAGGGTTAATGCCCATTTCAGGCTGCAAATGTTTTTGGGACATTCAGAGCTCTCTGACACAGTTTTTGGGCCACCAACTTTTTCTGGACTTTAGGGGGTCTAGGATGCCTGTAAACCCCTTTTTTGGGCCCCCAAAGTTTTCAACATTTTTGCAGCCTAAAATGCATTTTAAGGCTTTTTTTTGGGCTGCTAACATGTTCTGAACTTTCAGCGGTGCAGGATGCATTTTTCGTGCCATAAATATTTTTGGGAATTTCAGTGGTCTAGGATGAGGGTTAATGCCCATTTCAGGCTGCAAATGTTTTTGGGACATTCAGAGCTCTCTGACACAGTTTTTGGGCCACCAACTTTTTCTGGACTTTAGGGGGTCTAGGATGACTGTAAACCCCTTTTTTGGGCCTCTAAAGTTTTCAACATTTTTGCAGCCTAAAATGCATATTAAGGCCTTTTTTGGGCTGCTAACATATTCTGAACTTTCAGTGGTGTAGGATGCATTTTTCGTGCCATAAATATTTTTGGGAATTTCAGTGGTCTAGGATGAGGGTTAATGCCCATTTCAGGCTGCAAATGTTTTTGGGACATTCAGAGCTCTCTGACACAGTTTTTGGGCCACCAACTTTTTCTGGACTTTAGGGGGTCTAGGATGACTGTAAACCCCTTTTTTGGGCCTCCAAAGTTTTCAACATTTTTGCAGCCTAAGATGCATTTTAAGGCCTTTTTGGGGCTGCTATCATATTCTGAACTTTCAGTGGTGCAGGATGCATGTTATTTCCATAAATATTTTTGGGAATTTCAGTGGTCTAGGATGCGGGTTAATGCCCATTTCAGGCTGCAAATGTTTTTGGGATATTCAGAGCTCTCTGACACCGTTTTTGGGCAACCAACATTTTCTGGACTTTAGGGGGTCTAGGATGCCTGTAAACCCCTTTTTTGGGCCCCCAAAGTTTTCAACATTTTTGCAGCCTAAGATGCATTTTAAGGCCTTTTTTGGGCTGCTATCATATTCTGAACTTTCAGTGGTGCAGGATGCATGTTATTTCCATAAATATTTTTGGGAATTTCAGTGGTCTAGGATGCGGGTTAATGCCCATTTCAGGCTGCAAATGTTTTTTGGGATATTCAGAGCTCTCTGACACCGTTTTTGGGCAACCAACATTTTCTGGACTTTAGGGGGTCTAGGATGCCTGTAAACCCCTTTTTTGGGCCTCCAAAGTTTTCAACATTTTTGCAGCCTAAGATGCATTTTAAGGCCTTTTTTTTGGGCTTCTAACATATTCTGAACCTTCAGCGGTGCAGGATGCATTTTTCGTGCCATAAATATTTTTTGGGAATTTCAGTGGTCTAGGATGAGGGTTAATGCCCATTTCAGGCTGCAAATGTTTTTGGGACATTCAGAGCTCTCTGACACAGTTTTTGGGCCACCAACTTTTTCTGGACTTTAGGGGGTCTAGGATGACTGTAAACCCCTTTTTTGGGCCTCTAAAGTTTTCAACATTTTTGCAGCCTAAAATTCATATTAAGGCCTTTTTTGGGCTGCTAACATATTCTGAACTTTCAGTGGTGTAAGATGCATTTTCCGTGCCAAATCTATTTTTCGGAATTTCAGTGGTCTAGGATGCAGGTTAATGCCCATTTCAGGCTGCAAATATTTTTGGGACATTCAGAGCTCTCTGACACCGTTTTTGGGCAACCAACATTTTCTGGACTTTAGGGGGTCTAGGATGCCTGTAAACCCCTTTTTTGGACCTCCAAAGTTTTCAATATTTTTGCAGCCTAAGATGCATTTTAAGGCCTTTTTTGGGCTGCTAACATATTCTGAACTTTCAGCGGTGTAGGATGCATTTTTCGTGCCATGAATATTTTTGGGAATTTCAGTGGTCTAGGATGCGGTTTAATGCCCATTTCAGGCTGCAAATATTTTTGGGACATTCAGAGCTCTCTGACACCGTTTTTCGGCAACCAACATTTTCTGGACTTTAGGGGGTCTAGGATGCCTGTAAACCCCTTTTTTGGGCCTCCAAAGTTTTCAACATTTTTGCAGCCTAAGATGCATTTTAAGGCCTTTTTTTGGGCTGCTAACATATTCTGAACTTTCAGCGGTGCAGGATGCATTTTTCGTGCCATAAATATATTTGGGAATTTCAGTGGTCTAGGATGCGGGTTAATGCCCATTTCAGGCTGCAAATGTTTTTGGGATATTCAGAGCTCTCTGACACCGTTTTTGGGCCACCAACATTTTCTGGACTTTAGGGGGTCTAGGATGTCTGTAAACCCCTTTTTTGGGCCTCCAAAGTTTTCTACATTTTTGCAGCCCTAAGATGATTGTTATGGCCTTTTTTGGGCTGCTAACATATTCTGAACTTTCAGCGGTGTAGGATGCGTTTTTCCTGCCATAAATATTTTTTGGAATTTCAGTGGTTAAGGATGCGGGTTAATGCCCATTTCAGGCTGCAAATGTTTTTGGGACATTCAGAGCTTTTTGACACAGTTTTTAGGCCACCAACATTTCCTGGACTTTAGGGGGTCTAGGATGACTGTAAACCCCTTTTTTGGGCCCCCAAAGTTTTCAACATTTTTGCAGCCTAAGATGCATTTTAAGGCCTTTTTTTGGGCTTCTAACATATTCTGAACTTTCAGGGTGTAAGATGCAATTTTCGTACCATAAATATTTTTGGGAATTTCAGTGGTCTAGGATACGTGTTAATGCCCCTTATGGGCTACAAATGTTTTTGGGATATTCAGAGCTCTCTGACACCGTTTTTGGGCATCCAACATTTTCTGGACATTAGGGGGTCTAGGATGCCTGCAAACCCCTTTTTTGGGCCTCCAAAGTTTTCAACTTTTTTGCAGCCTAAGATGCATTTTAAGGCCTTTTTTGGGCTGCTATCATATTCTGAACTTTCAGTGGTGCAGGATGCATGTTATTTCCAATAATATTTTTGGGAATTTCAGTGGTCTAGGATGCGGGTTAATGCCCATTTCAGGCTGCAAATGTTTTTGGGATATTCAGAGCTCTCTGACACCGTTTTTGGGCAACCAACATTTTCTGGACTTTAGGGGGTCTAGGATGCCTGTAAACCCCTTTTTTGGGCCTCCAAAGTTTTCAACATTTTTGCAGCCTAAGATGCATTTTAAGGCCTTTTTGTGGGCTGCTAACATATTCGGAACTTTCAGCGGTGCAGGATGCATTTTTCGTGCCATAAATATTTTTTGGGAATTTCAGTGGTCTAGGATGAGGGTTAATGCCCATTTCAGGCTGCAAATGTTTTTGGGACATTCAGAGCTCTGTGACACAGTTTTTGGGCCACCAACTTTTTCTAGACTTTAGGGGGTCTAGGATGACTGTAAACCCCTTTTTTGGGCCTCTAAAGTTTTCAACATTTTTGCAGCCTAAAATTCATATTAAGGCCTTTTTTGGGCTGCTAACATATTCTGAACTTTCAGTGGTGTAGGATGCATTTTTCGTGCCATAAATATTTTTGGGAATTTCAGTGGTCTAGGATGAGGGTTAATGCCCATTTCAGGCTGCAAATGTTTTTGGGACATTCAGAGCTCTCTGACACAGTTTTTGGGCCACCAACTTTTTCTGGACTTTAGGGGGTCTAGGATGACTGTAAACCCCTTTTCTGGGCCTCTAAAGTTTTCAACATTTTTGCAGCCTAAAATGCATATTAAGGCCTTTTTTGGGCTGCTAACATATTCTGAACTTTCAGTGGTGTAGCATGCATTTTTCGTGCCATAAATATTTTTGGGAATTTCAGTGGTCTAGGATGTGGGTTAATGCCCATTTCAGGCTGCAAATGTTTTTGGGATATTCAGAGCTCTCTGACACCATTTTTGGGCAACCAACATTTTCTGGAATTTAGGGGGTCTAGGATGCCTGTAAACCCCTTTTTTGGGCCCCCAAAGTTTTCAACATTTTTGCAGCCTAAGATGCATTTTAAGGCCTTTTTTTGGGCTGCTAACATGTTCTGAACTTTCAGCGGTGTAGGATGCATTTTTCGTGCCATGAATATTTTTGGGAATTTCAGTGGTCTAGGATGCGGTTTAATGCCCATTTCAGGCTGCAAATATGTTTGGGACATTCAGAGCTCTCTGACACCGTTTTTGGGCAACCAACATTTTCTGGACTTTAGGGGGTCTAGGATGCCTGTAAACCCCTTTTTTGGGCCTCCAAAGTTTTCATCATTTTTGCAGCCTAAGATGCATTTTAAGGCCTTTTTTTGGGCTGCTAACATGTTCTGAACTTTCAGCGGTGCAGGATGCATATTTCGTCCAATAAATATTTTTGGGAATTTGAGTGGTCTAGGATGAGGGTTAATGCCCATTTCAGGCTGCAAATGTTTTTGGGACATTCAGAGCTCTCTGACACAGTTTTTGGGCCACCAACTTTTTCTGGACTTTAGGGGGTCTAGGATGACTGTAAACCCCTTTTTTGGGCCTCCAAAGTTTTCAACATTTTTGCAGCCTAAGATGCATTTTAAGGCCTTTTTTGGGCTGCTATCATATTCTGAACTTTCAGTGATGCAGGATGCATGTTATTTCCATAAAAATTTTTGGGAATTTCAGTGGTCTAGGATGCGGGTTAATGCCCATTTCAGGCTGCAAATGTTTTTGGGATATTCAGAGCTCTCTGACACCGTTTTTGGGCAACCAACATTTTCTGGACTTTAGGGGGTCTAGGATGACTGTAAACCCCTTTTTTGGGCCCCCAAAGTTTTCAACATTTTTGCAGCCTAAGATGCATTTTAAGGCCTTTTTTTGGGCTGCTAACATGTTCTGAACTTTCAGCGGTGTAGGATGCATTTTTCGTGCCATGAATATTTTTGGGAATTTCAGTGGTCTAGGATGCGGTTTAATGCCCATTTCAGGCTGCAAATATGTTTGGGACATTCAGAGCTCTCTGACACCGTTTTTGGGCAACCAACATTTTCTGGACTTTAGGGGGTCTAGGATGCCTGTAAACCCCTTTTTTGGGCCTCCAAAGTTTTCAACATTTTTGCAGCCTAAGATGCATTTTAAGGCCTTTTTTTGGGCTGCTAACATATTCTGAACTTTCAGCGGTGCAGGATGCATTTTTCGTGCCATAAATATTTTTTGGGAATTTCAGTGGTCTAGGATGAGGGTTAATGCCCATTTCAGGATGCAAATGTTTTTGGGACATTCAGAGCTCTCTGACACAGTTTTTGCGCCACCAACCTTTTCTGGACTTTAGGGGGTCTAGGATGACTGTAAACCCCTTTTTTGGGCCTCCAAAGTTTTCAACATTTTTTGCAGCCTAAGATGCATTTTAAGGCCTTTTTTGGGCTGCTATCATATTCTGAACTTTCAGTGGTGCAGGATGCATGTTATTTCCATAAATATTTTTGGGAATTTCAGTGGTCTAGGATGCGGGTTAATGCCCATTTCAGGCTGCAAATGTTTTTGGGATATTCAGAGCTCTCTGACACCGTTTTTGGGCAACCAACATTTTCTGGACTTTAGGGGGTCTAGGATGCCTGTAAACCCCTTTTTTGGGCCCCCAAAGTTTTCAACATTTTTGCAGCCTAAGATGCATTTTAAGGCCTTTTTTTGGGCTGCTAACATGTTCTGAACTTTCAGCGGTGCAGGATGCATTTTTCGTGCCATAAATATTTTTGGGAATTTCAGTGGTCTAGGATGAGGGTTAATGCCCATTTCAGGCTGCAAATGTTTTTGGGACATTCAGAGCTCTCTGACACAGTTTTTGGGCCACCAACTTTTTCTGGACTTTAGGGGGTCTAGGATGACTGTAAACCCCTTTTTTGGGCCTCTAAAGTTTTCAACATTTTTGCAGCCTAAAATGCATATTAAGGCCTTTTTTGGGCTGCTAACATATTCTGAACTTTCAGTGGTGTAGGATGCATTTTTCGTGCCATAAATATTTTTGGGAATTTCAGTGGTCTAGGGTGAGGGTTAATGCCCATTTCAGGCTGCAAATGTTTTTGGGACATTCAGAGCTCTCTGACACAGTTTTTGGGCCACCAACTTTTTCTGGACTTTAGGGGGTCTAGGATGCCTGTAAACCCCTTTTTTGGGCCCCCAAAGTTTTCAACATTTTTGCAGCCTAAAATGCATTTTAAGGCCTTTTTTTGGGCTGCTAACATGTTCTGAACTTTCAGCGGTGCAGGATGCATTTTTCGTGCCATAAATATTTTTGGGAATTTCAGTGGTCTAGGATGAGGGTTAATGCCCATTTCAGGCTGCAAATGTTTTTGGGACATTCAGAGCTCTCTGACACAGTTTTTGGGCCACCAACTTTTTCTGGACTTTAGGGGGTCTAGGATGACTGTAAACCCCTTTTTTGGGCCTCTAAAGTTTTCAACATTTTTGCAGCCTAAAATGCATATTAAGGCCTTTTTTGGGCTGCTAACATATTCTGAACTTTCAGTGGTGTAGGATGCATTTTTCGTGCCATAAATATTTTTGGGAATTTCAGTGGTCTAGGATGAGGGTTAATGCCCATTTCAGGCTGCAAATGTTTTTGGGACATTCAGAGCTCTCTGACACAGTTTTTGGGCCACCAACTTTTTCTGGACTTTAGGGGGTCTAGGATGACTGTAAACCCCTTTTTTGGGCCTCCAAAGTTTTCAACATTTTTGCAGCCTAAGATGCATTTTAAGGCCTTTTTTGGGCTGCTATCATATTCTGAACTTTCAGTGGTGCAGGATGCATGTTATTTCCATAAATATTTTTGGGAATTTCAGTGGTCTAGGATGCGGGTTAATGCCCATTTCAGGCTGCAAATGTTTTTGGGATATTCAGAGCTCTCTGACACCGTTTTTGGGCAACCAACATTTTCTGGACTTTAGGGGGTCTAGGATGCCTGTAAACCCCTTTTTTGGGCCCCCAAAGTTTTCAACATTTTTGCAGCCTAAGATGCATTTTAAGGCCTTTTTTGGGCTGCTATCATATTCCGAACTTTCAGTGGTGCAGGATGCATGTTATTTCCATAAATATTTTTGGGAATTTCAGTGGTCTAGGATGCGGGTTAATGCCCATTTCAGGCTGCAAATGTTTTTTGGGATATTCAGAGCTCTCTGACACCGTTTTTGGGCAACCAACATTTTCTGGACTTTAGGGGGTCTAGGATGCCTGTAAACCCCTTTTTTGGGCCTCCAAAGTTTTCAACATTTTTGCAGCCTAAGATGCATTTTAAGGCCTTTTTTTTGGGCTGCTAACATATATTCTGAACCTTCAGCGGTGCAGGATGCATTTTTCGTGCCATAAATATTTTTTGGGAATTTCAGTGGTCTAGGATGAGGGTTAATGCCCATTTCAGGCTGCAAATGTTTTTGGGACATTCAGAGCTCTCTGACACAGTTTTTGGGCCACCAACTTTTTCTGGACTTTAGGGGGTCTAGGATGACTGTAAACCCCTTTTTTGGGCCTCTAAAGTTTTCAACATTTTTGCAGCCTAAAATTCATATTAAGGCCTTTTTTGGGCTGCTAACATATTCTGAACCTTCAGCGGTGCAGGATGCATTTTTCGTGCCATAAATATTTTTTGGGAATTTCAGTGGTCTAGGATGAGGGTTAATGCCCATTTCAGGCTGCAAATGTTTTTGGGACATTCAGAGCTCTCTGACACAGTTTTTGGGCCACCAACTTTTTCTGGACTTTAGGGGGTCTAGGATGACTGTAAACCCCTTTTTTGGGCCTCTAAAGTTTTCAACATTTTTGCAGCCTAAAATTCATATTAAGGCCTTTTTTGGGCTGCTAACATATTGTGAACTTTCAGGGGTGTAGGATGCATTTTTCGTGCCATAAATATATTTGGGAATTTCAGTGGTCTAGGATGAGGGTTAATGCCCATTTCAGGCTGCAAATGTTTTTGGGACATTCAGAGCTCTCTGACACAGTTTTTGGGCCACCAACTTTTTCTGGACTTTAGGGGTCTAGGATGCCTGTAAACCCCTTTTTTGGGCCTCCAAAGTTTTCAACATTTTTGCAGCCTAAGATGCATTTTAAGGCCTTTTTTTGGGCTGCTAACATATTCTGAACTTTCAGCGGTGCAGGATGCATTTTTCGTGCCATAAATATATTTGGGAATTTCAGTGGTCTAGGATGCGGGTTAATGCCCATTTCAGGCTGCAAATGTTTTTGGGACATTCAGAGCTTTCTGACACAGTTTTTAGGCCACCAACATTTTCTGGACTTTAGGGGGTCTAGGATGCCTGTAAACCCCTTTTTTGGACCTCCAAAGTTTTCAACATTTTTGCAGCCTAAGATGCATTTTAAGGCATTTTTTGGGCTGCTAACATATTCTGAACTTTCAGTGGTGTAAGATGCATTTTCCGTGCCAAATCTATTTTTCGGAATTTCAGTGGTCTAGGATGCAGGTTAATGCCCATTTCAGGCTGCAAATATTTTTGGGACATTCAGAGCTCTCTGACACCGTTTTTGGGCAACCAACATTTTCTGGACTTTAGGGGGTCTAGGATGCCTGTAAACCCCTTTTTTGGACCTCCAAAGTTTTCAATATTTTTGCAGCCTAAGATGCATTTTAAGGCCTTTTTTGGGCTGCTAACATATTCTGAACTTTCAGCGGTGTAGGATGCATTTTTCGTGCCATGAATATTTTTGGGAATTTCAGTGGTCTAGGATGCGGTTTAATGCCCATTTCAGGCTGCAAATATTTTTGGGACATTCAGAGCTCTCTGACACCGTTTTTGGGCAACCAACATTTTCTGGACTTTAGGGGGTCTAGGATGCCTGTAAACCACTTTTTTGGGCCTCCAAAGTTTTCAACATTTTTGCAGCCTAAGATGCATTTTAAGGCCTTTTTGTGGGCTGCTAACATATTCTGAACTTTCAGCGGTGCAGGATGCATTTTTCGTGCCATAAATATTTTTTGGGAATTTCAGTGGTCTAGGATAAGGGTTAATGCCCATTTCAGGCTGCAAATGTTTTTGGGACATTCAGAGCTCTCTGACACAGTTTTTGGGCCACCAACTTTTTCTGGACTTTAGGGGGTCTAGGATGACTGTAAACCCCTTTTTTGGGCCTCTAAAGTTTTCAACATTTTTGCAGCCTAAAATGCATATTAAGGCCTTTTTTGGGCTGCTAACATATTCTGAACTTTCAGTGGTGTAGAATGCATTTTTCGTGCCATAAATATTTTTGGGAATTTCAGTGGTCTAGGATGCGGGTTAATGCCCATTTCAGGCTGCAAATGTTTTTGGGATATTCAGAGCTCTCTGACACCGTTTTTGGGCAACCAACATTTTCTGGACTTTAGGGGGTCTAGGATGCCTGTAAACCCCTTTTTTGGGCCCCCAAAGTTTTCAACATTTTTGCAGCCTAAGATGCATTTTAAGGCCTTTTTTTGGGCTGCTAACATGTTCTGAACTTTCAGCGGTGCAGGATGCATATTTCGTCCCATAAATATTTTTGGGAATTTGAGTGGTCTAGGATGAGGGTTAATGCCCATTTCAGGCTGCAAATGTTTTTGGGACATTCAGAGCTCTCTGACACAGTTTTTGGGCCACCAACTTTTTCTGGACTTTAGGGGGTCTAGGATGACTGTAAACCCCTTTTTTGGGCCTCCAAAGTTTTCAACATTTTTGCAGCCTAAGATGCATTTTAAGGCCTTTTTGGGCTGCTATCATATTCTGAACTTTCAGTGATGCAGGATGCATGTTATTTCCATAAAAATTTTTGGGAATTTCAGTGGTCTAGGATGCGGGTTAATGCCCATTTCAGGCTGCAAATGTTTTTGGGATATTCAGAGCTCTCTGACACTGTTTTTGGGCAACCAACATTTTCTGGACTTTAGGGGGTCTAGGATGACTGTAAACCCCTTTTTTGGGCCCCCAAAGTTTTCAACATTTTTGCAGCCTAAGATGCATTTTAAGGCCTTTTTTTGGGCTGCTAACATGTTCTGAACTTTCAGCGGTGTAGGATGCATTTTTCGTGCCATGAATATTTTTGGGAATTTCAGTGGTCTAGGATGCGGTTTAATGCCCATTTCAGGCTGCAAATATGTTTGGGACATTCAGAGCTCTCTGACACCGTTTTTGGGCAACCAACATTTTCTGGACTTTAGGGGGTCTAGGATGCCTGTAAACCCCTTTTTTGGGCCTCCAAAGTTTTCAACATTTTTGCAGCCTAAGATGCATTTTAAGGCCTTTTTTTGGGCTGCTAACATATTCTGAAATTTCAGCGGTGCAGGATGCATTTTTCGTGCCATAAATATTTTTTGGGAATTTCAGTGGTCTAGGATGAGGGTTAATGCCCATTTCAGGATGCAAATGTTTTTGGGACATTCAGAGCTCTCTGACACAGTTTTTGCGCCACCAACCTTTTCTGGACTTTAGGGGGTCTAGGATGACTGTAAACCCCTTTTTTGGGCCTCCAAAGTTTTCAACATTTTTTGCAGCCTAAGATGCATTTTAAGGCCTTTTTTGGGCTGCTATCATATTCTGAACTTTCAGTGGTGCAGGATGCATGTTATTTCCATAAATATTTTTGGGAATTTCAGTGGTCTAGGATGCGGGTTAATGCCCATTTCAGGCTGCAAATGTTTTTGGGATATTCAGAGCTCTCTGACACCGTTTTTGGGCAACCAACATTTTCTGGACTTTAGGGGGTCTAGGATGCCTGTAAACCCCTTTTTTGGGCCCCCAAAGTTTTCAACATTTTTGCAGCCTAAGATGCATTTTAAGGCCTTTTTTTGGGCTGCTAACATGTTCTGAACTTTCAGCGGTGCAGGATGCATTTTTCGTGCCATAAATATTTTTGGGAATTTCAGTGGTCTAGGATGAGGGTTAATGCCCATTTCAGGCTGCAAATGTTTTTGGGACATTCAGAGCTCTCTGACACAGTTTTTGGGCCACCAACTTTTTCTGGACTTTAGGGGGTCTAGGATGACTGTAAACCCCTTTTTTGGGCCTCTAAAGTTTTCAACATTTTTGCAGCCTAAAATGCATATTAAGGCCTTCTTTGGGCTGCTAACATATTCTGAACTTTCAGTGGTGTAGGATGCATTTTTCGTGCCATAAATATTTTTGGGAATTTCAGTGGTCTAGGGTGAGGGTTAATGCCCATTTCAGGCTGCAAATGTTTTTGGGACATTCAGAGCTCTCTGACACAGTTTTTGGGCCACCAACTTTTTCTGGACTTTAGGGGGTCTAGGATGCCTGTAAACCCCTTTTTTGGGCCCCCAAAGTTTTCAACATTTTTGCAGCCTAAAATGCATTTTAAGGCCTTTTTTTGGGCTGCTAACATGTTCTGAACTTTCAGCGGTGCAGGATGCATTTTTCGTGCCATAAATATTTTTGGGAATTTCAGTGGTCTAGGATGAGGGTTAATGCCCATTTCAGGCTGCAAATGTTTTTGGGACATTCAGAGCTCTCTGACACAGTTTTTGGGCCACCAACATTTTCTGGACTTTAGGGGGTCTAGGATGACTGTAAACCCCTTTTTTGGGCCTCTAAAGTTTTCAACATTTTTGCAGCCTAAAATGCATATTAAGGCCTTTTTTGGGCTGCTAACATATTCTGAACTTTCAGTGGTGTAGGATGCATTTTTCGTGCCATAAATATTTTTGGGAATTTCAGTGGTCTAGGATGAGGGTTAATGCCCATTTCAGGCTGCAAATGTTTTTGGGACATTCAGAGCTCTCTGACACAGTTTTTGGGCCACCAACTTTTTCTGGACTTTAGGGGGTCTAGGATGACTGTAAACCCCTTTTTTGGGCCTCCAAAGTTTTCAACATTTTTGCAGCCTAAGATGCATTTTAAGGCCTTTTTTGGGCTGCTATCATATTCTGAACTTTCATTGGTGCAGGATGCATGTTATTTCCATAAATATTTTTGGGAATTTCAGTGGTCTAGGATGCGGGTTAATGCCCATTTCAGGCTGCAAATGTTTTTGAGATATTCAGAGCTCTCTGACACCGTTTTTGGGCAACCAACATTTTCTGGACTTTAGGGGGTCTAGGATGCCTGTAAACCCCTTTTTTGGGCCCCCAAAGTTTTCAACATTTTTGCAGCCTAAGATGCATTTTAAGGCCTTTTTTGGGCTGCTATCATATTCTGAACTTTCAGTGGTGCAGGATGCATGTTATTTCCATAAATATTTTTGGGAATTTCAGTGGTCTAGGATGCGGGTTAATGCCCATTTCAGGCTGCAAATGTTTTTTGGGATATTCAGAGCTCTCTGACACCGTTTTTGGGCAACCAACATTTTCTGGACTTTAGGGGGTCTAGGATGCCTGTAAACCCCTTTTTTGGGCCTCCAAAGTTTTCAACATTTTTGCAGCCTAAGATGCATTTTAAGGCCTTTTTTTTTGGGCTGCTAACATATTCTGAACCTTCAGCGGTGCAGGATGCATTTTTCGTGCCATAAATATTTTTTGGGAATTTCAGTGGTCTAGGATGAGGGTTAATGCCCATTTCAGGCTGCAAATGTTTTTGGGACATTCAGAGCTCTCTGACACAGTTTTTGGGCCACCAACTTTTTCTGGACTTTAGGGGGTCTAGGATGACTGTAAACCCCTTTTTTGGGCCTCTAAAGTTTTCAACATTTTTGCAGCCTAAAATTCATATTAAGGCCTTTTTTGGGCTGCTAACATATTGTGAACTTTCAGGGGTGTAGGATGCATTTTTCGTGCCATAAATATATTTGGGAATTTCAGTGGTCTAGGATGAGGGTTAATGCCCATTTCAGGCTGCAAATGTTTTTGGGACATTCAGAGCTCTCTGACACAGTTTTTGGGCAACCAACATTTTCTGGACTTTAGGGGGTCTAGGATGCCTGTAAACCCCTTTTTTGGGCCTCCAAAGTTTTCAACATTTTTGCAGCCTAAGATGCATTTTAAGGCCTTTTTTTGGGCTGCTAACATATTCTGAACTTTCAGCGGTGCAGGATGCATTTTTCGTGCCATAAATATATTTGGGAATTTCAGTGGTCTAGGATGCGGGTTAATGCCCATTTCAGGCTGCAAATGTTTTTGGGACATTCAGAGCTTTCTGACACAGTTTTTAGGCCACCAACATTTTCTGGACTTTAGGGGGTCTAGGATGCCTGTAAACCCCTTTTTTGGACCTCCAAAGTTTTCAACATTTTTGCAGCCTAAGATGCATTTTAAGGCATTTTTTGGGCTGCTAACATATTCTGAACTTTCAGTGGTGTAAGATGCATTTTCCGTGCCAAATCTATTTTTCGGAATTTCAGTGGTCTAGGATGCAGGTTAATGCCCATTTCAGGCTGCAAATATTTTTGGGACATTCAGAGCTCTCTGACACCGTTTTTCGGCAACCAACATTTTCTGGACTTTAGGGGGTCTAGGATGCCTGTAAACCCCTTTTTTGGGCCTCCAAAGTTTTCAACATTTTTGCAGCCTAAGATGCATTTTAAGGCCTTTTTTTGGGCTGCTAACATACTCTGAACTTTCAGCGGTGCAGGATGCATTTTTCGTGCCATAAATATATTTGGGAATTTCAGTGGTCTAGGATGCGGGTTAATGCCCATTTCAGGCTGCAAATGTTTTTGGGATATTCCGAGCTCTCTGACACCGTTTTTGGGCCACCAACATTTTCTGGACTTTAGGGGGTCTAGGATGTCTGTAAACCCCTTTTTTGGGCCTCCAAAGTTTTCTACATTTTTGCAGCCCTAAGATGATTGTTATGGCCTTTTTTGGGCTGCTAACATATTCTGAACTTTCAGCGGTGTAGGATGCGTTTTTCCTGCCATAAATATTTTTTGGAATTTCAGTGGTTAAGGATGCGGGTTAATGCCCATTTCAGGCTGCAAATGTTTTTGGGACATTCAGAGCTTTTTGACACAGTTTTTAGGCCACCAACATTTTCTGGACTTTAGGGGGTCTAGGATGACTGTAAACCCCTTTTTTGGGCCCCCAAAGTTTTCAACATTTTTGCAGCCTAAGATGCATTTTAAGGCCTTTTTTTGGGCTTCTAACATATTCTGAACTTTCAGGGTGTAAGATGCAATTTTCGTACCATAAATATTTTTGGGAATTTCAGTGGTCTAGGATACGTGTTAATGCCCCTTATGGGCTACAAATGTTTTTGGGATATTCAGAGCTCTCTGACACCGTTTTTGGGCATCCAACATTTTCTGGACATTAGGGGGTCTAGGATGCCTGCAAACCCCTTTTTTGGGCCTCCAAAGTTTTCAACTTTTTTGCAGCCTAAGATGCATTTTAAGGCCTTTTTTGGGCTGCTATCATATTCTGAACTTTCAGTGGTGCAGGATGCATGTTATTTCCATAAATATTTTTGGGAATTTCAGTGGTCTAGGATGCGGGTTAATGCCCATTTCAGGCTGCAAATGTTTTTGGGATATTCAGAGCTCTCTGACACCGTTTTTGGGCAACCAACATTTTCTGGACTTTAGGGGGTCTAGGATGCCTGTAAACCCCTTTTTTGGGCCCCCAAAGTTTTCAACATTTTTGCAGCCTAAGATGCATTTTAAGGCCTTTTTTGGGCTGCTATCATATTCTGAACTTTCAGTGGTGCAGGATGCATGTTATTTCCATAAATATTTTTGGGAATTTCAGTGGTCTAGGATGCGGGTTAATGCCCATTTCAGGCTGCAAATGTTTTTTGGGATATTCAGAGCTCTCTGACACCGTTTTTGGGCAACCAACATTTTCTGGACTTTAGGGGGTCTAGGATGCCTGTAAACCCCTTTTTTGGGCCCCCAAAGTTTTCAACATTTTTGCAGCCTAAGATGCATTTTAAGGCCTTTTTTGTCGTGCTAACATGTTCTGAACTTTCAGCGGTGCAGGATGCATTTTTCGTGCCATAAATATTTTTGGGAATTTCAGTGGTCTAGGATGAGGGTTAATGCCCATTTCAGGCTGCAAATGTTTTTGGGACATTCAGAGCTCTCTGACACCGTTTTTGGGCAACCAACAGTTTCTGGACTTTAGGGGGTCTAGGATGACTGTAAACCCCTTTTTTGGGCCTCTAAAGTTTTCAACATTTTTGCAGCCTAAAATGCATATTAAGGCCTTTTTTGGGCTGCTAACATATTCTGAACTTTCAGTGGTGTAGGATGCATTTTTCGTGCCATAAATATTTTTGGGAATTTCAGTGGTCTAGGTTGAGGGTTAATGCCCATTTCAGGCTGCAAATGTTTTTGGGATATTCAGAGCTCTCTGACACCGTTTTTGGGCATCCAACATTTTCTGGACATTAGGGGGTCTAGGATGCCTGCAAACCCCTTTTTTGGGCCTCCAAAGTTTTCAACATTTTTGCAGCCTAAGATGCATTTTAAGGCCTTTTTGTGGGCTGCTAACATATTCTGAACTTTCAGCGGTGCAGGATGCATTTTTCGTGCCATAAATATTTTTTGGGAATTTCAGTGGTCTAGGATAAGGGTTAATGCCCATTTCAGGCTGCAAATGTTTTTGGGACATTCAGAGCTCTCTGACACAGTTTTTGGGCCACCAACTTTTTCTGGACTTTAGGGGGTCTAGGATGACTGTAAACCCCTTTTTTGGGCCTCTAAAGTTTTCAACATTTTTGCAGCCTAAAATGCATATTAAGGCCTTTTTTGGGCTGCTAACATATTCTGAACTTTCAGTGGTGTAGAATGCATTTTTCGTGCCATAAATATTTTTGGGAATTTCAGTGGTCTAGGATGCGGGTTAATGCCCATTTCAGGCTGCAAATGTTTTTGGGATATTCAGAGCTCTCTGACACCGTTTTTGGGCAACCAACATTTTCTGGACTTTAGGGGGTCTAGGATGCCTGTAAACCCCTTTTTTGGGCCCCCAAAGTTTTCAACATTTTTGCAGCCTAAGATGCATTTTAAGGCCTTTTTTTGGGCTGCTAACATGTTCTGAACTTTCAGCGGTGCAGGATGCATATTTCGTCCCATAAATATTTTTGGGAATTTGAGTGGTCTAGGATGAGGGTTAATGCCCATTTCAGGCTGCAAATGTTTTTGGGACATTCAGAGCTCTCTGACACAGTTTTTGGGCCACCAACTTTTTCTGGACTTTAGGGGGTCTAGGATGACTGTAAACCCCTTTTTTGGGCCTCCAAAGTTTTCAACATTTTTGCAGCCTAAGATGCATTTTAAGGCCTTTTTTGGGCTGCTATCATATTCTGAACTTTCAGTGATGCAGGATGCATGTTATTTCCATAAAAATTTTTGGGAATTTCAGTGGTCTAGGATGCGGGTTAATGCCCATTTCAGGCTGCAAATGTTTTTGGGATATTCAGAGCTCTCTGACACTGTTTTTGGGCAACCAACATTTTCTGGACTTTAGGGGGTCTAGGATGACTGTAAACCCCTTTTTTGGGCCCCCAAAGTTTTCAACATTTTTGCAGCCTAAGATGCATTTTAAGGCCTTTTTTTGGGCTGCTAACATGTTCTGAACTTTCAGCGGTGTAGGATGCATTTTTCGTGCCATGAATATTTTTGGGAATTTCAGTGGTCTAGGATGCGGTTTAATGCCCATTTCAGGCTGCAAATATGTTTGGGACATTCAGAGCTCTCTGACACCGTTTTTGGGCAACCAACATTTTCTGGACTTTAGGGGGTCTAGGCTGCCTGTAAACCCCTTTTTTGGGCCTCCAAAGTTTTCAACATTTTTGCAGCCTAAGATGCATTTTAAGGCCTTTTTTTGGGCTGCTAACATATTCTGAAATTTCAGCGGTGCAGGATGCATTTTTCGTGCCATAAATATTTTTGGGGAATTTCAGTGGTCTAGGATGAGGGTTAATGCCCATTTCAGGATGCAAATGTTTTTGGGACATTCAGAGCTCTCTGACACAGTTTTTGCGCCACCAACCTTTTCTGGACTTTAGGGGGTCTAGGATGACTGTAAACCCCTTTTTGGGCCTCCAAAGTTTTCAACATTTTTTGCAGCCTAAGATGCATTTTAAGGCCTTTTTTGGGCTGCTATCATATTCTGAACTTTCAGTGGTGCAGGATGCATGTTATTTCCATAAATATTTTTGGGAATTTCAGTGGTCTAGGATGCGGGTTAATGCCCATTTCAGGCTGCAAATGTTTTTGGGATATTCAGAGCTCTCTGACACCGTTTTTGGGCAACCAACATTTTCTGGACTTTAGGGGGTCTAGGATGCCTGTAAACCCCTTTTTTGGGCCCCCAAATTTTTCAACATTTTTGCAGCCTAAGATGCATTTTAAGGCCTTTTTTTTTGGGCTGCTAACATGTTCTGAACTTTCAGCGGTGCAGGATGCATTTTTCGTGCCATAAATATTTTTGGGAATTTCAGTGGTCTAGGATGAGGGTTAATGCCCATTTCAGGCTGCAAATGTTTTTGGGACATTCAGAGCTCTCTGACACAGTTTTTGGGCCACCAACTTTTTCTGGACTTTAGGGGGTCTAGGATGACTGTAAACCCCTTTTTTGGGCCTCTAAAGTTTTCAACATTTTTGCAGCCTAAAATGCATATTAAGGCCTTTTTTGGGCTGCTAACATATTCTGAACTTTCAGTGGTGTAGGATGCATTTTTCGTGCCATAAATATTTTTGGGAATTTCAGTGGTCTAGGGTGAGGGTTAATGCCCATTTCAGGCTGCAAATGTTTTTGGGACATTCAGAGCTCTCTGACACAGTTTTTGGGCCACCAACTTTTTCTGGACTTTAGGGGGTCTAGGATGCCTGTAAACCCCTTTTTTGGGCCCCCAAAGTTTTCAACATTTTTGCAGCCTAAAATGCATTTTAAGGCCTTTTTTTGGGCTGCTAACATGTTCTGAACTTTCAGCGGTGCAGGATGCATTTTTCGTGCCATAAATATTTTTGGGAATTTCAGTGGTCTAGGATGAGGGTTAATGCCCATTTCAGGCTGCAAATGTTTTTGGGACATTCAGAGCTCTCTGACACAGTTTTTGGGCCACCAACTTTTTCTGGACTTTAGGGGGTCTAGGATGACTGTAAACCCCTTTTTTGGGCCTCTAAAGTTTTCAACATTTTTGCAGCCTAAAATGCATATTAAGGCCTTTTTTGGGCTGCTAACATATTCTGAACTTTCAGTGGTGTAGGATGCATTTTTCGTGCCATAAATATTTTTGGGAATTTCAGTGGTCTAGGATGAGGGTTAATGCCCATTTCAGGCTGCAAATGTTTTTGGGACATTCAGAGCTCTCTGACACAGTTTTTGGGCCACCAACTTTTTCTGGACTTTAGGGGGTCTAGGATGACTGTAAACCCCTTTTTTGGGCCTCCAAAGTTTTCAACATTTTTGCAGCCTAAGATGCATTTTAAGGCCTTTTTTGGGCTGCTATCATATTCTGAACTTTCAGTGGTGCAGGATGCATGTTATTTCCATAAATATTTTTGGGAATTTCAGTGGTCTAGGATGCGGGTTAATGCCCATTTCAGGCTGCAAATGTTTTTGGGATATTCAGAGCTCTCTGACACCGTTTTTGGGCAACCAACATTTTCTGGACTTTAGGGGGTCTAGGATGACTGTAAACCCCTTTTTTGGGCCCCCAAAGTTTTCAACATTTTTGCAGCCGAAGATGCATTTTAAGGCCTTTTTTTGGGCTGCTAACATGTTCTGAACTTTCAGCGGTGTAGGATGCATTTTTCGTGCCATGAATATTTTTGGGAATTTCAGTGGTCTAGGATGCGGTTTAATGCCCATTTCAGGCTGCAAATATGTTTGGGACATTCAGAGCTCTCTGACACCGTTTTTGGGCAACCAACATTTTCTGGACTTTAGGGGGTCTAGGATGCCTGTAAACCCCTTTTTTGGGCCTCCAAAGTTTTCAACATTTTTGCAGCCTAAGATGCATTTTAAGGCCTTTTTTTGGGCTGCTAACATATTCTGAAATTTCAGCGGTGCAGGATGCATTTTTCGTGCCATAAATATTTTTGGGGAATTTCAGTGGTCTAGGATGAGGGTTAATGCCCATTTCAGGATGCAAATGTTTTTGGGACATTCAGAGCTCTCTGACACAGTTTTTGCGCCACCAACCTTTTCTGGACTTTAGGGGGTCTAGGATGACTGTAAACCCCTTTTTGGGCCTCCAAAGTTTTCAACATTTTTTGCAGCCTAAGATGCATTTTAAGGCCTTTTTTGGGCTGCTATCATATTCTGAACTTTCAGTGGTGCAGGATGCATGTTATTTCCATAAATATTTTTGGGAATTTCAGTGGTCTAGGATGCGGGTTAATGCCCATTTCAGGCTGCAAATGTTTTTGGGATATTCAGAGCTCTCTGACACCGTTTTTGGGCAACCAACATTTTCTGGACTTTAGGGGGTCTAGGATGCCTGTAAACCCCTTTTTTGGGCCCCCAAAGTTTTCAACATTTTTGCAGCCTAAGATGCATTTTAAGGCCTTTTTTTGGGCTGCTAACATGTTCTGAACTTTCAGCGGTGCAGGATGCATTTTTCGTGCCATAAATATTTTTGGGAATTTCAGTGGTCTAGGATGAGGGTTAATGCCCATTTCAGGCTGCAAATGTTTTTGGGACATTCAGAGCTCTCTGACACAGTTTTTGGGCCACCAACTTTTTCTGGACTTTAGGGGGTCTAGGATGACTGTAAACCCCTTTTTTGGGCCTCTAAAGTTTTCAACATTTTTGCAGCCTAAAATGCATATTAAGGCCTTTTTTGGGCTGCTAACATATTCTGAACTTTCAGTGGTGTAGGATGCATTTTTCGTGCCATAAATATTTTTGGGAATTTCAGTGGTCTAGGGTGAGGGTTAATGCCCATTTCAGGCTGCAAATGTTTTTGGGACATTCAGAGCTCTCTGACACAGTTTTTGGGCCACCAACTTTTTCTGGACTTTAGGGGGTCTAGGATGCCTGTAAACCCCTTTTTTGGGCCCCCAAAGTTTTCAACATTTTTGCAGCCTAAAATGCATTTTAAGGCCTTTTTTTGGGCTGCTAACATGTTCTGAACTTTCAGCGGTGCAGGATGCATTTTTCGTGCCATAAATATTTTTGGGAATTTCAGTGGTCTAGGATGAGGGTTAATGCCCATTTCAGGCTGCAAATGTTTTTGGGACATTCAGAGCTCTCTGACACAGTTTTTGGGCCACCAACTTTTTCTGGACTTTAGGGGGTCTAGGATGACTGTAAACCCCTTTTTTGGGCCTCTAAAGTTTTCAACATTTTTGCAGCCTAAAATGCATATTAAGGCCTTTTTTGGGCTGCTAACATATTCTGAACTTTCAGTGGTGTAGGATGCATTTTTCGTGCCATAAATATTTTTGGGAATTTCAGTGGTCTAGGATGAGGGTTAATGCCCATTTCAGGCTGCAAATGTTTTTGGGACATTCAGAGCTCTCTGACACAGTTTTTGGGCCACCAACTTTTTCTGGACTTTAGGGGGTCTAGGATGACTGTAAACCCCTTTTTTGGGCCTCCAAAGTTTTCAACATTTTTGCAGCCTAAGATGCATTTTAAGGCCTTTTTTGGGCTGCTATCATATTCTGAACTTTCAGTGGTGCAGGATGCATGTTATTTCCATAAATATTTTTGGGAATTTCAGTGGTCTAGGATGCGGGTTAATGCCCATTTCAGGCTGCAAATGTTTTTGGGATATTCAGAGCTCTCTGACACCGTTTTTGGGCAACCAACATTTTCTGGACTTTAGGGGGTCTAGGATGCCTGTAAACCCCTTTTTTGGGCCCCCAAAGTTTTCAACATTTTTGCAGCCTAAGATGCATTTTAAGGCCTTTTTTGGGCTGCTATCATATTATGAACTTTCAGTGGTGCAGGATGCATGTTATTTCCATAAATATTTTTGGGAATTTCAGTGGTCTAGGATGCGGGTTAATGCCCATTTCAGGCTGCAAATGTTTTTTGGGATATTCAGAGCTCTCTGACACCGTTTTTGGGCAACCAACATTTTCTGGACTTTAGGGGGTCTAGGATGCCTGTAAACCCCTTTTTTGGGCCTCCAAAGTTTTCAACATTTTTGCAGCCTAAGATGCATTTTAAGGCCTTTTTTTTTGGACTGCTAACATATTCTGAACCTTCAGCGGTGCAGGATGCATTTTTCGTGCCATAAATATATTTGGGAATTTCAGTGGTCTAGGATGAGGGTTAATGCCCATTTCAGGCTGCAAATGTTTTTGGGACATTCAGAGCTCTCTGACACAGTTTTTGGGCCACCAACTTTTTCTGGACTTTAGGGGTCTAGGATGCCTGTAAACCCCTTTTTTGGGCCTCCAAAGTTTTCAACATTTTTGCAGCCTAAGATGCATTTTAAGGCCTTTTTTTGGGCTGCTAACATATTCTGAACTTTCAGCGGTGCAGGGTGCATTTTTCGTGCCATGAATATATTTTGGAATTTCAGTGGTCTAGGATGCGGGTTAATGCCCATTTCAGGCTGCAAATGTTTTTGGGACATTCAGAGCTTTCTGACACAGTTTTTAGGCCACCAACATTTTCTGGACTTTAGGGGGTCTAGGATGCCTGTAAACCCCTTTTTTGGACCTCCAAAGTTTTCAACATTTTTGCAGCCTAAGATGCATTTTAAGGCATTTTTTGGGCTGCTAACATATTCTGAACTTTCAGTGGTGTAAGATGCATTTTCCGTGCCAAATCTATTTTTCGGAATTTCAGTGGTCTAGGATGCAGGTTAATGCCCATTTCAGGCTGCAAATATTTTTGGGACATTCAGAGCTCTCTGACACCGTTTTTGGGCAACCAACATTTTCTGGACTTTAGGGGGTCTAGGATGCCTGTAAACCCCTTTTTTGGACCTCCAAAGTTTTCAATATTTTTGCAGCCTAAGATGCATTTTAAGGCCTTTTTTGGGCTGCTAACATATTCTGAACTTTCAGCGGTGTAGGATGCATTTTTCGTGCCATGAATATTTTTGGGAATTTCAGTGGTCTAGGATGCGGTTTAATGCCCATTTCAGGCTGCAAATATTTTTGGGACATTCATGCTCTCTGACACCGTTTTTCGGCAACCAACATTTTCTGGACTTTAGGGGGTCTAGGATGCCTGTAAACCCCTTTTTTGGGCCTCCAAAGTTTTCAACATTTTTGCAGCCTAAGATGCATTTTAAGGCCTTTTTTTGGGCTGCTAACATATTCTGAACTTTCAGCGGTGCAGGATGCATTTTTCGTGCCATAAATATATTTGGGAATTTCAGTGGTCTAGGATGCGGGTTAATGCCCATTTCAGGCTGCAAATGTTTTTGGGATATTCAGAGCTCTCTGACACCGTTTTTGGGCCACCAACATTTTCTGGACTTTAGGGGGTCTAGGATGTCTGTAAACCCCTTTTTTGGGCCTCCAAAGTTTTCTACATTTTTGCAGCCCTAAGATGATTGTTATGGCCTTTTTTGGGCTGCTAACATATTCTGAACTTTCAGCGGTGTAGGATGCGTTTTTCCTGCCATAAATATTTTTTGGAATTTCAGTGGTTAAGGATGCGGGTTAATGCCCATTTCGGGCTGCAAATGTTTTTGGGACATTCAGAGCTTTTTGACACAGTTTTTAGGCCACCAACATTTTCTGGACTTTAGGGGGTCTAGGATGACTGTAAACCCCTTTTTTGGGCCCCCAAAGTTTTCAACATTTTTGCAGCCTAAGATGCATTTTAAGGCCTTTTTTTGGGCTTCTAACATATTCTGAACTTTCAGGGTGTAAGATGCAATTTTCGTACCATAAATATTTTTGGGAATTTCAGTGGTCTAGGATACGTGTTAATGCCCCTTATGGGCTACAAATGTTTTTGGGATATTCAGAGCTCTCTGACACCGTTTTTGGGCATCCAACAGTTTCTGGACATTAGGGGGTCTAGGATGCCTGCAAACCCCTTTTTTGGGCCTCCAAAGTTTTCAACTTTTTTGCAGCCTAAGATGCATTTTAAGGCCTTTTTTGGGCTGCTATCATATTCTGAACTTTCAGTGGTGCAGGATGCATGTTATTTCCATAAATATTTTTGGGAATTTCAGTGGTCTAGGATGCGGGTTAATGCCCATTTCAGGCTGCAAATGTTTTTGGGATATTCAGAGCTCTCTGACACCGTTTTTGGGCAACCAACATTTTCTGGACTTTAGGGGGTCTAGGATGCCTGTAAACCCCTTTTTTGGGCCTCCAAAGTTTTCAACATTTTTGCAGCCTAAGATGCATTTTAAGGCCTTTTTGTGGGCTGCTAACATATTCGGAACTTTCAGCGGTGCAGGATGCATTTTTCGTGCCATAAATTTTTTTTGGGAATTTCAGTGGTCTAGGATGAGGGTTAATGCCCATTTCAGGCTGCAAATGTTTTTGGGACATTCAGAGCTCTGTGACACAGTTTTTGGGCCACCAACTTTTTCTAGACTTTAGGGGGTCTAGGATGACTGTAAACCCCTTTTTTGGGCCTCTAAAGTTTTCAACATTTTTGCAGCCTAAAATTCATATTAAGGCCTTTTTTGGGCTGCTAACATATTCTGAACTTTCAGTGGTGTAGGATGCATTTTTCGTGCCATAAATATTTTTGGGAATTTCAGTGGTCTAGGATGAGGGTTAATGCCCATTTCAGGCTGCAAATGTTTTTGGGACATTCAGAGCTCTCTGACACAGTTTTTGGGCCACCAACTTTTTCTGGACTTTAGGGGGTCTCGGATGACTGTAAACCCCTTTTCTGGGCCTCTAAAGTTTTCAACATTTTTGCAGCCTAAAATGCATATTAAGGCCTTTTTTGGGCTGCTAACATATTCTGAACTTTCAGTGGTGTAGCATGCATTTTTCGTGCCATAAATATTTTTGGGAATTTCAGTGGTCTAGGATGTGGGTTAATGCCCATTTCAGGCTGCAAATGTTTTTGGGATATTCAGAGCTCTCTGACACCATTTTTGGGCAACCAACATTTTCTGGAATTTAGGGGGTCTAGGATGCCTGTAAACCCCTTTTTTGGGCCCCCAAAGTTTTCAACATTTTTGCAGCCTAAGATGCATTTTAAGGCCTTTTTTTGGGCTGCTAACATGTTCTGAACTTTCAGCGGTGTAGGATGCATTTTTCGTGCCATGAATATTTTTGGGAATTTCAGTGGTCTAGGATGCGGTTTAATGCCCATTTCAGGCTGCAAATATGTTTGGGACATTCAGAGCTCTCTGACACCGTTTTTGGGCAACCAACATTTTCTGGACTTTAGGGGGTCTAGGATGCCTGTAAACCCCTTTTTTGGGCCTCCAAAGTTTTCATCATTTTTGCAGCCTAAGATGCATTTTAAGGCCTTTTTTTGGGCTGCTAACATGTTCTGAACTTTCAGCGGTGCAGGATGCATATTTCGTCCAATAAATATTTTTGGGAATTTGAGTGGTCTAGGATGAGGGTTAATGCCCATTTCAGGCTGCAAATGTTTTTGGGACATTCAGAGCTCTCTGACACAGTTTTTGGGCCACCAACTTTTTCTGGACTTTAGGGGGTCTAGGATGACTGTAAACCCCTTTTTTGGGCCTCCAATGTTTTCAACATTTTTGCAGCCTAAGATGCATTTTAAGGCCTTTTTTGGGCTGCTATCATATTCTGAACTTTCAGTGATGCAGGATGCATGTTATTTCCATAAAAATTTTTGGGAATTTCAGTGGTCTAGGATGCGGGTTAATGCCCATTTCAGGCTGCAAATGTTTTTGGGATATTCAGAGCTCTCTGACACCGTTTTTGGGCAACCAACATTTTCTGGACTTTAGGGGGTCTAGGATGACTGTAAACCCCCTTTTTGGGCCCCCAAAGTTTTCAACATTTTTGCAGCCTAAGATGCATTTTAAGGCCTTTTTTTGGGCTGCTAACATGTTCTGAACTTTCAGCGGTGTAGGATGCATTTTTCGTGCCATGAATATTTTTGGGAATTTCAGTGGTCTAGGATGCGGTTTAATGCCCATTTCAGGCTGCAAATATGTTTGGGACATTCAGAGCTCTCTGACACCGTTTTTAGGCAACCAACATTTTCTGGACTTTAGGGGGTCTAGGATGCCTGTAAACCCCTTTTTTGGGCCTCCAAAGTTTTCAACATTTTTGCAGCCTAAGATGCATTTTAAGGCCTTTTTTTGGGCTGCTAACATATTCTGAACTTTCAGCGGTGCAGGATGCATTTTTCGTGCCATAAATATTTTTTGGGAATTTCAGTGGTCTAGGATGAGGGTTAATGCCCATTTCAGGCTGCAAATGTTTTTGGGACATTCAGAGCTCTCTGACACAGTTTTTGGGCCACCAACTTTTTCTGGACTTTAGGGGGTCTAGGATGACTGTAAACCCCTTTTTTGGGCCTCCAAAGTTTTCAACATTTTTGCAGCCTAAGATGCATTTTAAGGCCTTTTTTGGGCTGCTATCATATTCTGAACTTTCAGTGATGCAGGATGCATGTTATTTCCATAAATATTTTTGGGAATTTCAGTGGTCTAGGATGCGGGTTAATGCCCATTTCAGGCTGCAAATGTTTTTGGGATATTCAGAGCTCTCTGACACCGTTTTTGGGCAACCAACATTTTCTGGACTTTAGGGGGTCTAGGATGACTGTAAACCCCTTTTTTGGGCCCCCAAAGTTTTCAACATTTTTGCAGCCTAAGATGCATTTTAAGGCCTTTTTTTGGGCTGCTAACATGTTCTGAACTTTCAGCGGTGTAGGATGCATTTTTCGTGCCATGAATATTTTTGGGAATTTCAGTGGTCTAGGATGCGGTTTAATGCCCATTTCAGGCTGCAAATATGTTTGGGACATTCAGAGCTCTCTGACACCGTTTTTGGGCAACCAACATTTTCTGGACTTTAGGGGGTCTAGGATGCCTGTAAACCCCTTTTTTGGGCCTCCAAAGTTTTCAACATTTTTGCAGCCTAAGATGCATTTTAAGGCCTTTTTTTGGGCTGCTAACATATTCTGAACTTTCAGCGGTGCAGGATGCATTTTTCGTGCCATAAATATTTTTTGGGAATTTCAGTGGTCTAGGATGAGGGTTAATGCCCATTTCAGGCTGCAAATGTTTTTGGGACATTCAGAGCTCTCTGACACAGTTTTTGGGCCACCAACTTTTTCTGGACTTTAGGGGGTCTAGGATGACTGTAAACCCCTTTTCTGGGCCTCTAAAGTTTTCAACATTTTTGCAGCCTAAAATGCATATTAAGGCCTTTTTTGGGCTGCTAACATATTCTGAACTTTCAGTGGTGCAGCATGCATTTTTCGTGCCATAAATATTTTTGGGAATTTCAGTGGTCTAGGATGTGGGTTAATGCCCATTTCAGGCTGCAAATGTTTTTGGGATATTCAGAGCTCTCTGACACCATTTTTGGGCAACCAACATTTTCTGGAATTTAGGGGGTCTAGGATGCCTGTAAACCCCTTTTTTGGGCCCCCAAAGTTTTCAACATTTTTGCAGCCTAAGATGCATTTTAAGGCCTTTTTTTGGGCTGCTAACATGTTCTGAACTTTCAGCGGTGTAGGATGCATTTTTCGTGCCATGAATATTTTTGGGAATTTCAGTGGTCTAGGATGCGGTTTAATGCCCATTTCAGGCTGCAAATATGTTTGGGACATTCAGAGCTCTCTGACACCGTTTTTGGGCAACCAACATTTTCTGGACTTTAGGGGGTCTAGGATGCCTGTAAACCCCTTTTTTGGGCCTCCAAAGTTTTCATCATTTTTGCAGCCTAAGATGCATTTTAAGGCCTTTTTTTGGGCTGCTAACATGTTCTGAACTTTCAGCGGTGCAGGATGCATATTTCGTCCAATAAATATTTTTGGGAATTTGAGTGGTCTAGGATGAGGGTTAATGCCCATTTCAGGCTGCAAATGTTTTTGGGACATTCAGAGCTCTCTGACACAGTTTTTGGGCCACCAACTTTTTCTGGACTTTAGGGGGTCTAGGATGACTGTAAACCCCTTTTTTGGGCCTCCAAAGTTTTCAACATTTTTGCAGCCTAAGATGCATTTTAAGGCCTTTTTTGGGCTGCTATCATATTCTGAACTTTCAGTGATGCAGGATGCATGTTATTTCCATAAAAATCTTTGGGAATTTCAGTGGTCTAGGATGCGGGTTAATGCCCATTTCAGGCTGCAAATGTTTTTGGGATATTCAGAGCTCTCTGACACCGTTTTTGGGCAACCAACATTTTCTGGACTTTAGGGGGTCTAGGATGACTGTAAACCCCTTTTTTGGGCCCCCAAAGTTTTCAACATTTTTGCAGCCTAAGATGCATTTTAAGGCCTTTTTTTGGGCTGCTAACATGTTCTGAACTTTCAGCGGTGTAGGATGCATTTTTCGTGCCATGAATATTTTTGGGAATTTCAGTGGTCTAGGATGCGGTTTAATGCCCATTTCAGGCTGCAAATATGTTTGGGACATTCAGAGCTCTCTGACACCGTTTTTGGGCAACCAACATTTTCTGGACTTTAGGGGGTCTAGGATGCCTGTAAACCCCTTTTTTGGGCCTCCAAAGTTTTCAACATTTTTGCAGCCTAAGATGCATTTTAAGGCCTTTTTTTGGGCTGCTAACATATTCTGAACTTTCAGCGGTGCAGGATGCATTTTTCGTGCCATAAATATTTTTTGGGAATTTCAGTGGTCTAGGATGAGGGTTAATGCCCATTTCAGGATGCAAATGTTTTTGGGACATTCAGAGCTCTCTGACACAGTTTTTGCGCCACCAACCTTTTCTGGACTTTAGGGGGTCTAGGATGACTGTAAACCCCTTTTTTGGGCCTCCAAAGTTTTCAACATTTTTTGCAGCCTAAGATGCATTTTAAGGCCTTTTTTGGGCTGCTATCATATTCTGAACTTTCAGTGGTGCAGGATGCATGTTATTTCCATAAATATTTTTGGGAATTTCAGTGGTCTAGGATGCGGGTTAATGCCCATTTCAGGCTGCAAATGTTTTTGGGATATTCAGAGCTCTCTGACACCGTTTTTGGGCAACCAACATTTTCTGGACTTTAGGGGGTCTAGGATGCCTGTAAACCCCTTTTTTGGGCCCCCAAAGTTTTCAACATTTTTGCAGCCTAAGATGCATTTTAAGGCCTTTTTTTGGGCTGCTAACATGTTCTGAACTTTCAGCGGTGCAGGATGCATTTTTCGTGCCATAAATATTTTTGGGAATTTCAGTGGTCTAGGATGAGGGTTAATGCCCATTTCAGGCTGCAAATGTTTTTGGGACATTCAGAGCTCTCTGACACAGTTTTTGGGCCACCAACTTTTTCTGGACTTTAGGGGGTCTAGGATGACTGTAAACCCCTTTTTTGGGCCTCTAAAGTTTTCAACATTTTTGCAGCCTAAAATGCATATTAAGGCCTTTTTTGGGCTGCTAACATATTCTGAACTTTCAGTGGTGTAGGATGCATTTTTCGTGCCATAAATATTTTTGGGAATTTCAGTGGTCTAGGGTGAGGGTTAATGCCCATTTCAGGCTGCAAATGTTTTTGGGACATTCAGAGCTCTCTGACACAGTTTTTGGGCCACCAACTTTTTCTGGACTTTAGGGGGTCTAGGATGCCTGTAAACCCCTTTTTTGGGCCCCCAAAGTTTTCAACATTTTTGCAGCCTAAAATGCATTTTAAGGCCTTTTTTTGGGCTGCTAACATGTTCTGAACTTTCAGCGGTGCAGGATGCATTTTTCGTGCCATAAATATTTTTGGGAATTTCAGTGGTCTAGGATGAGGGTTAATGCCCATTTCAGGCTGCAAATGTTTTTGGGACATTCAGAGCTCTCTGACACAGTTTTTGGGCCACCAACTTTTTCTGGACTTTAGGGGGTCTAGGATGACTGTAAACCCCTTTTTTGGGCCTCTAAAGTTTTCAACATTTTTGCAGCCTAAAATGCATATTAAGGCCTTTTTTGGGCTGCTAACATATTCTGAACTTTCAGTGGTGTAGGATGCATTTTTCGTGCCATAAATATTTTTGGGAATTTCAGTGGTCTAGGATGAGGGTTAATGCCCATTTCAGGCTGCAAATGTTTTTGGGACATTCAGAGCTCTCTGACACAGTTTTTGGGCCACCAACTTTTTCTGGACTTTAGGGGGTCTAGGATGACTGTAAACCCCTTTTTTGGGCCTCCAAAGTTTTCAACATTTTTGCAGCCTAAGATGCATTTTAAGGCCTTTTTTGGGCTGCTATCATATTCTGAACTTTCAGTGGTGCAGGATGCATGTTATTTCCATAAATATTTTTGGGAATTTCAGTGGTCTAGGATGCGGGTTAATGCCCATTTCAGGCTGCAAATGTTTTTGGGATATTCAGAGCTCTCTGACACCGTTTTTGGGCAACCAACATTTTCTGGACTTTAGGGGGTCTAGGATGCCTGTAAACCCCTTTTTTGGGCCCCCAAAGTTTTCAACATTTTTGCAGCCTAAGATGCATTTTAAGGCCTTTTTTGGGCTGCTATCATATTCTGAACTTTCAGTGGTGCAGGATGCATGTTATTTCCATAAATATTTTTGGGAATTTCAGTGGTCTAGGATGCGGGTTAATGCCCATTTCAGGCTGCAAATGTTTTTTGGGATATTCAGAGCTCTCTGACACCGTTTTTGGGCAACCAACATTTTCTGGACTTTAGGGGGTCTAGGATGCCTGTAAACCCCTTTTTTGGGCCTCCAAAGTTTTCAACATTTTTGCAGCCTAAGATGCATTTTAAGGCCTTTTTTTTGGGCTGCTAACATATTCTGAACCTTCAGCGGTGCAGGATGCATTTTTCGTGCCATAAATATTTTTTGGGAATTTCAGTGGTCTAGGATGAGGGTTAATGCCCATTTCAGGCTGCAAATGTTTTTGGGACATTCAGAGCTCTCTGACACAGTTTTTGGGCCACCAACTTTTTCTGGACTTTAGGGGGTCTAGGATGACTGTAAACCCCTTTTTTGGGCCTCTAAAGTTTTCAACATTTTTGCAGCCTAAAATTCATATTAAGGCCTTTTTTGGGCTGCTAACATATTGTGAACTTTCAGGGGTGTAGGATGCATTTTTCGTGCCATAAATATATTTGGGAATTTCAGTGGTCTAGGATGAGGGTTAATGCCCATTTCAGGCTGCAAATGTTTTTGGGACATTCAGAGCTCTCTGACACAGTTTTTGGGCCACCAACTTTTTCTGGACTTTAGGGGTCTAGGATGCCTGTAAACCCCTTTTTTGGGCCTCCAAAGTTTTCAACATTTTTGCAGCCTAAGATGCATTTTAAGGCCTTTTTTTGGGCTGCTAACATATTCTGAACTTTCAGCGGTGCAGGATGCATTTTTCGTGCCATAAATATATTTGGGAATTTCAGTGGTCTAGGATGCGGGTTAATGCCCATTTCAGGCTGCAAATTTTTTGGGACATTCAGAGCTTTCTGACACAGTTTTTAGGCCACCAACATTTTCTGGACTTTAGGGGGTCTAGGATGCCTGTAAACCCCTTTTTTGGACCTCCAAAGTTTTCAACATTTTTGCAGCCTAAGATGCATTTTAAGGCATTTTTTGGGCTGCTAACATATTCTGAACTTTCAGTGGTGTAAGATGCATTTTCCGTGCCAAATCTATTTTTCGGAATTTCAGTGGTCTAGGATGCAGGTTAATGCCCATTTCAGGCTGCAAATATTTTTGGGACATTCAGAGCTCTCTGACACCGTTTTTGGGCAACCAACATTTTCTGGACTTTAGGGGGTCTAGGATGCCTGTAAACCCCTTTTTTGGACCTCCAAAGTTTTCAATATTTTTGCAGCCTAAGATGCATTTTAAGGCCTTTTTTGGGCTGCTAACATATTCTGAACTTTCAGCGGTGTAGGATGCATTTTTCGTGCCATGAATATTTTTGGGAATTTCAGTGGTCTAGGATGCGGTTTAATGCCCATTTCAGGCTGCAAATATTTTTGGGACATTCAGAGCTCTCTGACACCGTTTTTGGGCAACCAACATTTTCTGGACTTTAGGGGGTCTAGGATGCCTGTAAACCCCTTTTTTGGGCCTCCAAAGTTTTCAACATTTTTGCAGCCTAAGATGCATTTTAAGGCCTTTTTGTGGGCTGCTAACATATTCTGAACTTTCAGCGGTGCAGGATGCATTTTTCGTGCCATAAATATTTTTGGGGAATTTCAGTGGTCTAGGATAAGGGTTAATGCCCATTTCAGGCTGCAAATGTTTTTGGGACATTCAGAACTCTCTGACACAGTTTTTGGGCCACCAACTTTTTCTGGACTTTAGGGGGTCTAGGATGACTGTAAACCCCTTTTTTGGGCCTCTAAAGTTTTCAACATTTTTGCAGCCTAAAATGCATATTAAGGCCTTTTTTGGGCTGCTAACATATTCTGAACTTTCAGTGGTGTAGAATGCATTTTTCGTGCCATAAATATTTTTGGGAATTTCAGTGGTCTAGGATGCGGGTTAATGCCCATTTCAGGCTGCAAATGTTTTTGGGATATTCAGAGCTCTCTGACACCGTTTTTGGGCAACCAACATTTTCTGGACTTTAGGGGGTCTAGGATGCCTGTAAACCCCTTTTTTGGGCCCCCAAAGTTTTCAACATTTTTGCAGCCTAAGATGCATTTTAAGGCCTTTTTTTGGGCTGCTAACATGTTCTGAACTTTCAGCGGTGCAGGATGCATATTTCGTCCCATAAATATTTTTGGGAATTTGAGTGGTCTAGGATGAGGGTTAATGCCCATTTCAGGCTGCAAATGTTTTTGGGACATTCAGAGCTCTCTGACACAGTTTTTGGGCCACCAACTTTTTCTGGACTTTAGGGGGTCTAGGATGACTGTAAACCCCTTTTTTGGGCCTCCAAAGTTTTCAACATTTTTGCAGCCTAAGATGCATTTTAAGGCCTTTTTGGGCTGCTATCATATTCTGAACTTTCAGTGATGCAGGATGCATGTTATTTCCATAAAAATTTTTGGGAATTTCAGTGGTCTAGGATGCGGGTTAATGCCCATTTCAGGCTGCAAATGTTTTTGGGATATTCAGAGCTCTCTGACACTGTTTTTGGGCAACCAACATTTTCTGGACTTTAGGGGGTCTAGGATGACTGTAAACCCCTTTTTTGGGCCCCCAAAGTTTTCAACATTTTTGCAGCCTAAGATGCATTTTAAGGCCTTTTTTTGGGCTGCTAACATGTTCTGAACTTTCAGCGGTGTAGGATGCATTTTTCGTGCCATGAATATTTTTGGGAATTTCAGTGGTCTAGGATGCGGTTTAATGCCCATTTCAGGCTGCAAATATGTTTGGGACATTCAGAGCTCTCTGACACCGTTTTTGGGCAACCAACATTTTCTGGACTTTAGGGGGTCTAGGATGCCTGTAAACCCCTTTTTTGGGCCTCCAAAGTTTTCAACATTTTTGCAGCCTAAGATGCATTTTAAGGCCTTTTTTTGGGCTGCTAACATATTCTGAAATTTCAGCGGTGCAGGATGCATTTTTCGTGCCATAAATATTTTTTGGGAATTTCAGTGGTCTAGGATGAGGGTTAATGCCCATTTCAGGATGCAAATGTTTTTGGGACATTCAGATCTCTCTGACACAGTTTTTGCGCCACCAACCTTTTCTGGACTTTAGGGGGTCTAGGATGACTGTAAACCCCTTTTTTGGGCCTCCAAAGTTTTCAACATTTTTTGCAGCCTAAGATGCATTTTAAGGCCTTTTTTGGGCTGCTATCATATTCTGAACTTTCAGTGGTGCAGGATGCATGTTATTTCCATAAATATTTTTGGGAATTTCAGTGGTCTAGGATGTGGGTTAATGCCCATTTCAGGCTGCAAATGTTTTTGGGATATTCAGAGCTCTCTGACACCGTTTTTGGGCAACCAACATTTTCTGGACTTTAGGGGGTCTAGGATGCCTGTAAACCCCTTTTTTGGGCCCCCAAAGTTTTCAACATTTTTGCAGCCTAAGATGCATTTTAAGGCCTTTTTCTGGGCTGCTAACATGTTCTGAACTTTCAGCGGTGCAGGATGCATTTTTCGTGCCATAAATATTTTTGGGAATTTCAGTGGTCTAGGATGAGGGTTAATGCCCATTTCAGGCTGCAAATGTTTTTGGGACATTCAGAGCTCTCTGACACAGTTTTTGGGCCACCAACTTTTTCTGGACTTTAGGGGGTCTAGGATGACTGTAAACCCCTTTTTTGGGCCTCTAAAGTTTTCAACATTTTTGCAGCCTAAAATGCATATTAAGGCCTTTTTTGGGCTGCTAACATATTCTGAACTTTCAGTGGTGTAGGATGCATTTTTCGTGCCATAAATATTTTTGGGAATTTCAGTGGTCTAGGGTGAGGGTTAATGCCCATTTCAGGCTGCAAATGTTTTTGGGACATTCAGAGCTCTCTGACACAGTTTTTGGGCCACCAACTTTTTCTGGACTTTAGGGGGTCTAGGATGCCTGTAAACCCCTTTATTGGGCCCCCAAAGTTTTCAACATTTTTGCAGCCTAAAATGCATTTTAAGGCCTTTTTTTGGGCTGCTAACATGTTCTGAACTTTCAGCGGTGCAGGATGCATTTTTCGTGCCATAAATATTTTTGGGAATTTCAGTGGTCTAGGATGAGGGTTAATGCCCATTTCAGGCTGCAAATGTTTTTGGGACATTCAGAGCTCTCTGACACAGTTTTTGGGCCACCAACATTTTCTGGACTTTAGGGGGTCTAGGATGACTGTAAACCCCTTTTTTGGGCCTCTAAAGTTTTCAACATTTTTGCAGCCTAAAATGCATATTAAGGCCTTTTTTGGGCTGCTAACATATTCTGAACTTTCAGTGGTGTAGGATGCATTTTTCGTGCCATAAATATTTTTGGGAATTTCAGTGGTCTAGGATGAGGGTTAATGCCCATTTCAGGCTGCAAATGTTTTTGGGACATTCAGAGCTCTCTGACACAGTTTTTGGGCCACCAACTTTTTCTGGACTTTAGGGGGTCTAGGATGACTGTAAACCCCTTTTTTGGGCCTCCAAAGTTTTCAACATTTTTGCAGCCTAAGATGCATTTTAAGGCCTTTTTTGGGCTGCTATCATATTCTGAACTTTCAGTGGTGCAGGATGCATGTTATTTCCATAAATATTTTTGGGAATTTCAGTGGTCTAGGATGCGGGTTAATGCCCATTTCAGGCTGCAAATGTTTTTGGGATATTCAGAGCTCTCTGACACCGTTTTTGGGCAACCAACATTTTCTGGACTTTAGGGGGTCTAGGATGCCTGTAAACCCCTTTTTTGGGCCCCCAAAGTTTTCAACATTTTTGCAGCCTAAGATGCATTTTAAGGCCTTTTTTGGGCTGCTATCATATTCTGAACTTTCAGTGGTGCAGGATGCATGTTATTTCCATAAATATTTTTGGGAATTTCAGTGGTCTAGGATGCGGGTTAATGCCCATTTCAGGCTGCAAATGTTTTTTGGGATATTCAGAGCTCTCTGACACCGTTTTTGGGCAACCAACATTTTCTGGACTTTAGGGGGTCTAGGATGCCTGTAAACCCCTTTTTTGGGCCTCCAAAGTTTTCAACATTTTTGCAGCCTAAGATGCATTTTAAGGCCTTTTTTTTTGGGCTGCTAACATATTCTGAACCTTCAGCGGTGCAGGATGCATTTTTCGTGCCATAAATATTTTTTGGGAATTTCAGTGGTCTAGGATGAGGGTTAATGCCCATTTCAGGCTGCAAATGTTTTTGGGACATTCAGAGCTCTCTGACACAGTTTTTGGGCCACCAACTTTTTCTGGACTTTAGGGGGTCTAGGATGACTGTAAACCCCTTTTTTGGGCCTCTAAAGTTTTCAACATTTTTGCAGCCTAAAATGCATATTAAGGCCTTTTTTGGGCTGCTAACATATTCTGAACTTTCAGTGGTGTAGGATGCATTTTTCGTGCCATAAATATTTTTGGGAATTTCAGTGGTCTAGGATGAGGGTTAATGCCCATTTCAGGCTGCAAATGTTTTTGGGACATTCAGAGCTCTCTGACACAGTTTTTGGGCCACCAACTTTTTCTGGACTTTAGGGGGTCTAGGATGACTGTAAACCCCTTTTTTGGGCCTCCAAAGTTTTCAACATTTTTGCAGCCTAAGATGCATTTTAAGGCCTTTTTTGGGCTGCTATCATATTCTGAACTTTCAGTGGTGCAGGATGCATGTTATTTCCATAAATATTTTTGGGAATTTCAGTGGTCTAGGATGCGGGTTAATGCCCATTTCAGGCTGCAAATGTTTTTGGGATATTCAGAGCTCTCTGACACCGTTTTTGGGCAACCAACATTTTCTGGACTTTAGGGGGTCTAGGATGCCTGTAAACCCCTTTTTTGGGCCTCCAAAGTTTTCAACATTTTTGCAGCCTAAGATGCATTTTAAGGCCTTTTTTTTGGGCTGCTAACATATTCTGAACCTTCAGCGGTGCAGGATGCATTTTTCGTGCCATAAATATATTTGGGAATTTCAGTGGTCTAGGATGCGGGTTAATGCCCATTTCAGGCTGCAAATGTTTTTGGGACATTCAGAGCTTTCTGACACAGTTTTTAGGCCACCAACATTTTCTGGACTTTAGGGGGTCTAGGATGCCTGTAAACCCCTTTTTTGGACCTCCAAAGTTTTCAACATTTTTGCAGCCTAAGATGCATTTTAAGGCATTTTTTGGGCTGCTAACATATTCTGAACTTTCAGTGGTGTAAGATGCATTTTCCGTGCCAAATCTATTTTTCGGAATTTCAGTGGTCTAGGATGCAGGTTAATGCCCATTTCAGGCTGCAAATATTTTTGGGACATTCAGAGCTCTCTGACACCGTTTTTGGGCAACCAACATTTTCTGGACTTTAGGGGGTCTAGGATGCCTGTAAACCCCTTTTTTGGACCTCCAAAGTTTTCAATATTTTTGCAGCCTAAGATGCATTTTAAGGCCTTTTTTGGGCTGCTAACATATTCTGAACTTTCAGCGGTGTAGGATGCATTTTTCGTGCCATGAATATTTTTGGGAATTTCAGTGGTCTAGGATGCGGTTTAATGCCCATTTCAGGCTGCAAATATTTTTGGGACATTCAGAGCTCTCTGACACCGTTTTTCGGCAACCAACATTTTCTGGACTTTAGGGGGTCTAGGATGCCTGTAAACCCCTTTTTTGGGCCTCCAAAGTTTTCAACATTTTTGCAGCCTAAGATGCATTTTAAGGCCTTTTTTTGGGCTGCTAACATACTCTGAACTTTCAGCGGTGCAGGATGCATTTTTCGTGCCATAAATATATTTGGGAATTTCAGTGGTCTAGGATGCGGGTTAATGCCCATTTCAGGCTGCAAATGTTTTTGGGATATTCAGAGCTCTCTGACACTGTTTTTGGGCCACCAACATTTTCTGGACTTTAGGGGGTCTAGGATGTCTGTAAACCCCTTTTTTGGGCCTCCAAAGTTTTCTACATTTTTGCAGCCCTAAGATGATTGTTATGGCCTTTTTTGGGCTGCTAACATATTCTGAACTTTCAGCGGTGTAGGATGCGTTTTTCCTGCCATAAATATTTTTTGGAATTTCAGTGGTTAAGGATGCGGGTTAATGCCCATTTCAGGCTGCAAATGTTTTTGGGACATTCAGAGCTTTTTGACACAGTTTTTAGGCCACCAACATTTTCTGGACTTTAGGGGGTCTAGGATGACTGTAAACCCCTTTTTTGGGCCCCCAAAGTTTTCAACATTTTTGCAGCCTAAGATGCATTTTAAGGCCTTTTTTTGGGCTTCTAACATATTCTGAACTTTCAGGGTGTAAGATGCAATTTTCGTACCATAAATATTTTTGGGAATTTCAGTGGTCTAGGATACGTGTTAATGCCCCTTATGGGCTACAAATGTTTTTGGGATATTCAGAGCTCTCTGACACCGTTTTTGGGCATCCAACATTTTCTGGACATTAGGGGGTCTAGGATGCCTGCAAACCCCTTTTTTGGGCCTCCAAAGTTTTCAACTTTTTTGCAGCCTAAGATGCATTTTAAGGCCTTTTTTGGGCTGCTATCATATTCTGAACTTTCAGTGGTGCAGGATGCATGTTATTTCCATAAATATTTTTGGGAATTTCAGTGGTCTAGGATGCGGGTTAATGCCCATTTCAGGCTGCAAATGTTTTTGGGATATTCAGAGCTCTCTGACACCGTTTTTGGGCAACCAACATTTTCTGGACTTTAGGGGGTCTAGGATGCCTGTAAACCCCTTTTTTGGGCCCCCAAAGTTTTCAACATTTTTGCAGCCTAAGATGCATTTTAAGGCCTTTTTTGGGCTGCTATCATATTCTGAACTTTCAGTGGTGCAGGATGCATGTTATTTCCATAAATATTTTTGGGAATTTCAGTGGTCTAGGATGCGGGTTAATGCCCATTTCAGGCTGCAAATGTTTTTTGGGATATTCAGAGCTCTCTGACACCGTTTTTGGGCAACCAACATTTTCTGGACTTTAGGGGGTCTAGGATGCCTGTAAACCCCTTTTTTGGGCCCCCAAAGTTTTCAACATTTTTGCAGCCTAAGATGCATTTTAAGGCCTTTTTTGGGCTGCTAACATGTTCTGAACTTTCAGCGGTGCAGGATGCATTTTTCGTGCCATAAATATTTTTGGGAATTTCAGTGGTCTAGGATGAGGGTTAATGCCCATTTCAGGCTGCAAATGTTTTTGGGACATTCAGAGCTCTCTGACACCGTTTTTGGGCAACCAACATTTTCTGGACTTTAGGGGGTCTAGGATGACTGTAAACCCCTTTTTTGGGCCTCTAAAGTTTTCAACATTTTTGCAGCCTAAAATGCATATTAAGGCCTTTTTTGGGCTGCTAACATATTCTGAACTTTCAGTGGTGTAGGATGCATTTTTCGTGCCATAAATATATTTGGGAATTTCAGTGGTCTAGGATGCGGGTTAATGCCCATTTCAGGCTGCAAATTTTTTGGGACATTCAGAGCTTTCTGACACAGTTTTTAGGCCACCAACATTTTCTGGACTTTAGGGGGTCTAGGATGCCTGTAAACCCCTTTTTTGGACCTCCAAAGTTTTCAACATTTTTGCAGCCTAAGATGCATTTTAAGGCATTTTTTGGGCTGCTAACATATTCTGAACTTTCAGTGGTGTAAGATGCATTTTCCGTGCCAAATCTATTTTTCGGAATTTCAGTGGTCTAGGATGCAGGTTAATGCCCATTTCAGGCTGCAAATATTTTTGGGACATTCAGAGCTCTCTGACACCGTTTTTGGGCAACCAACATTTTCTGGACTTTAGGGGGTCTAGGATGCCTGTAAACCCCTTTTTTGGACCTCCAAAGTTTTCAATATTTTTGCAGCCTAAGATGCATTTTAAGGCCTTTTTTGGGCTGCTAACATATTCTGAACTTTCAGCGGTGTAGGATGCATTTTTCGTGCCATGAATATTTTTGGGAATTTCAGTGGTCTAGGATGCGGTTTAATGCCCATTTCAGGCTGCAAATATTTTTGGGACATTCAGAGCTCTCTGACACCGTTTTTGGGCAACCAACATTTTCTGGACTTTAGGGGGTCTAGGATGCCTGTAAACCCCTTTTTTGGGCCTCCAAAGTTTTCAACATTTTTGCAGCCTAAGATGCATTTTAAGGCCTTTTTGTGGGCTGCTAACATATTCTGAACTTTCAGCGGTGCAGGATGCATTTTTCGTGCCATAAATATTTTTGGGGAATTTCAGTGGTCTAGGATAAGGGTTAATGCCCATTTCAGGCTGCAAATGTTTTTGGGACATTCAGAACTCTCTGACACAGTTTTTGGGCCACCAACTTTTTCTGGACTTTAGGGGGTCTAGGATGACTGTAAACCCCTTTTTTGGGCCTCTAAAGTTTTCAACATTTTTGCAGCCTAAAATGCATATTAAGGCCTTTTTTGGGCTGCTAACATATTCTGAACTTTCAGTGGTGTAGAATGCATTTTTCGTGCCATAAATATTTTTGGGAATTTCAGTGGTCTAGGATGCGGGTTAATGCCCATTTCAGGCTGCAAATGTTTTTGGGATATTCAGAGCTCTCTGACACCGTTTTTGGGCAACCAACATTTTCTGGACTTTAGGGGGTCTAGGATGCCTGTAAACCCCTTTTTTGGGCCCCCAAAGTTTTCAACATTTTTGCAGCCTAAGATGCATTTTAAGGCCTTTTTTTGGGCTGCTAACATGTTCTGAACTTTCAGCGGTGCAGGATGCATATTTCGTCCCATAAATATTTTTGGGAATTTGAGTGGTCTAGGATGAGGGTTAATGCCCATTTCAGGCTGCAAATGTTTTTGGGACATTCAGAGCTCTCTGACACAGTTTTTGGGCCACCAACTTTTTCTGGACTTTAGGGGGTCTAGGATGACTGTAAACCCCTTTTTTGGGCCTCCAAAGTTTTCAACATTTTTGCAGCCTAAGATGCATTTTAAGGCCTTTTTTGGGCTGCTATCATATTCTGAACTTTCAGTGATGCAGGATGCATGTTATTTCCATAAAAATTTTTGGGAATTTCAGTGGTCTAGGATGCGGGTTAATGCCCATTTCAGGCTGCAAATGTTTTTGGGATATTCAGAGCTCTCTGACACTGTTTTTGGGCAACCAACATTTTCTGGACTTTAGGGGGTCTAGGATGACTGTAAACCCCTTTTTTGGGCCCCCAAAGTTTTCAACATTTTTGCAGCCTAAGATGCATTTTAAGGCCTTTTTTTGGGCTGCTAACATGTTCTGAACTTTCAGCGGTGTAGGATGCATTTTTCGTGCCATGAATATTTTTGGGAATTTCAGTGGTCTAGGATGCGGTTTAATGCCCATTTCAGGCTGCAAATATGTTTGGGACATTCAGAGCTCTCTGACACCGTTTTTGGGCAACCAACATTTTCTGGACTTTAGGGGGTCTAGGATGCCTGTAAACCCCTTTTTTGGGCCTCCAAAGTTTTCAACATTTTTGCAGCCTAAGATGCATTTTAAGGCCTTTTTTGGGCTGCTAACATATTCTGAAATTTCAGCGGTGCAGGATGCATTTTTCGTGCCATAAATATTTTTGGGGAATTTCAGTGGTCTAGGATGAGGGTTAATGCCCATTTCAGGATGCAAATGTTTTTGGGACATTCAGAGCTCTCTGACACAGTTTTTGCGCCACCAACCTTTTCTGGACTTTAGGGGGTCTAGGATGACTGTAAACCCCTTTTTGGGCCTCCAAAGTTTTCAACATTTTTTGCAGCCTAAGATGCATTTTAAGGCCTTTTTTGGGCTGCTATCATATTCTGAACTTTCAGTGGTGCAGGATGCATGTTATTTCCATAAATATTTTTGGGAATTTCAGTGGTCTAGGATGCGGGTTAATGCCCATTTCAGGCTGCAAATGTTTTTGGGATATTCAGAGCTCTCTGACACCGTTTTTGGGCAACCAACATTTTCTGGACTTTAGGGGGTCTAGGATGCCTGTAAACCCCTTTTTTGGGCCCCCAAAGTTTTCAACATTTTTGCAGCCTAAGATGCATTTTAAGGCCTTTTTTTGGGCTGCTAACATGTTCTGAACTTTCAGCGGTGCAGGATGCATTTTTCGTGCCATAAATATTTTTGGGAATTTCAGTGGTCTAGGATGAGGGTTAATGCCCATTTCAGGCTGCAAATGTTTTTGGGACATTCAGAGCTCTCTGACACAGTTTTTGGGCCACCAACTTTTTCTGGACTTTAGGGGGTCTAGGATGACTGTAAACCCCTTTTTTGGGCCTCTAAAGTTTTCAACATTTTTGCAGCCTAAAATGCATATTAAGGCCTTTTTTGGGCTGCTAACATATTCTGAACTTTCAGTGGTGTAGGATGCATTTTTCGTGCCATAAATATTTTTGGGAATTTCAGTGGTCTAGGGTGAGGGTTAATGCCCATTTCAGGCTGCAAATGTTTTTGGGACATTCAGAGCTCTCTGACACAGTTTTTGGGCCACCAACTTTTTCTGGACTTTAGGGGGTCTAGGATGCCTGTAAACCCCTTTTTTGGGCCCCCAAAGTTTTCAACATTTTTGCAGCCTAAAATGCATTTTAAGGCCTTTTTTTGGGCTGCTAACATGTTCTGAACTTTCAGCGGTGCAGGATGCATTTTTCGTGCCATAAATATTTTTGGGAATTTCAGTGGTCTAGGATGAGGGTTAATGCCCATTTCAGGCTGCAAATGTTTTTGGGACATTCAGAGCTCTCTGACACAGTTTTTGGGCCACCAACTTTTTCTGGACTTTAGGGGGTCTAGGATGACTGTAAACCCCTTTTTTGGGCCTCTAAAGTTTTCAACATTTTTGCAGCCTAAAATGCATATTAAGGCCTTTTTTGGGCTGCTAACATATTCTGAACTTTCAGTGGTGTAGGATGCATTTTTCGTGCCATAAATATTTTTGGGAATTTCAGTGGTCTAGGATGAGGGTTAATGCCCATTTCAGGCTGCAAATGTTTTTGGGACATTCAGAGCTCTCTGACACAGTTTTTGGGCCACCAACTTTTTCTGGACTTTAGGGGGTCTAGGATGACTGTAAACCCCTTTTTTGGGCCTCCAAAGTTTTCAACATTTTTGCAGCCTAAGATGCATTTTAAGGCCTTTTTTGGGCTGCTATCATATTCTGAACTTTCAGTGGTGCAGGATGCATGTTATTTCCATAAATATTTTTGGGAATTTCAGTGGTCTAGGATGCGGGTTAATGCCCATTTCAGGCTGCAAATGTTTTTGGGATATTCAGAGCTCTCTGACACCGTTTTTGGGCAACCAACATTTTCTGGACTTTAGGGGGTCTAGGATGCCTGTAAACCCCTTTTTTGGGCCCCCAAAGTTTTCAACATTTTTGCAGCCTAAGATGCATTTTAAGGCCTTTTTTGGGCTGCTATCATATTCTGAACTTTCAGTGGTGCAGGATGCATGTTATTTCCATAAATATTTTTGGGAATTTCAGTGGTCTAGGATGCGGGTTAATGCCCATTTCAGGCTGCAAATGTTTTTTGGGATATTCAGAGCTCTCTGACACCGTTTTTGGGCAACCAACATTTTCTGGACTTTAGGGGGTCTAGGATGCCTGTAAACCCCTTTTTTGGGCCTCCAAAGTTTTCAACATTTTTGCAGCCTAAGATGCATTTTAAGGCCTTTTTTTTTGGGCTGCTAACATATTCTGAACCTTCAGCGGTGCAGGATGCATTTTTCGTGCCATAAATATTTTTTGGGAATTTCAGTGGTCTAGGATGAGGGTTAATGCCCATTTCAGGCTGCAAATGTTTTTGGGACATTCAGAGCTCTCTGACACAGTTTTTGGGCCACCAACTTTTTCTGGACTTTAGGGGGTCTAGGATGACTGTAAACCCCTTTTTTGGGCCTCTAAAGTTTTCAACATTTTTGCAGCCTAAAATTCATATTAAGGCCTTTTTTGGGCTGCTAACATATTGTGAACTTTCAGGGGTGTAGGATGCATTTTTCGTGCCATAAATATATTTGGGAATTTCAGTGGTCTAGGATGAGGGTTAATGCCCATTTCAGGCTGCAAATGTTTTTGGGACATTCAGAGCTCTCTGACACAGTTTTTGGGCCACCAACTTTTTCTGGACTTTAGGGGTCTAGGATGCCTGTAAACCCCTTTTTTGGGCCCCCAAAGTTTTCAACATTTTTGCAGCCTAAAATGCATTTTAAGGCCTTTTTTTGGGCTGCTAACATGTTCTGAACTTTCAGCGGTGCAGGATGCATTTTTCGTGCCATAAATATTTTTGGGAATTTCAGTGGTCTAGGATGAGGGTTAATGCCCATTTCAGGCTGCAAATGTTTTTGGGACATTCAGAGCTCTCTGACACAGTTTTTGGGCCACTAACTTTTTCTGGACTTTAGGGGGTCTAGGATGACTGTAAACCCCTTTTTTGGGCCTCTAAAGTTTTCAACATTTTTGCAGCCTAAAATGCATATTAAGGCCTTTTTTGGGCTGCTAACATATTCTGAACTTTCAGTGGTGTAGGATGCATTTTTCGTGCCATAAATATTTTTGGGAATTTCAGTGGTCTAGGATGAGGGTTAATGCCCATTTCAGGCTGCAAATGTTTTTGGGACATTCAGAGCTCTCTGACACAGTTTTTGGGCCACCAACTTTTTCTGGACTTTAGGGGGTCTAGGATGACTGTAAACCCCTTTTTTGGGCCTCTAAAGTTTTCAACATTTTTGCAGCCTAAAATGCATATTAAGGCCTTTTTTGGGCTGCTAACATATTCTGAACTTTCAGTGGTGTAGGATGCATTTTTCGTGCCATAAATATTTTTGGGAATTTCAGTGGTCTAGGGTGAGGGTTAATGCCCATTTCAGGCTGCAAATGTTTTTGGGACATTCAGAGCTCTCTGACACAGTTTTTGGGCCACCAACTTTTTCTGGACTTTAGGGGGTCTAGGATGACTGTAAACCCCTTTTTTGGGCCTCTAAAGTTTTCAACATTTTTGCAGCCTAAAATGCATATTAAGGCCTTTTTTGGGCTGCTAACATATTCTGAACTTTCAGTGGTGTAGGATGCATTTTTCGTGCCATAAATATTTTTGGGAATTTCAGTGTTCTAGGGTGAGGGTTAATGCCCATTTCAGGCTGCAAATGTTTTTGGGACATTCAGAGCTCTCTGACACAGTTTTTGGGCCACCAACTTTTTCTGGACTTTAGGGGGTCTAGGATGCCTGTAAACCCCTTTTTTGGGCCCCCAAAGTTTTCAACATTTTTGCAGCCTAAAATGCATTTTAAGGCCTTTTTTTGGGCTGCTAACATGTTCTGAACTTTCAGCGGTGCAGGATGCATTTTTCGTGCCATAAATATTTTTGGGAATTTCAGTGGTCTAGGATGAGGGTTAATGCCCATTTCAGGCTGCAAATGTTTTTGGGACATTCAGAGCTCTCTGACACAGTTTTTGGGCCACCAACATTTTCTGGACTTTAGGGGGTCTAGGATGACTGTAAACCCCTTTTTTGGGCCTCTAAAGTTTTCAACATTTTTGCAGCCTAAAATGCATATTAAGGCCTTTTTTGGGCTGCTAACATATTCTGAACTTTCAGTGGTGTAGGATGCATTTTTCGTGCCATAAATATTTTTGGGAATTTCAGTGGTCTAGGATGAGGGTTAATGCCCATTTCAGGCTGCAAATGTTTTTGGGACATTCAGAGCTCTCTGACACAGTTTTTGGGCCACCAACTTTTTCTGGACTTTAGGGGGTCTAGGATGACTGTAAACCCCTTTTTTGGGCCTCCAAAGTTTTCAACATTTTTGCAGCCTAAGATGCATTTTAAGGCCTTTTTTGGGCTGCTATCATATTCTGAACTTTCAGTGGTGCAGGATGCATGTTATTTCCATAAATATTTTTGGGAATTTCAGTGGTCTAGGATGCGGGTTAATGCCCATTTCAGGCTGCAAATGTTTTTGGGATATTCAGAGCTCTCTGACACCGTTTTTGGGCAACCAACATTTTCTGGACTTTAGGGGGTCTAGGATGCCTGTAAACCCCTTTTTTGGGCCCCCAAAGTTTTCAACATTTTTGCAGCCTAAGATGCATTTTAAGGCCTTTTTTGGGCTGCTATCATATTCTGAACTTTCAGTGGTGCAGGATGCATGTTATTTCCATAAATATTTTTGGGAATTTCAGTGGTCTAGGATGCGGGTTAATGCCCATTTCAGGCTGCAAATGTTTTTTGGGATATTCAGAGCTCTCTGACACCGTTTTTGGGCAACCAACATTTTCTGGACTTTAGGGGGTCTAGGATGCCTGTAAACCCCTTTTTTGGGCCTCCAAAGTTTTCAACATTTTTGCAGCCTAAGATGCATTTTAAGGCCTTTTTTTTTGGGCTGCTAACATATTCTGAACCTTCAGCGGTGCAGGATGCATTTTTCGTGCCATAAATATTTTTTGGGAATTTCAGTGGTCTAGGATGAGGGTTAATGCCCATTTCAGGCTGCAAATGTTTTTGGGACATTCAGAGCTCTCTGACACAGTTTTTGGGCCACCAACTTTTTCTGGACTTTAGGGGGTCTAGGATGACTGTAAACCCCTTTTTTGGGCCTCTAAAGTTTTCAACATTTTTGCAGCCTAAAATGCATATTAAGGCCTTTTTTGGGCTGCTAACATATTCTGAACTTTCAGTGGTGTAGGATGCATTTTTCGTGCCATAAATATTTTTGGGAATTTCAGTGGTCTAGGATGAGGGTTAATGCCCATTTCAGGCTGCAAATGTTTTTGGGACATTCAGAGCTCTCTGACACAGTTTTTGGGCCACCAACTTTTTCTGGACTTTAGGGGGTCTAGGATGACTGTAAACCCCTTTTTTGGGCCTCCAAAGTTTTCAACATTTTTGCAGCCTAAGATGCATTTTAAGGCCTTTTTTGGGCTGCTATCATATTCTGAACTTTCAGTGGTGCAGGATGCATGTTATTTCCATAAATATTTTTGGGAATTTCAGTGGTCTAGGATGCGGGTTAATGCCCATTTCAGGCTGCAAATGTTTTTGGGATATTCAGAGCTCTCTGACACCGTTTTTGGGCAACCAACATTTTCTGGACTTTAGGGGGTCTAGGATGCCTGTAAACCCCTTTTTTGGGCCTCCAAAGTTTTCAACATTTTTGCAGCCTAAGATGCATTTTAAGGCCTTTTTTTTGGGCTGCTAACATATTCTGAACCTTCAGCGGTGCAGGATGCATTTTTCGTGCCATAAATATATTTGGGAATTTCAGTGGTCTAGGATGCGGGTTAATGCCCATTTCAGGCTGCAAATGTTTTTGGGACATTCAGAGCTTTCTGACACAGTTTTTAGGCCACCAACATTTTCTGGACTTTAGGGGGTCTAGGATGCCTGTAAACCCCTTTTTTGGACCTCCAAAGTTTTCAACATTTTTGCAGCCTAAGATGCATTTTAAGGCATTTTTTGGGCTGCTAACATATTCTGAACTTTCAGTGGTGTAAGATGCATTTTCCGTGCCAAATCTATTTTTCGGAATTTCAGTGGTCTAGGATGCAGGTTAATGCCCATTTCAGGCTGCAAATATTTTTGGGACATTCAGAGCTCTCTGACACCGTTTTTGGGCAACCAACATTTTCTGGACTTTAGGGGGTCTAGGATGCCTGTAAACCCCTTTTTTGGACCTCCAAAGTTTTCAATATTTTTGCAGCCTAAGATGCATTTTAAGGCCTTTTTTGGGCTGCTAACATATTCTGAACTTTCAGCGGTGTAGGATGCATTTTTCGTGCCATGAATATTTTTGGGAATTTCAGTGGTCTAGGATGCGGTTTAATGCCCATTTCAGGCTGCAAATATTTTTGGGACATTCAGAGCTCTCTGACACCGTTTTTCGGCAACCAACATTTTCTGGACTTTAGGGGGTCTAGGATGCCTGTAAACCCCTTTTTTGGGCCTCCAAAGTTTTCAACATTTTTGCAGCCTAAGATGCATTTTAAGGCCTTTTTTTGGGCTGCTAACATACTCTGAACTTTCAGCGGTGCAGGATGCATTTTTCGTGCCATAAATATATTTGGGAATTTCAGTGGTCTAGGATGCGGGTTAATGCCCATTTCAGGCTGCAAATGTTTTTGGGATATTCAGAGCTCTCTGACACTGTTTTTGGGCCACCAACATTTTCTGGACTTTAGGGGGTCTAGGATGTCTGTAAACCCCTTTTTTGGGCCTCCAAAGTTTTCTACATTTTTGCAGCCTAAGATGCATTTTAAGGCCTTTTTTGGGCTGCTATCATATTCTGAACTTTCAGTGGTGCAGGATGCATGTTATTTCCATAAATATTTTTGGGAATTTCAGTGGTCTAGGATGCGGGTTAATGCCCATTTCAGGCTGCAAATGTTTTTTGGGATATTCAGAGCTCTCTGACACCGTTTTTGGGCAACCAACATTTTCTGGACTTTAGGGGGTCTAGGATGCCTGTAAACCCCTTTTTTGGGCCCCCAAAGTTTTCAACATTTTTGCAGCCTAAGATGCATTTTAAGGCCTTTTTTTGGGCTGCTAACATGTTCTGAACTTTCAGCGGTGCAGGATGCATTTTTCGTGCCATAAATATTTTTGGGAATTTCAGTGGTCTAGGATGAGGGTTAATGCCCATTTCAGGCTGCAAATGTTTTTGGGACATTCAAAGCTCTCTGACACAGTTTTTGGGCCACCAACTTTTTCTGGACTTTAGGGGGTCTAGGATGACTGTAAACCCCTTTTTTGGGCCTCTAAAGTTTTCAACATTTTTGCAGCCTAAAATGCATATTAAGGCCTTTTTTGGGCTGCTAACATATTCTGAACTTTCAGTGGTGTAGGATGCATTTTTCGTGCCATAAATATTTTTGGGAATTTCAGTGGTCTAGGATGAGGGTTAATGCCCATTTCAGGCTGCAAATGTTTTTGGGACATTCAGAGCTCTCTGACACAGTTTTTGGGCCACCAACTTTTTCTGGACTTTAGGGGGTCTAGGATGACTGTAAACCCCTTTTTTGGGCCTCCAAAGTTTTCAACATTTTTGCAGCCTAAGGTGCATTTTAAGGCCTTTTTTGGGCTGCTATCATATTCTGAACTTTCAGTGGTGCAGGATGCATGTTATTTCCATAAATATTTTTGGGAATTTCAGTGGTCTAGGATACGTGTTAATGCCCCTTATGGGCTACAAATGTTTTTGGGACATTCAGAGCTCTCTGACACCGTTTTTGGGCAACCAACATTTTCTGGACTTTAGGGGGTCTAGGATGCCTGTAAAACCCTTTTTTGGGCCTCCAAAGTTTTCAACATTTTTGCAGCCTAAGATGCATTTTAAGGCCTTTTTTTGGGCTGCTAACATATTCTGAACTTTCAGCGGTGCAGGATGCATTTTTCGTGCCATAAATATTTTTTGGGAATTTCAGTGGTCTAGGATGAGGGTTAATGCCCATTTCAGGCTGCAAATGTTTTTGGGACATTCAGAGCTCTCTGACACAGTTTTTGGGCCACCAACTTTTTCTGGACTTTAGGGGGTCTAGGATGACTGTAAACCCCTTTTTTGGGCCTCCAAAGTTTTCAACATTTTTGCAGCCTAAGATGCATTTTAAGGCCTTTTTTGGGCTGCTATCATATTCTGAACTTTCAGTGGTGCAGGATGCATGTTATTTCCATAAATATTTTTGGGAATTTCAGTGGTCTAGGATGCGGGTTAATGCCCATTTCAGGCTGCAAATGTTTTTGGGATATTCAGAGCTCTCTGACACCGTTTTTGGGCAACCAACATTTTCTGGACTTTAGGGGGTCTAGGATGCCTGTAAACCCCTTTTTTGGGCCCCCAAAGTTTTCAACATTTTTGCAGCCTAAGATGCATTTTAAGGCCTTTTTTTGGGCTGCTAACATGTTCTGAACTTTCAGCGGTGCAGGATGCATTTTTCGTGCCATAAATATTTTTGGGAATTTCAGTGGTCTAGGATGAGGGTTAATGCCCATTTCAGGCTGCAAATGTTTTTGGGACATTCACAGCTCTCTGACACAGTTTTTGGGCCACCAACTTTTTCTGGACTTTAGGGGGTCTAGGATGACTGTAAACCCCTTTTGTGGGCCTCTAAAGCTTTCAACATTTTTGCAGCCTAAAATGCACATTAAGGCCTTTTTTGGGCTGCTAACATATTCTGAACTTTCAGTGGTGTAGGATGCATTTTTCGTGCCATGAATATTTTTGGGAATTTCAGTGGTCTAGGATGAGGGTTAATGCCCATTTCAGGTTGCAAATGTTTTTGGGACATTCAGAGCTCTCTGACACAGTTTTTGGGCCACCAACTTTTTCTCGACTTTAGGGGGTCTAGGATGACTGTAAACCCCTTTTTTGGGCCTCCAAAGTTTTCAACATTTTTGCAGCCTAAGATGCATTTTAAGGCCTTTTTTGGGCTGCTATCATATTCTGAACTTTCAGTGGTGCAGGATGCATGTTATTTCCATAAATATTTTTGGGAATTTCAGTGGTCTAGGATGCGGGTTAATGCCCATTTCAGGCTGCAAATGTTTTTGGGATATTCAGAGCTCTCTGACACCGTTTTTGGGCAACCAACATTTTCTGGACTTTAGGGGGTCTAGGATGCCTGTAAACCCCTTTTTTGGGCCCCCAAAGTTTTCAACATTTTTGCAGCCTAAGATGCATTTTAAGGCCTTTTTTGGGCTGCTATCATATTCTGAACTTTCAGTGGTGCAGGATGCATGTTATTTCCATAAATATTTTTGGGAATTTCAGTGGTCTAGGATGCGGGTTAATGCCCATTTCAGGCTGCAAATGTTTTTTGGGATATTCAGAGCTCTCTGACACCGTTTTTGGGCAACCAACATTTTCTGGACTTTAGGGGGTCTAGGATGCCTGTAAACCCCTTTTTTGGGCCCCCAAAGTTTTCAACATTTTTGCAGCCTAAGATGCATTTTAAGGCCTTTTTTTGGGCTGCTAACATGTTCTGAACTTTCAGCGGTGCAGGATGCATTTTTCGTGCCATAAATATTTTTGGGAATTTCAGTGGTCTAGGATGAGGGTTAATGCCCATTTCAGGCTGCAAATGTTTTTGGGACATTCAGAGCTCTCTGACACAGTTTTTGGGCCACCAACTTTTTCTGGACTTTAGGGGGTCTAGGATGACTGTAAACCCCTTTTTTGGGCCTCTAAAGTTTTCAACATTTTTGCAGCCTAAAATGCATATTAAGGCCTTTTTTGGGCTGCTAACATATTCTGAACTTTCAGTGGTGTAGGATGCATTTTTCGTGCCATAAATATTTTTGGGAATTTCAGTGGTCTAGGATGAGGGTTAATGCCCATTTCAGGCTGCAAATGTTTTTGGGACATTCAGAGCTCTCTGACACAGTTTTTGGGCCACCAACTTTTTCTGGACTTTAGGGGGTCTAGGATGACTGTAAACCCCTTTTTTGGGCCTCCAAAGTTTTCAACATTTTTGCAGCCTAAGGTGCATTTTAAGGCCTTTTTTGGGCTGCTATCATATTCTGAACTTTCAGTGGTGCAGGATGCATGTTATTTCCATAAATATTTTTGGGAATTTCAGTGGTCTAGGATACGTGTTAATGCCCCTTATGGGCTACAAATGTTTTTGGGATATTCAGAGCTCTCTGACACCGTTTTTGGGCATCCAACATTTTCTGGACTTTAGGGGGTCTAGGATGCCTGTAAACCCCTTTTTTGGGCCCCCAAAGTTTTCAACATTTTTGCAGCCTAAGATGCATTTTAAGGCCTTTTTTTGGGCTGCTAACATGTTCTGAACTTTCAGCGGTGCAGGATGCATATTTCGTCCCATAAATATTTTTGGGAATTTGAGTGGTCTAGGATGAGGGTTAATGCCCATTTCAGGCTGCAAATGTTTTTGGGACATTCAGAGCTCTCTGACACAGTTTTTGGGCCACCAACTTTTTCTGGACTTTAGGGGGTCTAGGATGACTGTAAACCCCTTTTTTGGGCCTCCAAAGTTTTCAACATTTTTGCAGCCTAAGATGCATTTTAAGGCCTTTTTGTGGGCTGCTAACATATTCTGAACTTTCAGCGGTGCAGGATGCATTTTTCGTGCCATAAATATTTTTGGGAATTTCAGTGGTCTAGGATGAGGGTTAATGCCCATTTCAGGCTGCAAATGTTTTTGGGACATTCAGAGCTCTCTGACACAGTTTTTGGGCCACCAACTTTTTCTGGACTTTAGGGGGTCTAGGATGACTGTAAACCCCTTTTTTGGGCCTCTAAAGTTTTCAACATTTTTGCAGCCTAAAATGCATATTAAGGCCTTTTTTGGGCTGCTAACATATTCTGAACTTTCAGTGGTGTAGGATGCATTTTTCGTGCCATAAATATTTTTGGGAATTTCAGTGGTCTAGGATGAGGGTTAATGCCCATTTCAGGCTGCAAATGTTTTTGGGACATTCAGAGCTCTCTGACACAGTTTTTGGGCCACCAACTTTTTCTGGACTTTAGGGGGTCTAGGATGACTGTAAACCCCTTTTTTGGGCCTCCAAAGTTTTCAACATTTTTGCAGCCTAAGATGCATTTTAAGGCCTTTTTTGGGCTGCTATCATATTCTGAACTTTCAGTGGTGCAGGATGCATGTTATTTCCATAAATATTTTTGGGAATTTCAGTGGTCTAGGATGCGGGTTAATGCCCATTTCAGGCTGCAAATGTTTTTGGGATATTCAGAGCTCTCTGACACCGTTTTTGGGCAACCAACATTTTCTGGACTTTAGGGGGTCTAGGATGCCTGTAAACCCCTTTTTTGGGCCTCCAAAGTTTTCAACATTTTTGCAGCCTAAGATGCATTTTAAGGCCTTTTTTTTGGGCTGCTAACATATTCTGAACCTTCAGCGGTGCAGGATGCATTTTTCGTGCCATAAATATATTTGGGAATTTCAGTGGTCTAGGATGCGGGTTAATGCCCATTTCAGGCTGCAAATGTTTTTGGGACATTCAGAGCTTTCTGACACAGTTTTTAGGCCACCAACATTTTCTGGACTTTAGGGGGTCTAGGATGCCTGTAAACCCCTTTTTTGGACCTCCAAAGTTTTCAACATTTTTGCAGCCTAAGATGCATTTTAAGGCATTTTTTGGGCTGCTAACATATTCTGAACTTTCAGTGGTGTAAGATGCATTTTCCGTGCCAAATCTATTTTTCGGAATTTCAGTGGTCTAGGATGCAGGTTAATGCCCATTTCAGGCTGCAAATATTTTTGGGACATTCAGAGCTCTCTGACACCGTTTTTGGGCAACCAACATTTTCTGGACTTTAGGGGGTCTAGGATGCCTGTAAACCCCTTTTTTGGACCTCCAAAGTTTTCAATATTTTTGCAGCCTAAGATGCATTTTAAGGCCTTTTTTGGGCTGCTAACATATTCTGAACTTTCAGCGGTGTAGGATGCATTTTTCGTGCCATGAATATTTTTGGGAATTTCAGTGGTCTAGGATGCGGTTTAATGCCCATTTCAGGCTGCAAATATTTTTGGGACATTCAGAGCTCTCTGACACCGTTTTTCGGCAACCAACATTTTCTGGACTTTAGGGGGTCTAGGATGCCTGTAAACCCCTTTTTTGGGCCTCCAAAGTTTTCAACATTTTTGCAGCCTAAGATGCATTTTAAGGCCTTTTTTTGGGCTGCTAACATACTCTGAACTTTCAGCGGTGCAGGATGCATTTTTCGTGCCATAAATATATTTGGGAATTTCAGTGGTCTAGGATGCGGGTTAATGCCCATTTCAGGCTGCAAATGTTTTTGGGATATTCAGAGCTCTCTGACACTGTTTTTGGGCCACCAACATTTTCTGGACTTTAGGGGGTCTAGGATGTCTGTAAACCCCTTTTTTGGGCCTCCAAAGTTTTCAACATTTTTGCAGCCTAAGATGCATTTTAAGGCCTTTTTTTGGGCTGCTAACATATTCTGAACTTTCAGCGGTGCAGGATGCATTTTTCGTGCCATAAATATTTTTTGGGAATTTCAGTGGTCTAGGATGAGGGTTAATGCCCATTTCAGGATGCAAATGTTTTTGGGACATTCAGAGCTCTCTGACACAGTTTTTGCGCCACCAACCTTTTCTGGACTTTAGGGGGTCTAGGATGACTGTAAACCCCTTTTTTGGGCCTCCAAAGTTTTCAACATTTTTTGCAGCCTAAGATGCATTTTAAGGCCTTTTTTGGGCTGCTATCATATTCTGAACTTTCAGTGGTGCAGGATGCATGTTATTTCCATAAATATTTTTGGGAATTTCAGTGGTCTAGGATGCGGGTTAATGCCCATTTCAGGCTGCAAATGTTTTTGGGATATTCAGAGCTCTCTGACACCGTTTTTGGGCAACCAACATTTTCTGGACTTTAGGGGGTCTAGGATGCCTGTAAACCCCTTTTTTGGGCCCCCAAAGTTTTCAACATTTTTGCAGCCTAAGATGCATTTTAAGGCCTTTTTTTGGGCTGCTAACATGTTCTGAACTTTCAGCGGTGCAGGATGCATTTTTCGTGCCATAAATATTTTTGGGAATTTCAGTGGTCTAGGATGAGGGTTAATGCCCATTTCAGGCTGCAAATGTTTTTGGGACATTCAGAGCTCTCTGACACAGTTTTTGGGCCACCAACTTTTTCTGGACTTTAGGGGGTCTAGGATGACTGTAAACCCCTTTTTTGGGCCTCTAAAGTTTTCAACATTTTTGCAGCCTAAAATGCATATTAAGGCCTTTTTTGGGCTGCTAACATATTCTGAACTTTCAGTGGTGTAGGATGCATTTTTCGTGCCATAAATATTTTTGGGAATTTCAGTGGTCTAGGGTGAGGGTTAATGCCCATTTCAGGCTGCAAATGTTTTTGGGACATTCAGAGCTCTCTGACACAGTTTTTGGGCCACCAACTTTTTCTGGACTTTAGGGGGTCTAGGATGCCTGTAAACCCCTTTTTTGGGCCCCCAAAGTTTTCAACATTTTTGCAGCCTAAAATGCATTTTAAGGCCTTTTTTTGGGCTGCTAACATGTTCTGAACTTTCAGCGGTGCAGGATGCATTTTTCGTGCCATAAATATTTTTGGGAATTTCAGTGGTCTAGGATGAGGGTTAATGCCCATTTCAGGCTGCAAATGTTTTTGGGACATTCAGAGCTCTCTGACACAGTTTTTGGGCCACCAACTTTTTCTGGACTTTAGGGGGTCTAGGATGACTGTAAACCCCTTTTTTGGGCCTCTAAAGTTTTCAACATTTTTGCAGCCTAAAATGCATATTAAGGCCTTTTTTGGGCTGCTAACATATTCTGAACTTTCAGTGGTGTAGGATGCATTTTTCGTGCCATAAATATTTTTGGGAATTTCAGTGGTCTAGGATGAGGGTTAATGCCCATTTCAGGCTGCAAATGTTTTTGGGACATTCAGAGCTCTCTGACACAGTTTTTGGGCCACCAACTTTTTCTGGACTTTAGGGGGTCTAGGATGACTGTAAACCCCTTTTTTGGGCCTCCAAAGTTTTCAACATTTTTGCAGCCTAAGATGCATTTTAAGGCCTTTTTTGGGCTGCTATCATATTCTGAACTTTCAGTGGTGCAGGATGCATGTTATTTCCATAAATATTTTTGGGAATTTCAGTGGTCTAGGATGCGGGTTAATGCCCATTTCAGGCTGCAAATGTTTTTGGGATATTCAGAGCTCTCTGACACCGTTTTTGGGCAACCAACATTTTCTGGACTTTAGGGGGTCTAGGATGCCTGTAAACCCCTTTTTTGGGCCCCCAAAGTGTTCAACATTTTTGCAGCCTAAGATGCATTTTAAGGCCTTTTTTTGGGCTGCTAACATGTTCTGAACTTTCAGCGGTGCAGGATGCATTTTTCGTGCCATAAATATTTTTGGGAATTTCAGTGGTCTAGGATGAGGGTTAATGCCCATTTCAGGCTGCAAATGTTTTTGGGACATTCAGAGCTCTCTGACACAGTTTTTGGGCCACCAACTTTTTCTGGACTTTAGGGGGTCTAGGATGACTGTAAACCCTTTTTTGGGCCTCTAAAGTTTTCAACATTTTTGCAGCCTAAAATGCATATTAAGGCCTTTTTTTGGGCTGCTAACATATTCTGAACTTTCAGTGGTGTAGGATGCATTTTTCGTGCCATAAATATTTTTGGGAATTTCAGTGGTCTAGGGTGAGGGTTAATGCCCATTTCAGGCTGCAAATGTTTTTGGGACATTCAGAGCTCTCTGACACAGTTTTTGGGCCACCAACTTTTTCTGGACTTTAGGGGGTCTAGGATGCCTGTAAACCCCTTTTTTGGGCCCCCAAAGTTTTCAACATTTTTGCAGCCTAAAATGCATTTTAAGGCCTTTTTTTGGGCTGCTAACATGTTCTGAACTTTCAGCGGTGCAGGATGCATTTTTCGTGCCATAAATATTTTTGGGAATTTCAGTGGTCTAGGATGAGGGTTAATGCCCATTTCAGGCTGCAAATGTTTTTGGGACATTCAGAGCTCTCTGACACAGTTTTTGGGCCACCAACTTTTTCTGGACTTTAGGGGGTCTAGGATGACTGTAAACCCCTTTTTTGGGCCTCTAAAGTTTTCAACATTTTTGCAGCCTAAAATGCATATTAAGGCCTTTTTTGGGCTGCTAACATATTCTGAACTTTCAGTGGTGTAGGATGCATTTTTCGTGCCATAAATATTTTTGGGAATTTCAGTGGTCTAGGATGAGGGTTAATGCCCATTTCAGGCTGCAAATGTTTTTGGGACATTCAGAGCTCTCTGACACCGTTTTTGGGCAACCAACATTTTCTGGACTTTAGGGGGTCTAGGATGACTGTAAACCCCTTTTTTGGGCCCCCAAAGTTTTCAACATTTTTGCAGCCTAAGATGCATTTTAAGGCCTTTTTTTGGGCTGCTAACATGTTCTGAACTTTCAGCGGTGCAGGATGCATTTTTCGTGCCATAAATATTTTTGGGAATTTCAGTGGTCTAGGATGAGGGTTAATGCCCATTTCAGGCTGCAAATGTTTTTGGGACATTCAGAGCTCTCTGACACAGTTTTTGGGCCACCAACTTTTTCTGGACTTTAGGGGGTCTAGGATGACTGTAAACCCCTTTTTTGGGCCTCTAAAGTTTTCAACATTTTTGCAGCCTAAAATGCATATTAAGGCCTTTTTTGGGCTGCTAACATATTCTGAACTTTCAGTGGTGTAGGATGCATTTTTCGTGCCATAAATATTTTTGGGAATTTCAGTGGTCTAGGATGAGGGTTAATGCCCATTTCAGGCTGCAAATGTTTTTGGGACATTCAGAGCTCTCTGACACAGTTTTTGGGCCACCAACTTTTTCTGGACTTTAGGGGGTCTAGGATGACTGTAAACCCCTTTTTTGGGCCTCCAAAGTTTTCAACATTTTTGCAGCCTAAGATGCATTTTAAGGCCTTTTTTGGGCTGCTATCATATTCTGAACTTTCAGTGGTGCAGGATGCATGTTATTTCCATAAATATTTTTGGGAATTTCAGTGGTCTAGGATGCGTGTTAATGCCCATTTCAGGCTGCAAATGTTTTTGGGATATTCAGAGCTCTCTGACACCGTTTTTGGGCAACCAACATTTTCTGGACTTTAGGGGGTCTAGGATGCCTGTAAACCCCTTTTTTGGGCCCCCAAAGTTTTCAACATTTTTGCAGCCTAAGATGCATTTTAAGGCCTTTTTTTGGGCTGCTAACATGTTCTGAACTTTCAGCGGTGCAGGATGCATTTTTCGTGCCATAAATATTTTTGGGAATTTCAGTGGTCTAGGATGAGGGTTAATGCCCATTTCAGGCTGCAAATGTTTTTGGGACATTCAGAGCTCTCTGACACAGTTTTTGGGCCACCAACTTTTTCTGGACTTTAGGGGGTCTAGGATGACTGTAAACCCCTTTTTTGGGCCTCTAAAGTTTTCAACATTTTTGCAGCCTAAAATGCATATTAAGGCCTTTTTTTGGGCTGCTAACATATTCTGAACTTTCAGTGGTGTAGGATGCATTTTTCGTGCCATAAATATTTTTGGGAATTTCAGTGGTCTAGGGTGAGGGTTAATGCCCATTTCAGGCTGCAAATGTTTTTGGGACATTCAGAGCTCTCTGACACAGTTTTTGGGCCACCAACTTTTTCTGGACTTTAGGGGGTCTAGGATGCCTGTAAACCCCTTTTTTGGGCCCCCAAAGTTTTCAACATTTTTGCAGCCTAAAATGCATTTTAAGGCCTTTTTTTGGGCTGCTAACATGTTCTGAACTTTCAGCGGTGCAGGATGCATTTTTCGTGCCATAAATATTTTTGGGAATTTCAGTGGTCTAGGATGAGGGTTAATGCCCATTTCAGGCTGCAAATGTTTTTGGGACATTCAGAGCTCTCTGACACAGTTTTTGGGCCACCAACTTTTTCTGGACTTTAGGGGGTCTAGGATGACTGTAAACCCCTTTTTTGGGCCTCTAAAGTTTTCAACATTTTTGCAGCCTAAAATGCATATTAAGGCCTTTTTTGGGCTGCTAACATATTCTGAACTTTCAGTGGTGTAGGATGCATTTTTCGTGCCATAAATATTTTTGGGAATTTCAGTGGTCTAGGATGAGGGTTAATGCCCATTTCAGGCTGCAAATGTTTTTGGGACATTCAGAGCTCTCTGACACAGTTTTTGGGCCACCAACTTTTTCTGGACTTTAGGGGGTCTAGGATGACTGTAAACCCCTTTTTTGGGCCTCTAAAGTTTTCAACATTTTTGCAGCCTAAAATGCATATTAAGGCCTTTTTTGGGCTGCTAACATATTCTGAACTTTCAGTGGTGTAGAATGCATTTTTCGTGCCATAAATATTTTTGGGAATTTCAGTGGTCTAGGATGCGGGTTAATGCCCATTTCAGGCTGCAAATGTTTTTGGGATATTCAGAGCTCTCTGACACAGTTTTTGGGCCACCAATTTTTTCTGGACTTTACGGGGTCTAGGATGACTGTAAACCCCTTTTTTGGGCCTCCAAAGTTTTCAACATTTTTGCAGCCTAAGATGCATTTTAAGGCCTTTTTTTGGGCTGCTAACATATTCTGAACTTTCAGCGGTGCAGGATGCATTTTTCGTGCCATAAATATTTTTTGGGAATTTCAGTGGTCTAGGATGAGGGTTAATGCCCATTTCAGGATGCAAATGTTTTTGGGACATTCAGAGCTCTCTGACACAGTTTTTGCGCCACCAACCTTTTCTGGACTTAAGGGGGTCTAGGATGACTGTAAACCCCTTTTTTGGGCCTCCAAAGTTTTCAACATTTTTTGCAGCCTAAGATGCATTTTAAGGCCTTTTTTGGGCTGCTATCATATTCTGAACTTTCAGTGGTGCAGGATGCATGTTATTTCCATAAATATTTTTGGGAATTTCAGTGGTCTAGGATGCGGGTTAATGCCCATTTCAGGCTGCAAATGTTTTTGGGATATTCAGAGCTCTCTGACACCGTTTTTGGGCAACCAACATTTTCTGGACTTTAGGGGGTCTAGGATGCCTGTAAACCCCTTTTTTGGGCCCCCAAAGTTTTCAACATTTTTGCAGCCTAAGATGCATTTTAAGGCCTTTTTTTGGGCTGCTAACATGTTCTGAACTTTCAGCGGTGCAGGATGCATTTTTCGTGCCATAAATATTTTTGGGAATTTCAGTGGTCTAGGATGAGGGTTAATGCCCATTTCAGGCTGCAAATGTTTTTGGGACATTCAGAGCTCTCTGACACAGTTTTTGGGCCACCAACTTTTTCTGGACTTTAGGGGGTCTAGGATGACTGTAAACCCCTTTTTTGGGCCTCTAAAGTTTTCAACATTTTTGCAGCCTAAAATGCATATTAAGGCCTTTTTTGGGCTGCTAACATATTCTGAACTTTCAGTGGTGTAGGATGCATTTTTCGTGCCATAAATATTTTTGGGAATTTCAGTGGTCTAGGGTGAGGGTTAATGCCCATTTCAGGCTGCAAATGTTTTTGGGACATTCAGAGCTCTCTGACACAGTTTTTGGGCCACCAACTTTTTCTGGACTTTAGGGGGTCTAGGATGCCTGTAAACCCCTTTTTTGGGCCCCCAAAGTTTTCAACATTTTTGCAGCCTAAAATGCATTTTAAGGCCTTTTTTTGGGCTGCTAACATGTTCTGAACTTTCAGCGGTGCAGGATGCATTTTTCGTGCCATAAATATTTTTGGGAATTTCAGTGGTCTAGGATGAGGGTTAATGCCCATTTCAGGCTGCAAATGTTTTTGGGACATTCAGAGCTCTCTGACACAGTTTTTGGGCCACCAACTTTTTCTGGACTTTAGGGGGTCTAGGATGACTGTAAACCCCTTTTTTGGGCCTCTAAAGTTTTCAACATTTTTGCAGCCTAAAATGCATATTAAGGCCTTTTTTGGGCTGCTAACATATTCTGAACTTTCAGTGGTGTAGGATGCATTTTTCGTGCCATAAATATTTTTGGGAATTTCAGTGGTCTAGGATGAGGGTTAATGCCCATTTCAGGCTGCAAATGTTTTTGGGACATTCAGAGCTCTCTGACACAGTTTTTGGGCCACCAACTTTTTCTGGACTTTAGGGGGTCTAGGATGACTGTAAACCCCTTTTTTGGGCCTCCAAAGTTTTCAACATTTTTGCAGCCTAAGATGCATTTTAAGGCCTTTTTTGGGCTGCTATCATATTCTGAACTTTCAGTGGTGCAGGATGCATGTTATTTCCATAAATATTTTTGGGAATTTCAGTGGTCTAGGATGCGGGTTAATGCCCATTTCAGGCTGCAAATGTTTTTGGGATATTCAGAGCTCTCTGACACCGTTTTTGGGCAACCAACATTTTCTGGACTTTAGGGGGTCTAGGATGCCTGTAAACCCCTTTTTTGGGCCCCTAAAGTTTTCAACATTTTTGCAGCCTAAGATGCATTTTAAGGCCTTTTTTTGGGCTGCTAACATGTTCTGAACTTTCAGCGGTGCAGGATGCATTTTTCGTGCCATAAATATTTTTGGGAATTTCAGTGGTCTAGGATGAGGGTTAATGCCCATTTCAGGCTGCAAATGTTTTTGGGACATTCAGAGCTCTCTGACACAGTTTTTGGGCCACCAACTTTTTCTGGACTTTAGGGGGTCTAGGATGACTGTAAACCCCTTTTTTGGGCCTCTAAAGTTTTCAACATTTTTGCAGCCTAAAATGCATATTAAGGCCTTTTTTGGGCTGCTAACATATTCTGAACTTTCAGTGGTGTAGGATGCATTTTTCGTGCCATAAATATTTTTGGGAATTTCAGTGGTCTAGGGTGAGGGTTAATGCCCATTTCAGGCTGCAAATGTTTTTGGGACATTCAGAGCTCTCTGACACAGTTTTTGGGCCACCAACTTTTTCTGGACTTTAGGGGGTCTAGGATGCCTGTAAACCCCTTTTTTGGGCCCCCAAAGTTTTCAACATTTTTGCAGCCTAAAATGCATTTTAAGGCCTTTTTTTGGGCTGCTAACATGTTCTGAACTTTCAGCGATGCAGGATGCATTTTTCGTCCCATAAATATTTTTGGGAATTTCAGTGGTCTAGGATGAGGGTTAATGCCCATTTCAGGCTGCAAATGTTTTTGGGACATTCAGAGCTCTCTGACACAGTTTTTGGGCCACCAACTTTTTCTGGACTTTAGGGGGTCTAGGATGACTGTAAACCCCTTTTTTGGGCCTCTAAAGTTTTCAACATTTTTGCAGCCTAAAATGCATATTAAGGCCTTTTTTGGGCTGCTAACATATTCTGAACTTTCAGTGGTGCAGGATGCATGTTATTTCCATAAATATTTTTGGGAATTTCAGTGGTCTAGGATGCGGGTTAATGCCCATTTCAGGCTGCAAATGTTTTTGGGATATTCAGAGCTCTCTGACACCGTTTTTGGGCAACCAACATTTTCTGGACTTTAGGGGGTCTAGGATGCCTGTAAACCCCTTTTTTGGGCCCCCAAAGTTTTCAACATTTTTGCAGCCTAAGATGCATTTTAAGGCCTTTTTTGGGCTGCTATCATATTCTGAACTTTCAGTGATGCAGGATGCATGTTATTTCCATAAATATTTTTGGGAATTTCAGTGGTCTAGGATGCGGGTTAATGCCCATTTCAGGCTGCAAATGTTTTTGGGATATTCAGAGCTCTCTGACACCGTTTTTGGGCAACCACCATTTTCTGGACTTTAGGGGGTCTAGGGTGACTGTAAACCCCTTTTTTGGGCCCCCAAAGTTTTCAACATTTTTGCAGCCTAAAATGCATATTAAGGCCTTTTTTGGGCTGCTAAAATATTCTGAACTTTCAGTGGTGTAGGATGCATTTTCCGTGCCATAAATATATTTGGGAATTTCAGTGGTCTAGGATGCGGGTTAAGGCCCATTTCAGGCTGCAAATGTTTTTGGGATATTCAGAGCTCTCTGACACCGTTTTTGGGCCACCAACATTTTCTGGAATTTAGGGGGTCTAGGATGTCTGTAAACCCCTTTTTTGGGCCTCCAAAGTTTTCTACATTTTTGCAGCCCTAAGATGCATGTTATGGCCTTTTTTGGGCTGCTAACATATTCTGAACTTTCAGCGGTGTAGGATGCGTTTTTCCTGCCATAAATATTTTTGGGAATTTCAGTGGTTAAGGATGCGGGTTAATGCCCATTTCAGGCCGCAAATGTTTTTGGGACATTCAGAGCTTTTTGACACAGTTTTTAGGCCACCAACATTTTCTGGACTTTAGGGGTTCTAGGATGCCTGTAAACCCCTTTTTTGGGCCTCCAAAGTTTTCTGCATTTTTGCAGCCATAAAATGCATTTTAAGGCATTTTTTGGGCTTCTAACATATTCTGAACTTTCAGGGTGTAAGATGCAATTTTCGTACCATAAATATTTTTGGGAATTTCAGTGGTCTAGGATACGTGTTAATACCCCTTATGGGCTACAAATGTTTTTGGGATATTCAGAGCTCTCTGACACCGTTTTTGGGCATCCAACATTTTCTGGACATTAGGGGGTCTAGGATGACTGTAAACCCCTTTTTTGGGCCTCTAAAGTTTTCAACATTTTTGCAGCCTAAAATGTATATTAAGGCCTTTTTTGGGCTGCTAACATATTCTGAACTTTCAGTGGTGTAGCATGCATTTTTCGTGCCATAAATATTTTTGGGAATTTCAGTGGTCTAGGATGCGGGTTAATGCCCATTTCAGGCTGCAAATGTTTTTGGGATATTCAGAGCTCTCTGACACCGTTTTTGGGCAACCAACATTTTCTGGACTTTAGGGGGTCTAGGATGCCTGTAAACCCCTTTTTTGGGCCCCCAAAGTTTTCAACATTTTTGCAGCCTAAGATGCATTTTAAGGCCTTTTTTTGGGCTGCTAACATGTTCTGAACTTTCAGCGGTGCAGGATGCATATTTCGTGCCGTAAATATTTTTGGGAATTTCAGTGGTCTAGGATGAGGGTTAATGCCCATTTCAGGCTGCAAATGTTTTTGGGACATTCAGAGCTCTCTGACACAGTTTTTGGGCCACCAACTTTTTCTGGACTTTAGGGGGTCTAGGATGACTGTAAACCCCTTTTTTGGGCTTCCAAAGTTTTCAACATTTTTGCAGCCTAAGATGCATTTTAAGGCCTTTTTTGGGCTGCTATCATATTCTGAACTTTCAGTGATGCAGGATGCATGTTATTTCCATGAATATTTTTGGGAATTTCAGTGGTCTAGGATGCGGGTTAATGCCCATTTCAGGCTGCAAATGTTTTTGGGATATTCAGAGCTCTCTGACACCGTTTTTGGGCAACCAACATTTTCTGGACTTTAGGGGGTCTAGGATGACTGTAAACCCCTTTTTTGGGCCCCCAAAGTTTTCAACATTTTTGCAGCCTAAGATGCATTTTAAGGCCTTTTTTTGGGCTGCTAACATGTTGTGAACTTTCAGCGGTGCAGGATGCATATTTCGTGCCATAAATATTTTTGGGAATTTCAGTGGTCTAGGATGAGGGTTAATGCCCATTTCAGGCTGCAAATGTTTTGGGACATTCAGAGCTCTCTGACACAGTTTTTGGGCCACCAACGTTTTCTGGACTTTAGGGGGTCTAGGATGACTGTAAACCTCTTTTTTGGGCCTCTAAAGTTTTCAACATTTTTGCAGCCTAAAATGCATATTAAGGCCTTTTTTGGGCTGCTAAAATATTCTGAACTTTCAGTGGTGTAGGATGCATTTTCCGTGCCATAAATATATTTGGGAATTTCAGTGGTCTAGGATGCGGGTTAATGCCCATTTCAGGCTGCAAATGTTTTTGGCATATTCAGAGCTCTCTGACACCGTTTTTGGGCCACCAACATTTTCTGGAATTTAGGGGGTCTAGGATGTCTGTAAACCCCTTTTTTGGGCCTCCAAAGTTTTCTACATTTTTGCAGCCCTAAGATGCATGTTATGGCCTTTTTTGGGCTGCTAACATATTCTGAACTTTCAGCGGTGTAGGATGCGTTTTTCCTGCCATAAATATTTTTGGGAATTTCTGTGGTTAAGGATGAGGGTTAATGCCCATTTCAGGCTGCAAATGTTTTTGGGACATTCAGAGCTCTCTGACACAGTTTTTGGGCCACCAACTTTTTCTGGACTTTAGGGGGTCTAGGATGACTGTAAACCCCTTTTTTGGGCCCCCAAAGTTTTCAACATTTTTGCAGCCTAAGATGCATTTTAAGGCCTTTTTTGGGCTGCTATCATATTCTGAACTTTCAGTGGTGCAGGATGCATGTTATTTCCATAAATATTTTTGGGAATTTCAGTGGTCTAGGATGCGGGTTAATGCCCATTTCAGGCTGCAAATGTTTTTTGGGATATTCAGAGCTCTCTGACACCGTTTTTGGGCAACCAACATTTTCTGGACTTTAGGGGGTCTAGGATGCCTGTAAACCCCTTTTTTGGGCCCCCAAAGTTTTCAACATTTTTGCAGCCTAAGATGCATTTTAAGGCCTTTTTTTGGGCTGCTAACATGTTCTGAACTTTCAGCGGTGCAGGATGCATTTTTCGTGCCATAAATATTTTTGGGAATTTCAGTGGTCTAGGATGAGGGTTAATGCCCATTTCAGGCTGCAAATGTTTTTGGGACATTCAGAGCTCTCTGACACAGTTTTTGGGCCACCAACTTTTTCTGGACTTTAGGGGGTCTAGGATGACTGTAAACCCCTTTTTTGGGCCTCTAAAGTTTTCAACATTTTTGCAGCCTAAAATGCATATTAAGGCCTTTTTTGGGCTGCTAACATATTCTGAACTTTCAGTGGTGTAGGATGCATTTTTCGTGCCATAAATATTTTTGGGAATTTCAGTGGTCTAGGATGCGGGTTAATGCCCATTTCAGGCTGCAAATGTTTTTGGGATATTCAGAGCTCTCTGACACCGTTTTTGGGCAACCAACATTTTCTGGACTTTAGGGGGTCTAGGATGCCTGTAAAGCCCTTTTTTGGGCCCCCAAAGTTTTCAACATTTTTGCAGCCTAAGATGCATTTTAAGGCCTTTTTGTGGGCTGCTAACATATTCTGAACTTTCAGCGGTGCAGGATGCATTTTTGTGCCATAAATATTTTTTGGGAATTTCAGTGGTCTATGATGAGGGTTAATGCCCATTTCAGGCTGCAAATGTTTTTGGGATATTCAGAGCTCTCTGACACCGTTTTTGGGCAACCAACATTTTCTAGACTTTAGGGGGTCTAGGATGCCTGTAAACCCCTTTTTTGGGCCTCCAAAGTTTTCAACATTTTTGCAGCCTAAGATGCATTTTAAGGCCTTTTTGTGGGCTGCTAACATATTCTGAACTTTCAGCGGTGCAGGATGCATTTTTCGTGCCATAAATATTTTTTGGGAATTTCAGTGGTCTATGATGAGGGTTAATGCCCATTTCAGGCTGCAAATGTTTTTGGGACATTCAGAGCTCTCTGACACAGTTTTTGGGCCACCAACTTTTTCTGGACTTTAGGGGGTCTAGGATGACTGTAAACCCCTTTTTTGGGCCTCTAAAGTTTTCAACATTTTTGCAGCCTAAAATGCATATTAAGGCCTTTTTTGGGCTGCTAACATATTCTGAACTTTCAGTGGTGTAGAATGCATTTTTTCGTGCCATAAATATTTTTGGGAATTTCAGTGGTCTAGGATGCGGGTTAATGCCCATTTCAGGCTGCAAATGTTTTTGGGATATTCAGAGCTCTCTGACACCGTTTTTGGGCAACCAACATTTTCTGGACTTTAGGGGGTCTAGGATGCCTGTAAACCCCTTTTTTGGGCCCCCAAAGTTTTCAACATTTTTGCAGCCTAAGATGCATTTTAAGGCCTTTTTTTGGGCTGCTAACATGTTCTGAACTTTCAGCGGTGCAGGATGCATATTTCGTCCCATAAATATTTTTGGGAATTTCAGTGGTCTAGGATGTGGGTTAATGCCCATTTCAGGCTGCAAATGTTTTTGGGACATTCAGAGCTCTCCGACACAGTTTTTGGGCCACCAACTTTTTCTGGACTTTAGGGGGTCTAGGATGACTGTAAACCCCTTTTTTGGGCCTCCAAAGTTTTCAACATTTTTGCAGCCTAAGATGCATTTTAAGGCCTTTTTTGGGCTGCTATCATATTCTGAACTTTCAGTGATGCAGGATGCATGTTATTTCCATAAATATTTTTGGGAATTTCAGTGGTCTAGGATGCGGGTTAATGCCCATTTCAGGCTGCAAATGTTTTTGGGATATTCAGAGCTCTCTGACACCGTTTTTGGGCAACCAACTTTTTCTGGACTTTAGGGGGTCTAGGATGACTGTAAACCCCTTTTTTGGGCCTCCAAAGTTTTCAACATTTTTGCAGCCTAAGATGCATTTTAAGGCCTTTTTTGGGCTGCTATCATATTCTGAACTTTCAGCGGTGTAGGATGCATTTTTCGTGCCATGAATATTTTTGGGAATTTCAGTGGTCTAGGATGCGGTTTAATGCCCATTTCAGGCTGCAAATATGTTTGGGACATTCAGAGCTCTCTGACACCGTTTTTGGGCAACCAACATTTTCTGGACTTTAGGGGGTCTTGGATGCCTGTAAAACCCTTTTTTGGGCCTCCAAAGTTTTCAACATTTTTGCAGCCTAAGATGCATTTTAAGGCCTTTTTTTGGGCTGCTAACATATTCTGAACTTTCAGCGGTGCAGGATGCATTTTTCGTGCCATAAATATTTTTTGGGAATTTCAGTGGTCTAGGATGAGGGTTAATGCCATTTCAGGCTGCAAATGTTTTTGGGACATTCAGAGCTCTCTGACACAGTTTTTGGGCCACCAACTTTTTCTGGACTTTAGGGGGTCTAGGATGACTGTAAACCCCTTTTTTGGGCCTCCAAAGTTTTCAACATTTTTGCAGCCTAAGATGCATTTTAAGGCCTTTTTTGGGCTGCTATCATATTCTGAACTTTCAGTGGTGCAGGATGCATGTTATTTCCATACATATTTTTGGGAATTTCAGTGGTCTAGGATGCGGGTTAATGCCCATTTCAGGCTGCAAATGTTTTTGGGATATTCAGAGCTCTCTGACACCGTTTTTGGGCAACCAACATTTTCTGGACTTTAGGGGGTCTAGGATGCCTGTAAACCCCTTTTTTGGGCCCCCAAAGTTTTCAACATTTTTGCAGCCTAAGATGCATTTTAAGGCCTTTTTTTGGGCTGCTAACATGTTCTGAACTTTCAGCGGTGCAGGATGCATTTTTCGTGCCATAAATATTTTTGGGAATTTCAGTGGTCTAGGATGAGGGTTAATGCCCATTTCAGGCTGCAAATGTTTTTGGGACATTCAGAGCTCTCTGACACAGTTTTTGGGCCACCAACTTTTTCTGGACTTTAGGGGGTCTAGGATGACTGTAAACCCCTTTTTTGGGCCTCTAAAGTTTTCAACATTTTTGCAGCCTAAAATGCACATTAGGGCCTTTTTTGGGCTGCTAACATATTCTGAACTTTCAGTGGTGTAGGATGCATTTTTCGTGCCATGAATATTTTTGGGAATTTCAGTGGTCTAGGATGAGGGTTAATGCCCATTTCAGGCTGCAAATGTTTTTGGGACATTCAGAGCTCTCTGACACAGTTTTTGGGCCACCAACTTTTTCTGGACTTTAGGGGGTCTAGGATGACTGTAAACCCCTTTTTTGGGCCTCCAAAGTTTTCAACATTTTTGCAGCCTAAGATGCATTTTAAGGCCTTTTTTGGGCTGCTATCATATTCTGAACTTTCAGTGGTGCAGGATGCATGTTATTTCCATAAATATTTTTGGGAATTTCAGTGGTCTAGGATGCGGGTTAATGCCCATTTCAGGCTGCAAATGTTTTTGGGATATTCAGAGCTCTCTGACACCGTTTTTGGGCAACCAACATTTTCTGGACTTTAGGGGGTCTAGGATGCCTGTAAACCCCTTTTTTGGGCCCCCAAAGTTTTCAACATTTTTGCAGCCTAAGATGCATTTTAAGGCCTTTTTTGGGCTGCTATCATATTCTGAACTTTCAGTGGTGCAGGATGCATTTTTCGTGCCATAAATATTTTTGGGAATTTCAGTGGTCTAGGATGAGGGTTAATGCCCATTTCAGGCTGCAAATGTTTTTGGGACATTCAGAGCTCTCTGACACAGTTTTTGGGCCACCAACTTTTTCTGGACTTTAGGGGGTCTAGGATGACTGTAAACCCCTTTTTTGGGCCTCTAAAGTTTTCAACATTTTTGCAGCCTAAAATGCATATTAAGGCCTTTTTTGGGCTGCTAACATATTCTGAACTTTCAGTGGTGTAGGATGCATTTTTCATGCCATAAATATTTTTGGGAATTTCAGTGGTCTAGGATGAGGGTTAATGCCCATTTCAGGCTGCAAATGTTTTTGGGACATTCAGAGCTCTCTGACACAGTTTTTGGGCCACCAACTTTTTCTGGACTTTAGGGGGTCTAGGATGACTGTAAACCCCTTTTTTGGGCCTCCAAAGTTTTCAACATTTTTGCAGCCTAAGATGCATTTTAAGGCCTTTTTGTGGGCTGCTAACATATTCTGAACTTTCAGTGGTGCAGGATGCATGTTATTTCCATAAATATTTTTGGGAATTTCAGTGGTCTAGGATACGTGTTAATGCCCCTTATGGGCTACAAATGTTTTTGGGATATTCAGAGCTCTCTGACACCGTTTTTGGGCATCCAACATTTTCTGGACATTAGGGGGTCTAGGATGCCTGCAAACCCCTTTTTTGGGCCTCCAAAGTTTTCAACATTTTTGCAGCCTAAGATGCATTTTAAGGCCTTTTTGTGGGCTGCTAACATATTCTGAACTTTCAGCGGTGCAGGATGCATTTTTCGTGCCATAAATATTTTTTGGGAATTTCAGTGGTCTATGATGAGGGTTAATGCCCATTTCAGGCTGCACATGTTTTTGGGATATTCAGAGCTCTCTGACACCGTTTTTGGGCAACCAACATTTTCTGGACTTTAGGGGGTCTAGGATGCCTGTAAACCCCTTTTTTGGGCCTCCAAAGTTTTCAACATTTTTGCAGCCTAAGATGCATTTTAAGGCCTTTTTGTGGGCTGCTAACATATTCTGAACTTTCAGCGGTGCAGGATGCATTTTTCGTGCCATAAATATTTTTTGGGAATTTCAGTGGTCTAGGATGAGGGTTAATGCCCATTTCAGGCTGCAAATGTTTTTGGGACATTCAGAGCTCTCTGACACAGTTTTTGGGCCACCAACTTTTTCTGGACTTTAGGGGGTCTAGGATGACTGTAAACCCCTTTTTTGGGCCTCTAAAGTTTTCAACATTTTTGCAGCCTAAAATGCATATTAAGGCCTTTTTTGGGCTGCTAACATATTCTGAACTTTCAGTGGTGTAGAATGCATTTTTCGTGCCATAAATATTTTTGGGAATTTCAGTGGTCTAGGATGCGGGTTAATGCCCATTTCAGGCTGCAAATGTTTTTGGGATATTCAGAGCTCTCTGACACCGTTTTTGGGCAACCAACATTTTCTGGACTTTAGGGGGTCTAGGATGCCTGTAAACCCCTTTTTTGGGCCCCCAAAGTTTTCAACATTTTTGCAGCCTAAGATGCATTTTAAGGCCTTTTTTTGGGCTGCTAACATGTTCTGAACTTTCAGCGGTGCAGGATGCATATTTCGTCCCATAAATATTTTTGGGAATTTGAGTGGTCTAGGATGAGGGTTAATGCCCATTTCAGGCTGCAAATGCTTTTGGGACATTCAGAGCTCTCTGACACAGTTTTTGGGCCACCAACTTTTTCTGGACTTTAGGGGGTCTAGGATGACTGTAAACCCCTTTTTTGGGCCTCCAAAGTTTTCAACATTTTTGCAGCCTAAGATGCATTTTAAGGCCTTTTTTGGGCTGCTATCATATTCTGAACTTTCAGCGGTGCAGGATGCATTTTTCGTGCCATAAATATTTTTTGGGAATTTCAGTGGTCTAGGATGAGGGTTAATGCCCATTTCAGGCTGCAAATGTTTTTGGGACATTCAGAGCTCTCTGACACAGTTTTTGGGCCACCAACTTTTTCTGGACTTTAGGGGGTCTAGGATGACTGTAAACCCCTTTTTTGGGCCTCTAAAGTTTTCAACATTTTTGCAGCCTAAAATGCATATTAAGGCCTTTTTTGGGCTGCTAACATATTCTGAACTTTCAGTGGTGTAGAATGCATTTTTCGTGCCATAAATATTTTTGGGAATTTCAGTGGTCTAGGATGCGGGTTAATGCCCATTTCAGGCTGCAAATGTTTTTGGGATATTCAGAGCTCTCTGACACCGTTTTTGGGCAACCAACATTTTCTGGACTTTAGGGGGTCTAGGATGCCTGTAAACCCCTTTTTTGGGCCCCCAAAGTTTTCAACATTTTTGCAGCCTAAGATGCATTTTAAGGCCTTTTTTTGGGCTGCTAACATGTTCTGAACTTTCAGCGGTGCAGGATGCATATTTCGTCCCATGAATATTTTTGGGAATTTGAGTGGTCTAGGATGAGGGTTAATGCCCATTTCAGGCTGCAAATGTTTTTGGGACATTCAGAGCTCTCTGACACAGTTTTTGGGCCACCAACTTTTTCTGGACTTTAGGGGGTCTAGGATGACTGTAAACCCCTTTTTTGGGCCTCCAAAGTTTTCAACATTTTTGCAGCCTAAGATGCATTTTAAGGCCTTTTTTGGGCTGCTATCATATTCTGAACTTTCAGTGATGCAGGATGCATGTTATTTCCATAAAATTTTTTGGGAATTTCAGTGGTCTAGGATGCGGGTTAATGCCCATTTCAGGCTGCAAATGTTTTTGGGATATTCAGAGCTCTCTGACACCGTTTTTGGGCAACCAACATTTTCTGGACTTTAGGGGGTCTAGGATGACTGTAAACCCCTTTTTTGGGCCCCCAAAGTTTTCAACATTTTTGCAGCCTAAGATGCATTTTAAGGCCTTTTTTTGGGCTGCTAACATGTTCTGAACTTTCAGCGGTGTAGGATGCATTTTTCGTGCCATGAATATTTTTGGGAATTTCAGTGGTCTAGGATGCGGTTTAATGCCCATTTCAGGCTGCAAATATGTTTGGGACATTCAGAGCTCTCTGACACCGTTTTTGGGCAACCAACATTTTCTGGACTTTAGGGGGTCTAGGATGCCTGTAAACCCCTTTTTTGGGCCTCCAAAGTTTTCAACATTTTTGCAGCCTAAGATGCATTTTAAGGCCTTTTTTGGGCTGCTATCATATTCTGAACTTTCAGTGGTGCAGGATGCATGTTATTTCCATAAATATTTTTGGGAATTTCAGTGGTCTAGGATGCGGGTTAATGCCCATTTCAGGCTGCAAATGTTTTTGGGATATTCAGAGCTCTCTGACACCGTTTTTGGGCAACCAACATTTTCTGGACTTTAGGGGGTCTAGGATGCCTGTAAACCCCTTTTTTGGGCCCCCAAAGTTTTCAACATTTTTGCAGCCTAAGATGCATTTTAAGGCCTTTTTTTGGGCTGCTAACATGTTCTGAACTTTCAGCGGTGCAGGATGCATTTTTCGTGCCATAAATATTTTTGGGAATTTCAGTGGTCTAGGATGAGGGTTAATGCCCATTTCAGGCTGCAAATGTTTTTGGGACATTCAGAGCTCTCTGACACAGTTTTTGGGCCACCAACTTTTTCTGGACTTTAGGGGGTCTAGGATGACTGTAAATCCCTTTTTTGGGCCTCTAAAGTTTTCAACATTTTTGCAGCCTAAAATGCATATTAAGGCCTTTTTTGGGCTGCTAACATATTCTGAACTTTCAGTGGTGTAGGATGCATTTTTCGTGCCATAAATATTTTTGGGAATTTCAGTGGTCTAGGGTGAGGGTTAATGCCCATTTCAGGCTGCAAATGTTTTTGGGACATTCAGAGCTCTCTGACACAGTTTTTGGGCCACCAACTTTTTCTGGACTTTAGGGGGTCTAGGATGACTGTAAACCCCTTTTTTGGGCCTCTAAAGTTTTCAACATTTTTGCAGCCTAAAATGCATATTAAGGCCTTTTTTGGGCTGCTAACATATTCTGAACTTTCAGTGGTGTAGGATGCATTTTTCGTGCCATAAATATTTTTGGGAATTTCAGTGGTCTAGGATGAGGGTTAATGCCCATTTCAGGCTGCAAATGTTTTTGGGACATTCAGAGCTCTCTGACACAGTTTTTGGGCCACCAACTTTTTCTGGACTTTAGGGGGTCTAGGATGACTGTAAACCCCTTTTTTGGGCCTCCAAAGTTTTCAACATTTTTGCAGCCTAAGATGCATTTTAAGGCCTTTTTTGGGCTGCTATCATATTCTGAACTTTCAGTGGTGCAGGATGCATGTTATTTCCATAAATATTTTTGGGAATTTCAGTGGTCTAGGATGCGGGTTAATGCCAATTTCAGGCTGCAAATGTTTTTGGGATATTCAGAGCTCTCTGACACCGTTTTTGGGCAACCAACATTTTCTGGACTTTAGGGGGTCTAGGATGCCTGTAAACCCCTTTTTTGGGCCCCCAAAGTTTTCAACATTTTTGCAGCCTAAGATGCATTTTAAGGCCTTTTTTGGGCTGCTATCATATTCTGAACTTTCAGTGGTGCAGGATGCATGTTATTTCCATAAATATTTTTGGGAATTTCAGTGGTCTAGGATGCGGGTTAATGCCCATTTCAGGCTGCAAATGTTTTTTGGGATATTCAGAGCTCTCTGACACCGTTTTTGGGCAACCAACATTTTCTGGACTTTAGGGGGTCTAGGATGCCTGTAAACCCCTTTTTTGGGCCTCCAAAGTTTTCAACATTTTTGCAGCCTAAGATGCATTTTAAGGCCTTTTTTTTGGGCTGCTAACATATTCTGAACCTTCAGCGGTGCAGGATGCATTTTTCGTGCCATAAATATTTTTTGGGAATTTCAGTGGTCTAGGATGAGGGTTAATGCCCATTTCAGGCTGCAAATGTTTTTGGGACATTCAGAGCTCTCTGACACAGTTTTTGGGCCACCAACTTTTTCTGGACTTTAGGGGGTCTAGGATGACTGTAAACCCCTTTTTTGGGCCTCTAAAGTTTTCAACATTTTTGCAGCCTAAAATTCATATTAAGGCCTTTTTTGGGCTGCTAACATATTGTGAACTTTCAGGGGTGTAGGATGCATTTTTCGTGCCATAAATATATTTGGGAATTTCAGTGGTCTAGGATGAGGGTTAATGCCCATTTCAGGCTGCAAATGTTTTTGGGACATTCAGAGCTCTCTGACACAGTTTTTGGGCCACCAACTTTTTCTGGACTTTAGGGGTCTAGGATGCCTTTAAACCCCTTTTTTGGGCCTCCAAAGTTTTCAACATTTTTGCAGCCTAAGATGCATTTTAAGGCCTTTTTTTGGGCTGCTAACATATTCTGAACTTTCAGCGGTGCAGGATGCATTTTTCGTGCCATAAATATATTTGGGAATTTCAGTGGTCTAGGATGCGGATTAATGCCCATTTCAGGCTGCAAATGTTTTTGGGACATTCAGAGCTTTCTGACACAGTTTTTAGGCCACCAACATTTTCTGGACTTTAGGGGGTCTAGGATGCCTGTAAACCCCTTTTTTGGACCTCCAAAGTTTTCAACATTTTTGCAGCCTAAGATGCATTTTAAGGCATTTTTTGGGCTGCTAACATATTCTGAACTTTCAGTGGTGTAAGATGCATTTTCCGTGCCAAATCTATTTTTCGGAATTTCAGTGGTCTAGGATGCAGGTTAATGCCCATTTCAGGCTGCAAATATTTTTGGGACATTCAGAGCTCTCTGACACCGTTTTTGGGCAACCAACATTTTCTGGACTTTAGGGGGTCTAGGATGCCTGTAAACCCCTTTTTTGGACCTCCAAAGTTTTCAATATTTTTGCAGCCTAAGATGCATTTTAAGGCCTTTTTTGGGCTGCTAACATATTCTGAACTTTCAGCGGTGCAGGATGCATATTTCGTGCCATAAATATTTTTGGGAATTTCAGTGGTCTAGGATGAGGGTTAATGCCCATTTCAGGCTGCAAATGTTTTTGGGACATTCAGAGCTCTCTGACACAGTTTTTGGGCCACCAACTTTTTCTGGACTTTAGGGGGTCTAGGATGACTGTAAACCCCTTTTTTGGGCCTCCAAAGTTTTCAACATTTTTGCAGCCTAAGATGCATTTTAAGGCCTTTTTTGGGCTGCTATCATATTCTGAACTTTCAGTGATGCAGGATGCATGTTATTTCCATGAATATTTTTGGGAATTTCAGTGGTCTAGGATGCGGGTTAATGCCCATTTCAGGCTGCAAATGTTTTTGGGATATTCAGAGCTCTCTGACACCGTTTTTGGGCAACCAACATTTTCTGGACTTTAGGGGGTCTAGGATGACTGTAAACCCCTTTTTTGGGCCCCCAAAGTTTTCAACATTTTTGCAGCCTAAGATGCATTTTAAGGCCTTTTTTTGGGCTGCTAACATGTTGTGAACTTTCAGCGGTGCAGGATGCATATTTCGTGCCATAAATATTTTTGGGAATTTCAGTGGTCTAGGATGAGGGTTAATGCCCATTTCAGGCTGCAAATGTTTTGGGACATTCAGAGCTCTCTGACACAGTTTTTGGGCCACCAACGTTTTCTGGACTTTAGGGGGTCTAGGATGACTGTAAACCTCTTTTTTGGGCCTCTAAAGTTTTAAACATTTTTGCAGCCTAAAATGCATATTAAGGCCTTTTTTGGGCTGCTAAAATATTCTGAACTTTCAGTGGTGTAGGATGCATTTTCCGTGCCATAAATATATTTGGGAATTTCAGTGGTCTAGGATGCGGGTTAATGCCCATTTCAGGCTGCAAATGTTTTTGGGATATTCAGAGCTCTCTGACACCGTTTTTGGGCCACCAACATTTTCTGGAATTTAGGGGGTCTAGGATGTCTGTAAACCCCTTTTTTGGGCCTCCAAAGTTTTCTACATTTTTGCAGCCCTAAGATGCATGTTATGGCCTTTTTTGGGCTGCTAACATATTCTGAACTTTCAGCGGTGTAGGATGCGTTTTTCCTGCCATAAATATTTTTGGGAATTTCTGTGGTTAAGGATGAGGGTTAATGCCCATTTCAGGCTGCAAATGTTTTTGGGACATTCAGAGCTCTCTGACACAGTTTTTGGGCCACCAACTTTTTCTGGACTTTAGGGGGTCTAGGATGACTGTAAACCCCTTTTTTGGGCCCCCAAAGTTTTCAACATTTTTGCAGCCTAAGATGCATTTTAAGGCCTTTTTTGGGCTGCTATCATATTCTGAACTTTCAGTGGTGCAGGATGCATGTTATTTCCATAAATATTTTTGGGAATTTCAGTGGTCTAGGATGCGGGTTAATGCCCATTTCAGGCTGCAAATGTTTTTTGGGATATTCAGAGCTCTCTGACACCGTTTTTGGGCAACCAACATTTTCTGGACTTTAGGGGGTCTAGGATGCCTGTAAACCCCTTTTTTGGGACCCCAAAGTTTTCAACATTTTTGCAGCCTAAGATGCATTTTAAGGCCTTTTTTTGGGCTGCTAACATGTTCTGAACTTTCAGCGGTGCAGGATGCATTTTTCGTGCCATAAATATTTTTGGGAATTTCAGTGGTCTAGGATGAGGGTTAATGCCCATTTCAGGCTGCAAATGTTTTTGGGACATTCAGAGCTCTCTGACACAGTTTTTAGGCCACCAACTTTTTCTGGACTTTAGGGGGTCTAGGATGACTGTAAACCCCTTTTTTTGGCCTCTAAAGTTTTCAACATTTTTGCAGCCTAAAATGCATATTAAGGCCTTTTTTGGGCTGCTAACATATTCTGAACTTTCAGTGGTGTAGGATGCATTTTTCGTGCCATTAATATTTTTGGGAATTTCAGTGGTCTAGGATGCGGGTTAATGCCCATTTCAGGCTGCAAATGTTTTTGGGATATTCAGAGCTCTCTGACACCGTTTTTGGGCAACCAACATTTTCTGGACTTTAGGGGGTCTAGGATGCCTGTAAAGCCCTTTTTTGGGCCCCCAAAGTTTTCAACATTTTTGCAGCCTAAGATGCATTTTAAGGCCTTTTTTTGGGCTGCTAACATGTTCTGAACTTTCAGCGGTGCAGGATGCATATTTCGTCCCATAAATATTTTTGGGAATTTCAGTGGTCTAGGATGAGGGTTAATGCCCATTTCAGGCTGCAAATGTTTTTGGGACATTCAGAGCTCTCTGACACAGTTTTTGGGCCACCAACTTTTTCTGGACTTTAGGGGGTCTAGGATGACTGTAAACCCCTTTTTTGGGCCTCCAAAGTTTTCAACATTTTTGCAGCCTAAGATGCATTTTAAGGCCTTTTTTGGGCTGCTATCATATTCTGAACTTTCAGTGATGCAGGATGCATGTTATTTCCATAAATATTTTTGGGAATTTCAGTGGTCTAGGATGCGGGTTAATGCCCATTTCAGGCTGCAAATGTTTTTGGGATATTCAGAGCTTTCTGACACCGTTTTTGGGCAACCAACATTTTCTGGACTTTAGGGGGTCTAGGATGACTGTAAACACCTTTTTTGGGCCCCCAAAGTTTTAAACATTTTTGCAGCCTAAGATGCATTTTAAGGCCTTTTTTTGGGCTGCTAACATGTTCTGAACTTTCAGCGGTGTAGGATGCATTTTTCGTGCCATGAATATTTTTGGGAATTTCAGTGGTCTAGGATGCGGTTTAATGCCCATTTCAGGCTGCAAATATGTTTGGGACATTCAGAGCTCTCTGACACCGTTTTTGGGCAACCAACATTTTCTGGACTTTAGGGGGTCTAGGATGACTGTAAACCCCTTTTTTTGGCCTCTAAAGTTTTCAACATTTTTGCAGCCTAAGATGCATTTTAAGGCCTTTTTTTGGGCTGCTATCATATTCTGAACTTTCCGTGGTGCAGGATGCATGTTATTTCCATAAATATTTTTGGGAATTTCAGTGGTCTAGGATGCGGGTTAATGCCCATTTCAGGCTGCAAATGTTTTTGGGATATTCAGAGCTCTCTGACACCGTTTTTGGGCAACCAACATTTTCTGGACTTTAGGGGGTCTAGGATGCCTGTAAACCCCTTTTTTGGGCCCCCAAAGTTTTCAACATTTTTGCAGCCTAAGATGCATTTTAAGGCCTTTTTGTGGGCTGCTAACATATTCGGAACTTTCAGCGGTGCAGGATGCATTTTTCGTGCCATAAATATTTTTTGGGAATTTCTGGGAATTTCAGTGGTCTAGGATGAGGGTTAATGCCCATTTCAGGCTGCAAATGTTTTTGGGACATTCAGAGCTCTGTGACACAGTTTTTGGGCCACCAACTTTTTCTAGACTTTAGGGGGTCTAGGATGACTGTAAACCCCTTTTTTGGGCCTCTAAAGTTTTCAACATTTTTGCAGCCTAAAATTCATATTAAGGCCTTTTTTGGGCTGCTAACATATTGTGAACTTTCAGGGGTGTAGGATGCATTTTTCGTGCCATAAATATATTTGGGAATTTCAGTGGTCTAGGATGAGGGTTAATGCCCATTTCAGGCTGCAAATGTTTTTGGGACATTCAGAGCTCTCTGACACAGTTTTTGGGCCACCAACTTTTTCTGGACTTTAGGGGTCTAGGATGCCTGTAAACCCCTTTTTTGGGCCTCCAAAGTTTTCAACATTTTTGCAGCCTAAGATGCATTTTAAGGCCTTTTTTTGGGCTGCTAACATATTCTGAACTTTCAGCGGTGCAGGATGCATTTTTCGTGCCATAAATATATTTGGGAATTTCAGTGGTCTAGGATGCGGGTTAATGCCCATTTCAGGCTGCAAATGTTTTTGGGACATTCAGAGCTTTCTGACACAGTTTTTAGGCCACCAACATTTTCTGGACTTTAGGGGGTCTAGGATGCCTGTAAACCCCTTTTTTGGACCTCCAAAGTTTTCAACATTTTTGCAGCCTAAGATGCATTTTAAGGCATTTTTTGGGCTGCTAACATATTCTGAACTTTCAGTGGTGTAAGATGCATTTTCCGTGCCAAATCTATTTTTCGGAATTTCAGTGGTCTAGGATGCAGGTTAATGCCCATTTCAGGCTGCAAATATTTTTGGGACATTCAGAGCTCTCTGACACCGTTTTTGGGCAACCAACATTTTCTGGACTTTAGGGGGTCTAGGATGCCTGTAAACCCCTTTTTTGGACCTCCAAAGTTTTCAATATTTTTGCAGCCTAAGATGCATTTTAAGGCCTTTTTTGGGCTGCTAACATATTCTGAAATTTCAGCGGTGTAGGATGCATTTTTCGTGCCATGAATATTTTTGGGAATTTCAGTGGTCTAGGATGCGGTTTAATGCCCATTTCAGGCTGCAAATATTTTTGGGACATTCAGAGCTCTCTGACACCGTTTTTCGGCAACCAACATTTTCTGGACATTAGGGGGTCTAGGATGCCTGTAAACCCCTTTTTTGGGCCTCCAAAGTTTTCAACATTTTTGCAGCCTAAGATGCATTTTAAGGCCTTTTTTTGGGCTGCTAACATATTCTGAACTTTCAGCGGTGCAGGATGCATTTTTCGTGCCATAAATATATTTGGGAATTTCAGTGGTCTAGGATGCGGGTTAATGCCCATTTCAGGCTGCAAATGTTTTTGGGATATTCAGAGCTCTCTGACACCGTTTTTGGGCCACCAACATTTTCTGGACTTTAGGGGGTCTAGGATGTCTGTAAACCCCTTTTTTGGGCCTCCAAAGTTTTCTACATTTTTGCAGCCCTAAGATTATTGTTATGGCCTTTTTTGGGCTGCTAACATATTCTGAACTTTCAGCGGTGTAGGATGCGTTTTTCCTGCCATAAATATTTTTTGGAATTTCAGTGGTTAAGGATGCGGGTTAATGCCCATTTCAGGCTGCAAATGTTTTTGGGACATTCAGAGCTTTTTGACACAGTTTTTAGGCCACCAACATTTTCTGGACTTTAGGGGGTCTAGGATGACTGTAAACCCCTTTTTTGGGCCCCCAAAGTTGTCAACATTTTTGCAGCCTAAGATGCATTTTAAGGCCTTTTTTTGGGCTTCTAACATATTCTGAACTTTCAGGGTGTAAGATGCAATTTTCGTACCATAAATATTTTTGGGAATTTCAGTGGTCTAGGATACGTGTTAATGCCGCTTATGGGCTACAAATGTTTTTGGGATATTCAGAGCTCTCTGACACCGTTTTTGGGCATCCAACATTTTCTGGACATTAGGGGGTCTAGGATGCCTGCAAACCCCTTTTTTGGGCCTCCAAAGTTTTCAACTTTTTTGCAGCCTAAGATGCATTTTAAGGCCTTTTTTGGGCTGCTATCATATTCTGAACCTTCAGTGGTGCAGGATGCATGTTATTTCCATAAATATTTTTGGGAATTTCAGTGGTCTAGGATGCGGGTTAATGCCCATTTCAGGCTGCAAATGTTTTTGGGATATTCAGAGCTCTCTGACACCGTTTTTGGGCAACCAACATTTTCTGGACTTTAGGGGGTCTAGGATGCCTGTAAACCCCTTTTTTGGGCCTCCAAAGTTTTCAACATTTTTGCAGCCTAAGATGCATTTTAAGGCCTTTTTGTGGGCTGCTAACATATTCGGAACTTTCAGCGGTGCAGGATGCATTTTTCGTGCCATAAATATTTTTTGGGAATTTCTGGGAATTTCAGTGGTCTAGGATGAGGGTTAATGCCCATTTCAGGCTGCAAATGTTTTTGGGACATTCAGAGCTCTGTGACACAGTTTTTGGGCCACCAACTTTTTCTAGACTTTAGGGGGTCTAGGATGACTGTAAACCCCTTTTTTGGGCCTCTAAAGTTTTCAACATTTTTGCAGCCTAAAATTCATATTAAGGCCTTTTTTGGGCTGCTAACATATTGTGAACTTTCAGGGGTGTAGGATGCATTTTTCGTGCCATAAATATATTTGGGAATTTCAGTGGTCTAGGATGAGGGTTAATGCCCATTTCAGGCTGCAAATGTTTTTGGGACATTCAGAGCTCTCTGACACAGTTTTTGGGCCACCAACTTTTTCTGGACTTTAGGGGTCTAGGATGCCTGTAAACCCCTTTTTTGGGCCTCCAAAGTTTTCAACATTTTTGCAGCCTAAGATGCATTTTAAGGCCTTTTTTTGGGCTGCTAACATATTCTGAACTTTCAGCGGTGCAGGATGCATTTTTCGTGCCATAAATATATTTGGGAATTTCAGTGGTCTAGGATGCGGGTTAATGCCCATTTCAGGCTGCAAATGTTTTTGGGACATTCAGAGCTTTCTGACACAGTTTTTAGGCCACCAACATTTTCTGGACTTTAGGGGGTCTAGGATGCCTGTAAACCCCTTTTTTGGACCTCCAAAGTTTTCAACATTTTTGCAGCCTAAGATGCATTTTAAGGCATTTTTTGGGCTGCTAACATATTCTGAACTTTCAGTGGTGTAAGATGCATTTTCCGTGCCAAATCTATTTTTCGGAATTTCAGTGGTCTAGGATGCAGGTTAATGCCCATTTCAGGCTGCAAATATTTTTGGGACATTCAGAGCTCTCTGACACCGTTTTTGGGCAACCAACATTTTCTGGACTTTAGGGGGTCTAGGATGCCTGTAAACCCCTTTTTTGGACCTCCAAAGTTTTCAATATTTTTGCAGCCTAAGATGCATTTTAAGGCCTTTTTTGGGCTGCTAACATATTCTGAAATTTCAGCGGTGTAGGATGCATTTTTCGTGCCATGAATATTTTTGGGAATTTCAGTGGTCTAGGATGCGGTTTAATGCCCATTTCAGGCTGCAAATATTTTTGGGACATTCAGAGCTCTCTGACACCGTTTTTCGGCAACCAACATTTTCTGGACTTTAGGGGGTCTAGGATGCCTGTAAACCCCTTTTTTGGGCCTCCAAAGTTTTCAACATTTTTGCAGCCTAAGATGCATTTTAAGGCCTTTTTTTGGGCTGCTAACATATTCTGAACTTTCAGCGGTGCAGGATGCATTTTTCGTGCCATAAATATATTTGGGAATTTCAGTGGTCTAGGATGCGGGTTAATGCCCATTTCAGGCTGCAAATGTTTTTGGGATATTCAGAGCTCTCTGACACCGTTTTTCGGCAACCAACATTTTCTGGACTTTAGGGGGTCTAGGATGTCTGTAAACCCCTTTTTTGGGCCTCCAAAGTTTTCAACATTTTTGCAGCCTAAGATGCATTTTAAGGCCTTTTTTTGGGCTGCTAACATATTCTGAACTTTCAGCGGTGCAGGATGCATTTTTCGTGCCATAAATATATTTGGGAATTTCAGTGGTCTAGGATGCGGGTTAATGCCCATTTCAGGCTGCAAATGTTTTTGGGATATTCAGAGCTCTCTGACACCGTTTTTGGGCCACCAACATTTTCTGGACTTTAGGGGGTCTAGGATGTCTGTAAACCCCTTTTTTGGGCCTCCAAAGTTTTCTACATTTTTGCAGCCCTAAGATTATTGTTATGGCCTTTTTTGGGCTGCTAACATATTCTGAACTGTCAGCGGTGTAGGATGCGTTTTTCCTGCCATAAATATTTTTTGGAATTTCAGTGGTTAAGGATGCGGGTTAATGCCCATTTCAGGCTGCAAATGTTTTTGGGACATTCAGAGCTTTTTGACACAGTTTTTAGGCCACCAACATTTTCTGGACTTTAGGGGGTCTAGGATGACTGTAAACCCCTTTTTTGGGCCCCCAAAGTTTTCAACATTTTTGCAGCCTAAGATGCATTTTAAGGCCTTTTTTTGGGCTTCTAACATATTCTGAACTTTCAGGGTGTAAGATGCAATTTTCGTACCATAAATATTTTTGGGAATTTCAGTGGTCTAGGATACGTGTTAATGCCGCTTATGGGCTACAAATGTTTTTGGGATATTCAGAGCTCTCTGACACCGTTTTTGGGCATCCAACATTTTCTGGACATTAGGGGGTCTAGGATGCCTGCAAACCCCTTTTTTGGGCCTCCAAAGTTTTCAACTTTTTTGCAGCCTAAGATGCATTTTAAGGCCTTTTTTGGGCTGCTATCATATTCTGAACTTTCCGTGGTGCAGGATGCATGTTATTTCCATAAATATTTTTGGGAATTTCAGTGGTCTAGGATGCGGGTTAATGCCCATTTCAGGCTGCAAATGTTTTTGGGATATTCAGAGCTCTCTGACACCGTTTTTGGGCAACCAACATTTTCTGGACTTTAGGGGGTCTAGGATGCCTGTAAACCCCTTTTTTGGGCCTCCAAAGTTTTCAACATTTTTGCAGCCTAAGATGCATTTTAAGGCCTTTTTGTGGGCTGCTAACATATTCGGAACTTTCAGGGGTGTAGGATGCATTTTTCGTGCCATAAATATTTTTTGGGAATTTCAGTGGTCTAGGATGAGGGTTAATGCCCATTTCAGGCTGCAAATGTTTTTGGGACATTCAGAGCTCTCTGACACAGTTTTTGGGCCACCAACTTTTTCTGGACTTTAGGGGTCTAGGATGCCTGTAAACCCCTTTTTTGGGCCTCCAAAGTTTTCAACATTTTTGCAGCCTAAGATGCATTTTAAGGCCTTTTTTTGGGCTGCTAACATATTCTGAACTTTCAGCGGTGCAGGATGCATTTTTCGTGCCATAAATATATTTGGGAATTTCAGTGGTCTAGGATGCGGGTTAATGCCCATTTCAGGCTGCAAATGTTTTTGGGACATTCAGAGCTTTCTGACACAGTTTTTAGGCCACCAACATTTTCTGGACTTTAGGGGGTCTAGGATGCCTGTAAACCCCTTTTTTGGACCTCCAAAGTTTTCAACATTTTTGCAGCCTAAGATGCATTTTAAGGCATTTTTTGGGCTGCTAACATATTCTGAACTTTCAGTGGTGTAAGATGCATTTTCCGTGCCAAATCTATTTTTCGGAATTTCAGTGGTCTAGGATGCAGGTTAATGCCCATTTCAGGCTGCAAATATTTTTGGGACATTCAGAGCTCTCTGACACCGTTTTTGGGCAACCAACATTTTCTGGACTTTAGGGGGTCTAGGATGCCTGTAAACCCCTTTTTTGGACCTCCAAAGTTTTCAATATTTTTGCAGCCTAAGATGCATTTTAAGGCCTTTTTTGGGCTGCTAACATATTCTGAAATTTCAGCGGTGTAGGATGCATTTTTCGTGCCATGAATATTTTTGGGAATTTCAGTGGTCTAGGATGCGGTTTAATGCCCATTTCAGGCTGCAAATATTTTTGGTACATTCAGAGCTCTCTGACACCGTTTTTCGGCAACCAACATTTTCTGGACTTTAGGGGGTCTAGGATGCCTGTAAACCCCTTTTTTGGGCCTCCAAAGTTTTCAACATTTTTGCAGCCTAAGATGCATTTTAAGGCCTTTTTTTGGGCTGCTAACATATTCTGAACTTTCAGCGGTGCAGGATGCATTTTTCGTGCCATAAATATATTTGGGAATTTCAGTGGTCTAGGATGCAGGTTAATGCCCATTTCAGGCTGCAAATGTTTTTGGGATATTCAGAGCTCTCTGACACCGTTTTTGGGCCACCAACATTTTCTGGACTTTAGGGGGTCTAGGATGTCTGTAAACCCCTTTTTTGGGCCTCCAAAGTTTTCTACATTTTTGCAGCCCTAAGATGATTGTTATGGCCTTTTTTGGGCTGCTAACATATTCTGAACTTTCAGCGGTGTAGGATGCGTTTTTCCTGCCATAAATATTTTTGGGAATTTCAGTGGTTAAGGATGCGGGTTAATGCCCATTTCAGGCTGCAAATGATTTTGGGACATTCAGAGCTTTTTGACACAGTTTTTAGGCCACCAACATTTTCTGGACTTTAGGGGGTCTAGGATGCCTGTAAACCCCTTTTTTGGGCCTCCAAAGTTTTCTGCATGTTTGCAGCCCTAAAATGCATTTTAAGGCATTTTTTGGGCTGCTAACATATTCTGAACTTTCAGAATGTAAGATGCATTTTTTGTGCCAAAACAATTTTTGGGAATTTCAGTGGTCTAGGATGCAGGTTCATGCCCCTTATAGGCTACAAATGTTTTTGGGACATTCAGAGCTCTCTGACAGTTTTTTGGGACACCAACATTTTCTGGACTTTAGGGGGTCTAGGATGCCTGTAAACCCCCTTTTTTGGGCCTCCAAAGTTGTCTACATTTTTGCAGCCCTAAGATGCATTTTAAGGCATTTTTGGGGCTGCTTACATATTCTGAACTTTCAGGGTGTAAGATGCATTTTTCGTGCCAAAACTATTTTTGGGAATTTCAGTGGTCTAGGATGCAGGTTAATGCCCCTTATAGGCTACAAATGTTTTTGGGACATTCGGAGCTCTCTGACAGTTTTTTGGGCCACCAACATTTTCTGGACTTTAGGGGTCTAGGATGCCTGTAAACCCCTTTTTTGGGCCTCCAAAGTTTTCAACATTTTTGCAGCCTAAAATGCATTTTAAGGCCTTTTTTGGGCTGCTAACATATTCTGACCTTTCAGCGGTGTAGGATGCATTTTTCGTGCAATGAATATTTTTGGGAATTTCAGTGGTCTAGGATGCGGTTTAATACTCATTTCAGGCTGTAAATATTTTTGGGACATTCAGAACTTTCTGACACAGTTTTTAGGCCACCAACATTTTCTGGACTTTAGGGGGTCTAGGATGCCTGTAAACCCCTTTTTTGGGCCTCTAAAATTTTCAACATTTTTGCAGCCTAAGATGCATTTTAAGGACTTTTTTTGGGCTGCTAACATATTCTGAACTTTCAGCGGTGTAGGATGCATTTTTCGTGCCATGAATATTTTTGGGAATTTCAGTGGTCTAGAATGCGGGTTAATGCCCATTTCAGGCTGCAAATGTTTTTGAGACATTCAGAGCTCTGTGACCCTGTTTTTAGGCCACCAACATTTTCTGGACTTCAGGGGGTCTAGGATGCCTGTAAACCCCTTTTTTGGGCCTCCAAAGTTTTCTACATATTTGCAGCCATAAGATGCATTTTAAGGCATTTTTCTGGGCTTCTAACATATTCTGAACTTTCAGCGGTGCAGGATGCATTTTTCGTGCCATAAATATTTTTGGGAATTTCAGTGGTCTAGGATGCGGGTTAATGCCCATTTCAGGCTGCAAATGTTTTTGGGACATTCGGAGCTCTCTGACAGTTTTTTGGGCCACCAACATTTTCTGGACTTTAGGGGTCTAGGATGCCTGTAAACCCCTTTTTTGGGCCTCCAAAGTTTTCAACATTTTTGCAGCCTAAAATGCATTTTAAGGCCTTTTTTGGGCTGCTAACATATTCTGAACTTTCAGCGGTGTAGGATGCATTTTTCGTGCCATGAATATTTTTGGGAATTTCAGTGGTCTAGAATGCGGGTTAATGCCCATTTCAGGCTGCAAATGTTTTTGAGACATTCAGAGCTCTGTGACCCTGTTTTTAGGCCACCAACATTTTCTGGACTTCAGGGGGTCTAGGATGCCTGTAAACCCCTGTTTTGGGCCTCCAAAGTTTTCTACATTTTTGCAGCCATAAGATGCATTTTAAGGCATTTTTCTGGGCTTCTAACATATTCTGAACTTTCAGCGGTGCAGGCTGCATTTTTCGTGCCATAAATATTTTTGGGAATTTCAGTGGTCTAGGATACGTGTTAATGCCCCTTATGGGCTACAAATGTTTTGGGGCTATTCAGAGCTCTCTGACACCGTTTTTGGGCAACCAACATTTTCTGGACTTTAGGGGGTCTAGGATGCCTGTAAACCCCTTTTTTGGGCCTCCAAAGTTTTCAACATTTTTGCAGCCTAAGATGGATTTTAAGGCCTTTTTTGGGCTGCTATCATATTCTGAACTTTCAGGGGTGTAGGATGCATTTTTTCGTGCACAAAATATTTTTGGGGATTTCAGTGGTCTAGGATGCGGGTTGATGCCCATTTCAGGCTGCAAATGCTTTTGGGACATTCAGAGCTTTCTGACACAGTTTCAAGGCCACCAACATTTTCTGGACTTTAGGGGGTCTACGATGACTGTAAACCCCTTTTTTGTGCCTCCAAAGTTTTCAACATTTTTGCAGCCTAAGATGGATTTTAAGGCCTTTTTTGGACTTCTATCATATTCTGAACTTTCAGGGGTGTAGGATGCATTTTTTCGTGCACAAAATATTTTTGGGGATTTCAGTGGTCTAGGATGCGGGTTGATGCCCATTTCAGGCTGCAAATGCTTTTGGGACATTCAGAGCTTTCTGACACAGTTTCAAGGCCACCAACATTTTCTGGACTTTAGGGGGTCTACGATGACTGTAAACCCCTTTTTTGTGCCTCCAAAGTTTTCAACATTTTTGCAGCCTAAGATGCATTTTAATGCCTTTTTTGGGCTGCTATCATATTCTGAACTTTCAGTGGTGCAGGATGCATGTTATTTCCATAAATATTTTTGGGAATTTCAGTGGTCTAGGATGCGGGTTACTGCCCATTTCAGGCTGCAAATGTTTTTGGGATATTCAGAGCTCTCTGACACAGTTTTTAGGCCACCAACATTTTCTGGACTTTAGGGGGTCTAGGATGCCTGTAAACCCCTTTTTTGGGCCTCCAAAGTTTTCTACATTTTTTGCAGCCATAAAATGCATTTTAAGGCATTTTTTGGGATTCTAACATATTCTGAACTTTCAGGGTGTAAGATGCAATTTTCGTACCATAAATATTTTTGGGAATTTCAGTGGTCTAGGATACGTGTTAATGCCCCTTATGGGCTACAAATGTTTTTGGGATATTCAGAGCTCTCTGACACCGTTTTTGGGCATCCAACATTTTCTGGACATTAGGGGGTCTAGGATGCCTGCAAAACCCTTTTTTGGGCCTCCAAAGTTTTCAACATTTTTGCAGCCTAAGATGCATTTTAAGGCCTTTTTTGGGCTGCTATCATATTCTGAACTTTCAGTGGTGCAGGATGCATGTTATTTCCATAAATATTTTTGGGAATTTCAGTGGTCTAGGATGCGGGTTAATGCCCATTTCAGGCTGCAAATGTTTTAGGGCTATTCAAAGCTCTCTGACACCGTTTTTGCGCAACCAACATTTTCTGGACTTTAGGGGGTCTAGGATGCCTGCAAACCCCTTTTTTGGGCCTCCAAAGTTTTCAACATTTTTGCAGCCTAAGATGCATTTTAAGGCCTTTTTTTGGGCTGCTAACATATTGTGAACTTTCAGTGGTGAGGATGCATTTTTCGTGCCATAAATATTTTTTGGGAATTTCAGTGGTCTAGGATGAGGGTTAATGCCCATTTCAGGCTGCAAATGTTTTTGGGACATTCAGAGCTCTCTGACACAGTTTTTGGGCCACCAACTTTTTCTGGACTTTAGGGGGTCTAGGATGACTGTAAACCCCTTTTTTGGGCCTCTAAAGTTTTCAACATTTTTGCAGCCTAAAATTCATATTAAGGCCTTTTTTGGGCTGCTAACATATTCTGAACTTTCAGTGGTGTAGGATGCATTTTTCGTGCCATAAATATTTTTGGGAATTTCAGTGGTCTAGGATGAGGGTTAATGCCCATTTCAGGCTGCAAATGTTTTTGGGACATTCAGAGCTCTCTGACACAGTTTTTGGGCCACCAACTTTTTCTGGACTTTAGGGGGTCTAGGATGACTGTAAACCCCTTTTTTGGGCCTCTAAAGTTTTCAACCTTTTTGCAGCCTAAAATGCATATTAAGGCCTTTTTTGGGCTGCTAACATATTCTGAACTTTCAGTGGTGTAGCATGCATTTTTCGTGCCATAAATATTTTTGGGAATTTCAGTGGTCTAGGATGCGGGTTAATGCCCATTTCAGGCTGCAAATGTTTTTGGGATATTCAGAGCTCTCTGACACCGTTTTTGGGCAACCAACATTTTCTGGACTTTAGGGGGTCTAGGATGCCTGTAAACCCCTTTTTTGGGCCCCCAAAGTTTTCAACATTTTTGCAGCCTAAGATGCATTTTAAGGCCTTTTTTTGGGCTGCTAACATGTTCTGAACTTTCAGCGGTGTAGGATGCATTTTTCGTGCCATGAATATTTTTGGGAATTTCAGTGGTCTAGGATGCGGTTTAATGCCCATTTCAGGCTGCAAATATTTTTGGGACATTCAGAGCTCTCTGACACAGTTTTTGGGCCACCAACTTTTTCTGGACTTTAGGGGGTTTAGGATGACTGTAAACCCCTTTTTTTGGGCCTCTAAAGTTTTCAACATTTTTGCAGCCTAAAATGCATATTAAGGCCTTTTTTGGGCTGCTATCATATTCTGAACTTTCAGTGGTGCAGGATGCATGTTATTTCCATAAATATTTTTGGGAATTTCAGTGGTCTAGGATGCGGGTTAATGCCCATTTCAGGCTGCAAATGTTTTTGGGATATTCAGAGCTCTCTGACACAGTTTTTAGGCCACCAACATTTTCTGGACTTTAGGGGGTCTAGGATGCCTGTAAACCTCTTTTTTGGGCCTCCAACGTTTTCTACATTTTTGCAGCCCTAAGATGCATGTTATGGCCTTTTTTGGGCTGCTAACATATTCTGAACTTTTAGCGGTGTAGGATGCATTTTCCGTGCCATGAATATATTTGGGAATTTCAGTGGTCTAGGATGTGGGTTAATGCCCATTTCAGGCTGCAAATGTTTTTGGGATATTCAGAGCTCTCTGACACCGTTTTTGGGCCACCAACATTTTCTGGAATTTAGGGGGTCTATGATGTCTGTAAACCCCTTTTTTGGGCCTCCAAAGTTTTCTACATTTTTGCAGCCCTAAGATGCATGTTATGGCCTTTTTTGGGCTGCTAACATATTCTGAACTTTCAGCGGTGTAGGATGCGTTTTTCCTGCCATAAATATTTTTGGGAATTTCAGTGGTTAAGGATGCGGGTTAATGCCCATTTCAGGCCGCAAATGTTTTTGGGACATTCAGAGCTTTTTGACACAGTTTTTAGGCCACCAACATTTTCTGGACTTTAGGGGTTCTAGGATGCCTGTAAACCCCTTTTTTGGGCCTCCAAAGTTTTCTGCATTTTTGCAGCCATAAAATGCATTTTAAGGCATTTTTTGGGCTTCTAACATATTCTGAACTTTCAGGGTGTAAGATGCAATTTTCGTACCATAAATATTTTTGGGAATTTCAGTGGTCTAGGATACGTGTTAATGCCCCTTATGGGCTACAAATGTTTTTGGGATATTCAGAGCTCTCTGACACCGTTTTTGGGCATCCAACATTTTCTGGACATTAGGGGGTCTAGGATGCCTGCAAACCCCTTTTTTGGGCCTCCAAAGTTTTCAACATTTTTGCAGCCTAAGATGCATTTTAAGGCCTTTTTTGGGCTGCTATCATATTCTGAACCTTCAGTGGTGCAGGATGCATGTTATTTCCATAAATATTTTTGGGAATTTCAGTGGTCTAGGATGCGGGTTAATGCCCATTTCAGGCTGCAAATGTTTTTGGGATATTCAGAGCTCTCTGACACCGTTTTTGGGCAACCAACATTTTCTGGACTTTAGGGGGTCCAGGATGCCTGTAAACCCCTTTTTTGGGCCTCCAAAGTTTTCAACATTTTTGCAGCCTAAGATGCATTTTAAGGCCTTTTTTTGGGCTGCTAACATATTCTGAACTTTCAGCGGTGCAGGATGCATTTTTCGTGCCATGAATATTTTTTGGGAATTTCAGTGGTCTAGGATGAGGGTTAATGCCCATTTCAGGCTGCAAATGTTTTTGGGACATTCAGAGCTCTCTGACACAGTTTTTGGGCCACCAAGTTTTTCTGGACTTTAGGGGGTCTAGGATGACTGTAAACCCCTTTTTTGGGCCTCTAAAGTTTTCAACATTTTTGCAGCCTAAAATGCATATTAAGGTCTTTTTTGGGCTGCTAACATATTCTGAACTTTCAGTGGTGTAGGATGCATTTTTCGTGCCATAAATAATTTTGGGAATTTCAGTGGTCTAGGATGAGGGTTAATGCCCATTTCAGGCTGCAAATGTTTTTGGGACATTCAGAGCTCTCTGACACAGTTTTTGGGCCACCAACTTTTTCTGGACTTTAGGGGGTCTAGGATGACTGTAAACCCCTTTTTTGGGCCTCTAAAGTTTTCAACATTTTTGCAGCCTAAAATGCATATTAAGGCCTTTTTTGGGCTGCTAACATATTCTGAACTTTCAGTGGTGTAGAATGCATTTTTCGTGCCATAAATATTTTTGGGAATTTCAGTGGTCTAGGATGCGGGTTAATGCCCATTTCAGGCTGCAAATGTTTTTGGGATATTCAGAGCTCTCTGACACCGTTTTTGGGCAACCAACATTTTCTGGACTTTAGGGGGTCTAGGATGCCTGTAAACCCCTTTTTTGGGCCCCCAAAGTTTTCAACATTTTTGCAGCCTAAGATGCATTTTAAGGCCTTTTTTTGGGCTGCTAACATGTTCTGAACTTTCAGCGGTGCAGGATGCATATTTCGTCCCATAAATATTTTTGGGAATTTGAGTGGTCTAGGATGAGGGTTAATGCCCATTTCAGGCTGCAAATGCTTTTGGGACATTCAGAGCTCTCTGACACAGTTTTTGGGCCACCAACTTTTTCTGGACTTTAGGGGGTCTAGGATGACTGTAAACCCCTTTTTTGGGCCTCCAAAGTTTTCAACATTTTTGCAGCCTAAGATGCATTTTAAGGCCTTTTTTGGGCTGCTATCATATTCTGAACTTTCAGCGGTGCAGGATGCATTTTTCGTGCCATAAATATTTTTTGGGAATTTCAGTGGTCTAGGATGAGGGTTAATGCCCATTTCAGGCTGCAAATGTTTTTGGGACATTCAGAGCTCTCTGACACAGTTTTTGGGCCACCAACTTTTTCTGGACTTTAGGGGGTCTAGGATGACTGTAAACCCCTTTTTTGGGCCTCTAAAGTTTTCAACATTTTTGCAGCCTAAAATGCATATTAAGGCCTTTTTTGGGCTGCTAACATATTCTGAACTTTCAGTGGTGTAGAATGCATTTTTCGTGCCATAAATATTTTTGGGAATTTCAGTGGTCTAGGATGCGGGTTAATGCCCATTTCAGGCTGCAAATGTTTTTGGGATATTCAGAGCTCTCTGACACCGTTTTTGGGCAACCAACATTTTCTGGACTTTAGGGGGTCTAGGATGCCTGTAAACCCCTTTTTTGGGCCCCCAAAGTTTTCAACATTTTTGCAGCCTAAGATGCATTTTAAGGCCTTTTTTTGGGCTGCTAACATGTTCTGAACTTTCAGCGGTGCAGGATGCATATTTCGTCCCATAAATATTTTTGGGAATTTGAGTGGTCTAGGATGAGGGTTAATGCCCATTTCAGGCTGCAAATGTTTTTGGGACATTCAGAGCTCTCTGACACAGTTTTTGGGCCACCAACTTTTTCTGGACTTTAGGGGGTCTAGGATGACTGTAAACCCCTTTTTTGGGCCTCCAAAGTTTTCAACATTTTTGCAGCCTAAGATGCATTTTAAGGCCTTTTTTGGGCTGCTATCATATTCTGAACTTTCAGTGATGCAGGATGCATGTTATTTCCATAAAATTTTTTGGGAATTTCAGTGGTCTAGGATGCGGGTTAATGCCCATTTCAGGCTGCAAATGTTTTTGGGATATTCAGAGCTCTCTGACACCGTTTTTGGGCAACCAACATTTTCTGGACTTTAGGGGGTCTAGGATGACTGTAAACCCCTTTTTTGGGCCCCCAAAGTTTTCAACATTTTTGCAGCCTAAGATGCATTTTAAGGCCTTTTTTTGGGCTGCTAACATGTTCTGAACTTTCAGCGGTGTAGGATGCATTTTTCGTGCCATGAATATTTTTGGGAATTTCAGTGGTCTAGGATGCGGTTTAATGCCCATTTCAGGCTGCAAATATGTTTGGGACATTCAGAGCTCTCTGACACCGTTTTTGGGCAACCAACATTTTCTGGACTTTAGGGGGTCTAGGATGCCTGTAAACCCCTTTTTTGGGCCTCCAAAGTTTTCAACATTTTTGCAGCCTAAGATGCATTTTAAGGCCTTTTTTGGGCTGCTATCATATTCTGAACTTTCAGTGGTGCAGGATGCATGTTATTTCCATAAATATTTTTGGGAATTTCAGTGGTCTAGGATGCGGGTTAATGCCCATTTCAGGCTGCAAATGTTTTTGGGATATTCAGAGCTCTCTGACACCGTTTTTGGGCAACCAACATTTTCTGGACTTTAGGGGGTCTAGGATGCCTGTAAACCCCTTTTTTGGGCCCCCAAAGTTTTCAACATTTTTGCAGCCTAAGATGCATTTTAAGGCCTTTTTTTGGGCTGCTAACATGTTCTGAACTTTCAGCGGTGCAGGATGCATTTTTCGTGCCATAAATATTTTTGGGAATTTCAGTGGTCTAGGATGAGGGTTAATGCCCATTTCAGGCTGCAAATGTTTTTGGGACATTCAGAGCTCTCTGACACAGTTTTTGGGCCACCAACTTTTTCTGGACTTTAGGGGGTCTAGGATGACTGTAAATCCCTTTTTTGGGCCTCTAAAGTTTTCAACATTTTTGCAGCCTAAAATGCATATTAAGGCCTTTTTTGGGCTGCTAACATATTCTGAACTTTCAGTGGTGTAGGATGCATTTTTCGTGCCATAAATATTTTTGGGAATTTCAGTGGTCTAGGGTGAGGGTTAATGCCCATTTCAGGCTGCAAATGTTTTTGGGACATTCAGAGCTCTCTGACACAGTTTTTGGGCCACCAACTTTTTCTGGACTTTAGGGGGTCTAGGATGACTGTAAACCCCTTTTTTGGGCCTCTAAAGTTTTCAACATTTTTGCAGCCTAAAATGCATATTAAGGCCTTTTTTGGGCTGCTAACATATTCTGAACTTTCAGTGGTGTAGGATGCATTTTTCGTGCCATAAATATTTTTGGGAATTTCAGTGGTCTAGGATGAGGGTTAATGCCCATTTCAGGCTGCAAATGTTTTTGGGACATTCAGAGCTCTCTGACACAGTTTTTGGGCCACCAACTTTTTCTGGACTTTAGGGGGTCTAGGATGACTGTAAACCCCTTTTTTGGGCCTCCAAAGTTTTCAACATTTTTGCAGCCTAAGATGCATTTTAAGGCCTTTTTTGGGCTGCTATCATATTCTGAACTTTCAGTGGTGCAGGATGCATGTTATTTCCATAAATATTTTTGGGAATTTCAGTGGTCTAGGATGCGGGTTAATGCCAATTTCAGGCTGCAAATGTTTTTGGGATATTCAGAGCTCTCTGACACCGTTTTTGGGCAACCAACATTTTCTGGACTTTAGGGGGTCTAGGATGCCTGTAAACCCCTTTTTTGGGCCCCCAAAGTTTTCAACATTTTTGCAGCCTAAGATGCATTTTAAGGCCTTTTTTGGGCTGCTATCATATTCTGAACTTTCAGTGGTGCAGGATGCATGTTATTTCCATAAATATTTTTGGGAATTTCAGTGGTCTAGGATGCGGGTTAATGCCCATTTCAGGCTGCAAATGTTTTTTGGGATATTCAGAGCTCTCTGACACCGTTTTTGGGCAACCAACATTTTCTGGACTTTAGGGGGTCTAGGATGCCTGTAAACCCCTTTTTTGGGCCTCCAAAGTTTTCAACATTTTTGCACCCTAAGATGCATTTTAAGGCCTTTTTTTGGGCTGCTAACATATTCTGAACCTTCAGCGGTGCAGGATGCATTTTTCGTGCCATAAATATTTTTTGGGAATTTCAGTGGTCTAGGATGAGGGTTAATGCCCATTTCAGGCTGCAAATGTTTTTGGGACATTCAGAGCTCTCTGACACAGTTTTTGGGCCACCAACTTTTTCTGGACTTTAGGGGGTCTAGGATGACTGTAAACCCCTTTTTTGGGCCTCTAAAGTTTTCAACATTTTTGCAGCCTAAAATTCATATTAAGGCCTTTTTTGGGCTGCTAACATATTGTGAACTTTCAGGGGTGTAGGATGCATTTTTCGTGCCATAAATATATTTGGGAATTTCAGTGGTCTAGGATGAGGGTTAATGCCCATTTCAGGCTGCAAATGTTTTTGGGACATTCAGAGCTCTCTGACACAGTTTTTGGGCCACCAACTTTTTCTGGACTTTAGGGGTCTAGGATGCCTTTAAACCCCTTTTTTGGGCCTCCAAAGTTTTCAACATTTTTGCAGCCTAAGATGCATTTTAAGGCCTTTTTTTGGGCTGCTAACATATTCTGAACTTTCAGCGGTGCAGGATGCATTTTTCGTGCCATAAATATATTTGGGAATTTCAGTGGTCTAGGATGCGGATTAATGCCCATTTCAGGCTGCAAATGTTTTTGGGACATTCAGAGCTTTCTGACACAGTTTTTAGGCCACCAACATTTTCTGGACTTTAGGGGGTCTAGGATGCCTGTAAACCCCTTTTTTGGACCTCCAAAGTTTTCAACATTTTTGCAGCCTAAGATGCATTTTAAGGCATTTTTTGGGCTGCTAACATATTCTGAACTTTCAGTGGTGTAAGATGCATTTTCCGTGCCAAATCTATTTTTCGGAATTTCAGTGGTCTAGGATGCAGGTTAATGCCCATTTCAGGCTGCAAATATTTTTGGGACATTCAGAGCTCTCTGACACCGTTTTTGGGCAACCAACATTTTCTGGACTTTAGGGGGTCTAGGATGCCTGTAAACCCCTTTTTTGGACCTCCAAAGTTTTCAATATTTTTGCAGCCTAAGATGCATTTTAAGGCCTTTTTTGGGCTGCTAACATATTCTGAACTTTCAGCGGTGCAGGATGCATATTTCGTGCCATAAATATTTTTGGGAATTTCAGTGGTCTAGGATGAGGGTTAATGCCCATTTCAGGCTGCAAATGTTTTTGGGACATTCAGAGCTCTCTGACACAGTTTTTGGGCCACCAACTTTTTCTGGACTTTAGGGGGTCTAGGATGACTGTAAACCCCTTTTTTGGGCCTCCAAAGTTTTCAACATTTTTGCAGCCTAAGATGCATTTTAAGGCCTTTTTTGGGCTGCTATCATATTCTGAACTTTCAGTGATGCAGGATGCATGTTATTTCCATGAATATTTTTGGGAATTTCAGTGGTCTAGGATGCGGGTTAATGCCCATTTCAGGCTGCAAATGTTTTTGGGATATTCAGAGCTCTCTGACACCGTTTTTGGGCAACCAACATTTTCTGGACTTTAGGGGGTCTAGGATGACTGTAAACCCCTTTTTTGGGCCCCCAAAGTTTTCAACATTTTTGCAGCCTAAGATGCATTTTAAGGCCTTTTTTTGGGCTGCTAACATGTTGTGAACTTTCAGCGGTGCAGGATGCATATTTCGTGCCATAAATATTTTTGGGAATTTCAGTGGTCTAGGATGAGGGTTAATGCCCATTTCAGGCTGCAAATGTTTTGGGACATTCAGAGCTCTCTGACACAGTTTTTGGGCCACCAACGTTTTCTGGACTTTAGGGGGTCTAGGATGACTGTAAACCTCTTTTTTGGGCCTCTAAAGTTTTAAACATTTTTGCAGCCTAAAATGCATATTAAGGCCTTTTTTGGGCTGCTAAAATATTCTGAACTTTCAGTGGTGTAGGATGCATTTTCCGTGCCATAAATATATTTGGGAATTTCAGTGGTCTAGGATGCGGGTTAATGCCCATTTCAGGCTGCAAATGTTTTTGGGATATTCAGAGCTCTCTGACACCGTTTTTGGGCCACCAACATTTTCTGGAATTTAGGGGGTCTAGGATGTCTGTAAACCCCTTTTTTGGGCCTCCAAAGTTTTCTACATTTTTGCAGCCCTAAGATGCATGTTATGGCCTTTTTTGGGCTGCTAACATATTCTGAACTTTCAGCGGTGTAGGATGCGTTTTTCCTGCCATAAATATTTTTGGGAATTTCTGTGGTTAAGGATGAGGGTTAATGCCCATTTCAGGCTGCAAATGTTTTTGGGACATTCAGAGCTCTCTGACACAGTTTTTGGGCCACCAACTTTTTCTGGACTTTAGGGGGTCTAGGATGACTGTAAACCCCTTTTTTGGGCCCCCAAAGTTTTCAACATTTTTGCAGCCTAAGATGCATTTTAAGGCCTTTTTTGGGCTGCTATCATATTCTGAACTTTCAGTGGTGCAGGATGCATGTTATTTCCATAAATATTTTTGGGAATTTCAGTGGTCTAGGATGCGGGTTAATGCCCATTTCAGGCTGCAAATGTTTTTTGGGATATTCAGAGCTCTCTGACACCGTTTTTGGGCAACCAACATTTTCTGGACTTTAGGGGGTCTAGGATGCCTGTAAACCCCTTTTTTGGGACCCCAAAGTTTTCAACATTTTTGCAGCCTAAGATGCATTTTAAGGCCTTTTTTTGGGCTGCTAACATGTTCTGAACTTTCAGCGGTGCAGGATGCATTTTTCGTGCCATAAATATTTTTGGGAATTTCAGTGGTCTAGGATGAGGGTTAATGCCCATTTCAGGCTGCAAATGTTTTTGGGACATTCAGAGCTCTCTGACACAGTTTTTAGGCCACCAACTTTTTCTGGACTTTAGGGGGTCTAGGATGACTGTAAACCCCTTTTTTGGCCTCTAAAGTTTTCAACATTTTTGCAGCCTAAAATGCATATTAAGGCCTTTTTTGGGCTGCTAACATATTCTGAACTTTCAGTGGTGTAGGATGCATTTTTCGTGCCATTAATATTTTTGGGAATTTCAGTGGTCTAGGATGCGGGTTAATGCCCATTTCAGGCTGCAAATGTTTTTGGGATATTCAGAGCTCTCTGACACCGTTTTTGGGCAACCAACATTTTCTGGACTTTAGGGGGTCTAGGATGCCTGTAAAGCCCTTTTTTGGGCCCCCAAAGTTTTCAACATTTTTGCAGCCTAAGATGCATTTTAAGGCCTTTTTTTGGGCTGCTAACATGTTCTGAACTTTCAGCGGTGCAGGATGCATATTTCGTCCCATAAATATTTTTGGGAATTTCAGTGGTCTAGGATGAGGGTTAATGCCCATTTCAGGCTGCAAATGTTTTTGGGACATTCAGAGCTCTCTGACACAGTTTTTGGGCCACCAACTTTTTCTGGACTTTAGGGGGTCTAGGATGACTGTAAACCCCTTTTTTGGGCCTCCAAAGTTTTCAACATTTTTGCAGCCTAAGATGCATTTTAAGGCCTTTTTTGGGCTGCTATCATATTCTGAACTTTCAGTGATGCAGGATGCATGTTATTTCCATAAATATTTTTGGGAATTTCAGTGGTCTAGGATGCGGGTTAATGCCCATTTCAGGCTGCAAATGTTTTTGGGATATTCAGAGCTTTCTGACACCGTTTTTGGGCAACCAACATTTTCTGGACTTTAGGGGGTCTAGGATGACTGTAAACCCCTTTTTTGGGCCCCCAAAGTTTTCAACATTTTTGCAGCCTAAGATGCATTTTAAGGCCTTTTTTTGGGCTGCTAACATGTTCTGAACTTTCAGCGGTGTAGGATGCATTTTTCGTGCCATAAATATTTTTTGGGAATTTCTGGGAATTTCAGTGGTCTAGGATGAGGGTTAATGCCCATTTCAGGCTGCAAATGTTTTTGGGACATTCAGAGCTCTGTGACACAGTTTTTGGGCCACCAACTTTTTCTAGACTTTAGGGGGTCTAGGATGACTGTAAACCCCTTTTTTGGGCCTCTAAAGTTTTCAACATTTTTGCAGCCTAAAATTCATATTAAGGCCTTTTTTGGGCTGCTAACATATTGTGAACTTTCAGGGGTGTAGGATGCATTTTTCGTGCCATAAATATATTTGGGAATTTCAGTGGTCTAGGATGAGGGTTAATGCCCATTTCAGGCTGCAAATGTTTTTGGGACATTCAGAGCTCTCTGACACAGTTTTTGGGCCACCAACTTTTTCTGGACTTTAGGGGTCTAGGATGCCTGTAAACCCCTTTTTTGGGCCTCCAAAGTTTTCAACATTTTTGCAGCCTAAGATGCATTTTAAGGCCTTTTTTTGGGCTGCTAACATATTCTGAACTTTCAGCGGTGCAGGATGCATTTTTCGTGCCATAAATATATTTGGGAATTTCAGTGGTCTAGGATGCGGGTTAATGCCCATTTCAGGCTGCAAATGTTTTTGGGACATTCAGAGCTTTCTGACACAGTTTTTAGGCCACCAACATTTTCTGGACTTTAGGGGGTCTAGGATGCCTGTAAACCCCTTTTTTGGACCTCCAAAGTTTTCAACATTTTTGCAGCCTAAGATGCATTTTAAGGCATTTTTTGGGCTGCTAACATATTCTGAACTTTCAGTGGTGTAAGATGCATTTTCCGTGCCAAATCTATTTTTCGGAATTTCAGTGGTCTAGGATGCAGGTTAATGCCCATTTCAGGCTGCAAATATTTTTGGGACATTCAGAGCTCTCTGACACCGTTTTTGGGCAAACAACATTTTCTGGACTTTAGGGGGTCTAGGATGCCTGTAAACCCCTTTTTTGGACCTCCAAAGTTTTCAATATTTTTGCAGCCTAAGATGCATTTTAAGGCCTTTTTTGGGCTGCTAACATATTCTGAAATTTCAGCGGTGTAGGATGCATTTTTCGTGCCATGAATATTTTTGGGAATTTCAGTGGTCTAGGATGCGGTTTAATGCCCATTTCAGGCTGCAAATATTTTTGGGACATTCAGAGCTCTCTGACACCGTTTTTCGGCAACCAACATTTTCTGGACTTTAGGGGGTCTAGGATGCCTGTAAACCCCTTTTTTGGGCCTCCAAAGTTTTCAACATTTTTGCAGCCTAAGATGCATTTTAAGGCCTTTTTTTGGGCTGCTAACATATTCTGAACTTTCAGCGGTGCAGGATGCATTTTTCGTGCCATAAATATATTTGGGAATTTCAGTGGTCTAGGATGCGGGTTAATGCCCATTTCAGGCTGCAAATGTTTTTGGGATATTCAGAGCTCTCTGACACCGTTTTTGGGCCACCAACATTTTCTGGACTTTAGGGGGTCTAGGATGTCTGTAAACCCCTTTTTTGGGCCTCCAAAGTTTTCTACATTTTTGCAGCCCTAAGATTATTGTTATGGCCTTTTTTGGGCTGCTAACATATTCTGAACTTTCAGCGGTGTAGGATGCGTTTTTCCTGCCATAAATATTTTTTGGAATTTCAGTGGTTAAGGATGCGGGTTAATGCCCATTTCAGGCTGCAAATGTTTTTGGGACATTCAGAGCTTTTTGACACAGTTTTTAGGCCACCAACATTTTCTGGACTTTAGGGGGTCTAGGATGACTGTAAACCCCTTTTTTGGGCCCCCAAAGTTTTCAACATTTTTGCAGCCTAAGATGCATTTTAAGGCCTTTTTTTGGGCTTCTAACATATTCTGAACTTTCAGGGTGTAAGATGCAATTTTCGTACCATAAATATTTTTGGGAATTTCAGTGGTCTAGGATACGTGTTAATGCCGCTTATGGGCTACAAATGTTTTTGGGATATTCAGAGCTCTCTGACACCGTTTTTGGGCATCCAACATTTTCTGGACATTAGGGGGTCTAGGATGCCTGCAAACCCCTTTTTTGGGCCTCCAAAGTTTTCAACTTTTTTGCAGCCTAAGATGCATTTTAAGGCCTTTTTTGGGCTGCTATCATATTCTGAACTTTCCGTGGTGCAGGATGCATGTTATTTCCATAAATATTTTTGGGAATTTCAGTGGTCTAGGATGCGGGTTAATGCCCATTTCAGGCTGCAAATGTTTTTGGGATATTCAGAGCTCTCTGACACCGTTTTTGGGCAACCAACATTTTCTGGACTTTAGGGGGTCTAGGATGCCTGTAAACCCCTTTTTTGGGCCTCCAAAGTTTTCAACATTTTTGCAGCCTAAGATGCATTTTAAGGCCTTTTTGTGGGCTGCTAACATATTCGGAACTTTCAGCGGTGCAGGATGCATTTTTCGTGCCATAAATATTTTTTGGGAATTTCTGGGAATTTCAGTGGTCTAGGATGAGGGTTAATGCCCATTTCAGGCTGCAAATGTTTTTGGGACATTCAGAGCTCTGTGACACAGTTTTTGGGCCACCAACTTTTTCTAGACTTTAGGGGGTCTAGGATGACTGTAAACCCCTTTTTTGGGCCTCTAAAGTTTTCAACATTTTTGCAGCCTAAAATTCATATTAAGGCCTTTTTTGGGCTGCTAACATATTGTGAACTTTCAGGGGTGTAGGATGCATTTTTCGTGCCATAAATATATTTGGGAATTTCAGTGGTCTAGGATGAGGGTTAATGCCCATTTCAGGCTGCAAATGTTTTTGGGACATTCAGAGCTCTCTGACACAGTTTTTGGGCCACCAACTTTTTCTGGACTTTAGGGGTCTAGGATGCCTGTAAACCCCTTTTTTGGGCCTCCAAAGTTTTCAACATTTTTGCAGCCTAAGATGCATTTTAAGGCCTTTTTTTGGGCTGCTAACATATTCTGAACTTTCAGCGGTGCAGGATGCATTTTTCGTGCCATAAATATATTTGGGAATTTCAGTGGTCTAGGATGCGGGTTAATGCCCATTTCAGGCTGCAAATGTTTTTGGGACATTCAGAGCTTTCTGACACAGTTTTTAGGCCACCAACATTTTCTGGACTTTAGGGGGTCTAGGATGCCTGTAAACCCCTTTTTTGGACCTCCAAAGTTTTCAACATTTTTGCAGCCTAAGATGCATTTTAAGGCATTTTTTGGGCTGCTAACATATTCTGAACTTTCAGTGGTGTAAGATGCATTTTCCGTGCCAAATCTATTTTTCGGAATTTCAGTGGTCTAGGATGCAGGTTAATGCCCATTTCAGGCTGCAAATATTTTTGGGACATTCAGAGCTCTCTGACACCGTTTTTGGGCAACCAACATTTTCTGGACTTTAGGGGGTCTAGGATGCCTGTAAACCCCTTTTTTGGACCTCCAAAGTTTTCAATATTTTTGCAGCCTAAGATGCATTTTAAGGCCTTTTTTGGGCTGCTAACATATTCTGAAATTTCAGCGGTGTAGGATGCATTTTTCGTGCCATGAATATTTTTGGGAATTTCAGTGGTCTAGGATGCGGTTTAATGCCCATTTCAGGCTGCAAATATTTTTGGGACATTCAGAGCTCTCTGACACCGTTTTTCGGCAACCAACATTTTCTGGACTTTAGGGGGTCTAGGATGCCTGTAAACCCCTTTTTTGGGCCTCCAAAGTTTTCAACATTTTTGCAGCCTAAGATGCATTTTAAGGCCTTTTTTTGGGCTGCTAACATATTCTGAACTTTCAGAGGTGCAGGATGCATTTTTCGTGCCATAAATATATTTGGGAATTTCAGTGGTCTAGGATGCGGGTTAATGCCCATTTCAGGCTGCAAATGTTTTTGGGATATTCAGAGCTCTCTGACACCGTTTTTCGGCAACCAACATTTTCTGGACTTTAGGGGGTCTAGGATGTCTGTAAACCCCTTTTTTGGGCCTCCAAAGTTTTCAACATTTTTGCAGCCTAAGATGCATTTTAAGGCCTTTTTTTGGGCTGCTAACATATTCTGAACTTTCAGCGGTGCAGGATGCATTTTTCGTGCCATAAATATATTTGGGAATTTCAGTGGTCTAGGATGCGGGTTAATGCCCATTTCAGGCTGCAAATGTTTTTGGGATATTCAGAGCTCTCTGACACCGTTTTTGGGCCACCAACATTTTCTGGACTTTAGGGGGTCTAGGATGTCTGTAAACCCCTTTTTTGGGCCTCCAAAGTTTTCTACATTTTTGCAGCCCTAAGATTATTGTTATGGCCTTTTTTGGGCTGCTAACATATTCTGAACTGTCAGCGGTGTAGGATGCGTTTTTCCTGCCATAAATATTTTTTGGAATTTCAGTGGTTAAGGATGCGGGTTAATGCCCATTTCAGGCTGCAAATGTTTTTGGGACATTCAGAGCTTTTTGACACAGTTTTTAGGCCACCAACATTTTCTGGACTTTAGGGGGTCTAGGATGACTGTAAACCCCTTTTTTGGGCCCCCAAAGTTTTCAACATTTTTGCAGCCTAAGATGCATTTTAAGGCCTTTTTTTGGGCTTCTAACATATTCTGAACTTTCAGGGTGTAAGATGCAATTTTCGTACCATAAATATTTTTGGGAATTTCAGTGGTCTAGGATACGTGTTAATGCCGCTTATGGGCTACAAATGTTTTTGGGATATTCAGAGCTCTCTGACACCGTTTTTGGGCATCCAACATTTTCTGGACATTAGGGGGTCTAGGATGCCTGCAAACCCCTTTTTTGGGCCTCCAAAGTTTTCAACTTTTTTGCAGCCTAAGATGCATTTTAAGGCCTTTTTTGGGCTGCTATCATATTCTGAACTTTCCGTGGTGCAGGATGCATGTTATTTCCATAAATATTTTTGGGAATTTCAGTGGTCTAGGATGCGGGTTAATGCCCATTTCAGGCTGCAAATGTTTTTGGGATATTCAGAGCTCTCTGACACCGTTTTTGGGCAACCAACATTTTCTGGACTTTAGGGGGTCTAGGATGCCTGTAAACCCCTTTTTTGGGCCTCCAAAGTTTTCAACATTTTTGCAGCCTAAGATGCATTTTAAGGCCTTTTTGTGGGCTGCTAACATATTCGGAACTTTCAGCGGTGCAGGATGCATTTTTCGTGCCATAAATATTTTTTGGGAATTTCAGTGGTCTAGGATGAGGGTTAATGCCCATTTCAGGCTGCAAATGTTTTTGGGACATTCAGAGCTCTGTGACACAGTTTTTGGGCCACCAACTTTTTCTAGACTTTAGGGGGTCTAGGATGACTGTAAACCCCTTTTTTGGGCCTCTAAAGTTTTCAACATTTTTGCAGCCTAAAATTCATATTAAGGCCTTTTTTGGGCTGCTAACATATTGTGAACTTTCAGGGGTGTAGGATGCATTTTTCGTGCCATAAATATATTTGGGAATTTCAGTGGTCTAGGATGAGGGTTAATGCCCATTTCAGGCTGCAAATGTTTTTGGGACATTCAGAGCTCTCTGACACAGTTTTTGGGCCACCAACTTTTTCTGGACTTTAGGGGTCTAGGATGCCTGTAAACCCCTTTTTTGGGCCTCCAAAGTTTTCAACATTTTTGCAGCCTAAGATGCATTTTAAGGCCTTTTTTTGGGCTGCTAACATATTCTGAACTTTCAGCGGTGCAGGATGCATTTTTCGTGCCATAAATATATTTGGGAATTTCAGTGGTCTAGGATGCGGGTTAATGCCCATTTCAGGCTGCAAATGTTTTTGGGACATTCAGAGCTTTCTGACACAGTTTTTAGGCCACCAACATTTTCTGGACTTTAGGGGGTCTAGGATGCCTGTAAACCCCTTTTTTGGACCTCCAAAGTTTTCAACATTTTTGCAGCCTAAGATGCATTTTAAGGCATTTTTTGGGCTGCTAACATATTCTGAACTTTCAGTGGTGTAAGATGCATTTTCCGTGCCAAATCTATTTTTCGGAATTTCAGTGGTCTAGGATGCAGGTTAATGCCCATTTCAGGCTGCAAATATTTTTGGGACATTCAGAGCTCTCTGACACCGTTTTTGGGCAACCAACATTTTCTGGACTTTAGGGGGTCTAGGATGCCTGTAAACCCCTTTTTTGGACCTCCAAAGTTTTCAATATTTTTGCAGCCTAAGATGCATTTTAAGGCCTTTTTTGGGCTGCTAACATATTCTGAAATTTCAGCGGTGTAGGATGCATTTTTCGTGCCATGAATATTTTTGGGAATTTCAGTGGTCTAGGATGCGGTTTAATGCCCATTTCAGGCTGCAAATATTTTTGGTACATTCAGAGCTCTCTGACACCGTTTTTCGGCAACCAACATTTTCTGGACTTTAGGGGGTCTAGGATGCCTGTAAACCCCTTTTTTGGGCCTCCAAAGTTTTCAACATTTTTGCAGCCTAAGATGCATTTTAAGGCCTTTTTTTGGGCTGCTAACATATTCTGAACTTTCAGCGGTGCAGGATGCATTTTTCGTGCCATAAATATATTTGGGAATTTCAGTGGTCTAGGATGCGGGTTAATGCCCATTTCAGGCTGCAAATGTTTTTGGGATATTCAGAGCTCTCTGACACCGTTTTTGGGCCACCAACATTTTCTGGACTTTAGGGGGTCTAGGATGTCTGTAAACCCCTTTTTTGGGCCTCCAAAGTTTTCTACATTTTTGCAGCCCTAAGATGATTGTTATGGCCTTTTTTGGGCTGCTAACATATTCTGAACTTTCAGCGGTGTAGGATGCGTTTTTCCTGCCATAAATATTTTTGGGAATTTCAGTGGTTAAGGATGCGGGTTAATGCCCATTTCAGGCTGCAAATGATTTTGGGACATTCAGAGCTTTTTGACACAGTTTTTAGGCCACCAACATTTTCTGGACTTTAGGGGGTCTAGGATGCCTGTAAACCCCTTTTTTGGGCCTCCAAAGTTTTCTGCATGTTTGCAGCCCTAAAATGCATTTTAAGGCATTTTTTGGGCTGCTAACATATTCTGAACTTTCAGAATGTAAGATGCATTTTTTGTGCCAAAACAATTTTTGGGAATTTCAGTGGTCTAGGATGCAGGTTCATGCCCCTTATAGGCTACAAATGTTTTTGGGACATTCAGAGCTCTGACAGTTTTTTGGGACACCAACATTTTCTGGACTTTAGGGGGTCTAGGATGCCTGTAAACCCCCTTTTTTGGGCCTCCAAAGTTGTCTACATTTTTGCAGCCCTAAGATGCATTTTAAGGCATTTTTGGGGCTGCTTACATATTCTGAACTTTCAGGGTGTAAGATGCATTTTTCGTGCCAAAACTATTTTTGGGAATTTCAGTGGTCTAGGATGCAGGTTAATGCCCCTTATAGGCTACAAATGTTTTTGGGACATTCGGAGCTCTCTGACAGTTTTTTGGGCCACCAACATTTTCTGGACTTTAGGGGTCTAGGATGCCTGTAAACCCCTTTTTTGGGCCTCCAAAGTTTTCAACATTTTTGCAGCCTAAAATGCATTTTAAGGCCTTTTTTGGGCTGCTAACATATTCTGACCTTTCAGCGGTGTAGGATGCATTTTTCGTGCAATGAATATTTTTGGGAATTTCAGTGGTCTAGGATGCGGTTTAATACTCATTTCAGGCTGTAAATATTTTTGGGACATTCAGAACTTTCTGACACAGTTTTTAGGCCACCAACATTTTCTGGACTTTAGGGGGTCTAGGATGCCTGTAAACCCCTTTTTTGGGCCTCTAAAATTTTCAACATTTTTGCAGCCTAAGATGCATTTTAAGGACTTTTTTTGGGCTGCTAACATATTCTGAACTTTCAGCGGTGTAGGATGCATTTTTCGTGCCATGAATATTTTTGGGAATTTCAGTGGTCTAGAATGCGGGTTAATGCCCATTTCAGGCTGCAAATGTTTTTGAGACATTCAGAGCTCTGTGACCCTGTTTTTAGGCCACCAACATTTTCTGGACTTCAGGGGGTCTAGGATGCCTGTAAACCCCTTTTTTGGGCCTCCAAAGTTTTCTACATATTTGCAGCCATAAGATGCATTTTAAGGCATTTTTCTGGGCTTCTAACATATTCTGAACTTTCAGCGGTGCAGGATGCATTTTTCGTGCCATAAATATTTTTGGGAATTTCAGTGGTCTAGGATGCGGGTTAATGCCCATTTCAGGCTGCAAATGTTTTTGGGACATTCGGAGCTCTCTGACAGTTTTTTGGGCCACCAACATTTTCTGGACTTTAGGGGTCTAGGATGCCTGTAAACCCCTTTTTTGGGCCTCCAAAGTTTTCAACATTTTTGCAGCCTAAAATGCATTTTAAGGCCTTTTTTGGGCTGCTAACATATTCTGAACTTTCAGCGGTGTAGGATGCATTTTTCGTGCCATGAATATTTTTGGGAATTTCAGTGGTCTAGAATGCGGGTTAATGCCCATTTCAGGCTGCAAATGTTTTTGAGACATTCAGAGCTCTGTGACCCTGTTTTTAGGCCACCAACATTTTCTGGACTTCAGGGGGTCTAGGATGCCTGTAAACCCCTGTTTTGGGCCTCCAAAGTTTTCTACATTTTTGCAGCCATAAGATGCATTTTAAGGCATTTTTCTGGGCTTCTAACATATTCTGAACTTTCAGCGGTGCAGGCTGCATTTTTCGTGCCATAAATATTTTTGGGAATTTCAGTGGTCTAGGATACGTGTTAATGCCCCTTATGGGCTACAAATGTTTTGGGGCTATTCAGAGCTCTCTGACACCGTTTTTGGGCAACCAACATTTTCTGGACTTTAGGGGGTCTAGGATGCCTGTAAACCCCTTTTTTGGGCCTCCAAAGTTTTCAACATTTTTGCAGCCTAAGATGGATTTTAAGGCCTTTTTTGGGCTGCTATCATATTCTGAACTTTCAGGGGTGTAGGATGCATTTTTTCGTGCACAAAATATTTTTGGGGATTTCAGTGGTCTAGGATGCGGGTTGATGCCCATTTCAGGCTGCAAATGCTTTTGGGACATTCAGAGCTTTCTGACACAGTTTCAAGGCCACCAACATTTTCTGGACTTTAGGGGGTCTACGATGACTGTAAACCCCTTTTTTGTGCCTCCAAAGTTTTCAACATTTTTGCAGCCTAAGATGGATTTTAAGGCCTTTTTTGGACTTCTATCATATTCTGAACTTTCAGGGGTGTAGGATGCATTTTTTCGTGCACAAAATATTTTTGGGGATTTCAGTGGTCTAGGATGCGGGTTGATGCCCATTTCAGGCTGCAAATGCTTTTGGGACATTCAGAGCTTTCTGACACAGTTTCAAGGCCACCAACATTTTCTGGACTTTAGGGGGTCTACGATGACTGTAAACCCCTTTTTTGTGCCTCCAAAGTTTTCAACATTTTTGCAGCCTAAGATGCATTTTAATGCCTTTTTTGGGCTGCTATCATATTCTGAACTTTCAGTGGTGCAGGATGCATGTTATTTCCATAAATATTTTTGGGAATTTCAGTGGTCTAGGATGCGGGTTACTGCCCATTTCAGGCTGCAAATGTTTTTGGGATATTCAGAGCTCTCTGACACAGTTTTTAGGCCACCAACATTTTCTGGACTTTAGGGGGTCTAGGATGCCTGTAAACCCCTTTTTTGGGCCTCCAAAGTTTTCTACATTTTTTGCAGCCATAAAATGCATTTTAAGGCATTTTTTGGGATTCTAACATATTCTGAACTTTCAGGGTGTAAGATGCAATTTTCGTACCATAAATATTTTTGGGAATTTCAGTGGTCTAGGATACGTGTTAATGCCCCTTATGGGCTACAAATGTTTTTGGGATATTCAGAGCTCTCTGACACCGTTTTTGGGCATCCAACATTTTCTGGACATTAGGGGGTCTAGGATGCCTGCAAAACCCTTTTTTGGGCCTCCAAAGTTTTCAACATTTTTGCAGCCTAAGATGCATTTTAAGGCCTTTTTTGGGCTGCTATCATATTCTGAACTTTCAGTGGTGCAGGATGCATGTTATTTCCATAAATATTTTTGGGAATTTCAGTGGTCTAGGATGCGGGTTAATGCCCATTTCAGGCTGCAAATGTTTTAGGGCTATTCAAAGCTCTCTGACACCGTTTTTGCGCAACCAACATTTTCTGGACTTTAGGGGGTCTAGGATGCCTGTAAACCCCTTTTTTGGGCCTCCAAAGTTTTCAACATTTTTGCAGCCTAAGATGCATTTTAAGGCCTTTTTTTGGGCTGCTAACATATTGTGAACTTTCAGTGGTGAGGATGCATTTTTCGTGCCATAAATATTTTTTGGGAATTTCAGTGGTCTAGGATGAGGGTTAATGCCCATTTCAGGCTGCAAATGTTTTTGGGACATTCAGAGCTCTCTGACACAGTTTTTGGGCCACCAACTTTTTCTGGACTTTAGGGGGTCTAGGATGACTGTAAACCCCTTTTTTGGGCCTCTAAAGTTTTCAACATTTTTGCAGCCTAAAATTCATATTAAGGCCTTTTTTGGGCTGCTAACATATTCTGAACTTTCAGTGGTGTAGGATGCATTTTTCGTGCCATAAATATTTTTGGGAATTTCAGTGGTCTAGGATGAGGGTTAATGCCCATTTCAGGCTGCAAATGTTTTTGGGACATTCAGAGCTCTCTGACACAGTTTTTGGGCCACCAACTTTTTCTGGACTTTAGGGGGTCTAGGATGACTGTAAACCCCTTTTTTGGGCCTCTAAAGTTTTCAACCTTTTTGCAGCCTAAAATGCATATTAAGGCCTTTTTTGGGCTGCTAACATATTCTGAACTTTCAGTGGTGTAGCATGCATTTTTCGTGCCATAAATATTTTTGGGAATTTCAGTGGTCTAGGATGCGGGTTAATGCCCATTTCAGGCTGCAAATGTTTTTGGGATATTCAGAGCTCTCTGACACCGTTTTTGGGCAACCAACATTTTCTGGACTTTAGGGGGTCTAGGATGCCTGTAAACCCCTTTTTTGGGCCCCCAAAGTTTTCAACATTTTTGCAGCCTAAGATGCATTTTAAGGCCTTTTTTTGGGCTGCTAACATGTTCTGAACTTTCAGCGGTGTAGGATGCATTTTTCGTGCCATGAATATTTTTGGGAATTTCAGTGGTCTAGGATGCGGTTTAATGCCCATTTCAGGCTGAAAATATTTTTGGGACATTCAGAGCTCTCTGACACAGTTTTTGGGCCACCAACTTTTTCTGGACTTTAGGGGGTTTAGGATGACTGTAAACCCCTTTTTTGGGCCTCTAAAGTTTTCAACATTTTTGCAGCCTAAAATGCATATTAAGGCCTTTTTTGGGCTGCTATCATATTCTGAACTTTCAGTGGTGCAGGATGCATGTTATTTCCATAAATATTTTTGGGAATTTCAGTGGTCTAGGATGCGGGTTAATGCCCATTTCAGGCTGCAAATGTTTTTGGGATATTCAGAGCTCTCTGACACAGTTTTTAGGCCACCAACATTTTCTGGACTTTAGGGGGTCTAGGATGCCTGTAAACCTCTTTTTTGGGCCTCCAACGTTTTCTACATTTTTGCAGCCCTAAAATGCATGTTATGGCCTTTTTTGGGCTGCTAACATATTCTGAACTTTTAGCGGTGTAGGATGCATTTTCCGTGCCATGAATATATTTGGGAATTTCAGTGGTCTAGGATGTGGGTTAATGCCCATTTCAGGCTGCAAATGTTTTTGGGATATTCAGAGCTCTCTGACACCGTTTTTGGGCCACCAACATTTTCTGGAATTTAGGGGGTCTATGATGTCTGTAAACCCCTTTTTTGGGCCTCCAAAGTTTTCTACATTTTTGCAGCCCTAAGATGCATGTTATGGCCTTTTTTGGGCTGCTAACATATTCTGAACTTTCAGCGGTGTAGGATGCGTTTTTCCTGCCATAAATATTTTTGGGAATTTCAGTGGTTAAGGATGCGGGTTAATGCCCATTTCAGGCCGCAAATGTTTTTGGGACATTCAGAGCTTTTTGACACAGTTTTTAGGCCACCAACATTTTCTGGACTTTAGGGGTTCTAGGATGCCTGTAAACCCCTTTTTTGGGCCTCCAAAGTTTTCTGCATTTTTGCAGCCATAAAATGCATTTTAAGGCATTTTTTGGGCTTCTAACATATTCTGAACTTTCAGGGTGTAAGATGCAATTTTCGTACCATAAATATTTTTGGGAATTTCAGTGGTCTAGGATACGTGTTAATGCCCCTTATGGGCTACAAATGTTTTTGGGATATTCAGAGCTCTCTGACACCGTTTTTGGGCATCCAACATTTTCTGGACATTAGGGGGTCTAGGATGCCTGCAAACCCCTTTTTTGGGCCTCCAAAGTTTTCAACATTTTTGCAGCCTAAGATGCATTTTAAGGCCTTTTTTGGGCTGCTATCATATTCTGAACCTTCAGTGGTGCAGGATGCATGTTATTTCCATAAATATTTTTGGGAATTTCAGTGGTCTAGGATGCGGGTTAATGCCCATTTCAGGCTGCAAATGTTTTTGGGATATTCAGAGCTCTCTGACACCGTTTTTGGGCAACCAACATTTTCTGGACTTTAGGGGGTCCAGGATGCCTGTAAACCCCTTTTTTGGGCCTCCAAAGTTTTCAACATTTTTGCAGCCTAAGATGCATTTTAAGGCCTTTTTTTGGGCTGCTAACATATTCTGAACTTTCAGCGGTGCAGGATGCATTTTTCGTGCCATGAATATTTTTTGGGAATTTCAGTGGTCTAGGATGAGGGTTAATGCCCATTTCAGGCTGCAAATGTTTTTGGGACATTCAGAGCTCTCTGACACAGTTTTTGGGCCACCAAGTTTTTCTGGACTTTAGGGGGTCTAGGATGACTGTAAACCCCTTTTTTGGGCCTCTAAAGTTTTCAACATTTTTGCAGCCTAAAATGCATATTAAGGTCTTTTTTGGGCTGCTAACATATTCTGAACTTTCAGTGGTGTAGGATGCATTTTTCGTGCCATAAATAATTTTGGGAATTTCAGTGGTCTAGGATGAGGGTTAATGCCCATTTCAGGCTGCAAATGTTTTTGGGACATTCAGAGCTCTCTGACACAGTTTTTGGGCCACCAACTTTTTCTGGACTTTAGGGGGTCTAGGATGACTGTAAACCCCTTTTTTGGGCCTCTAAAGTTTTCAACATTTTTGCAGCCTAAAATGCATATTAAGGCCTTTTTTGGGCTGCTAACATATTCTGAACTTTCAGTGGTGTAGCATGCATTTTTCGTGCCATAAATATTTTTGGGAATTTCAGTGGTCTAGGATGCGGGTTAATGCCCATTTCAGGCTGCAAATGTTTTTGGGATATTCAGAGCTCTCTGACACCGTTTTTGGGCAACCAACATTTTCTGGACTTTAGGGGGTCTAGGATGCCTGTAAACCCCTTTTTTGGGCCCCCAAAGTTTTCAACATTTTTGCAGCCTAAGATGCATTTTAAGGCCTTTTTTTGGGCTGCTAACATGTTCTGAACTTTCAGCGGTGCAGGATGCATTTTTCGTGCCATAAATATTTTTTGGGAATTTCAGTGATCTAGGATGAGGGTTAATGCCCATTTCAGGCTGCAAATGTTTTTGGGACATTCAGAGCTCTGTGACACAGTTTTTGGGCCACCAACTTTTTCTGGACTTTAGGGGGTCTAGGATGACTGTAAACCCCTTTTTTGGGCCTCTAAAGTTTTCAACATTTTTGCAGCCTAAGATGCATTTTAAGGCCTTTTTTGGGTTGCTATCATATTCTGAACTTTCAGTGGTGCAGGATGCATGTTATTTCCATAAATATTTTTGGGAATTTCAGTGGTCTAGGATGCGGGTTAATGCCCATTTCAGGCTGCAAATGTTTTTGGGATATTCAGAGCTCTCTGACACCGTTTTTGGGCAACCAACATTTTCTGGACTTTAGGGGGTCTAGGATGCCTGTAAACCCCTTTTTTGGGCCCCCAAAGTTTTCAACATTTTTGCAGCCTAAAATGCATTTTAAGGCCTTTTTTTTGGGCTGCTAACATGTTCTGAACTTTCAGCGGTGCAGGATGCATTTTTCGTGCCATAAATATTTTTGGGAATTTCAGTGGTCTAGGATGAGGGTTAATGCCCATTTCAGGCTGCAAATGTTTTTGGGACATTCAGAGCTCTCTGACACAGTTTTTGGGCCACCAACTTTTTCTGGACTTTAGGGGGTCTAGGATGACTGTAAACCCCTTTTTTGGGCCTCTAAAGTTTTCAACATTTTTGCAGCCTAAAATGCATATTAAGGCCTTTTTTGGGCTGCTAACATATTCTGAACTTTCAGTGGTGTAGCATGCATTTTTCGTGCCATAAATATTTTTGGGAATTTCAGTGGTCTAGGATGCGGGTTAATGCCCATTTCAGGCTGCAAATGTTTTTGGGATATTCAGAGCTCTCTGACACCGTTTTTGGGCAACCAACATTTTTTGGACTTTAGGGGGTCTAGGATGCCTGTAAACCCCTTTTTTGGGCCCCCAAAGTTTTCAACATTTTTGCAGCCTAAGATGCATTTTAAGGCCTTTTTTTGGGCTGCTAACATGTTCTGAACTTTCAGCGGTGCAGGATGCATATTTCGTGCCATAAATATTTTTGGGAATTTCAGTGGTCTAGGATGAGGGTTAATGCCCATTTCAGGCTGCAAATGTTTTTGGGACATTCAGAGCTCTCTGACACAGTTTTTGGGCCACCTACTCTTTCTGGACTTTAGGGGGTCTAGGATGACTGTAAACCCCTTTTTTGGGCCTCCAAAGTTTTCAACATTTTTGCAGCCTAAGATGCATTTTAAGGCCTTTTTTGGGCTGCTATCATATTCTGAACTTTCAGTGATGCAGGATGCATGTTATTTCCATAAATATTTTTGGGAATTTCAGTGGTCTAGGATGCGGGTTAATGCCCATTTCAGGCTGCAAATGTTTTTGGGATATTCAGAGCTCTCTGACACCGTTTTTGGGCAACCAACATTTTCTGGACTTTAGGGGGTCTAGGATGCCTGTAAACCCCTTTTTTGGGCCCCCAAAGTTTTCAACATTTTTGCAGCCTAAGATGCATTTTAAGGCCTTTTTTGGGCTGCTATCATATTCTGAACTTTCAGTGATGCAGGATGCATGTTATTTCCATAAATATTTTTGGGAATTTCAGTGGTCTAGGATGCGGGTTAATGCCCATTTCAGGCTGCAAATGTTTTTGGGATATTCAGAGCTCTCTGACACCGTTTTTGGGCAACCAACATTTTCTGGACTTTAGGGGGTCTAGGATGACTGTAAACCCCTTTTTTGGGCCCCCAAAGTTTTCAACATTTTTGCAGCCTAAAATGCATATTAAGGCCTTTTTTGGGCTGCTAAAATATTCTGAACTTTCAGTGGTGTAGGATGCATTTTCCGTGCCATAAATATATTTGGGAATTTCAGTGGTCTAGGATGCGGGTTAATGCCCATTTCAGGCTGCAAATGTTTTTGGGATATTCAGAGCTCTCTGACACCGTTTTTGGGCCACCAACATTTTCTGGAATTTAGGGGGTCTAGGATGTCTGTAAACCCCTTTTTTGGGCCTCCAAAGTTTTCTACATTTTTGCAGCCCTAAGATGCATGTTATGGCCTTTTTTGGGCTGCTAACATATTCTGAACTTTCAGCGGTGTAGGATGCGTTTTTCCTGCCATAAATATTTTTGGGAATTTCAGTGGTTAAGGATGCGGGTTAATGCCCATTTCAGGCCGCAAATGTTTTTGGGACATTCAGAGCTTTTTGACACAGTTTTTAGGCCACCAACATTTTCTGGACTTTAGGGGTTCTAGGATGCCTGTAAACCCCTTTTTTGGGCCTCCAAAGTTTTCTGCATTTTTGCAGCCATAAAATGCATTTTAAGGCATTTTTTGGGCTTCTAACATATTCTGAACTTTCAGGGTGTAAGATGCAATTTTCGTACCATAAATATTTTTGGGAATTTCAGTGGTCTAGGATACGTGTTAATGCCCCTTATGGGCTACAAATGTTTTTGGGATATTCAGAGCTCTCTGACACCGTTTTTGGGCATCCAACATTTTCTGGACATTAGGGGGTCTAGGATGACTGTAAACCCCTTTTTTGGGCCTCTAAAGTTTTCAACATTTTTGCAGCCTAAAATGCATATTAAGGCCTTTTTTGGGCTGCTAACATATTCTGAACTTTCAGTGGTGTAGCATGCATTTTTCGTGCCATAAATATTTTTGGGAATTTCAGTGGTCTAGGATGCGGGTGAATGCCCATTTCAGGCTGCAAATGTTTTTGGGATATTCAGAGCTCTCTGACACCGTTTTTGGGCAACCAACATTTTCTGGACTTTAGGGGGTCTAGGATGCCTGTAAACCCCTTTTTTGGGCCCCCAAAGTTTTCAACATTTTTGCAGCCTAAGATGCATTTTAAGGCCTTTTTTTGGGCTGCTAACATGTTCTGAACTTTCAGCGGTGCAGGATGCATATTTCGTGCCATAAATATTTTTGGGAATTTCAGTGGTCTAGGATGAGGGTTAATGCCCATTTCAGGCTGCAAATGTTTTTGGGACATTCAGAGCTCTCTGACACAGTTTTTGGGCCACCAACTTTTTCTGGACTTTAGGGGGTCTAGGATGACTGTAAACCCCTTTTTTGGGCCTCCAAAGTTTTCAACATTTTTGCAGCCTTAGATGCATTTTAAGGCCTTTTTTGGGCTGCTATCATATTCTGAACTTTCAGTGATGCAGGATGCATGTTATTTCCATGAATATTTTTGGGAATTTCAGTGGTCTAGGATGCGGGTTAATGCCCATTTCAGGCTGCAAATGTTTTTGGGATATTCAGAGCTCTCTGACACCGTTTTTGGGCAACCAACATTTTCTGGACTTTAGTGGGTCTAGGATGACTGTAAACCCCTTTTTTGGGCCCCCAAAGTTTTCAACATTTTTGCAGCCTAAGATGCATTTTAAGGCCTTTTTTTGGGCTGCTAACATGTTGTGAACTTTCAGCGGTGCAAGATGCATATTTCGTGCCATAAATATTTTTGGGAATTTCAGTGGTCTAGGATGAGGGTTAATGCCCATTTCAGGCTGCAAATGTTTTGGGACATTCAGAGCTCTCTGACACAGTTTTTGGGCCACCAACGTTTTCTGGACTTTAGGGGGTCTAGGATGACTGTAAACCTCTTTTTTGGGCCTCTAAAGTTTTCAAAATTTTTGCAGCCTAAAATGCATATTAAGGCCTTTTTTGGGCTGCTAAAATATTCTGAACTTTCAGTGGTGTAGGATGCATTTTCCGTGCCATAAATATATTTGGGAATTTCAGTGGTCTAGGATGCGGGTTAATGCCCATTTCAGGCTGCAAATGTTTTTGGGATATTCAGAGCTCTCTGACACCGTTTTTGGGCCACCAACATTTTCTGGAATTTAGGGGGTCTAGGATGTCTGTAAACCCCTTTTTTGGGCCTCCAAAGTTTTCTACATTTTTGCAGCCCTAAGATGCATGTTATGGCCTTTTTTGGGCTGCTAACATATTCTGAACTTTCAGCGGTGTAGGATGCGTTTTTCCTGCCATAAATATTTTTGGGAATTTCTGTGGTTAAGGATGAGGGTTAATGCCCATTTCAGGCTGCAAATGTTTTTGGGACATTCAGAGCTCTCTGACACAGTTTTTGGGCCACCAACGTTTTCTGGACTTTAGGGGGTCTAGGATGACTGTAAACCTCTTTTTTGGGCCTCTAAAGTTTTCAACATTTTTGCAGCCTAAAATGCATATTAAGGCCTTTTTTGGGCTGCTAAAATATTCTGAACTTTCAGTGGTGTAGGATGCATTTTCCGTGCCATAAATATATTTGGGAATTTCAGTGGTCTAGGATGCGGGTTAATGCCCATTTCAGGCTGCAAATGTTTTTGGGATATTCAGAGCTCTCTGACACCGTTTTTGGGCCACCAACATTTTCTGGAATTTAGGGGGTCTAGGATGTCTGTAAACCCCTTTTTTGGGCCTCCAAAGTTTTCTACATTTTTGCAGCCCTAAGATGCATGTTAAGGCCTTTTTTGGGCTGCTAACATATTCTGAACTTTCAGCGGTGCAGGATGCATGTTATTTCCATAAATATTTTTGGGAATTTCAGTGGTCTAGGATGCGGGTTAATGCCCATTTCAGGCTGCAAATGTTTTTTGGGATATTCAGAGCTCTCTGACACCGTTTTTGGGCAACCAACATTTTCTGGACTTTAGGGGGTCTAGGATGCCTGTAAACCCCTTTTTTGGGCCCCCAAAGTTTTCAACATTTTTGCAGCCTAAGATGCATTTTAAGGCCTTTTTTTGGGCTGCTAACATGTTCTGAACTTTCAGCGGTGCAGGATGCATTTTTCGTGCCATAAATATTTTTGGGAATTTCAGTGGTCTAGGATGAGGGTTAATGCCCATTTCAGGCTGCAAATGTTTTTGGGACATTCAGAGCTCTCTGACACAGTTTTTGGGCCACCAACTTTTTCTGGACTTTAGGGGGTCTAGGATGACTGTAAACCCCTTTTTTGGGCCTCTAAAGTTTTCAACATTTTTGCAGCCTAAAATGCATATTAAGGCCTTTTTTGGGCTGCTAACATATTCTGAACTTTCAGTGGTGTAGGATGCATTTTTCGTGCCATAAATATTTCTGGGAATTTCAGTGGTCTAGGATGCGGGTTAATGCCCATTTCAGGCTGCAAATGTTTTTGGGATATTCAGAGCTCTCTGACACCGTTTTTGGGCAACCAACATTTTCTGGACTTTAGGGGGTCTAGGATGCCTGTAAAGCCCTTTTTTGGGCCCCCAAAGTTTTCAACATTTTTGCAGCCTAAGATGCATTTTAAGGCCTTTTTGTGGGCTGCTAACATATTCTGAACTTTCAGCGGTGCAGGATGCATTTTTGTGCCATAAATATTTTTTGGGAATTTCAGTGGTCTATGATGAGGGTTAATGCCCATTTCAGGCTGCAAATGTTTTTGGGATATTCAGAGCTCTCTGACACCGTTTTTGGCAACCAACATTTTCTAGACTTTAGGGGGTCTAGGATGCCTGTAAACCCCTTTTTTGGGCCTCCAAAGTTTTCAACATTTTTGCAGCCTAAGATGCATTTTAAGGCCTTTTTGTGGGCTGCTAACATATTCTGAACTTTCAGCGGTGCAGGATGCATTTTTCGTGCCATAAATATTTTTTGGGAATTTCAGTGGTCTATGATGAGGGTTAATGCCCATTTCAGGCTGCAAATGTTTTTGGGACATTCAGAGCTCTCTGACACAGTTTTTGGGCCACCAATTTTTTCTGGACTTTAGGGGGTCTAGGATGACTGTAAACCCCTTTTTTGGGCCTCTAAAGTTTTCAACATTTTTGCAGCCTAAAATGCATATTAAGGCCTTTTTTTGGGCTGCTAACATATTCTGAACTTTCAGTGGTGTAGAATGCATTTTTCGTGCCATAAATATTTTTGGGAATTTCAGTGGTCTAGGATGCGGGTTAATGCCCATTTCAGGCTGCAAATGTTTTTGGGATATTCAGAGCTCTCTGACACCGTTTTTGGGCAACCAACATTTTCTGGACTTTAGGGGGTCTAGGATCCCTGTAAACCCCTTTTTTGGGCCCCCAAAGTTTTCAACATTTTTGCAGCCTAAGATGCATTTTAAGGCCTTTTTTTGGGCTGCTAACATGTTCTGAACTTTCAGCGGTGCAGGATGCATATTTCGTCCCATAAATATTTTTGGGAATTTCAGTGGTCTAGGATGAGGGTTAATGCCCATTTCAGGCTGCACATGTTTTTGGGACATTCAGAGCTCTCTGACACAGTTTTTGGGCCACCAACTTTTTCTGGACTTTAGGGGGTCTAGGATGACTGTAAACCCCTTTTTTGGGCCTCCAAAGTTTTCAACATTTTTGCAGCCTACGATGCATTTTAAGGCCTTTTTTGGGCTGCTATCATATTCTGAACTTTCAGTGATGCAGGATGCATATTATTTCCATAAATATTTTTGGGAATTTCAGTGGTCTAGGATGCGGGTTAATGCCCATTTCAGGCTGCAAATGTTTTTGGGATATTCAGAGCTCTCTGACACCGTTTTTGGGCAACCAACATTTTCTGGACTTTAGGGGGTCTAGGATGCCTGTAAACCCCTTTTTTGGGCCCCCAAAGTTTTCAACATTTTTGCAGCCTAAGATGCATTTTAAGGCCTTTTTTTGGGCTGCTAACATGTTCTGAACTTTCAGCGGTGTAGGATGCATTTTTCGTGCCATGAATATTTTTGGGAATTTCAGTGGTCTAGGATGCGGTTTAATGCCCATTTCAGGCTGCAAATATGTTTGGGACATTCAGAGCTCTCTGACACCGTTTTTGGGCAACCAACATTTTCTGGACTTTAGGGGGTCTAGGATGCCTGTAAAACCCTTTTTTGGGCCTCCAAAGTTTTCAACATTTTTGCAGCCTAAGATGCATTTTAAGGCCTTTTTTTGGGCTGCTAACATATTCTGAACTTTCAGTGGTGTAGGATGCATTTTTCGTGCCATGAATATTTTTGGGAATTTCAGTGGTCTAGGATGAGGGTTAATGCCCATTTCAGGCTGCAAATGTTTTTGGGACATTCAGAGCTCTCTGACACAGTTTTTGGGCCACCAACTTTTTCTGGACTTTAGGGGGTCTAGGATGACTGTAAACCCCTTTTTTGGGCCTCCAAAGTTTTTAACATTTTTGCAGCCTAAGATGCATTTTAAGGCCTTTTTTGGGCTGCTATCATATTCTGAACTTTCAGTGGTGCAGGATGCATGTTATTTCCATAAATATTTTTGGGAATTTCAGTGGTCTAGGATGCGGGTTAATGCCCATTTCAGGCTGCAAATGTTTTTGGGATATTCAGAGCTCTCTGACACCGTTTTTGGGCAACCAACATTTTCTGGACTTTAGGGGGTCTAGGATGCCTGTAAACCCCTTTTTTGGGCCCCCAAAGTTTTCAACATTTTTGCAGCCTAAGATGCATTTTAAGGCCTTTTTTGGGCTGCTATCATATTCTGAACTTTCAGTGATGCAGGATGCATGTTATTTCCATAAATATTTTTGGGAATTTCAGTGGTCTAGGATGCGGGTTAATGCCCATTTCAGGCTGCACATGTTTTTGGGATATTCAGAGCTCTCTGACACCGTTTTTGGGCAACCAACATTTTCTGGACTTTAGGGGGTCTAGGATGACTGTAAACCCCTTTTTTGGGCCCCCAAAGTTTTCAACATTTTTGCAGCCTAAAATGCATATTAAGGCCTTTTTTGGGCTGCTAAAATATTCTGAACTTTCAGTGGTGTAGGATGCATTTTCCGTGCCATAAATATATTTGGGAATTTCAGTGGTCTAGGATGCGGGTTAATGCCCATTTCAGGCTGCAAATGTTTTTGGGATATTCAGAGCTCTCTGACACCGTTTTTGGGCCACCAACATTTTCTGGAATTTAGGGGGTCTAGGATGTCTGTAAACCCCTTTTTTGGGCCTCCAAAGTTTTCTACATTTTTGCAGCCCTAAGATGCATGTTATGGCCTTTTTTGGGCTGCTAACATATTCTGAACTTTCAGCGGTGTAGGATGCGTTTTTCCTGCCATAAATATTTTTGGGAATTTCAGTGGTTAAGGATGCGGGTTAATGCCCATTTCAGGCCGCAAATGTTTTTGGGACATTCAGAGCTTTTTGACACAGTTTTTAGGCCACCAACATTTTCTGGACTTTAGGGGTTCTAGGATGCCTGTAAACCCCTTTTTTGGGCCTCCAAAGTTTTCTGCATTTTTGCAGCCATAAAATGCATTTTAAGGCATTTTTTGGGCTTCTAACATATTCTGAACTTTCAGGGTGTAAGATGCAATTTTCGTACCATAAATATTTTTGGGAATTTCAGTGGTCTAGGATACGTGTTAATGCCCCTTATGGGCTACAAATGTTTTTGGGATATTCAGAGCTCTCTGACACCGTTTTTGGGCATCCAACATTTTCTGGACATTAGGGGGTCTAGGATGACTGTAAACCCCTTTTTTGGGCCTCTAAAGTTTTCAACATTTTTGCAGCCTAAAATGCATATTAAGGCCTTTTTTGGGCTGCTAACATATTCTGAACTTTCAGTGGTGTAGCATGCATTTTTCGTGCCATAAATATTTTTGGGAATTTCAGTGGTCTAGGATGCGGGTTAATGCCCATTTCAGGCTGCAAATGTTTTTGGGATATTCAGAGCTCTCTGATACCGTTTTTGGGCAACCAACATTTTCTGGACTTTAGGGGGTCTAGGATGCCTGTAAACCCCTTTTTTGGGCCCCCAAAGTTTTCAACATTTTTGCAGCCTAAGATGCATTTTAAGGCCTTTTTTTGGGCTGCTAACATGTTCTGAACTTTCAGCGGTGCAGGATGCATATTTCGTGCCATAAATATTTTTGGGAATTTCAGTGGTCTAGGATGAGGGTTAATGCCCATTTCAGGCTGCAAATGTTTTTGGGACATTCAGAGCTCTCTGACACAGTTTTTGGGCCACCAACTTTTTCTGGACTTTAGGGGGTCTAGGATGACTGTAAACCCCTTTTTTGGGCCTCCAAAGTTTTCAACATTTTTGCAGCCTAAGATGCATTTTAAGGCCTTTTTTGGGCTGCTATCATATTCTGAACTTTCAGTGATGCAGGATGCATGTTATTTCCATGAATATTTTTGGGAATTTCAGTGGTCTAGGATGCGGGTTAATGCCCATTTCAGGCTGCAAATGTTTTTGGGATATTCAGAGCTCTCTGACACCGTTTTTGGGCAACCAACATTTTCTGGACTTTAGGGGGTCTAGGATGACTGTAAACCCCTTTTTTGGGCCCCCAAAGTTTTCAACATTTTTGCAGCCTAAGATGCATTTTAAGGCCTTTTTTTGGGCTGCTAACATGTTGTGAACTTTCAGCGGTGCAGGATGCATATTTCGTGCCATAAATATTTTTGGGAATTTCAGTGGTCTAGGATGAGGGTTAATGCCCATTTCAGGCTGCAAATGTTTTGGGACATTCAGAGCTCTCTGACACAGTTTTTGGGCCACCAACGTTTTCTGGACTTTAGGGGGTCTAGGATGACTGTAAACCTCTTTTTTGGGCCTCTAAAGTTTTCAACATTTTTGCAGCCTAAAATGCATATTAAGGCCTTTTTTGGGCTGCTAAAATATTCTGAACTTTCAGTGGTGTAGGATGCATTTTCCGTGCCATAAATATATTTGGGAATTTCAGTGGTCTAGGATGCGGGTTAATGCCCATTTCAGGCTGCAAATGTTTTTGGGATTTTCAGAGCTCTCTGACACCGTTTTTGGGCCACCAAAATTTTCTGGAATTTAGGGGGTCTAGGATGTCTGTAAACCCCTTTTTTGGGCCTCCAAAGTTTTCTACATTTTTGCAGCCCTAAGATGCATGTTATGGCCTTTTTTGGGCTGCTAACATATTCTGAACTTTCAGCGGTGTAGGATGCGTTTTTCCTGCCATAAATATTTTTGGGAATTTCTGTGGTTAAGGATGAGGGTTAATGCCCATTTCAGGCTGCAAATGTTTTTGGGACATTCAGAGCTCTCTGACACAGTTTTTGGGCCACCAACTTTTTCTGGACTTTAGGGGGTCTAGGATGACTGTAAACCCCTTTTTTGGGCCCCCAAAGTTTTCAACATTTTTGCAGCCTAAGATGCATTTTAAGGCCTTTTTTGGGCTGCTATCATATTCTGAACTTTCAGTGGTGCAGGATGCATGTTATTTCCATAAATATTTTTGGGAATTTCAGTGGTCTAGGATGCGGGTTAATGCCCATTTCAGGCTGCAAATGTTTTTTGGGATATTCAGAGCTCTCTGACACCGTTCTTGGGCAACCAACATTTTCTGGACTTTAGGGGGTCTAGGACGCCTGTAAACCCCTTTTTTGGGCCCCCAAAGTTTTCAACATTTTTGCAGCCTAAGATGCATTTTAAGGCCTTTTTTTGGGCTGCTAACATGTTCTGAACTTTCAGCGGTGCAGGATGCATTTTTCGTGCCATAAATATTTTTGGGAATTTCAGTGGTCTAGGATGAGGGTTAATGCCCATTTCAGGCTGCAAATGTTTTTGGGACATTCAGAGCTCTCTGACACAGTTTTTGGGCCACCAACTTTTTCTGGACTTTAGGGGGTCTAGGATGACTGTAAACCCCTTTTTTGGGCCTCTAAAGTTTTCAACATTTTTGCAGCCTAAAATGCATATTAAGGCCTTTTTTGGGCTGCTAACATATTCTGAACTTTCAGTGGTGTAGGATGCATTTTTCGTGCCATAAATATTTTTGGGAATTTCAGTGGTCTAGGATGCGGGTTAATGCCCATTTCAGGCTGCAAATGTTTTTGGGATATTCAGAGCTCTCTGACACCGTTTTTGGGCAACCAACATTTTCTGGACTTTAGGGGGTCTAGGATGACTGTAAACCCCTTTTTTGGGCCCCCAAAGTTTTCAACATTTTTGCAGCCTAAGATGCATTTTAAGGCCTTTTTTTGGGCTGCTAACATGTTGTGAACTTTCAGCGGTGCAGGATGCATATTTCGTGCCATAAATATTTTTGGGAATTTCAGTGGTCTAGGATGAGGGTTAATGCCCATTTCAGGCTGCAAATGTTTTGGGACATTCAGAGCTCTCTGACACAGTTTTTGGGCCACCAACGTTTTCTGGACTTTAGGGGGTCTAGGATGACTGTAAACCTCTTTTTTGGGCCTCTAAAGTTTTCAACATTTTTGCAGCCTAAAATGCATATTAAGGCCTTTTTTGGGCTGCTAAAATATTCTGAACTTTCAGTGGTGTAGGATGCATTTTCCGTGCCATAAATATATTTGGGAATTTCAGTGGTCTAGGATGCGGGTTAATGCCCATTTCAGGCTGCAAATGTTTTTGGGATTTTCAGAGCTCTCTGACACCGTTTTTGGGCCACCAAAATTTTCTGGAATTTAGGGGGTCTAGGATGTCTGTAAACCCCTTTTTTGGGCCTCCAAAGTTTTCTACATTTTTGCAGCCCTAAGATGCATGTTATGGCCTTTTTTGGGCTGCTAACATATTCTGAACTTTCAGCGGTGTAGGATGCGTTTTTCCTGCCATAAATATTTTTGGGAATTTCTGTGGTTAAGGATGAGGGTTAATGCCCATTTCAGGCTGCAAATGTTTTTGGGACATTCAGAGCTCTCTGACACAGTTTTTGGGCCACCAACTTTTTCTGGACTTTAGGGGGTCTAGGATGACTGTAAACCCCTTTTTTGGGCCCCCAAAGTTTTCAACATTTTTGCAGCCTAAGATGCATTTTAAGGCCTTTTTTGGGCTGCTATCATATTCTGAACTTTCAGTGGTGCAGGATGCATGTTATTTCCATAAATATTTTTGGGAATTTCAGTGGTCTAGGATGCGGGTTAATGCCCATTTCAGGCTGCAAATGTTTTTTGGGATATTCAGAGCTCTCTGACACCGTTTTTGGGCCACCAACTTTTTCTGGACTTTAGGGGGTCTAGGATGACTGTAAACCCCTTTTTTGGGCCTCTAAAGTTTTCAACATTTTTGCAGCCTAAAATGCATATTAAAGCCTTTTTTGGGCTGCTAACATATTCTGAACTTTCAGTGGTGTAGGATGCATTTTTCGTGCCATAAATATTTTTGGGAATTTCAGTGGTCTAGGATGCGGGTTAATGCCCATTTCAGGCTGCAAATGTTTTTGGGATATTCAGAGCTCTCTGACACCGTTTTTGGGCAACCAACATTTTCTGGACTTTAGGGGGTCTAGGATGCCTGTAAAGCCCTTTTTTGGGCCCCCAAAGTTTTCAACATTTTTGCAGCCTAAGATGCATTTTAAGGCCTTTTTGTGGGCTGCTAACATATTCTGAACTTTCAGCGGTGCAGGATGCATTTTTGTGCCATAAATATTTTTTGGGAATTTCAGTGGTCTATGATGAGGGTTAATGCCCATTTCAGGCTGCAAATGTTTTTGGGATATTCAGAGCTCTCTGACACCGTTTTTGGGCAACCAACATTTTCTAGACTTTAGGGGGTCTAGGATGCCTGTAAACCCCTTTTTTGGGCCTCCAAAGTTTTCAACATTTTTGCAGCCGAAGATGCATTTTAAGGCCTTTTTGTGGGCTGCTAACATATTCTGAACTTTCAGCGGTGCAGGATGCATTTTTCGTGCCATAAATATTTTTTGGGAATTTCAGTGGTCTATGATGAGGGTTAATGCCCATTTCAGGCTGCAAATGTTTTTGGGACATTCAGAGCTCTCTGACACAGTTTTTGGGCCACCAATTTTTTCTGGACTTTAGGGGGTCTAGGATGACTGTAAACCCCTTTTTTGGGCCTCTAAAGTTTTCAACATTTTTGCAGCCTAAAATGCATATTAAGGCCTTTTTTGGGCTGCTAACATATTCTGAACTTTCAGTGGTGTAGAATGCATTTTTCGTGCCATAAATATTTTTGGGAATTTCAGTGGTCTAGGATGCGGGTTAATGCCCATTTCAGGCTGCAAATGTTTTTGGGATATTCAGAGCTCTCTGACACCGTTTTTGGGCAACCAACATTTTCTGGACTTTAGGGGGTCTAGGATCCCTGTAAACCCCTTTTTTGGGCCCCCAAAGTTTTCAACATTTTTGCAGCCTAAGATGCATTTTAAGGCCTTTTTTTGGGCTGCTAACATGTTCTGAACTTTCAGCGGTGCAGGATGCATATTTCGTCCCATAAATATTTTTGGGAATTTCAGTGGTCTAGGATGAGGGTTAATGCCCATTTCAGGCTGCAAATGTTTTTGGGACATTCAGAGCTCTCTGACACAGTTTTTGGGCCACCAACTTTTTCTGGACTTTAGGGGGTCTAGGATGACTGTAAACCCCTTTTTTGGGCCTCCAAAGTTTTCAACATTTTTGCAGCCTAAGATGCATTTTAAGGCCTTTTTTGGGCTGCTATCATATTCTGAACTTTCAGTGATGCAGGATGCATGTTATTTCCATAAATATTTTTGGGAATTTCAGTGGTCTAGGATGCGGGTTAATGCCCATTTCAGGCTGCAAATGTTTTTGGGATATTCAGAGCTCTCTGACACCGTTTTTGGGCAACCAACATTTTCTGGACTTTAGGGGGTCTAGGATGACTGTAAACCCCTTTTTTGGGCCCCCAAAGTTTTCAACATTTTTGCAGCCTAAGATGCATTTTAAGGCCTTTTTTTGGGCTGCTAACATGTTCTGAACTTTCAGCGGTGTAGGATGCATTTTTCGTGCCATGAATATTTTTGGGAATTTCAGTGGTCTAGGATGCGGTTTAATGCCCATTTCAGGCTGCAAATATGTTTGGGACATTCAGAGCTCTCTGACACCGTTTTTGGGCAACCAACATTTTCTGGACTTTAGGGGGTCTAGGATGCCTGTAAAACCCTTTTTTGGGCCTCCAAAGTTTTCAACATTTTTGCAGCCTAAGATGCATTTTAAGGCCTTTTTTTGGGCTGCTAACATATTCTGAACTTTCAGCGGTGCAGGATGCATTTTTCGTGCCATAAATATTTTTTGGGAATTTCAGTGGTCTAGGATGAGGGTTAATGCCCATTTCAGGCTGCAAATGTTTTTGGGACATTCAGAGCTCTCTGACACAGTTTTTGGGCCACCAACTTTTTCTGGACTTTAGGGGGTCTAGGATGACTGTAAACCCCTTTTTTGGGCCTCCAAAGTTTTCAACATTTTTGCAGCCTAAGATGCATTTTAAGGCCTTTTTTGGGCTGCTATCATATTCTGAACTTTCAGTGGTGCAGGATGCATGTTATTTCCATAAATATTTTTGGGAATTTCAGTGGTCTAGGATGCGGGTTAATGCCCATTTGAGGCTGCAAATGTTTTTGGGATATTCAGAGCTCTCTGACACCGTTTTTGGGCAACCAACATTTTCTGGACTTTAGGGGGTCTAGGATGCCTGTAAACCCCTTTTTTGGGCCCCCAAAGTTTTCAACATTTTTGCAGCCTAAGATGCATTTTAAGGCCTTTTTTTGGGCTGCTAACATGTTCTGAACTTTCAGCGGTGCAGGATGCATTTTTCGTGCCATAAATATTTTTGGGAATTTCAGTGGTCTAGGATGAGGGTTAATGCCCATTTCAGGCTGCAAATGTTTTTGGGACATTCACAGCTCTCTGACACAGTTTTTGGGCCACCAACTTTTTCTGGACTTTAGGGGGTCTAGGATGACTGTAAACCCCTTTTGTGGGCCTCTAAAGTTTTCAACATTTTTGCAGCCTAAAATGCACATTAAGGCCTTTTTTGGGCTGCTAACATATTCTGAACTTTCAGTGGTGTAGGATGCATTTTTCGTGCCATGAATATTTTTGGGAATTTCAGTGGTCTAGGATGAGGGTTAATGCCCATTTCAGGCTGCAAATGTTTTTGGGACATTCAGAGCTCTCTGACACAGTTTTTGGGCCACCAACTTTTTCTGGACTTTAGGGGGTCTAGGATGACTGTAAACCCCTTTTTTGGGCCTCCAAAGTTTTCAACATTTTTGCAGCCTAAGATGCATTTTAAGGCCTTTTTTGGGCTGCTATCATATTCTGAACTTTCAGTGGTGCAGGATGCATGTTATTTCCATAAATATTTTTGGGAATTTCAGTGGTCTAGGATGCGGGTTAATGCCCATTTCAGGCTGCAAATGTTGTTGGGATATTCAGAGCTCTCTGACACCGTTTTTGGGCAACCAACATTTTCTGGACTTTAGGGGGTCTAGGATGCCTGTAAACCCCTTTTTTGGGCCCCCAAAGTTTTCAACATTTTTGCAGCCTAAGATGCATTTTAAGGCCTTTTTTGGGCTGCTATCATATTCTGAACTTTCAGTGGTGCAGGATGCATGTTATTTCCATAAATATTTTTGGGAATTTCAGTGGTCTAGGATGCGGGTTAATGCCCATTTCAGGCTGCAAATGTTTTTTGGGATATTCAGAGCTCTCTGACACCGTTTTTGGGCAACCAACATTTTCTGGACTTTAGGGGGTCTAGGATGCCTGTAAACCCCTTTTTTGGGCCCCCAAAGTTTTCAACATTTTTGCAGCCTAAGATGCATTTTAAGGCCTTTTTTTGGGCTGCTAACATGTTCTGAACTTTCAGCGGTGCAGGATGCATTTTTCGTGCCATAAATATTTTTGGGAATTTCAGTGGTCTAGGATGAGGGTTAATGCCCATTTCAGGCTGCAAATGTTTTTGGGACATTCAGAGCTCTCTGACACAGTTTTTGGGCCACCAACTTTTTCTGGACTTTAGGGGGTCTAGGATGACTGTAAACCCCTTTTTTGGGCCTCTAAAGTTTTCAACATTTTTGCAGCCTAAAATGCATATTAAGGCCTTTTTTGGGCTGCTAACATATTCTGAACTTTCAGTGGTGTAGGATGCATTTTTCGTGCCATAAATATTTTTGGGAATTTCAGTGGTCTAGGATGAGGGTTAATGCCCATTTCAGGCTGCAAATGTTTTTGGGACATTCAGAGCTCTCTGACACAGTTTTTGGGCCACCAACTTTTTCTGGACTTTAGGGGGTCTAGGATGACTGTAAACCCCTTTTTTGGGCCTCCAAAGTTTTCAACATTTTTGCAGCCTAAGGTGCATTTTAAGGCCTTTTTTGGGCTGCTATCATATTCTGAACTTTCAGTGGTGCAGGATGCATGTTATTTCCATAAATATTTTTGGGAATTTCAGTGGTCTAGGATACGTGTTAATGCCCCTTATGGGCTACAAATGTTTTTGGGATATTCAGAGCTCTCTGACACCGTTTTTGGGCATCCAACATTTTCTGGACTTTAGGGGGTCTAGGATGCCTGTAAACCCCTTTTTTGGGCCCCCAAAGTTTTCAACATTTTTGCAGCCTAAGATGCATTTTAAGGCCTTTTTTTGGGCTGCTAACATGTTCTGAACTTTCAGCGGTGCAGGATGCATATTTCGTCCCATAAATATTTTTGGGAATTTGAGTGGTCTAGGATGAGGGTTAATGCCCATTTCAGGCTGCAAATGTTTTTGGGACATTCAGAGCTCTCTGACACAGTTTTTGGGCCACCAACTTTTTCTGGACTTTAGGGGGTCTAGGATGACTGTAAACCCCTTTTTTGGGCCTCCAAAGTTTTCAACATTTTTGCAGCCTAAGATACATTTTAAGGCCTTTTTGTGGGCTGCTAACATATTCTGAACTTTCAGCGGTGCAGGATGCATTTTTCGTGCCATAAATATTTTTGGGAATTTCAGTGGTCTAGGATGAGGGTTAATGCCCATTTCAGGCTGCAAATGTTTTGGGACATTCAGAGCTCTCTGACACAGTTTTTGGGCCACCAACGTTTTCTGGACTTTAGGGGGTCTAGGATGACTGTAAACCTCTTTTTTGGGCCTCTAAAGTTTTCAACATTTTTGCAGCCTAAAATGCATATTAAGGCCTTTTTTGGGCTGCTAAAATATTCTGAACTTTCAGTGGTGTAGGATGCATTTTCCGTGCCATAAATATATTTGGGAATTTCAGTGGTCTAGGATGCGGGTTAATGCTCATTTCAGGCTGCAAATGTTTTTGGGATATTCAGAGCTCTCTGACACCGTTTTTGGGCCACCAACATTTTCTGGAATTTAGGGGGTCTAGGATGTCTGTAAACCCCTTTTTTGGGCCTCCAAAGTTTTCTACATTTTTACAGCCCTAAAATGCATGTTATGGCCTTTTTTGGGCTGCTAACATATTCTGAACTTTCAGCGGTGTAGGATGCGTTTTTCCTGCCATAAATATTTTTGGGAATTTCTGTGGTTAAGGATGAGGGTTAATGCCCATTTCAGGCCGCAAATGTTTTTGGGACATTCAGAGCTCTCTGACACAGTTTTTGGGCCACCAACTTTTTCTGGACTTTAGGGGGTCTAGGATGACTGTAAACCCCTTTTTTGGGCCCCCAAAGTTTTCAACATTTTTGCAGCCTAAGATGCATTTTAAGGCCTTTTTTGGGCTGCTATCATATTCTGAACTTTCAGTGGTGCAGGATGCATGTTATTTCCATAAATATTTTTGGGAATTTCAGTGGTCTAGGATGCGGGTTAATGCCCATTTCAGGCTGCAAATGTTTTTTGGGATATTCAGAGCTCTCTGACACCGTTTTTGGGCAACCAACATTTTCTGGACTTTAGGGGGTCTAGGATGCCTGTAAACCCCTTTTTTGGGCCCCCAAAGTTTTCAACATTTTTGCAGCCTAAAATGCATTTTAAGGCCTTTTTTTGGGCTGCTAACATGTTCTGAACTTTCAGCGGTGCAGGATGCATTTTTCGTGCCATAAATATTTTTGGGAATTTCAGTGGTCTAGGATGAGGGTTAATGCCCATTTCAGGCTGCAAATGTTTTTGGGACATTCAGAGCTCTCTGACACAGTTTTTGGGCCACCAACTTTTTCTGGACTTTAGGGGGTCTAGGATGACTGTAAACCCCTTTTTTGGGCCTCTAAAGTTTTCAACATTTTTGCAGCCTAAAATGCATATTAAGGCCTTTTTTGGGCTGCTAACATATTCTGAACTTTCAGTGGTGTAGGATGCATTTTTCGTGCCATAAATATTTTTGGGAATTTCAGTGGTCTAGGATGCGGGTTAATGCCCATTTCAGGCTGCAAATGTTTTTGGGATATTCAGAGCTCTCTGACACCGTTTTTGGGCAACCAACATTTTCTGGACTTTAGGGGGTCTAGGATGCCTGTAAAGCCCTTTTTTGGGCCCCCAAAGTTTTCAACATTTTTGCAGCCTAAGATGCATTTTAAGGCCTTTTTGTGGGCTGCTAACATATTCTGAACTTTCAGCGGTGCAGGATGCATTTTTGTGCCATAAATATTTTTTGGGAATTTCAGTGGTCTATGATGAGGGTTAATGCCCATTTCAGGCTGCAAATGTTTTTGGGATATTCAGAGCTCTCTGACACCGTTTTTGGGCAACCAACATTTTCTAGACTTTAGGGGGTCTAGGATGCCTGTAAACCCCTTTTTTGGGCCTCCAAAGTTTTCAACATTTTTGCAGCCTAAGATGCATTTTAAGGCCTTTTTGTGGGCTGCTAACATATTCTGAACTTTCAGCGGTGCAGGATGCATTTTTCGTGCCATAAATATTTTTTGGGAATTTCAGTGGTCTATGATGAGGGTTAATGCCCATTTCAGGCTGCACATGTTTTTGGGACATTCAGAGCTCTCTGGCACAGTTTTTGGGCCACCAATTTTTTCTGGACTTTAGGGGGTCTAGGATGACTGTAAACCCCTTTTTTGGGCCTCTAAAGTTTTCAACATTTTTGCAGCCTAAAATGCATATTAAGGCCTTTTTTGGGCTGCTAACATATTCTGAACTTTCAGTGGTGTAGAATGCATTTTTCGTGCCATAAATATTTTTGGGAATTTCAGTGGTCTAGGATGCGGGTTAATGCCCATTTCAGGCTGCAAATGTTTTTGGGATATTCAGAGCTCTCTGACACCGTTTTTGGGCAACCAACATTTTCTGGACTTTAGGGGGTCTAGGATGACTGTAAACCCCTTTTTTGGGCCCCCAAAGTTTTCAACATTTTTGCAGCCTAAGATGCATTTTAAGGCCTTTTTTTGGGCTGCTAACATGTTCTGAACTTTCAGCGGTGTAGGATGCATTTTTCGTGCCATGAATATTTTTGGGAATTTCAGTGGTCTAGGATGCGGTTTAATGCCCATTTCAGGCTGCAAATATGTTTGGGACATTCAGAGCTCTCTGACACCGTTTTTGGGCAACCAACATTTTCTGGACTTTAGGGGGTCTAGGATGCCTGTAAAACCCTTTTTTGGGCCTCCAAAGTTTTCAACATTTTTGCAGCCTAAGATGCATTTTAAGGCCTTTTTTTGGGCTGCTATCATATTCTGAACTTTCAGCGGTGCAGGATGCATTTTTCGTGCCATAAATATTTTTGGGGAATTTCAGTGGTCTAGGATGAGGGTTAATGCCCATTTCAGGCTGCAAATGTTTTTGGGACATTCAGAGCTCTCTGACACAGTTTTTGGGCCACCAACTTTTTCTGGACTTTAGGGGGTCTAGGATGACTGTAAACCCCTTTTTTGGGCCTCCAAAGTTTTCAACATTTTTGCAGCCTAAGATGCATTTTAAGGCCTTTTTGTGGGCTGCTAACATATTCTGAACTTTCAGCGGTGCAGGATGCATTTTTCGTGCCATAAATATTTTTGGGAATTTCAGTGGTCTAGGATGCGGGTTAATGCCCATTTCAGGCTGCAAATGTTTTTGGGATATTCAGAGCTCTCTGACACCGTTTTTGGGCAACCAACATTTTCTGGACTTTAGGGGGTCTAGGATGCCTGTAAAGCCCTTTTTTGGGCCCCCAAAGTTTTCAACATTTTTGCAGCCTAAGATGCATTTTAAGGCCTTTTTGTGGGCTGCTAACATATTCTGAACTTTCAGCGGTGCAGGATGCATTTTTGTGCCATAAATATTTTTTGGGAATTTCAGTGGTCTATGATGAGGGTTAATGCCCATTTCAGGCTGCAAATGTTTTTGGGATATTCAGAGCTCTCTGACACCGTTTTTGGGCAACCAACATTTTCTAGACTTTAGGGGGTCTAGGATGCCTGTAAACCCCTTTTTTGGGCCTCCAAAGTTTTCAACATTTTTGCAGCCGAAGATGCATTTTAAGGCCTTTTTGTGGGCTGCTAACATATTCTGAACTTTCAGCGGTGCAGGATGCATTTTTCGTGCCATAAATATTTTTTGGGAATTTCAGTGGTCTATGATGAGGGTTAATGCCCATTTCAGGCTGCAAATGTTTTTGGGACATTCAGAGCTCTCTGACACAGTTTTTGGGCCACCAATTTTTTCTGGACTTTAGGGGGTCTAGGATGACTGTAAACCCCTTTTTTGGGCCTCTAAAGTTTTCAACATTTTTGCAGCCTAAAATGCATATTAAGGCCTTTTTTGGGCTGCTAACATATTCTGAACTTTCAGTGGTGTAGAATGCATTTTTCGTGCCATAAATATTTTTGGGAATTTCAGTGGTCTAGGATGCGGGTTAATGCCCATTTCAGGCTGCAAATGTTTTTGGGATATTCAGAGCTCTCTGACACCGTTTTTGGGCAACCAACATTTTCTGGACTTTAGGGGGTCTAGGATCCCTGTAAACCCCTTTTTTGGGCCCCCAAAGTTTTCAACATTTTTGCAGCCTAAGATGCATTTTAAGGCCTTTTTTTGGGCTGCTAACATGTTCTGAACTTTCAGCGGTGCAGGATGCATATTTCGTCCCATAAATATTTTTGGGAATTTCAGTGGTCTAGGATGAGGGTTAATGCCCATTTCAGGCTGCAAATGTTTTTGGGACATTCAGAGCTCTCTGACACAGTTTTTGGGCCACCAACTTTTTCTGGACTTTAGGGGGTCTAGGATGACTGTAAACCCCTTTTTTGGGCCTCCAAAGTTTTCAACATTTTTGCAGCCTAAGATGCATTTTAAGGCCTTTTTTGGGCTGCTATCATATTCTGAACTTTCAGTGATGCAGGATGCATGTTATTTCCATAAATATTTTTGGGAATTTCAGTGGTCTAGGATGCGGGTTAATGCCCATTTCAGGCTGCAAATGTTTTTGGGATATTCAGAGCTCTCTGACACCGTTTTTGGGCAACCAACATTTTCTGGACTTTAGGGGGTCTAGGATGACTGTAAACCCCTTTTTTGGGCCCCCAAAGTTTTCAACATTTTTGCAGCCTAAGATGCATTTTAAGGCCTTTTTTTGGGCTGCTAACATGTTCTGAACTTTCAGCGGTGTAGGATGCATTTTTCGTGCCATGAATATTTTTGGGAATTTCAGTGGTCTAGGATGCGGTTTAATGCCCATTTCAGGCTGCAAATATGTTTGGGACATTCAGAGCTCTCTGACACCGTTTTTGGGCAACCAACATTTTCTGGACTTTAGGGGGTCTAGGATGCCTGTAAAACCCTTTTTTGGGCCTCCAAAGTTTTCAACATTTTTGCAGCCTAAGATGCATTTTAAGGCCTTTTTTTGGGCTGCTAACATATTCTGAACTTTCAGCGGTGCAGGATGCATTTTTCGTGCCATAAATATTTTTTGGGAATTTCAGTGGTCTAGGATGAGGGTTAATGCCCATTTCAGGCTGCAAATGTTTTTGGGACATTCAGAGCTCTCTGACACAGTTTTTGGGCCACCAACTTTTTCTGGACTTTAGGGGGTCTAGGATGACTGTAAACCCCTTTTTTGGGCCTCCAAAGTTTTCAACATTTTTGCAGCCTAAGATGCATTTTAAGGCCTTTTTTGGGCTGCTATCATATTCTGAACTTTCAGTGGTGCAGGATGCATGTTATTTCCATAAATATTTTTGGGAATTTCAGTGGTCTAGGATGCGGGTTAATGCCCATTTGAGGCTGCAAATGTTTTTGGGATATTCAGAGCTCTCTGACACCGTTTTTGGGCAACCAACATTTTCTGGACTTTAGGGGGTCTAGGATGCCTGTAAACCCCTTTTTTGGGCCCCCAAAGTTTTCAACATTTTTGCAGCCTAAGATGCATTTTAAGGCCTTTTTTTGGGCTGCTAACATGTTCTGAACTTTCAGCGGTGCAGGATGCATTTTTCGTGCCATAAATATTTTTGGGAATTTCAGTGGTCTAGGATGAGGGTTAATGCCCATTTCAGGCTGCAAATGTTTTTGGGACATTCACAGCTCTCTGACACAGTTTTTGGGCCACCAACTTTTTCTGGACTTTAGGGGGTCTAGGATGACTGTAAACCCCTTTTGTGGGCCTCTAAAGTTTTCAACATTTTTGCAGCCTAAAATGCACATTAAGGCCTTTTTTGGGCTGCTAACATATTCTGAACTTTCAGTGGTGTAGGATGCATTTTTCGTGCCATGAATATTTTTGGGAATTTCAGTGGTCTAGGATGAGGGTTAATGCCCATTTCAGGCTGCAAATGTTTTTGGGACATTCAGAGCTCTCTGACACAGTTTTTGGGCCACCAACTTTTTCTGGACTTTAGGGGGTCTAGGATGACTGTAAACCCCTTTTTTGGGCCTCCAAAGTTTTCAACATTTTTGCAGCCTAAGATGCATTTTAAGGCCTTTTTTGGGCTGCTATCATATTCTGAACTTTCAGTGGTGCAGGATGCATGTTATTTCCATAAATATTTTTGGGAATTTCAGTGGTCTAGGATGCGGGTTAATGCCCATTTCAGGCTGCAAATGTTGTTGGGATATTCAGAGCTCTCTGACACCGTTTTTGGGCAACCAACATTTTCTGGACTTTAGGGGGTCTAGGATGCCTGTAAACCCCTTTTTTGGGCCCCCAAAGTTTTCAACATTTTTGCAGCCTAAGATGCATTTTAAGGCCTTTTTTGGGCTGCTATCATATTCTGAACTTTCAGTGGTGCAGGATGCATGTTATTTCCATAAATATTTTTGGGAATTTCAGTGGTCTAGGATGCGGGTTAATGCCCATTTCAGGCTGCAAATGTTTTTTGGGATATTCAGAGCTCTCTGACACCGTTTTTGGGCAACCAACATTTTCTGGACTTTAGGGGGTCTAGGATGCCTGTAAACCCCTTTTTTGGGCCCCCAAAGTTTTCAACATTTTTGCAGCCTAAGATGCATTTTAAGGCCTTTTTTTGGGCTGCTAACATGTTCTGAACTTTCAGCGGTGCAGGATGCATTTTTCGTGCCATAAATATTTTTGGGAATTTCAGTGGTCTAGGATGAGGGTTAATGCCCATTTCAGGCTGCAAATGTTTTTGGGACATTCAGAGCTCTCTGACACAGTTTTTGGGCCACCAACTTTTTCTGGACTTTAGGGGGTCTAGGATGACTGTAAACCCCTTTTTTGGGCCTCTAAAGTTTTCAACATTTTTGCAGCCTAAAATGCATATTAAGGCCTTTTTTGGGCTGCTAACATATTCTGAACTTTCAGTGGTGTAGGATGCATTTTTCGTGCCATAAATATTTTTGGGAATTTCAGTGGTCTAGGATGAGGGTTAATGCCCATTTCAGGCTGCAAATGTTTTTGGGACATTCAGAGCTCTCTGACACAGTTTTTGGGCCACCAACTTTTTCTGGACTTTAGGGGGTCTAGGATGACTGTAAACCCCTTTTTTGGGCCTCCAAAGTTTTCAACATTTTTGCAGCCTAAGGTGCATTTTAAGGCCTTTTTTGGGCTGCTATCATATTCTGAACTTTCAGTGGTGCAGGATGCATGTTATTTCCATAAATATTTTTGGGAATTTCAGTGGTCTAGGATACGTGTTAATGCCCCTTATGGGCTACAAATGTTTTTGGGATATTCAGAGCTCTCTGACAGCGTTTTTGGGCATCCAACATTTTCTGGACTTTAGGGGGTCTAGGATGCCTGTAAACCCCTTTTTTGGGCCCCCAAAGTTTTCAACATTTTTGCAGCCTAAGATGCATTTTAAGGCCTTTTTTTGGGCTGCTAACATGTTCTGAACTTTCAGCGGTGCAGGATGCATATTTCGTCCCATAAATATTTTTGGGAATTTGAGTGGTCTAGGATGAGGGTTAATGCCCATTTCAGGCTGCAAATGTTTTTGGGACATTCAGAGCTCTCTGACACAGTTTTTGGGCCACCAACTTTTTCTGGACTTTAGGGGGTCTAGGATGACTGTAAACCCCTTTTTTGGGCCTCCAAAGTTTTCAACATTTTTGCAGCCTAAGATACATTTTAAGGCCTTTTTGTGGGCTGCTAACATATTCTGAACTTTCAGCGGTGCAGGATGCATTTTTCGTGCCATAAATATTTTTGGGAATTTCAGTGGTCTAGGATGAGGGTTAATGCCCATTTCAGGCTGCAAATGTTTTGGGACATTCAGAGCTCTCTGACACAGTTTTTGGGCCACCAACGTTTTCTGGACTTTAGGGGGTCTAGGATGACTGTAAACCTCTTTTTTGGGCCTCTAAAGTTTTCAACATTTTTGCAGCCTAAAATGCATATTAAGGCCTTTTTTGGGCTGCTAAAATATTCTGAACTTTCAGTGGTGTAGGATGCATTTTCCGTGCCATAAATATATTTGGGAATTTCAGTGGTCTAGGATGCGGGTTAATGCCCATTTCAGGCTGCAAATGTTTTTGGGATATTCAGAGCTCTCTGACACCGTTTTTGGGCCACCAACATTTTCTGGAATTTAGGGGGTCTAGGATGTCTGTAAACCCCTTTTTTGGGCCTCCAAAGTTTTCTACATTTTTACAGCCCTAAAATGCATGTTATGGCCTTTTTTGGGCTGCTAACATATTCTGAACTTTCAGCGGTGTAGGATGCGTTTTTCCTGCCATAAATATTTTTGGGAATTTCTGTGGTTAAGGATGAGGGTTAATGCCCATTTCAGGCTGCAAATGTTTTTGGGACATTCAGAGCTCTCTGACACAGTTTTTGGGCCACCAACTTTTTCTGGACTTTAGGGGGTCTAGGATGACTGTAAACCCCTTTTTTGGGCCCCCAAAGTTTTCAACATTTTTGCAGCCTAAGATGCATTTTAAGGCCTTTTTTGGGCTGCTATCATATTCTGAACTTTCAGTGGTGCAGGATGCATGTTATTTCCATAAATATTTTTGGGAATTTCAGTGGTCTAGGATGCGGGTTAATGCCCATTTCAGGCTGCAAATGTTTTTTGGGATATTCAGAGCTCTCTGACACCGTTTTTGGGCAACCAACATTTTCTGGACTTTAGGGGGTCTAGGATGCCTGTAAACCCCTTTTTTGGGCCCCCAAAGTTTTCAACATTTTTGCAGCCTAAAATGCATTTTAAGGCCTTTTTTTGGGCTGCTAACATGTTCTGAACTTTCAGCGGTGCAGGATGCATTTTTCGTGCCATAAATATTTTTGGGAATTTCAGTGGTCTAGGATGAGGGTTAATGCCCATTTCAGGCTGCAAATGTTTTTGGGACATTCAGAGCTCTCTGACACAGTTTTTGGGCCACCAACTTTTTCTGGACTTTAGGGGGTCTAGGATGACTGTAAACCCCTTTTTTGGGCCTCTAAAGTTTTCAACATTTTTGCAGCCTAAAATGCATATTAAGGCCTTTTTTGGGCTGCTAACATATTCTGAACTTTCAGTGGTGTAGGATGCATTTTTCGTGCCATAAATATTTTTGGGAATTTCAGTGGTCTAGGATGCGGGTTAATGCCCATTTCAGGCTGCAAATGTTTTTGGGATATTCAGAGCTCTCTGACACCGTTTTTGGGCAACCAACATTTTCTGGACTTTAGGGGGTCTAGGATGCCTGTAAAGCCCTTTTTTGGGCCCCCAAAGTTTTCAACATTTTTGCAGCCTAAGATGCATTTTAAGGCCTTTTTGTGGGCTGCTAACATATTCTGAACTTTCAGCGGTGCAGGATGCATTTTTGTGCCATAAATATTTTTTGGGAATTTCAGTGGTCTATGATGAGGGTTAATGCCCATTTCAGGCTGCAAATGTTTTTGGGATATTCAGAGCTCTCTGACACCGTTTTTGGGCAACCAACATTTTCTAGACTTTAGGGGGTCTAGGATGCCTGTAAACCCCTTTTTTGGGCCTCCAAAGTTTTCAACATTTTTGCAGCCTAAGATGCATTTTAAGGCCTTTTTGTGGGCTGCTAACATATTCTGAACTTTCAGCGGTGCAGGATGCATTTTTCGTGCCATAAATATTTTTTGGGAATTTCAGTGGTCTATGATGAGGGTTAATGCCCATTTCAGGCTGCACATGTTTTTGGGACATTCAGAGCTCTCTGGCACAGTTTTTGGGCCACCAATTTTTTCTGGACTTTAGGGGGTCTAGGATGACTGTAAACCCCTTTTTTGGGCCTCTAAAGTTTTCAACATTTTTGCAGCCTAAAATGCATTATAAGGCCTTTTTTGGGCTGCTAACATATTCTGAACTTTCAGTGGTGTAGAATGCATTTTTCGTGCCATAAATATTTTTGGGAATTTCAGTGGTCTAGGATGCGGGTTAATGCCCATTTCAGGCTGCAAATGTTTTTGGGATATTCAGAGCTCTCTGACACCGTTTTTGGGCAACCAACATTTTCTGGACTTTAGGGGGTCTAGGATGACTGTAAACCCCTTTTTTGGGCCCCCAAAGTTTTCAACATTTTTGCAGCCTAAGATGCATTTTAAGGCCTTTTTTTGGGCTGCTAACATGTTCTGAACTTTCAGCGGTGTAGGATGCATTTTTCGTGCCATGAATATTTTTGGGAATTTCAGTGGTCTAGGATGCGGTTTAATGCCCATTTCAGGCTGCAAATATGTTTGGGACATTCAGAGCTCTCTGACACCGTTTTTGGGCAACCAACATTTTCTGGACTTTAGGGGGTCTAGGATGCCTGTAAAACCCTTTTTTGGGCCTCCAAAGTTTTCAACATTTTTGCAGCCTAAGATGCATTTTAAGGCCTTTTTTTGGGCTGCTATCATATTCTGAACTTTCAGCGGTGCAGGATGCATTTTTCGTGCCATAAATATTTTTTGGGAATTTCAGTGGTCTAGGATGAGGGTTAATGCCCATTTCAGGCTGCAAATGTTTTTGGGACATTCAGAGCTCTCTGACACAGTTTTTGGGCCACCAACTTTTTCTGGACTTTAGGGGGTCTAGGATGACTGTAAACCCCTTTTTTGGGCCTCCAAAGTTTTCAACATTTTTGCAGCCTAAGATGCATTTTAAGGCCTTTTTTGGGCTGCTATCATATTCTGAACTTTCAGTGGTGCAGGATGCATGTTATTTCCATAAATATTTTTGGGAATTTCAGTGGTCTAGGATGCGGGTTAATGCCCATTTCAGGCTGCAAATGTTTTTGGGATATTCAGAGCTCTCTGACACCGTTTTTGGGCAACCAACATTTTCTGGACTTTAGGGGGTCTAGGATGCCTGTAAACCCCTTTTTTGGGCCCCCAAAGTTTTCAACATTTTTGCAGCCTAAGATGCATTTTAAGGCCTTTTTTTGGGCTGCTAACATGTTCTGAACTTTCAGCGGTGCAGGATGCATATTTCGTCCCATAAATATTTTTGGGAATTTGAGTGGTCTAGGATGAGGGTTAATGCCCATTTCAGGCTGCAAATGTTTTTGGGACATTCAGAGCTCTCTGACACAGTTTTTGGGCCACCAACTTTTTCTGGACTTTAGGGGGTCTAGGATGACTGTAAACCCCTTTTTTGGGCCTCCAAAGTTTTCAACATTTTTGCAGCCTAAGATGCATTTTAAGGCCTTTTTGTGGGCTGCTAACATATTCTGAACTTTCAGCGGTGCAGGATGCATTTTTCGTGCCATAAATATTTTTGGGAATTTCAGTGGTCTAGGATGCGGGTTAATGCCCATTTCAGGCTGCAAATGTTTTTGGGATATTCAGAGCTCTCTGACACCGTTTTTGGGCAACCAACGTTTTCTGGACTTTAGGGGGTCTAGGATGCCTGTAAAGCCCTTTTTTGGGCCCCCAAAGTTTTCAACATTTTTGCAGCCTAAGATGCATTTTAAGGCCTTTTTGTGGGCTGCTAACATATTCTGAACTTTCAGCGGTGCAGGATGCATTTTTGTGCCATAAATATTTTTTGGGAATTTCAGTGGTCTATGATGAGGGTTAATGCCCATTTCAGGCTGCAAATGTTTTTGGGATATTCAGAGCTCTCTGACACCGTTTTTGGGCAACCAACATTTTCTAGACTTTAGGGGGTCTAGGATGCCTGTAAACCCCTTTTTTGGGCCTCCAAAGTTTTCAACATTTTTGCAGCCGAAGATGCATTTTAAGGCCTTTTTGTGGGCTGCTAACATATTCTGAACTTTCAGCGGTGCAGGATGCATTTTTCGTGCCATAAATATTTTTTGGGAATTTCAGTGGTCTATGATGAGGGTTAATGCCCATTTCAGGCTGCAAATGTTTTTGGGACATTCAGAGCTCTCTGACACAGTTTTTGGGCCACCAATTTTTTCTGGACTTTAGGGGGTCTAGGATGACTGTAAACCCCTTTTTTGGGCCTCTAAAGTTTTCAACATTTTTGCAGCCTAAAATGCATATTAAGGCCTTTTTTGGGCTGCTAACATATTCTGAACTTTCAGTGGTGTAGAATGCATTTTTCGTGCCATAAATATTTTTGGGAATTTCAGTGGTCTAGGATGCGGGTTAATGCCCATTTCAGGCTGCAAATGTTTTTGGGATATTCAGAGCTCTCTGACACCGTTTTTGGGCAACCAACATTTTCTGGACTTTAGGGGGTCTAGGATCCCTGTAAACCCCTTTTTTGGGCCCCCAAAGTTTTCAACATTTTTGCAGCCTAAGATGCATTTTAAGGCCTTTTTTTGGGCTGCTAACATGTTCTGAACTTTCAGCGGTGCAGGATGCATATTTCGTCCCATAAATATTTTTGGGAATTTCAGTGGTCTAGGATGAGGGTTAATGCCCATTTCAGGCTGCAAATGTTTTTGGGACATTCAGAGCTCTCTGACACAGTTTTTGGGCCACCAACTTTTTCTGGACTTTAGGGGGTCTAGGATGACTGTAAACCCCTTTTTTGGGCCTCCAAAGTTTTCAACATTTTTGCAGCCTAAGATGCATTTTAAGGCCTTTTTTGGGCTGCTATCATATTCTGAACTTTCAGTGATGCAGGATGCATGTTATTTCCATAAATATTTTTGGGAATTTCAGTGGTCTAGGATGCGGGTTAATGCCCATTTCAGGCTGCAAATGTTTTTGGGATATTCAGAGCTCTCTGACACCGTTTTTGGGCAACCAACATTTTCTGGACTTTAGGGGGTCTAGGATGACTGTAAACCCCTTTTTTGGGCCCCCAAAGTTTTCAACATTTTTGCAGCCTAAGATGCATTTTAAGGCCTTTTTTTGGGCTGCTAACATGTTCTGAACTTTCAGCGGTGTAGGATGCATTTTTCGTGCCATGAATATTTTTGGGAATTTCAGTGGTCTAGGATGCGGTTTAATGCCCATTTCAGGCTGCAAATATGTTTGGGACATTCAGAGCTCTCTGACACCGTTTTTGGGCAACCAACATTTTCTGGACTTTAGGGGGTCTAGGATGCCTGTAAAACCCTTTTTTGGGCCTCCAAAGTTTTCAACATTTTTGCAGCCTAAGATGCATTTTAAGGCCTTTTTTTGGGCTGCTAACATATTCTGAACTTTCAGCGGTGCAGGATGCATTTTTCGTGCCATAAATATTTTTTGGGAATTTCAGTGGTCTAGGATGAGGGTTAATGCCCATTTCAGGCTGCAAATGTTTTTGGGACATTCAGAGCTCTCTGACACAGTTTTTGGGCCACCAACTTTTTCTGGACTTTAGGGGGTCTAGGATGACTGTAAACCCCTTTTTTGGGCCTCCAAAGTTTTCAACATTTTTGCAGCCTAAGATGCATTTTAAGGCCTTTTTTGGGCTGCTATCATATTCTGAACTTTCAGTGGTGCAGGATGCATGTTATTTCCATAAATATTTTTGGGAATTTCAGTGGTCTAGGATGCGGGTTAATGCCCATTTGAGGCTGCAAATGTTTTTGGGATATTCAGAGCTCTCTGACACCGTTTTTGGGCAACCAACATTTTCTGGACTTTAGGGGGTCTAGGATGCCTGTAAACCCCTTTTTTGGGCCCCCAAAGTTTTCAACATTTTTGCAGCCTAAGATGCATTTTAAGGCCTTTTTTTGGGCTGCTAACATGTTCTGAACTTTCAGCGGTGCAGGATGCATTTTTCGTGCCATAAATATTTTTGGGAATTTCAGTGGTCTAGGATGAGGGTTAATGCCCATTTCAGGCTGCAAATGTTTTTGGGACATTCACAGCTCTCTGACACAGTTTTTGGGCCACCAACTTTTTCTGGACTTTAGGGGGTCTAGGATGACTGTAAACCCCTTTTGTGGGCCTCTAAAGTTTTCAACATTTTTGCAGCCTAAAATGCACATTAAGGCCTTTTTTGGGCTGCTAACATATTCTGAACTTTCAGTGGTGTAGGATGCATTTTTCGTGCCATGAATATTTTTGGGAATTTCAGTGGTCTAGGATGAGGGTTAATGCCCATTTCAGGCTGCAAATGTTTTTGGGACATTCAGAGCTCTCTGACACAGTTTTTGGGCCACCAACTTTTTCTGGACTTTAGGGGGTCTAGGATGACTGTAAACCCCTTTTTTGGGCCTCCAAAGTTTTCAACATTTTTGCAGCCTAAGATGCATTTTAAGGCCTTTTTTGGGCTGCTATCATATTCTGAACTTTCAGTGGTGCAGGATGCATGTTATTTCCATAAATATTTTTGGGAATTTCAGTGGTCTAGGATGCGGGTTAATGCCCATTTCAGGCTGCAAATGTTGTTGGGATATTCAGAGCTCTCTGACACCGTTTTTGGGCAACCAACATTTTCTGGACTTTAGGGGGTCTAGGATGCCTGTAAACCCCTTTTTTGGGCCCCCAAAGTTTTCAACATTTTTGCAGCCTAAGATGCATTTTAAGGCCTTTTTTGGGCTGCTATCATATTCTGAACTTTCAGTGGTGCAGGATGCATGTTATTTCCATAAATATTTTTGGGAATTTCAGTGGTCTAGGATGCGGGTTAATGCCCATTTCAGGCTGCAAATGTTTTTTGGGATATTCAGAGCTCTCTGACACCGTTTTTGGGCAACCAACATTTTCTGGACTTTAGGGGGTCTAGGATGCCTGTAAACCCCTTTTTTGGGCCCCCAAAGTTTTCAACATTTTTGCAGCCTAAGATGCATTTTAAGGCCTTTTTTTGGGCTGCTAACATGTTCTGAACTTTCAGCGGTGCAGGATGCATTTTTCGTGCCATAAATATTTTTGGGAATTTCAGTGGTCTAGGATGAGGGTTAATGCCCATTTCAGGCTGCAAATGTTTTTGGGACATTCAGAGCTCTCTGACACAGTTTTTGGGCCACCAACTTTTTCTGGACTTTAGGGGGTCTAGGATGACTGTAAACCCCTTTTTTGGGCCTCTAAAGTTTTCAACATTTTTGCAGCCTAAAATGCATATTAAGGCCTTTTTTGGGCTGCTAACATATTCTGAACTTTCAGTGGTGTAGGATGCATTTTTCGTGCCATAAATATTTTTGGGAATTTCAGTGGTCTAGGATGAGGGTTAATGCCCATTTCAGGCTGCAAATGTTTTTGGGACATTCAGAGCTCTCTGACACAGTTTTTGGGCCACCAACTTTTTCTGGACTTTAGGGGGTCTAGGATGACTGTAAACCCCTTTTTTGGGCCTCCAAAGTTTTCAACATTTTTGCAGCCTAAGGTGCATTTTAAGGCCTTTTTTGGGCTGCTATCATATTCTGAACTTTCAGTGGTGCAGGATGCATGTTATTTCCATAAATATTTTTGGGAATTTCAGTGGTCTAGGATACGTGTTAATGCCCCTTATGGGCTACAAATGTTTTTGGGATATTCAGAGCTCTCTGACACCGTTTTTGGGCATCCAACATTTTCTGGACTTTAGGGGGTCTAGGATGCCTGTAAACCCCTTTTTTGGGCCCCCAAAGTTTTCAACATTTTTGCAGCCTAAGATGCATTTTAAGGCCTTTTTTTGGGCTGCTAACATGTTCTGAACTTTCAGCGGTGCAGGATGCATATTTCGTCCCATAAATATTTTTGGGAATTTGAGTGGTCTAGGATGAGGGTTAATGCCCATTTCAGGCTGCAAATGTTTTTGGGACATTCAGAGCTCTCTGACACAGTTTTTGGGCCACCAACTTTTTCTGGACTTTAGGGGGTCTAGGATGACTGTAAACCCCTTTTTTGGGCCTCCAAAGTTTTCAACATTTTTGCAGCCTAAGATACATTTTAAGGCCTTTTTGTGGGCTGCTAACATATTCTGAACTTTCAGCGGTGCAGGATGCATTTTTCGTGCCATAAATATTTTTGGGAATTTCAGTGGTCTAGGATGAGGGTTAATGCCCATTTCAGGCTGCAAATGTTTTGGGACATTCAGAGCTCTCTGACACAGTTTTTGGGCCACCAACGTTTTCTGGACTTTAGGGGGTCTAGGATGACTGTAAACCTCTTTTTTGGGCCTCTAAAGTTTTCAACATTTTTGCAGCCTAAAATGCATATTAAGGCCTTTTTTGGGCTGCTAAAATATTCTGAACTTTCAGTGGTGTAGGATGCATTTTCCGTGCCATAAATATATTTGGGAATTTCAGTGGTCTAGGATGCGGGTTAATGCCCATTTCAGGCTGCAAATGTTTTTGGGATATTCAGAGCTCTCTGACACCGTTTTTGGGCCACCAACATTTTCTGGAATTTAGGGGGTCTAGGATGTCTGTAAACCCCTTTTTTGGGCCTCCAAAGTTTTCTACATTTTTACAGCCCTAAAATGCATGTTATGGCCTTTTTTGGGCTGCTAACATATTCTGAACTTTCAGCGGTGTAGGATGCGTTTTTCCTGCCATAAATATTTTTGGGAATTTCTGTGGTTAAGGATGAGGGTTAATGCCCATTTCAGGCTGCAAATGTTTTTGGGACATTCAGAGCTCTCTGACACAGTTTTTGGGCCACCAACTTTTTCTGGACTTTAGGGGGTCTAGGATGACTGTAAACCCCTTTTTTGGGCCCCCAAAGTTTTCAACATTTTTGCAGCCTAAGATGCATTTTAAGGCCTTTTTTGGGCTGCTATCATATTCTGAACTTTCAGTGGTGCAGGATGCATGTTATTTCCATAAATATTTTTGGGAATTTCAGTGGTCTAGGATGCGGGTTAATGCCCATTTCAGGCTGCAAATGTTTTTTGGGATATTCAGAGCTCTCTGACACCGTTTTTGGGCAACCAACATTTTCTGGACTTTAGGGGGTCTAGGATGCCTGTAAACCCCTTTTTTGGGCCCCCAAAGTTTTCAACATTTTTGCAGCCTAAAATGCATTTTAAGGCCTTTTTTTGGGCTGCTAACATGTTCTGAACTTTCAGCGGTGCAGGATGCATTTTTCGTGCCATAAATATTTTTGGGAATTTCAGTGGTCTAGGATGAGGGTTAATGCCCATTTCAGGCTGCAAATGTTTTTGGGACATTCAGAGCTCTCTGACACAGTTTTTGGGCCACCAACTTTTTCTGGACTTTAGGGGGTCTAGGATGACTGTAAACCCCTTTTTTGGGCCTCTAAAGTTTTCAACATTTTTGCAGCCTAAAATGCATATTAAGGCCTTTTTTGGGCTGCTAACATATTCTGAACTTTCAGTGGTGTAGGATGCATTTTTCGTGCCATAAATATTTTTGGGAATTTCAGTGGTCTAGGATGCGGGTTAATGCCCATTTCAGGCTGCAAATGTTTTTGGGATATTCAGAGCTCTCTGACACCGTTTTTGGGCAACCAACATTTTCTGGACTTTAGGGGGTCTAGGATGCCTGTAAAGCCCTTTTTTGGGCCCCCAAAGTTTTCAACATTTTTGCAGCCTAAGATGCATTTTAAGGCCTTTTTGTGGGCTGCTAACATATTCTGAACTTTCAGCGGTGCAGGATGCATTTTTGTGCCATAAATATTTTTTGGGAATTTCAGTGGTCTATGATGAGGGTTAATGCCCATTTCAGGCTGCAAATGTTTTTGGGATATTCAGAGCTCTCTGACACCGTTTTTGGGCAACCAACATTTTCTAGACTTTAGGGGGTCTAGGATGCCTGTAAACCCCTTTTTTGGGCCTCCAAAGTTTTCAACATTTTTGCAGCCTAAGATGCATTTTAAGGCCTTTTTGTGGGCTGCTAACATATTCTGAACTTTCAGCGGTGCAGGATGCATTTTTCGTGCCATAAATATTTTTTGGGAATTTCAGTGGTCTATGATGAGGGTTAATGCCCATTTCAGGCTGCACATGTTTTTGGGACATTCAGAGCTCTCTGGCACAGTTTTTGGGCCACCAATTTTTTCTGGACTTTAGGGGGTCTAGGATGACTGTAAACCCCTTTTTTGGGCCTCTAAAGTTTTCAACATTTTTGCAGCCTAAAATGCATATTAAGGCCTTTTTTGGGCTGCTAACATATTCTGAACTTTCAGTGGTGTAGAATGCATTTTTCGTGCCATAAATATTTTTGGGAATTTCAGTGGTCTAGGATGCGGGTTAATGCCCATTTCAGGCTGCAAATGTTTTTGGGATATTCAGAGCTCTCTGACACCGTTTTTGGGCAACCAACATTTTCTGGACTTTAGGGGGTCTAGGATGACTGTAAACCCCTTTTTTGGGCCCCCAAAGTTTTCAACATTTTTGCAGCCTAAGATGCATTTTAAGGCCTTTTTTTGGGCTGCTAACATGTTCTGAACTTTCAGCGGTGTAGGATGCATTTTTCGTGCCATGAATATTTTTGGGAATTTCAGTGGTCTAGGATGCGGTTTAATGCCCATTTCAGGCTGCAAATATGTTTGGGACATTCAGAGCTCTCTGACACCGTTTTTGGGCAACCAACATTTTCTGGACTTTAGGGGGTCTAGGATGCCTGTAAAACCCTTTTTTGGGCCTCCAAAGTTTTCAACATTTTTGCAGCCTAAGATGCATTTTAAGGCCTTTTTTTGGGCTGCTATCATATTCTGAACTTTCAGCGGTGCAGGATGCATTTTTCGTGCCATAAATATTTTTTGGGAATTTCAGTGGTCTAGGATGAGGGTTAATGCCCATTTCAGGCTGCAAATGTTTTTGGGACATTCAGAGCTCTCTGACACAGTTTTTGGGCCACCAACTTTTTCTGGACTTTAGGGGGTCTAGGATGACTGTAAACCCCTTTTTTGGGCCTCCAAAGTTTTCAACATTTTTGCAGCCTAAGATGCATTTTAAGGCCTTTTTTGGGCTGCTATCATATTCTGAACTTTCAGTGGTGCAGGATGCATGTTATTTCCATAAATATTTTTGGGAATTTCAGTGGTCTAGGATGCGGGTTAATGCCCATTTCAGGCTGCAAATGTTTTTGGGATATTCAGAGCTCTCTGACACCGTTTTTGGGCAACCAACATTTTCTGGACTTTAGGGGGTCTAGGATGCCTGTAAACCCCTTTTTTGGGCCCCCAAAGTTTTCAACATTTTTGCAGCCTAAGATGCATTTTAAGGCCTTTTTTTGGGCTGCTAACATGTTCTGAACTTTCAGCGGTGCAGGATGCATATTTCGTCCCATAAATATTTTTGGGAATTTGAGTGGTCTAGGATGAGGGTTAATGCCCATTTCAGGCTGCAAATGTTTTTGGGACATTCAGAGCTCTCTGACACAGTTTTTGGGCCACCAACTTTTTCTGGACTTTAGGGGGTCTAGGATGACTGTAAACCCCTTTTTTGGGCCTCCAAAGTTTTCAACATTTTTGCAGCCTAAGATGCATTTTAAGGCCTTTTTGTGGGCTGCTAACATATTCTGAACTTTCAGCGGTGCAGGATGCATTTTTCGTGCCATAAATATTTTTGGGAATTTCAGTGGTCTAGGATGAGGGTTAATGCCCATTTCAGGCTGCAAATGTTTTGGGACATTCAGAGCTCTCTGACACCGTTTTTGGGCCACCAACGTTTTCTGGACTTTAGGGGGTCTAGGATGACTGTAAACCTCTTTTTTGGGCCTCTAAAGTTTTCAACATTTTTGCAGCCTAAAATGCATATTAAGGCCTTTTTTGGGCTGCTAAAATATTCTGAACTTTCAGTGGTGTAGGATGCATTTTCCGTGCCATGAATATATTTGGGAATTTCAGTGGTCTAGGATGCGGGTTAATGCCCATTTCAGGCTGCAAATGTTTTTGGGATATTCAGAGCTCTCTGACACCGTTTTTGGGCCACCAACATTTTCTGGAATTTAGGGGGTCTAGGATGTCTGTAAACCCCTTTTTTGGGCCTCCAAAGTTTTCTACATTTTTGCAGCCCTAAGATGCATGTTATGGCCTTTTTTGGGCTGCTAACATATTCTGAACTTTCAGCGGTGTAGGATGCGTTTTTCCTGCCATAAATATTTTTGGGAATTTCTGTGGTTAAGGATGAGGGTTAATGCCCATTTCAGGCTGCAAATGTTTTTGGGACATTCAGAGCTCTCTGACACAGTTTTTGGGCCACCAACTTTTTCTGGACTTTAGGGGGTCTAGGATGACTGTAAACCCCTTTTTTGGGCCCCCAAAGTTTTCAACATTTTTGCAGCCTAAGATGCATTTTAAGGCCTTTTTTTGGGCTGCTAACATGTTCTGAACTTTCAGCGGTGCAGGATGCATTTTTCGTGCCATAAATATTTTTGGGAATTTCAGTGGTCTAGGATGAGGGTTAATGCCCATTTCAGGCTGCAAATGTTTTTGGGACATTCAGAGCTCTCTGACACAGTTTTTGGGCCACCAACTTTTTCTGGACTTTAGGGGGTCTAGGATGACTGTAAACCCCTTTTTTGGGCCTCTAAAGTTTTCAACATTTTTGCAGCCTAAAATGCATATTAAGGCCTTTTTTGGGCTGCTAACATATTCTGAACTTTCAGCGGTGCAGGATGCATTTTTCGTGCCATAAATATTTTTTGGGAATTTCAGTGGTCTAGGATGAGGGTTAATGCCCATTTCAGGCTGCAAATGTTTTTGGGACATTCAGAGCTCTCTGACACAGTTTTTGGGCCACCAACTTTTTTTGGACTTTAGGGGGTCTAGGATGACTGTAAACCCCTTTTTTGGGCCTCCAAAGTTTTCAACATTTTTGCAGCCTAAGATGCATTTTAAGGCCTTTTTTGGGCTGCTATCATATTCTGAACTTTCAGTGGTGCAGGATGCATGTTATTTCCATAAATATTTTTGGGAATTTCAGTGGTCTAGGATGCGGGTTAATGCCCATTTCAGGCTGCAAATGTTTTTGGGATATTCAGAGCTCTCTGACACCGTTTTTGGGCAACCAACATTTTCTGGACTTTAGGGGGTCTAGGATGCCTGTAAACCCCTTTTTTGGGCCCCCAAAGTTTTCAACATTTTTGCAGCCTAAGATGCATTTTAAGGCCTTTTTTTGGGCTGCTAACATGTTCTGAACTTTCAGCGGTGCAGGATGCATATTTCGTCCCATAAATATTTTTGGGAATTTGAGTGGTCTAGGATGAGGGTTAATGCCCATTTCAGGCTGCAAATGTTTTTGGGACATTCAGAGCTCTCTGACACAGTTTTTGGGCCACCAACTTTTTCTGGACTTTAGGGGGTCTAGGATGACTGTAAACCCCTTTTTTGGGCCTCCAAAGTTTTCAACATTTTTGCAGCCTAAGATGCATTTTAAGGCCTTTTTGTGGGCTGCTAACATATTCTGAACTTTCAGCGGTGCAGGATGCATTTTTCGTGCCATAAATATTTTTGGGAATTTCAGTGGTCTAGGATGAGGGTTAATGCCCATTTCAGGCTGCAAATGTTTTGGGACATTCAGAGCTCTCTGACACAGTTTTTGGGCCACCAACGTTTTCTGGACTTTAGGGGGTCTAGGATGACTGTAAACCTCTTTTTTGGGCCTCTAAAGTTTTCAACATTTTTGCAGCCTAAAATGCATATTAAGGCCTTTTTTGGGCTGCTAAAATATTCTGAACTTTCAGTGGTGTAGGATGCATTTTCCGTGCCATAAATATATTTGGGAATTTCAGTGGTCTAGGATGCGGGTTAATGCCCATTTCAGGCTGCAAATGTTTTTGGGATATTCAGAGCTCTCTGACACCGTTTTTGGGCCACCAACATTTTCTGGAATTTAGGGGGTCTAGGATGTCTGTAAACCCCTTTTTTGGGCCTCCAAAGTTTTCTACATTTTTGCAGCCCTAAGATGCATGTTATGGCCTTTTTTGGGCTGCTAACATATTCTGAACTTTCAGCGGTGTAGGATGCGTTTTTCCTGCCATAAATATTTTTGGGAATTTCTGTGGTTAAGGATGAGGGTTAATGCCCATTTCAGGCTGCAAATGTTTTTGGGACATTCAGAGCTCTCTGACACAGTTTTTGGGCCACCAACTTTTTCTGGACTTTAGGGGGTCTAGGATGACTGTAAACCCCTTTTTTGGGCCCCCAAAGTTTTCAACATTTTTGCAGCCTAAGATGCATTTTAAGGCCTTTTTTGGGCTGCTATCATATTCTGAACTTTCAGTGGTGCAGGATGCATGTTATTTCCATAAATATTTTTGGGAATTTCAGTGGTCTAGGATGCGGGTTAATGCCCATTTCAGGCTGCAAATGTTTTTTGGGATATTCAGAGCTCTCTGACACCGTTTTTGGGCAACCAACATTTTCTGGACTTTAGGGGGTCTAGGATGCCTGTAAACCCCTTTTTTGGGCCCCCAAAGTTTTCAACATTTTTGCAGCCTAAGATGCATTTTAAGGCCTTTTTTTGGGCTGCTAACATGTTCTGAACTTTCAGCGGTGCAGGATGCATTTTTCGTGCCATAAATATTTTTGGGAATTTCAGTGGTCTAGGATGAGGGTTAATGCCCATTTCAGGCTGCAAATGTTTTTGGGACATTCAGAGCTCTCTGACACAGTTTTTGGGCCACCAACTTTTTCTGGACTTTAGGGGGTCTAGGATGACTGTAAACCCCTTTTTTGGGCCTCTAAAGTTTTCAACATTTTTGCAGCCTAAAATGCATATTAAGGCCTTTTTTGGGCTGCTAACATATTCTGAACTTTCAGTGGTGTAGGATGCATTTTTCGTGCCATAAATATTTTTGGGAATTTCAGTGGTCTAGGATGCGGGTTAATGCCCATTTCAGGCTGCAAATGTTTTTGGGATATTCAGAGCTCTCTGACACCGTTTTTGGGCAACCAACATTTTCTGGACTTTAGGGGGTCTAGGATGCCTGTAAAGCCCTTTTTTGGGCCCCCAAAGTTTTCAACATTTTTGCAGCCTAAGATGCATTTTAAGGCCTTTTTGTGGGCTGCTAACATATTCTGAACTTTCAGCGGTGCAGGATGCATTTTTGTGCCATAAATATTTTTTGGGAATTTCAGTGGTCTATGATGAGGGTTAATGCCCATTTCAGGCTGCAAATGTTTTTGGGATATTCAGAGCTCTCTGACACCGTTTTTGGGCAACCAACATTTTCTGGACTTTAGGGGGTCTAGGATGCCTGTAAAGCCCTTTTTTGGGCCCCCAAAGTTTTCAACATTTTTGCAGCCTAAGATGCATTTTAAGGCCTTTTTGTGGGCTGCTAACATATTCTGAACTTTCAGCGGTGCAGGATGCATTTTTGTGCCATAAATATTTTTTGGGAATTTCAGTGGTCTATGATGAGGGTTAATGCCCATTTCAGGCTGCAAATGTTTTTGGGATATTCAGAGCTCTCTGACACCGTTTTTGGGCAACCAACATTTTCTAGACTTTAGGGGGTCTAGGATGCCTGTAAACCCCTTTTTTGGGCCTCCAAAGTTTTCAACATTTTTGCAGCCGAAGATGCATTTTAAGGCCTTTTTGTGGGCTGCTAACATATTCTGAACTTTCAGCGGTGCAGGATGCATTTTTCGTGCCATAAATATTTTTTGGGAATTTCAGTGGTCTATGATGAGGGTTAATGCCCATTTCAGGCTGCAAATGTTTTTGGGACATTCAGAGCTCTCTGACACAGTTTTTGGGCCACCAATTTTTTCTGGACTTTAGGGGGTCTAGGATGACTGTAAACCCCTTTTTTGGGCCTCTAAAGTTTTCAACATTTTTGCAGCCTAAAATGCATATTAAGGCCTTTTTTGGGCTGCTAACATATTCTGAACTTTCAGTGGTGTAGAATGCATTTTTCGTGCCATAAATATTTTTGGGAATTTCAGTGGTCTAGGATGCGGGTTAATGCCCATTTCAGGCTGCAAATGTTTTTGGGATATTCAGAGCTCTCTGACACCGTTTTTGGGCAACCAACATTTTCTGGACTTTAGGGGGTCTAGGATCCCTGTAAACCCCTTTTTTGGGCCCCCAAAGTTTTCAACATTTTTGCAGCCTAAGATGCATTTTAAGGCCTTTTTTTGGGCTGCTAACATGTTCTGAACTTTCAGCGGTGCAGGATGCATATTTCGTCCCATAAATATTTTTGGGAATTTCAGTGGTCTAGGATGAGGGTTAATGCCCATTTCAGGCTGCAAATGTTTTTGGGACATTCAGAGCTCTCTGACACAGTTTTTGGGCCACCAACTTTTTCTGGACTTTAGGGGGTCTAGGATGACTGTAAACCCCTTTTTTGGGCCTCCAAAGTTTTCAACATTTTTGCAGCCTAAGATGCATTTTAAGGCCTTTTTTGGGCTGCTATCATATTCTGAACTTTCAGTGATGCAGGATGCATGTTATTTCCATAAATATTTTTGGGAATTTCAGTGGTCTAGGATGCGGGTTAATGCCCATTTCAGGCTGCAAATGTTTTTGGGATATTCAGAGCTCTCTGACACCGTTTTTGGGCAACCAACATTTTCTGGACTTTAGGGGGTCTAGGATGACTGTAAACCCCTTTTTTGGGCCCCCAAAGTTTTCAACATTTTTGCAGCCTAAGATGCATTTTAAGGCCTTTTTTTGGGCTGCTAACATGTTCTGAACTTTCAGCGGTGTAGGATGCATTTTTCGTGCCATGAATATTTTTGGGAATTTCAGTGGTCTAGGATGCGGTTTAATGCCCATTTCAGGCTGCAAATATGTTTGGGACATTCAGAGCTCTCTGACACCGTTTTTGGGCAACCAACATTTTCTGGACTTTAGGGGGTCTAGGATGCCTGTAAAACCCTTTTTTGGGCCTCCAAAGTTTTCAACATTTTTGCAGCCTAAGATGCATTTTAAGGCCTTTTTTTGGGCTGCTAACATATTCTGAACTTTCAGCGGTGCAGGATGCATTTTTCGTGCCATAAATATTTTTTGGGAATTTCAGTGGTCTAGGATGAGGGTTAATGCCCATTTCAGGCTGCAAATGTTTTTGGGACATTCAGAGCTCTCTGACACAGTTTTTGGGCCACCAACTTTTTCTGGACTTTAGGGGGTCTAGGATGACTGTAAACCCCTTTTTTGGGCCTCCAAAGTTTTCAACATTTTTGCAGCCTAAGATGCATTTTAAGGCCTTTTTTGGGCTGCTATCATATTCTGAACTTTCAGTGGTGCAGGATGCATGTTATTTCCATAAATATTTTTGGGAATTTCAGTGGTCTAGGATGCGGGTTAATGCCCATTTCAGGCTGCAAATGTTTTTGGGATATTCAGAGCTCTCTGACACCGTTTTTGGGCAACCAACATTTTCTGGACTTTAGGGGGTCTAGGATGCCTGTAAACCCCTTTTTTGGGCCCCCAAAGTTTTCAACATTTTTGCAGCCTAAGATGCATTTTAAGGCCTTTTTTTGGGCTGCTAACATGTTCTGAACTTTCAGCGGTGCAGGATGCATTTTTCGTGCCATAAATATTTTTGGGAATTTCAGTGGTCTAGGATGAGGGTTAATGCCCATTTCAGGCTGCAAATGTTTTTGGGACATTCACAGCTCTCTGACACAGTTTTTGGGCCACCAACTTTTTCTGGACTTTAGGGGGTCTAGGATGACTGTAAACCCCTTTTGTGGGCCTCTAAAGTTTTCAACATTTTTGCAGCCTAAAATGCACATTAAGGCCTTTTTTGGGCTGCTAACATATTCTGAACTTTCAGTGGTGTAGGATGCATTTTTCGTGCCATGAATATTTTTGGGAATTTCAGTGGTCTAGGATGAGGGTTAATGCCCATTTCAGGCTGCAAATGTTTTTGGGACATTCAGAGCTCTCTGACACAGTTTTTGGGCCACCAACTTTTTCTGGACTTTAGGGGGTCTAGGATGACTGTAAACCCCTTTTTTGGGCCTCCAAAGTTTTCAACATTTTTGCAGCCTAAGATGCATTTTAAGGCCTTTTTTGGGCTGCTATCATATTCTGAACTTTCAGTGGTGCAGGATGCATGTTATTTCCATAAATATTTTTGGGAATTTCAGTGGTCTAGGATGCGGGTTAATGCCCATTTCAGGCTGCAAATGTTTTTGGGATATTCAGAGCTCTCTGACACCGTTTTTGGGCAACCAACATTTTCTGGACTTTAGGGGGTCTAGGATGCCTGTAAACCCCTTTTTTGGGCCCCCAAAGTTTTCAACATTTTTGCAGCCTAAGATGCATTTTAAGGCCTTTTTTGGGCTGCTATCATATTCTGAACTTTCAGTGGTGCAGGATGCATGTTATTTCCATAAATATTTTTGGGAATTTCAGTGGTCTAGGATGCGGGTTAATGCCCATTTCAGGCTGCAAATGTTTTTTGGGATATTCAGAGCTCTCTGACACCGTTTTTGGGCAACCAACATTTTCTGGACTTTAGGGGGTCTAGGATGCCTGTAAACCCCTTTTTTGGGCCCCCAAAGTTTTCAACATTTTTGCAGCCTAAGATGCATTTTAAGGCCTTTTTTTGGGCTGCTAACATGTTCTGAACTTTCAGCGGTGCAGGATGCATTTTTCGTGCCATAAATATTTTTGGGAATTTCAGTGGTCTAGGATGAGGGTTAATGCCCATTTCAGGCTGCAAATGTTTTTGGGACATTCAAAGCTCTCTGACACAGTTTTTGGGCCACCAACTTTTTCTGGACTTTAGGGGGTCTAGGATGACTGTAAACCCCTTTTTTGGGCCTCTAAAGTTTTCAACATTTTTGCAGCCTAAAATGCATATTAAGGCCTTTTTTGGGCTGCTAACATATTCTGAACTTTCAGTGGTGTAGGATGCATTTTTCGTGCCATAAATATTTTTGGGAATTTCAGTGGTCTAGGATGAGGGTTAATGCCCATTTCAGGCTGCAAATGTTTTTGGGACATTCAGAGCTCTCTGACACAGTTTTTGGGCCACCAACTTTTTCTGGACTTTAGGGGGTCTAGGATGACTGTAAACCCCTTTTTTGGGCCTCCAAAGTTTTCAACATTTTTGCAGCCTAAGGTGCATTTTAAGGCCTTTTTTGGGCTGCTATCATATTCTGAACTTTCAGTGGTGCAGGATGCATGTTATTTCCATAAATATTTTTGGGAATTTCAGTGGTCTAGGATACGTGTTAATGCCCCTTATGGGCTACAAATGTTTTTGGGACATTCAGAGCTCTCTGACACCGTTTTTGGGCAACCAACATTTTCTGGACTTTAGGGGGTCTAGGATGCCTGTAAAACCCTTTTTTGGGCCTCCAAAGTTTTCAACATTTTTGCAGCCTAAGATGCATTTTAAGGCCTTTTTTTGGGCTGCTAACATATTCTGAACTTTCAGCGGTGCAGGATGCATTTTTCGTGCCATAAATATTTTTTGGGAATTTCAGTGGTCTAGGATGAGGGTTAATGCCCATTTCAGGCTGCAAATGTTTTTGGGACATTCAGAGCTCTCTGACACAGTTTTTGGGCCACCAACTTTTTCTGGACTTTAGGGGGTCTAGGATGACTGTAAACCCCTTTTTTGGGCCTCCAAAGTTTTCAACATTTTTGCAGCCTAAGATGCATTTTAAGGCCTTTTTTGGGCTGCTATCATATTCTGAACTTTCAGTGGTGCAGGATGCATGTTATTTCCATAAATATTTTTGGGAATTTCAGTGGTCTAGGATGCGGGTTAATGCCCATTTCAGGCTGCAAATGTTTTTGGGATATTCAGAGCTCTCTGACACCGTTTTTGGGCAACCAACATTTTCTGGACTTTAGGGGGTCTAGGATGCCTGTAAACCCCTTTTTTGGGCCCCCAAAGTTTTCAACATTTTTGCAGCCTAAGATGCATTTTAAGGCCTTTTTTTGGGCTGCTAACATGTTCTGAACTTTCAGCGGTGCAGGATGCATTTTTCGTGCCATAAATATTTTTGGGAATTTCAGTGGTCTAGGATGAGGGTTAATGCCCATTTCAGGCTGCAAATGTTTTTGGGACATTCACAGCTCTCTGACACAGTTTTTGGGCCACCAACTTTTTCTGGACTTTAGGGGGTCTAGGATGACTGTAAACCCCTTTTGTGGGCCTCTAAAGCTTTCAACATTTTTGCAGCCTAAAATGCACATTAAGGCCTTTTTTGGGCTGCTAACATATTCTGAACTTTCAGTGGTGTAGGATGCATTTTTCGTGCCATGAATATTTTTGGGAATTTCAGTGGTCTAGGATGAGGGTTAATGCCCATTTCAGGTTGCAAATGTTTTTGGGACATTCAGAGCTCTCTGACACAGTTTTTGGGCCACCAACTTTTTCTGGACTTTAGGGGGTCTAGGATGACTGTAAACCCCTTTTTTGGGCCTCCAAAGTTTTCAACATTTTTGCAGCCTAAGATGCATTTTAAGGCCTTTTTTGGGCTGCTATCATATTCTGAACTTTCAGTGGTGCAGGATGCATGTTATTTCCATAAATATTTTTGGGAATTTCAGTGGTCTAGGATGCGGGTTAATGCCCATTTCAGGCTGCAAATGTTTTTGGGATATTCAGAGCTCTCTGACACCGTTTTTGGGCAACCAACATTTTCTGGACTTTAGGGGGTCTAGGATGCCTGTAAACCCCTTTTTTGGGCCCCCAAAGTTTTCAACATTTTTGCAGCCTAAGATGCATTTTAAGGCCTTTTTTGGGCTGCTATCATATTCTGAACTTTCAGTGGTGCAGGATGCATGTTATTTCCATAAATATTTTTGGGAATTTCAGTGGTCTAGGATGCGGGTTAATGCCCATTTCAGGCTGCAAATGTTTTTTGGGATATTCAGAGCTCTCTGACACCGTTTTTGGGCAACCAACATTTTCTGGACTTTAGGGGGTCTAGGATGCCTGTAAACCCCTTTTTTGGGCCCCCAAAGTTTTCAACATTTTTGCAGCCTAAGATGCATTTTAAGGCCTTTTTTTGGGCTGCTAACATGTTCTGAACTTTCAGCGGTGCAGGATGCATTTTTCGTGCCATAAATATTTTTGGGAATTTCAGTGGTCTAGGATGAGGGTTAATGCCCATTTCAGGCTGCAAATGTTTTTGGGACATTCAGAGCTCTCTGACACAGTTTTTGGGCCACCAACTTTTTCTGGACTTTAGGGGGTCTAGGATGACTGTAAACCCCTTTTTTGGGCCTCTAAAGTTTTCAACATTTTTGCAGCCTAAAATGCATATTAAGGCCTTTTTTGGGCTGCTAACATATTCTGAACTTTCAGTGGTGTAGGATGCATTTTTCGTGCCATAAATATTTTTGGGAATTTCAGTGGTCTAGGATGAGGGTTAATGCCCATTTCAGGCTGCAAATGTTTTTGGGACATTCAGAGCTCTCTGACACAGTTTTTGGGCCACCAACTTTTTCTGGACTTTAGGGGGTCTAGGATGACTGTAAACCCCTTTTTTGGGCCTCCAAAGTTTTCAACATTTTTGCAGCCTAAGGTGCATTTTAAGGCCTTTTTTGGGCTGCTATCATATTCTGAACTTTCAGTGGTGCAGGATGCATGTTATTTCCATAAATATTTTTGGGAATTTCAGTGGTCTAGGATACGTGTTAATGCCCCTTATGGGCTACAAATGTTTTTGGGATATTCAGAGCTCTCTGACACCGTTTTTGGGCATCCAACATTTTCTGGACTTTAGGGGGTCTAGGATGCCTGTAAACCCCTTTTTTGGGCCCCCAAAGTTTTCAACATTTTTGCAGCCTAAGATGCATTTTAAGGCCTTTTTTTGGGCTGCTAACATGTTCTGAACTTTCAGCGGTGCAGGATGCATATTTCGTCCCATAAATATTTTTGGGAATTTGAGTGGTCTAGGATGAGGGTTAATGCCCATTTCAGGCTGCAAATGTTTTTGGGACATTCAGAGCTCTCTGACACAGTTTTTGGGCCACCAACTTTTTCTGGACTTTAGGGGGTCTAGGATGACTGTAAACCCCTTTTTTGGGCCTCCAAAGTTTTCAACATTTTTGCAGCCTAAGATGCATTTTAAGGCCTTTTTGTGGGCTGCTAACATATTCTGAACTTTCAGCGGTGCAGGATGCATTTTTCGTGCCATAAATATTTTTGGGAATTTCAGTGGTCTAGGATGAGGGTTAATGCCCATTTCAGGCTGCAAATGTTTTGGGACATTCAGAGCTCTCTGACACAGTTTTTGGGCCACCAATGTTTTCTGGACTTTAGGGGGTCTAGGATGACTGTAAACCTCTTTTTTGGGCCTCTAAAGTTTTCAACATTTTTGCAGCCTAAAATGCATATTAAGGCCTTTTTTGGGCTGCTAAAATATTCTGAACTTTCAGTGGTGTAGGATGCATTTTCCGTGCCATAAATATATTTGGGAATTTCAGTGGTCTAGGATGCGGGTTAATGCCCATTTCAGGCTGCAAATGTTTTTGGGATATTCAGAGCTCTCTGACACCGTTTTTGGGCCACCAACATTTTCTGGAATTTAGGGGGTCTAGGATGTCTGTAAACCCCTTTTTTGGGCCTCCAAAGTTTTCTACATTTTTGCAGCCCTAAGATGCATGTTATGGCCTTTTTTGGGCTGCTAACATATTCTGAACTTTCAGCGGTGTAGGATGCGTTTTTCCTGCCATAAATATTTTTGGGAATTTCTGTGGTTAAGGATGAGGGTTAATGCCCATTTCAGGCTGCAAATGTTTTTGGGACATTCAGAGCTCTCTGACACAGTTTTTGGGCCACCAACTTTTTCTGGACTTTAGGGGGTCTAGGATGACTGTAAACCCCTTTTTTGGGCCCCCAAAGTTTTCAACATTTTTGCAGCCTAAGATGCATTTTAAGGCCTTTTTTGGGCTGCTATCATATTCTGAACTTTCAGTGGTGCAGGATGCATGTTATTTCCATAAATATTTTTGGGAATTTCAGTGGTCTAGGATGCGGGTTAATGCCCATTTCAGGCTGCAAATGGTTTTTGGGATATTCAGAGCTCTCTGACACCGTTTTTGGGCAACCAACATTTTCTGGACTTTAGGGGGTCTAGGATGCCTGTAAACCCCTTTTTTGGGCCCCCAAAGTTTTCAACATTTTTGCAGCCTAAGATGCATTTTAAGGCCTTTTTTTGGGCTGCTAACATGTTCTGAACTTTCAGCGGTGCAGGATGCATTTTTCGTGCCATAAATATTTTTGGGAATTTCAGTGGTCTAGGATGAGGGTTAATGCCCATTTCAGGCTGCAAATGTTTTGGGACATTCAGAGCTCTCTGACACAGTTTTTGGGCCACCAACGTTTTCTGGACTTTAGGGGGTCTAGGATGACTGTAAACCTCTTTTTTGGGCCTCTAAAGTTTTCAACATTTTTGCAGCCTAAAATGCATATTAAGGCCTTTTTTGGGCTGCTAAAATATTCTGAACTTTCAGTGGTGTAGGATGCATTTTCCGTGCCATAAATATATTTGGGAATTTCAGTGGTCTAGGATGAGGGTTAATGCCCATTTCAGGCTGCAAATGTTTTGGGACATTCAGAGCTCTCTGACACAGTTTTTCGGCCACCAACGTTTTCTGGACTTTAGGGGGTCTAGGATGACTGTAAACCTCTTTTTTGGGCCTCTAAAGTTTTCAACATTTTTGCAGCCTAAAATGCATATTAAGGCCTTTTTTGGGCTGCTAAAATATTCTGAACTTTCAGTGGTGTAGGATGCATTTTCCGTGCCATAAATATATTTGGGAATTTCAGTGGTCTAGGATGCGGGTTAATGCCCATTTCAGGCTGCAAATGTTTTTGGGATATTCAGAGCTCTCTGACACCGTTTTTGGGCCACCAACATTTTCTGGAATTTAGGGGGTCTAGGATGTCTGTAAACCCCTTTTTTGGGCCTCCAAAGTTTTCTACATTTTTGCAGCCCTAAGATGCATGTTATGGCCTTTTTTGGGCTGCTAACATATTCTGAACTTTCAGCGGTGTAGGATGCGTTTTTCCTGCCATAAATATTTTTGGGAATTTCTGTGGTTAAGGATGAGGGTTAATGCCCATTTCAGGCTGCAAATGTTTTTGGGACATTCAGAGCTCTCTGACACAGTTTTTGGGCCACCAACTTTTTCTGGACTTTAGGGGGTCTAGGATGACTGTAAACCCCTTTTTTGGGCCCCCAAAGTTTTCAACATTTTTGCAGCCTAAGATGCATTTTAAGGCCTTTTTTGGGCTGCTATCATATTCTGAACTTTCAGTGGTGCAGGATGCATGTTATTTCCATAAATATTTTTGGGAATTTCAGTGGTCTAGGATGCGGGTTAATGCCCATTTCAGGCTGCAAATGTTTTTTGGGATATTCAGAGCTCTCTGACACCGTTTTTGGGCAACCAACATTTTCTGGACTTTAGGGGGTCTAGGATGCCTGTAAACCCCTTTTTTGGGCCCCCAAAGTTTTCAACATTTTTGCAGCCTAAGATGCATTTTAAGGCCTTTTTTTGGGCTGCTAACATGTTCTGAACTTTCAGTGGTGTAGGATGCATTTTTCGTGCCATAAATATTTTTGGGAATTTCAGTGGTCTAGGATGCGGGTTAATGCCCATTTCAGGCTGCAAATGTTTTTGGGATATTCAGAGCTCTCTGACACCGTTTTTGGGCAACCAACATTTTCTGGACTTTAGGGGGTCTAGGATGCCTGTAAAGCCCTTTTTTGGGCCCCCAAAGTTTTCAACATTTTTGCAGCCTAAGATGCATTTTAAGGCCTTTTTGTGGGCTGCTAACATATTCTGAACTTTCAGCGGTGCAGGATGCATTTTTGTGCCATAAATATTTTTTGGGAATTTCAGTGGTCTATGATGAGGGTTAATGCCCATTTCAGGCTGCAAATGTTTTTGGGATATTCAGAGCTCTCTGACACCGTTTTTGGGCAACCAACATTTTCTAGACTTTAGGGGGTCTAGGATGCCTGTAAACCCCTTTTTTGGGCCTCCAAAGTTTTCAACATTTTTGCAGCCTAAGATGCATTTTAAGGCCTTTTTGTGGGCTGCTAACATATTCTGAACTTTCAGCGGTGCAGGATGCATTTTTCGTGCCATAAATATTTTTTGGGAATTTCAGTGGTCTATGATGAGGGTTAATGCCCATTTCAGGCTGCAAATGTTTTTGGGACATTCAGAGCTCTCTGACACCGTTTTTGGGCAACCAACATTTTCTGGACTTTAGGGGGTCTAGGATGACTGTAAACCCCTTTTTTGGGCCCCCAAAGTTTTCAACATTTTTGCAGCCTAAGATGCATTTTAAGGCCTTTTTTTGGGCTGCTAACATGTTCTGAACTTTCAGCGGTGTAGGATGCATTTTTCGTGCCATGAATATTTTTGGGAATTTCAGTGGTCTAGGATGCGGTTTAATGCCCATTTCAGGCTGCAAATATGTTTGGGACATTCAGAGCTCTCTGACACCGTTTTTGGGCAACCAACATTTTCTGGACTTTAGGGGGTCTAGGATGCCTGTAAAACCCTTTTTTGGGCCTCCAAAGTTTTCAACATTTTTGCAGCCTAAGATGCATTTTAAGGCCTTTTTTTGGGCTGCTAACATATTCTGAACTTTCAGCGGTGCAGGATGCATTTTTCGTGCCATAAATATTTTTTGGGAATTTCAGTGGTCTAGGATGAGGGTTAATGCCCATTTCAGGCTGCAAATGTTTTGGGACATTCAGAGCTCTCTGACACAGTTTTTGGGCCACCAACGTTTTCTGGACTTTAGGGGGTCTAGGATGACTGTAAACCTCTTTTTTGGGCCTCTAAAGTTTTCAACATTTTTGCAGCCTAAAATGCATATTAAGGCCTTTTTTGGGCTGCTAAAATATTCTGAACTTTCAGTGGTGTAGGATGCATTTTCCGTGCCATAAATATATTTGGGAATTTCAGTGGTCTAGGATGCGGGTTAATGCCCATTTCAGGCTGCAAATGTTTTTGGGATATTCAGAGCTCTCTGACACCGTTTTTGGGCCACCAACATTTTCTGGAATTTAGGGGGTCTAGGATGTCTGTAAACCCCTTTTTTGGGCCTCCAAAGTTTTCTACATTTTTGCAGCCCTAAGATGCATGTTATGGCCTTTTTTGGGCTGCTAACATATTCTGAACTTTCAGCGGTGTAGGATGCGTTTTTCCTGCCATAAATATTTTTGGGAATTTCTGTGGTTAAGGATGAGGGTTAATGCCCATTTCAGGCTGCAAATGTTTTTGGGACATTCAGAGCTCTCTGACACAGTTTTTGGGCCACCAACTTTTTCTGGACTTTAGGGGGTCTAGGATGACTGTAAACCCCTTTTTTGGGCCCCCAAAGTTTTCAACATTTTTGCAGCCTAAGATGCATTTTAAGGCCTTTTTTTGGGCTGCTAACATGTTCTGAACTTTCAGCGGTGCAGGATGCATTTTTCGTGCCATAAATATTTTTGGGAATTTCAGTGGTCTAGGATGAGGGTTAATGCCCATTTCAGGCTGCAAATGTTTTTGGGACATTCAGAGCTCTCTGACACAGTTTTTGGGCCACCAACTTTTTCTGGACTTTAGGGGGTCTAGGATGACTGTAAACCCCTTTTTTGGGCCTCTAAAGTTTTCAACATTTTTGCAGCCTAAAATGCATATTAAGGCCTTTTTTGGGCTGCTAACATATTCTGAACTTTCAGCGGTGCAGGATGCATTTTTCGTGCCATAAATATTTTTTGGGAATTTCAGTGGTCTAGGATGAGGGTTAATGCCCATTTCAGGCTGCAAATGTTTTTGGGACATTCAGAGCTCTCTGACACAGGTTTTGGGCCACCAACTTTTTTTGGACTTTAGGGGGTCTAGGATGACTGTAAACCCCTTTTTTGGGCCTCCAAAGTTTTCAACATTTTTGCAGCCTAAGATGCATTTTAAGGCCTTTTTTGGGCTGCTATCATATTCTGAACTTTCAGTGGTGCAGGATGCATGTTATTTCCATAAATATTTTTGGGAATTTCAGTGGTCTAGGATGCGGGTTAATGCCCATTTCAGGCTGCAAATGTTTTTGGGATATTCAGAGCTCTCTGACACCGTTTTTGGGCAACCAACATTTTCTGGACTTTAGGGGGTCTAGGATGCCTGTAAACCCCTTTTTTGGGCCCCCAAAGTTTTCAACATTTTTGCAGCCTAAGATGCATTTTAAGGCCTTTTTTTGGGCTGCTAACATGTTCTGAACTTTCAGCGGTGCAGGATGCATATTTCGTCCCATAAATATTTTTGGGAATTTGAGTGGTCTAGGATGAGGGTTAATGCCCATTTCAGGCTGCAAATGTTTTTGGGACATTCAGAGCTCTCTGACACAGTTTTTGGGCCACCAACTTTTTCTGGACTTTAGGGGGTCTAGGATGACTGTAAACCCCTTTTTTGGGCCTCCAAAGTTTTCAACATTTTTGCAGCCTAAGATGCATTTTAAGGCCTTTTTGTGGGCTGCTAACATATTCTGAACTTTCAGCGGTGCAGGATGCATTTTTCGTGCCATAAATATTTTTGGGAATTTCAGTGGTCTAGGATGAGGGTTAATGCCCATTTCAGGCTGCAAATGTTTTGGGACATTCAGAGCTCTCTGACACAGTTTTTGGGCCACCAACGTTTTCTGGACTTTAGGGGGTCTAGGATGACTGTAAACCTCTTTTTTGGGCCTCTAAAGTTTTCAACATTTTTGCAGCCTAAAATGCATATTAAGGCCTTTTTTGGGCTGCTAAAATATTCTGAACTTTCAGTGGTGTAGGATGCATTTTCCGTGCCATAAATATATTTGGGAATTTCAGTGGTCTAGGATGCGGGTTAATGCCCATTTCAGGCTGCAAATGTTTTTGGGATATTCAGAGCTCTCTGACACCGTTTTTGGGCCACCAACATTTTCTGGAATTTAGGGGGTCTAGGATGTCTGTAAACCCCTTTTTTGGGCCTCCAAAGTTTTCTACATTTTTGCAGCCCTAAGATGCATGTTATGGCCTTTTTTGGGCTGCTAACATATTCTGAACTTTCAGCGTTGTAGGATGCGTTTTTCCTGCCATAAATATTTTTGGGAATTTCTGTGGTTAAGGATGAGGGTTAATGCCCATTTCAGGCTGCAAATGTTTTTGGGACATTCAGAGCTCTCTGACACAGTTTTTGGGCCACCAACTTTTTCTGGACTTTAGGGGGTCTAGGATGACTGTAAACCCCTTTTTTGGGCCCCCAAAGTTTTCAACATTTTTGCAGCCTAAGATGCATTTTAAGGCCTTTTTTGGGCTGCTATCATATTCTGAACTTTCAGTGGTGCAGGATGCATGTTATTTCCATAAATATTTTTGGGAATTTCAGTGGTCTAGGATGCGGGTTAATGCCCATTTCAGGCTGCAAATGTTTTTTGGGATATTCAGAGCTCTCTGACACCGTTTTTGGGCAACCAACATTTTCTGGACTTTAGGGGGTCTAGGATGCCTGTAAACCCCTTTTTTGGGCCCCCAAAGTTTTCAACATTTTTGCAGCCTAAGATGCATTTTAAGGCCTTTTTTTGGGCTGCTAACATGTTCTGAACTTTCAGCGGTGCAGGATGCATTTTTCGTGCCATAAATATTTTTGGGAATTTCAGTGGTCTAGGATGAGGGTTAATGCCCATTTCAGGCTGCAAATGTTTTTGGGACATTCAGAGCTCTCTGACACAGTTTTTGGGCCACCAACTTTTTCTGGACTTTAGGGGGTCTAGGATGACTGTAAACCCCTTTTTTGGGCCTCTAAAGTTTTCAACATTTTTGCAGCCTAAAATGCATATTAAGGCCTTTTTTGGGCTGCTAACATATTCTGAACTTTCAGTGGTGTAGGATGCATTTTTCGTGCATAAATATTTTTGGGAATTTCAGTGGTCTAGGATGCGGGTTAATGCCCATTTCAGGCTGCAAATGTTTTTGGGATATTCAGAGCTCTCTGACACCGTTTTTGGGCAACCAACATTTTCTAGACTTTAGGGGGTCTAGGATGCCTGTAAACCCCTTTTTTGGGCCTCCAAAGTTTTCAACATTTTTGCAGCCGAAGATGCATTTTAAGGCCTTTTTGTGGGCTGCTAACATATTCTGAACTTTCAGCGGTGCAGGATGCATTTTTCGTGCCATAAATATTTTTTGGGAATTTCAGTGGTCTATGATGAGGGTTAATGCCCATTTCAGGCTGCAAATGTTTTTGGGACATTCAGAGCTCTCTGACACAGTTTTTGGGCCACCAATTTTTTCTGGACTTTAGGGGGTCTAGGATGACTGTAAACCCCTTTTTTGGGCCTCTAAAGTTTTCAACATTTTTGCAGCCTAAAATGCATATTAAGGCCTTTTTTGGGCTGCTAACATATTCTGAACTTTCAGTGGTGTAGAATGCATTTTTCGTGCCATAAATATTTTTGGGAATTTCAGTGGTCTAGGATGCGGGTTAATGCCCATTTCAGGCTGCAAATGTTTTTGGGATATTCAGAGCTCTCTGACACCGTTTTTGGGCAACCAACATTTTCTGGACTTTAGGGGGTCTAGGATCCCTGTAAACCCCTTTTTTGGGCCCCCAAAGTTTTCAACATTTTTGCAGCCTAAGATGCATTTTAAGGCCTTTTTTTGGGCTGCTAACATGTTCTGAACTTTCAGCGGTGCAGGATGCATATTTCGTCCCATAAATATTTTTGGGAATTTCAGTGGTCTAGGATGAGGGTTAATGCCCATTTCAGGCTGCAAATGTTTTTGGGACATTCAGAGCTCTCTGACACAGTTTTTGGGCCACCAACTTTTTCTGGACTTTAGGGGGTCTAGGATGACTGTAAACCCCTTTTTTGGGCCTCCAAAGTTTTCAACATTTTTGCAGCCTAAGATGCATTTTAAGGCCTTTTTTGGGCTGCTATCATATTCTGAACTTTCAGTGATGCAGGATGCATGTTATTTCCATAAATATTTTTGGGAATTTCAGTGGTCTAGGATGCGGGTTAATGCCCATTTCAGGCTGCAAATGTTTTTGGGATATTCAGAGCTCTCTGACACCGTTTTTGGGCAACCAACATTTTCTGGACTTTAGGGGGTCTAGGATGACTGTAAACCCCTTTTTTGGGCCCCCAAAGTTTTCAACATTTTTGCAGCCTAAGATGCATTTTAAGGCCTTTTTTTGGGCTGCTAACATGTTCTGAACTTTCAGCGGTGTAGGATGCATTTTTCGTGCCATAAATATTTTTGGGAATTTCAGTGGTCTAGGATGAGGGTTAATGCCCATTTCAGGCTGCAAATGTTTTTGGGACATTCAGAGCTCTCTGACACAGTTTTTGGGCCACCAACTTTTTCTGGACTTTAGGGGGTCTAGGATGACTGTAAACCCCTTTTTTGGGCCTCCAAAGTTTTCAACATTTTTGCAGCCTAAGATGCATTTTAAGGCCTTTTTTGGGCTGCTATCATATTCTGAACTTTCAGTGGTGCAGGATGCATGTTATTTCCATAAATATTTTTGGGAATTTCAGTGGTCTAGGATACGTGTTAATGCCCCTTATGGGCTACAAATGTTTTTGGGATATTCAGAGCTCTCTGACACCGTTTTTGGGCATCCAACATTTTCTGGACATTAGGGGGTCTAGGATGCCTGCAAACCCCTTTCTTGGGCCTCCAAAGTTTTCAACATTTTTGCAGCCTAAGATGCATTTTAAGGCCTTTTTGTGGGCTGCTAACATATTCTGAACTTTCAGCGGTGCAGGATGCATTTTTCGTGCCATAAATATTTTTTGGGAATTTCAGTGGTCTATGATGAGGGTTAATGCCCATTTCAGGCTGCACATGTTTTTGGGATATTCAGAGCTCTCTGACACCGTTTTTGGGCAACCAACATTTTCTGGACTTTAGGGGGTCTAGGATGCCTGTAAACCCCTTTTTTGGGCCTCCAAAGTTTTCAACATTTTTGCAGCCTAAGATGCATTTTAAGGCCTTTTTGTGGGCTGCTAACATATTCTGAACTTTCAGCGGTGCAGGATGCATTTTTCGTGCCATAAATATTTTTTGGGAATTTCAGTGGTCTAGGATGAGGGTTAATGCCCATTTCAGGCTGCAAATGTTTTTGGGACATTCAGAGCTCTCTGACACAGTTTTTGGGCCACCAACTTTTTCTGGACTTTAGGGGGTCTAGGATGACTGTAAACCCCTTTTTTGGGCCTCTAAAGTTTTCAACATTTTTGCAGCCTAAAATGCATATTAAGGCCTTTTTTGGGCTGCTAACATATTCTGAACTTTCAGTGGTGTAGAATGCATTTTTCGTGCCATAAATATTTTTGGGAATTTCAGTGGTCTAGGATGTGGGTTAATGCCCATTTCAGGCTGCAAATGTTTTTGGGATATTCAGAGCTCTCTGACACCGTTTTTGGGCAACCAACATTTTCTGGACTTTAGGGGGTCTAGGATGCCTGTAAACCCCTTTTTTGGGCCCCCAAAGTTTTCAACATTTTTGCAGCCTAAGATGCATTTTAAGGCCTTTTTTTGGGCTGCTAACATGTTCTGAACTTTCAGCGGTGCAGGATGCATATTTCGTCCCATAAATATTTTTGGGAATTTGAGTGGTCTAGGATGAGGGTTAATGCCCATTTCAGGCTGCACATGTTTTTGGGATATTCAGAGCTCTCTGACACCGTTTTTGGGCAACCAACATTTTCTGGACTTTAGGGGGTCTAGGATGACTGTAAACCCCTTTTTTGGGCCTCCAAAGTTTTCAACATTTTTGCAGCCTAAGATGCATTTTAAGGCCTTTTTTGGGCTGCTATCATATTCTGAACTTTCAGTGATGCAGGATGCATGTTATTTCCATAAAAATTTTTGGGAATTTCAGTGGTCTAGGATGCGGGTTAATGCCCATTTCAGGCTGCAAATGTTTTTGGGATATTCAGAGCTCTCTGACACCGTTTTTGGGCAACCAACATTTTCTGGACTTTAGGGGGTCTAGGATGACTGTAAACCCCTTTTTTGGGCCCCCAAAGTTTTCAACATTTTTGCAGCCTAAGATGCATTTTAAGGCCTTTTTTTGGGCTGCTAACATGTTCTGAACTTTCAGCGGTGTAGGATGCATTTTTCGTGCCATGAATATTTTTGGGAATTTCAGTGGTCTAGGATGCGGGTTAATGCCCATTTCAGGCTGCAAATGTTTTTGGGATATTCAGAGCTCTCTGACACCGTTTTTGGGCAACCAACATTTTCTGGACTTTAGGGGGTCTAGGATGCCTGTAAACCCCTTTTTTGGGCCCCCAAAGTTTTCAACATTTTTGCAGCCTAAGATGCATTTTAAGGCCTTTTTTGGGCTGCTATCATATTCTGAACTTTCAGTGGTGCAGGATGCATGTTATTTCCATAAATATTTTTGGGAATTTCAGTGGTCTAGGATGCGGGTTAATGCCCATTTCAGGCTGCAAATGTTTTTTGGGATATTCAGAGCTCTCTGACACCGTTTTTGGGCAACCAACATTTTCTGGACTTTAGGGGGTCTAGGATGCCTGTAAACCCCTTTTTTGGGCCTCCAATGTTTTCAACATTTTTGCAGCCTAAGATGCATTTTAAGGCCTTTTTTTTGGGCTGCTAACATATTCTGAACCTTCAGCGGTGCAGGATGCATTTTTCGTGCCATAAATATTTTTTGGGAATTTCAGTGGTCTAGGATGAGGGTTAATGCCCATTTCAGGCTGCAAATGTTTTTGGGACATTCAGAGCTCTCTGACACAGTTTTTGGGCCACCAACTTTTTCTGGACTTTAGGGGGTCTAGGATGACTGTAAACCCCTTTTTTGGGCCTCTAAAGTTTTCAACATTTTTGCAGCCTAAAATTCATATTAAGGCCTTTTTTGGGCTGCTAACATATTGTGAACTTTCAGGGGTGTAGGATGCATTTTTCGTGCCATAAATATATTTGGGAATTTCAGTGGTCTAGGATGAGGGTTAATGCCCATTTCAGGCTGCAAATGTTTTTGGGACATTCAGAGCTCTCTGACACAGTTTTTGGGCCACCAACTTTTTCTGGACTTTAGGGGTCTAGGATGCCTGTAAACCCCTTTTTTGGGCCTCCAAAGTTTTCAACATTTTTGCAGCCTAAGATGCATTTTAAGGCCTTTTTTTGGGCTGCTAACATATTCTGAACTTTCAGCGGTGCAGGATGCATTTTTCGTGCCATAAATATATTTGGGAATTTCAGTGGTCTAGGATGCGGGTTAATGCCCATTTCAGGCTGCAAATGTTTTTGGGACATTCAGAGCTTTCTGACACAGTTTTTAGGCCACCAACATTTTCTGGACTTTAGGGGGTCTAGGATGCCTGTAAACCCCTTTTTTGGACCTCCAAAGTTTTCAACATTTTTGCAGCCTAAGATGCATTTTAAGGCATTTTTTGGGCTGCTAACATATTCTGAACTTTCAGTGGTGTAAGATGCATTTTCCGTGCCAAATCTATTTTTCGGAATTTCAGTGGTCTAGGATGCAGGTTAATGCCCATTTCAGGCTGCAAATATTTTTGGGACATTCAGAGCTCTCTGACACCGTTTTTGGGCAACCAACATTTTCTGGACTTTAGGGGGTCTAGGATGCCTGTAAACCCCTTTTTTGGACCTCCAAAGTTTTCAATATTTTTGCAGCCTAAGATGCATTTTAAGGCCTTTTTTGGGCTGCTAACATATTCTGAACTCTCAGCGGTGTAGGATGCATTTTTCGTGCCATGAATATTTTTGGGAATTTCAGTGGTCTAGGATGCGGTTTAATGCCCATTTCAGGCTGCAAATATTTTTGGGACATTCAGAGCTCTCTGACACCATTTTTCGGCAACCAACATTTTCTGGACTTTAGGGGGTCTAGGATGCCTGTAAACCCCTTTTTTGGGCCTCCAAAGTTTTCAACATTTTTGCAGCCTAAGATGCATTTTAAGGCCTTTTTTTGGGCTGCTAACATATTCTGAACTTTCAGCGGTGTAGGATGCGTTTTTCCTGCCATAAACATTTTTTGGAATTTCAGTGGTTAAGGATGCGGGTTAATGCCCATTTCAGGCTGCAAATGTTTTTGGGACATTCAGAGCTTTTTGACACAGTTTTTAGGCCACCAACATTTTCTGGACTTTAGGGGGTCTAGGATGACTGTAAACCCCTTTTTTGGGCCCCCAAAGTTTTCAACATTTTTGCAGCCTAAGATGCATTTTAAGGCCTTTTTTTGGGCTTCTAACATATTCTGAACTTTCAGGGTGTAAGATGCAATTTTCGTACCATAAATATTTTTGGGAATTTCAGTGGTCTAGGATACGTGTTAATGCCCCTAATGGGCTACAAATGTTTTTGGGATATTCAGAGCTCTCTGACACCGTTTTTGGGCATCCAACATTTTCTGGACATTAGGGGGTCTAGGATGCCTGCAAACCCCTTTTTTGGGCCTCCAAAGTTTTCAACTTTTTTGCAGCCTAAGATGCATTTTAAGGCCTTTTTTGGGCTGCTATCATATTCTGAACTTTCAGTGGTGCAGGATGCATGTTATTTCCATAAATATTTTTGGGAATTTCAGTGGTCTAGGATGCGGGTTAATGCCCATTTCAGGCTGCAAATGTTTTTGGGATATTCAGAGCTCTCTGACACCGTTTTTGGGCAACCAACATTTTCTGGACTTTAGGGGGTCTAGGATGCCTGTAAACCCCTTTTTTGGGCCTCCAAAGTTTTCAACATTTTTGCAGCCTAAGATGCATTTTAAGGCCTTTTTGTGGGCTGCTAACATATTCGGAACTTTCAGCGGTGCAGGATGCATTTTTCGTGCCATAAATATTTTTTGGGAATTTCAGTGGTCTAGGATGAGGGTTAATGCCCATTTCAGGCTGCAAATGTTTTTGGGACATTCAGAGCTCTGTGACACAGTTTTTGGGCCACCAACTTTTTCTAGACTTTAGGGGGTCTAGGATGACTGTAAACCCCTTTTTTGGGCCTCTAAAGTTTTCAACATTTTTGCAGCCTAAAATTCATATTAAGGCCTTTTTTGGGCTGCTAACATATTCTGAACTTTCAGTGGTGTAGGATGCATTTTTCGTGCCATAAATATTTTTGGGAATTTCAGTGGTCTAGGATGAGGGTTAATGCCCATTTCAGGCTGCAAATGTTTTTGGGACATTCAGAGCTCTCTGACACAGTTTTTGGGCCACCAACTTTTTCTGGACTTTAGGGGGTCTAGGATGACTGTAAACCCCTTTTCTGGGCCTCTAAAGTTTTCAACATTTTTGCAGCCTAAAATGCATATTAAGGCCTTTTTTGGGCTGCTAACATATTCTGAACTTTCAGTGGTGTAGCATGCATTTTTCGTGCCATGAATATTTTTGGGAATTTCAGTGGTCTAGGATGTGGGTTAATGCCCATTTCAGGCTGCAAATGTTTTTGGGATATTCAGAGCTCTCTGACACCATTTTTGGGCAACCAACATTTTCTGGAATTTAGGGGGTCTAGGATGCCTGTAAACCCCTTTTTTGGGCCCCCAAAGTTTTCAACATTTTTGCAGCCTAAGATGCATTTTAAGGCCTTTTTTTGGGCTGCTAACATGTTTTGAACTTTCAGCGGTGCAGGATGCATGTTATTTCCATAAATATTTTTGGGAATTTCAGTGGTCTAGGATACGTGTTAATGCCCCTTATGGGCTACAAATGTTTTTGGGATATTCAGAGCTCTCTGACACCGTTTTTGGGCATCCAACATTTTCTGGACATTAGGGGGTCTAGGATGCCTGCAAACCCCTTTTTTGGGCCTCCAAAGTTTTCAACATTTTTGCAGCCTAAGATGCATTTTAAGGCCTTTTTGTGGGCTGCTAACATATTCGGAACTTTCAGCGGTGCAGGATGCATTTTTCGTGCCATAAATATTTTTTGGGAATTTCAGTGGTCTAGGATGAGGGTTAATGCCCATTTCAGGCTGCAAATGTTTTTGGGACATTCAGAGCTCTGTGACACAGTTTTTGGGCCACCAACGTTTTCTGGACTTTAGGGGGTCTAGGATGACTGTAAACCTCTTTTTTGGGCCTCTAAAGTTTTCAACATTTTTGCAGCCTAAAATGCATATTAAGGCCTTTTTTGGGCTGCTAAAATATTCTGAACTTTCAGTGGTGTAGGATGCATTTTCCGTGCCATAAATATATTTGGGAATTTCAGTGGTCTAGGATGCGGGTTAATGCCCATTTCAGGCTGCAAATGTTTTTGGGATATTCAGAGCTCTCTGACACCGTTTTTGGGCCACCAACATTTTCTGGAATTTAGGGGGTCTAGGATGTCTGTAAACCCCTTTTTTGGGCCTCCAAAGTTTTCTACATTTTTGCAGCCCTAAGATGCATGTTATGGCCTTTTTTGGGCTGCTAACATATTCTGAACTTTCAGCGGTGTAGGATGCGTTTTTCCTGCCATAAATATTTTTGGGAATTTCTGTGGTTAAGGATGAGGGTTAATGCCCATTTCAGGCTGCAAATGTTTTTGGGACATTCAGAGCTCTCTGACACAGTTTTTGGGCCACCAACTTTTTCTGGACTTTAGGGGGTCTAGGATGACTGTAAACCCCTTTTTTGGGCCCCCAAAGTTTTCAACATTTTTGCAGCCTAAGATGCATTTTAAGGCCTTTTTTTGGGCTGCTAACATGTTCTGAACTTTCAGCGGTGCAGGATGCATTTTTCGTGCCATAAATATTTTTGGGAATTTCAGTGGTCTAGGATGAGGGTTAATGCCCATTTCAGGCTGCAAATGTTTTTGGGACATTCAGAGCTCTCTGACACAGTTTTTGGGCCACCAACTTTTTCTGGACTTTAGGGGGTCTAGGATGACTGTAAACCCCTTTTTTGGGCCTCTAAAGTTTTCAACATTTTTGCAGCCTAAAATGCATATTAAGGCCTTTTTTGGGCTGCTAACATATTCTGAACTTTCAGCGGTGCAGGATGCATTTTTCGTGCCATAAATATTTTTTGGGAATTTCAGTGGTCTAGGATGAGGGTTAATGCCCATTTCAGGCTGCAAATGTTTTTGGGACATTCAGAGCTCTCTGACACAGGTTTTGGGCCACCAACTTTTTTTGGACTTTAGGGGGTCTAGGATGACTGTAAACCCCTTTTTTGGGCCTCCAAAGTTTTCAACATTTTTGCAGCCTAAGATGCATTTTAAGGCCTTTTTTGGGCTGCTATCATATTCTGAACTTTCAGTGGTGCAGGATGCATGTTATTTCCATAAATATTTTTGGGAATTTCAGTGGTCTAGGATGCGGGTTAATGCCCATTTCAGGCTGCAAATGTTTTTGGGATATTCAGAGCTCTCTGACACCGTTTTTGGGCAACCAACATTTTCTGGACTTTAGGGGGTCTAGGATGCCTGTAAACCCCTTTTTTGGGCCCCCAAAGTTTTCAACATTTTTGCAGCCTAAGATGCATTTTAAGGCCTTTTTTTGGGCTGCTAACATGTTCTGAACTTTCAGCGGTGCAGGATGCATATTTCGTCCCATAAATATTTTTGGGAATTTGAGTGGTCTAGGATGAGGGTTAATGCCCATTTCAGGCTGCAAATGTTTTTGGGACATTCAGAGCTCTCTGACACAGTTTTTGGGCCACCAACTTTTTCTGGACTTTAGGGGGTCTAGGATGACTGTAAACCCCTTTTTTGGGCCTCCAAAGTTTTCAACATTTTTGCAGCCTAAGATGCATTTTAAGGCCTTTTTGTGGGCTGCTAACATATTCTGAACTTTCAGCGGTGCAGGATGCATTTTTCGTGCCATAAATATTTTTGGGAATTTCAGTGGTCTAGGATGAGGGTTAATGCCCATTTCAGGCTGCAAATGTTTTGGGACATTCAGAGCTCTCTGACACAGTTTTTGGGCCACCAACGTTTTCTGGACTTTAGGGGGTCTAGGATGACTGTAAACCTCTTTTTTGGGCCTCTAAAGTTTTCAACATTTTTGCAGCCTAAAATGCATATTAAGGCCTTTTTTGGGCTGCTAAAATATTCTGAACTTTCAGTGGTGTAGGATGCATTTTCCGTGCCATAAATATATTTGGGAATTTCAGTGGTCTAGGATGCGGGTTAATGCCCATTTCAGGCTGCAAATGTTTTTGGGATATTCAGAGCTCTCTGACACCGTTTTTGGGCCACCAACATTTTCTGGAATTTAGGGGGTCTAGGATGTCTGTAAACCCCTTTTTTGGGCCTCCAAAGTTTTCTACATTTTTGCAGCCCTAAGATGCATGTTATGGCCTTTTTTGGGCTGCTAACATATTCTGAACTTTCAGCGGTGTAGGATGCGTTTTTCCTGCCATAAATATTTTTGGGAATTTCTGTGGTTAAGGATGAGGGTTAATGCCCATTTCAGGCTGCAAATGTTTTTGGGACATTCAGAGCTCTCTGACACAGTTTTTGGGCCACCAACTTTTTCTGGACTTTAGGGGGTCTAGGATGACTGTAAACCCCTTTTTTGGGCCCCCAAAGTTTTCAACATTTTTGCAGCCTAAGATGCATTTTAAGGCCTTTTTTTTGGGCTGCTAACATGTTCTGAACTTTCAGCGGTGCAGGATGCATTTTTCGTGCCATAAATATTTTTGGGAATTTCAGTGGTCTAGGATGAGGGTTAATGCCCATTTCAGGCTGCAAATGTTTTTGGGACATTCAGAGCTCTCTGACACAGTTTTTGGGCCACCAACTTTTTCTGGACTTTAGGGGGTCTAGGATGACTGTAAACCCCTTTTTTGGGCCTCTAAAGTTTTCAACATTTTTGCAGCCTAAAATGCATATTAAGGCCTTTTTTGGGCTGCTAACATATTCTGAACTTTCAGCGGTGCAGGATGCATTTTTCGTGCCATAAATATTTTTTGGGAATTTCAGTGGTCTAGGATGAGGGTTAATGCCCATTTCAGGCTGCAAATGTTTTTGGGACATTCAGAGCTCTCTGACACAGGTTTTGGGCCACCAACTTTTTTTGGACTTTAGGGGGTCTAGGATGACTGTAAACCCCTTTTTTGGGCCTCCAAAGTTTTCAACATTTTTGCAGCCTAAGATGCATTTTAAGGCCTTTTTTGGGCTGCTATCATATTCTGAACTTTCAGTGGTGCAGGATGCATGTTATTTCCATAAATATTTTTGGGAATTTCAGTGGTCTAGGATGCGGGTTAATGCCCATTTCAGGCTGCAAATGTTTTTGGGATATTCAGAGCTCTCTGACACCGTTTTTGGGCAACCAACATTTTCTGGACTTTAGGGGGTCTAGGATGCCTGTAAACCCCTTTTTTGGGCCCCCAAAGTTTTCAACATTTTTGCAGCCTAAGATGCATTTTAAGGCCTTTTTTTGGGCTGCTAACATGTTCTGAACTTTCAGCGGTGCAGGATGCATATTTCGTCCCATAAATATTTTTGGGAATTTGAGTGGTCTAGGATGAGGGTTAATGCCCATTTCAGGCTGCAAATGTTTTTGGGACATTCAGAGCTCTCTGACACAGTTTTTGGGCCACCAACTTTTTCTGGACTTTAGGGGGTCTAGGATGACTGTAAACCCCTTTTTTGGGCCTCCAAAATTTTCAACATTTTTGCAGCCTAAGATGCATTTTAAGGCCTTTTTGTGGGCTGCTAACATATTCTGAACTTTCAGCGGTGCAGGATGCATTTTTCGTGCCATAAATATTTTTGGGAATTTCAGTGGTCTAGGATGAGGGTTAATGCCCATTTCAGGCTGCAAATGTTTTGGGACATTCAGAGCTCTCTGACACAGTTTTTGGGCCACCAACGTTTTCTGGACTTTAGGGGGTCTAGGATGACTGTAAACCTCTTTTTTGGGCCTCTAAAGTTTTCAACATTTTTGCAGCCTAAAATGCATATTAAGGCCTTTTTTGGGCTGCTAAAATATTCTGAACTTTCAGTGGTGTAGGATGCATTTTCCGTGCCATAAATATATTTGGGAATTTCAGTGGTCTAGGATGCGGGTTAATGCCCATTTCAGGCTGCAAATGTTTTTGGGATATTCAGAGCTCTCTGACACCGTTTTTGGGCCACCAACATTTTCTGGAATTTAGGGGGTCTAGGATGTCTGTAAACCCCTTTTTTGGGCCTCCAAAGTTTTCTACATTTTTGCAGCCCTAAGATGCATGTTATGGCCTTTTTTGGGCTGCTAACATATTCTGAACTTTCAGCGTTGTAGGATGCGTTTTTCCTGCCATAAATATTTTTGGGAATTTCTGTGGTTAAGGATGAGGGTTAATGCCCATTTCAGGCTGCAAATGTTTTTGGGACATTCAGAGCTCTCTGACACAGTTTTTGGGCCACCAACTTTTTCTGGACTTTAGGGGGTCTAGGATGACTGTAAACCCCTTTTTTGGGCCCCCAAAGTTTTCAACATTTTTGCAGCCTAAGATGCATTTTAAGGCCTTTTTTGGGCTGCTATCATATTCTGAACTTTCAGTGGTGCAGGATGCATGTTATTTCCATAAATATTTTTGGGAATTTCAGTGGTCTAGGATGCGGGTTAATGCCCATTTCAGGCTGCAAATGTTTTTTGGGATATTCAGAGCTCTCTGACACCGTTTTTGGGCAACCAACATTTTCTGGACTTTAGGGGGTCTAGGATGCCTGTAAACCCCTTTTTTGGGCCCCCAAAGTTTTCAACATTTTTGCAGCCTAAGATGCATTTTAAGGCCTTTTTTTGGGCTGCTAACATGTTCTGAACTTTCAGCGGTGCAGGATGCATTTTTCGTGCCATAAATATTTTTGGGAATTTCAGTGGTCTAGGATGAGGGTTAATGCCCATTTCAGGCTGCAAATGTTTTTGGGACATTCAGAGCTCTCTGACACAGTTTTTGGGCCACCAACTTTTTCTGGACTTTAGGGGGTCTAGGATGACTGTAAACCCCTTTTTTGGGCCTCTAAAGTTTTCAACATTTTTGCAGCCTAAAATGCATATTAAGGCCTTTTTTGGGCTGCTAACATATTCTGAACTTTCAGTGGTGTAGGATGCATTTTTCGTGCATAAATATTTTTGGGAATTTCAGTGGTCTAGGATGCGGGTTAATGCCCATTTCAGGCTGCAAATGTTTTTGGGATATTCAGAGCTCTCTGACACCGTTTTTGGGCAACCAACATTTTCTAGACTTTAGGGGGTCTAGGATGCCTGTAAACCCCTTTTTTGGGCCTCCAAAGTTTTCAACATTTTTGCAGCCGAAGATGCATTTTAAGGCCTTTTTGTGGGCTGCTAACATATTCTGAACTTTCAGCGGTGCAGGATGCATTTTTCGTGCCATAAATATTTTTTGGGAATTTCAGTGGTCTATGATGAGGGTTAATGCCCATTTCAGGCTGCAAATGTTTTTGGGACATTCAGAGCTCTCTGACACAGTTTTTGGGCCACCAATTTTTTCTGGACTTTAGGGGGTCTAGGATGACTGTAAACCCCTTTTTTGGGCCTCTAAAGTTTTCAACATTTTTGCAGCCTAAAATGCATATTAAGGCCTTTTTTGGGCTGCTAACATATTCTGAACTTTCAGTGGTGTAGAATGCATTTTTCGTGCCATAAATATTTTTGGGAATTTCAGTGGTCTAGGATGCGGGTTAATGCCCATTTCAGGCTGCAAATGTTTTTGGGATATTCAGAGCTCTCTGACACCGTTTTTGGGCAACCAACATTTTCTGGACTTTAGGGGGTCTAGGATCCCTGTAAACCCCTTTTTTGGGCCCCCAAAGTTTTCAACATTTTTGCAGCCTAAGATGCATTTTAAGGCCTTTTTTTGGGCTGCTAACATGTTCTGAACTTTCAGCGGTGCAGGATGCATATTTCGTCCCATAAATATTTTTGGGAATTTCAGTGGTCTAGGATGAGGGTTAATGCCCATTTCAGGCTGCAAATGTTTTTGGGACATTCAGAGCTCTCTGACACAGTTTTTGGGCCACCAACTTTTTCTGGACTTTAGGGAGTCTAGGATGACTGTAAACCCCTTTTTTGGGCCTCCAAAGTTTTCAACATTTTTGCAGCCTAAGATGCATTTTAAGGCCTTTTTTGGGCTGCTATCATATTCTGAACTTTCAGTGATGCAGGATGCATGTTATTTCCATAAATATTTTTGGGAATTTCAGTGGTCTAGGATGCGGGTTAATGCCCATTTCAGGCTGCAAATGTTTTTGGGATATTCAGAGCTCTCTGACACCGTTTTTGGGCAACCAACATTTTCTGGACTTTAGGGGGTCTAGGATGACTGTAAACCCCTTTTTTGGGCCCCCAAAGTTTTCAACATTTTTGAAGCCTAAGATGCATTTTAAGGCCTTTTTTTGGGCTGCTAACATGTTCTGAACTTTCAGCGGTGTAGGATGCATTTTTCGTGCCATAAATATTTTTGGGAATTTCAGTGGTCTAGGATGAGGGTTAATGCCCATTTCAGGCTGCAAATGTTTTTGGGACATTCAGAGCTCTCTGACACAGTTTTTGGGCCACCAACTTTTTCTGGACTTTAGGGGGTCTAGGATGACTGTAAACCCCTTTTTTGGGCCTCCAAAGTTTTCAACATTTTTGCAGCCTAAGATGCATTTTAAGGCCTTTTTTGGGCTGCTATCATATTCTGAACTTTCAGTGGTGCAGGATGCATGTTATTTCCATAAATATTTTTGGGAATTTCAGTGGTCTAGGATACGTGTTAATGCCCCTTATGGGCTACAAATGTTTTTGGGATATTCAGAGCTCTCTGACACCGTTTTTGGGCATCCAACATTTTCTGGACATTAGGGGGTCTAGGATGCCTGCAAACCCCTTTCTTGGGCCTCCAAAGTTTTCAACATTTTTGCAGCCTAAGATGCATTTTAAGGCCTTTTTGTGGGCTGCTAACATATTCTGAACTTTCAGCGGTGCAGGATGCATTTTTCGTGCCATAAATATTTTTTGGGAATTTCAGTGGTCTATGATGAGGGTTAATGCCCATTTCAGGCTGCACATGTTTTTGGGATATTCAGAGCTCTCTGACACCGTTTTTGGGCAACCAACATTTTCTGGACTTTAGGGGGTCTAGGATGCCTGTAAACCCCTTTTTTGGGCCTCCAAAGTTTTCAACATTTTTGCAGCCTAAGATGCATTTTAAGGCCTTTTTGTGGGCTGCTAACATATTCTGAACTTTCAGCGGTGCAGGATGCATTTTTCGTGCCATAAATATTTTTTGGGAATTTCAGTGGTCTAGGATGAGGGTTAATGCCCATTTCAGGCTGCAAATGTTTTTGGGACATTCAGAGCTCTCTGACACAGTTTTTGGGCCACCAACTTTTTCTGGACTTTAGGGGGTCTAGGATGACTGTAAACCCCTTTTTTGGGCCTCTAAAGTTTTCAACATTTTTGCAGCCTAAAATGCATATTAAGGCCTTTTTTGGGCTGCTAACATATTCTGAACTTTCAGTGGTGTAGAATGCATTTTTCGTGCCATAAATATTTTTGGGAATTTCAGTGGTCTAGGATGTGGGTTAATGCCCATTTCAGGCTGCAAATGTTTTTGGGATATTCAGAGCTCTCTGACACCGTTTTTGGGCAACCAACATTTTCTGGACTTTAGGGGGTCTAGGATGCCTGTAAACCCCTTTTTTGGGCCCCCAAAGTTTTCAACATTTTTGCAGCCTAAGATGCATTTTAAGGCCTTTTTTTGGGCTGCTAACATGTTCTGAACTTTCAGCGGTGCAGGATGCATATTTCGTCCCATAAATATTTTTGGGAATTTGAGTGGTCTAGGATGAGGGTTAATGCCCATTTCAGGCTGCACATGTTTTTGGGATATTCAGAGCTCTCTGACACCGTTTTTGGGCAACCAACATTTTCTGGACTTTAGGGGGTCTAGGATGACTGTAAACCCCTTTTTTGGGCCTCCAAAGTTTTCAACATTTTTGCAGCCTAAGATGCATTTTAAGGCCTTTTTTGGGCTGCTATCATATTCTGAACTTTCAGTGATGCAGGATGCATGTTATTTCCATAAAAATTTTTGGGAATTTCAGTGGTCTAGGATGCGGGTTAATGCCCATTTCAGGCTGCAAATGTTTTTGGGATATTCAGAGCTCTCTGACACCGTTTTTGGGCAACCAACATTTTCTGGACTTTAGGGGGTCTAGGATGACTGTAAACCCCTTTTTTGGGCCCCCAAAGTTTTCAACATTTTTGCAGCCTAAGATGCATTTTAAGGCCTTTTTTTGGGCTGCTAACATGTTCTGAACTTTCAGCGGTGTAGGATGCATTTTTCGTGCCATGAATATTTTTGGGAATTTCAGTGGTCTAGGATGCGGGTTAATGCCCATTTCAGGCTGCAAATGTTTTTGGGATATTCAGAGCTCTCTGACACCGTTTTTGGGCAACCAACATTTTCTGGACTTTAGGGGGTCTAGGATGCCTGTAAACCCCTTTTTTGGGCCCCCAAAGTTTTCAACATTTTTGCAGCCTAAGATGCATTTTAAGGCCTTTTTTGGGCTGCTATCATATTCTGAACTTTCAGTGGTGCAGGATGCATGTTATTTCCATAAATATTTTTGGGAATTTCAGTGGTCTAGGATGCGGGTTAATGCCCATTTCAGGCTGCAAATGTTTTTTGGGATATTCAGAGCTCTCTGACACCGTTTTTGGGCAACCAACATTTTCTGGACTTTAGGGGGTCTAGGATGCCTGTAAACCCCTTTTTTGGGCCTCCAATGTTTTCAACATTTTTGCAGCCTAAGATGCATTTTAAGGCCTTTTTTTTGGGCTGCTAACATATTCTGAACCTTCAGCGGTGCAGGATGCATTTTTCGTGCCATAAATATTTTTTGGGAATTTCAGTGGTCTAGGATGAGGGTTAATGCCCATTTCAGGCTGCAAATGTTTTTGGGACATTCAGAGCTCTCTGACACAGTTTTTGGGCCACCAACTTTTTCTGGACTTTAGGGGGTCTAGGATGACTGTAAACCCCTTTTTTGGGCCTCTAAAGTTTTCAACATTTTTGCAGCCTAAAATTCATATTAAGGCCTTTTTTGGGCTGCTAACATATTGTGAACTTTCAGGGGTGTAGGATGCATTTTTCGTGCCATAAATATATTTGGGAATTTCAGTGGTCTAGGATGAGGGTTAATGCCCATTTCAGGCTGCAAATGTTTTTGGGACATTCAGAGCTCTCTGACACAGTTTTTGGGCCACCAACTTTTTCTGGACTTTAGGGGTCTAGGATGCCTGTAAACCCCTTTTTTGGGCCTCCAAAGTTTTCAACATTTTTGCAGCCTAAGATGCATTTTAAGGCCTTTTTTTGGGCTGCTAACATATTCTGAACTTTCAGCGGTGCAGGATGCATTTTTCGTGCCATAAATATATTTGGGAATTTCAGTGGTCTAGGATGCGGGTTAATGCCCATTTCAGGCTGCAAATGTTTTTGGGACATTCAGAGCTTTCTGACACAGTTTTTAGGCCACCAACATTTTCTGGACTTTAGGGGGTCTAGGATGCCTGTAAACCCCTTTTTTGGACCTCCAAAGTTTTCAACATTTTTGCAGCCTAAGATGCATTTTAAGGCATTTTTTGGGCTGCTAACATATTCTGAACTTTCAGTGGTGTAAGATGCATTTTCCGTGCCAAATCTATTTTTCGGAATTTCAGTGGTCTAGGATGCAGGTTAATGCCCATTTCAGGCTGCAAATATTTTTGGGACATTCAGAGCTCTCTGACACCGTTTTTGGGCAACCAACATTTTCTGGACTTTAGGGGGTCTAGGATGCCTGTAAACCCCTTTTTTGGACCTCCAAAGTTTTCAATATTTTTGCAGCCTAAGATGCATTTTAAGGCCTTTTTTGGGCTGCTAACATATTCTGAACTCTCAGCGGTGTAGGATGCATTTTTCGTGCCATGAATATTTTTGGGAATTTCAGTGGTCTAGGATGCGGTTTAATGCCCATTTCAGGCTGCAAATATTTTTGGGACATTCAGAGCTCTCTGACACCATTTTTCGGCAACCAACATTTTCTGGACTTTAGGGGGTCTAGGATGCCTGTAAACCCCTTTTTTGGGCCTCCAAAGTTTTCAACATTTTTGCAGCCTAAGATGCATTTTAAGGCCTTTTTTTGGGCTGCTAACATATTCTGAACTTTCAGCGGTGTAGGATGCGTTTTTCCTGCCATAAACATTTTTTGGAATTTCAGTGGTTAAGGATGCGGGTTAATGCCCATTTCAGGCTGCAAATGTTTTTGGGACATTCAGAGCTTTTTGACACAGTTTTTAGGCCACCAACATTTTCTGGACTTTAGGGGGTCTAGGATGACTGTAAACCCCTTTTTTGGGCCCCCAAAGTTTTCAACATTTTTGCAGCCTAAGATGCATTTTAAGGCCTTTTTTTGGGCTTCTAACATATTCTGAACTTTCAGGGTGTAAGATGCAATTTTCGTACCATAAATATTTTTGGGAATTTCAGTGGTCTAGGATACGTGTTAATGCCCCTAATGGGCTACAAATGTTTTTGGGATATTCAGAGCTCTCTGACACCGTTTTTGGGCATCCAACATTTTCTGGACATTAGGGGGTCTAGGATGCCTGCAAACCCCTTTTTTGGGCCTCCAAAGTTTTCAACTTTTTTGCAGCCTAAGATGCATTTTAAGGCCTTTTTTGGGCTGCTATCATATTCTGAACTTTCAGTGGTGCAGGATGCATGTTATTTCCATAAATATTTTTGGGAATTTCAGTGGTCTAGGATGCGGGTTAATGCCCATTTCAGGCTGCAAATGTTTTTGGGATATTCAGAGCTCTCTGACACCGTTTTTGGGCAACCAACATTTTCTGGACTTTAGGGGGTCTAGGATGCCTGTAAACCCCTTTTTTGGGCCTCCAAAGTTTTCAACATTTTTGCAGCCTAAGATGCATTTTAAGGCCTTTTTGTGGGCTGCTAACATATTCGGAACTTTCAGCGGTGCCGGATGCATTTTTCGTGCCATAAATATTTTTTGGGAATTTCAGTGGTCTAGGATGAGGGTTAATGCCCATTTCAGGCTGCAAATGTTTTTGGGACATTCAGAGCTCTGTGACACAGTTTTTGGGCCACCAACTTTTTCTAGACTTTAGGGGGTCTAGGATGACTGTAAACCCCTTTTTTGGGCCTCTAAAGTTTTCAACATTTTTGCAGCCTAAAATTCATATTAAGGCCTTTTTTGGGCTGCTAACATATTCTGAACTTTCAGTGGTGTAGGATGCATTTTTCGTGCCATAAATATTTTTGGGAATTTCAGTGGTCTAGGATGAGGGTTAATGCCCATTTCAGGCTGCAAATGTTTTTGGGACATTCAGAGCTCTCTGACACAGTTTTTGGGCCACCAACTTTTTCTGGACTTTAGGGGGTCTAGGATGACTGTAAACCCCTTTTCTGGGCCTCTAAAGTTTTCAACATTTTTGCAGCCTAAAATGCATATTAAGGCCTTTTTTGGGCTGCTAACATATTCTGAACTTTCAGTGGTGTAGCATGCATTTTTCGTGCCATGAATATTTTTGGGAATTTCAGTGGTCTAGGATGTGGGTTAATGCCCATTTCAGGCTGCAAATGTTTTTGGGATATTCAGAGCTCTCTGACACCATTTTTGGGCAACCAACATTTTCTGGAATTTAGGGGGTCTAGGATGCCTGTAAACCCCTTTTTTGGGCCCCCAAAGTTTTCAACATTTTTGCAGCCTAAGATGCATTTTAAGGCCTTTTTTTGGGCTGCTAACATGTTTTGAACTTTCAGCGGTGCAGGATGCATGTTATTTCCATAAATATTTTTGGGAATTTCAGTGGTCTAGGATACGTGTTAATGCCCCTTATGGGCTACAAATGTTTTTGGGATATTCAGAGCTCTCTGACACCGTTTTTGGGCATCCAACATTTTCTGGACATTAGGGGGTCTAGGATGCCTGCAAACCCCTTTTTTGGGCCTCCAAAGTTTTCAACATTTTTGCAGCCTAAGATGCATTTTAAGGCCTTTTTGTGGGCTGCTAACATATTCGGAACTTTCAGCGGTGCAGGATGCATTTTTCGTGCCATAAATATTTTTTGGGAATTTCAGTGGTCTAGGATGAGGGTTAATGCCCATTTCAGGCTGCAAATGTTTTTGGGACATTCAGAGCTCTGTGACACAGTTTTTGGGCCACCAACGTTTTCTGGACTTTAGGGGGTCTAGGATGACTGTAAACCTCTTTTTTGGGCCTCTAAAGTTTTCAACATTTTTGCAGCCTAAAATGCATATTAAGGCCTTTTTTGGGCTGCTAAAATATTCTGAACTTTCAGTGGTGTAGGATGCATTTTCCGTGCCATAAATATATTTGGGAATTTCAGTGGTCTAGGATGCGGGTTAATGCCCATTTCAGGCTGCAAATGTTTTTGGGATATTCAGAGCTCTCTGACACCGTTTTTGGGCCACCAACATTTTCTGGAATTTAGGGGGTCTAGGATGTCTGTAAACCCCTTTTTTGGGCCTCCAAAGTTTTCTACATTTTTGCAGCCCTAAGATGCATGTTATGGCCTTTTTTGGGCTGCTAACATATTCTGAACTTTCAGCGGTGTAGGATGCGTTTTTCCTGCCATAAATATTTTTGGGAATTTCTGTGGTTAAGGATGAGGGTTAATGCCCATTTCAGGCTGCAAATGTTTTTGGGACATTCAGAGCTCTCTGACACAGTTTTTGGGCCACCAACTTTTTCTGGACTTTAGGGGGTCTAGGATGACTGTAAACCCCTTTTTTGGGCCCCCAAAGTTTTCAACATTTTTGCAGCCTAAGATGCATTTTAAGGCCTTTTTTTGGGCTGCTAACATGTTCTGAACTTTCAGCGGTGCAGGATGCATTTTTCGTGCCATAAATATTTTTGGGAATTTCAGTGGTCTAGGATGAGGGTTAATGCCCATTTCAGGCTGCAAATGTTTTTGGGACATTCAGAGCTCTCTGACACAGTTTTTGGGCCACCAACTTTTTCTGGACTTTAGGGGGTCTAGGATGACTGTAAACCCCTTTTTTGGGCCTCTAAAGTTTTCAACATTTTTGCAGCCTAAAATGCATATTAAGGCCTTTTTTGGGCTGCTAACATATTCTGAACTTTCAGCGGTGCAGGATGCATTTTTCGTGCCATAAATATTTTTTGGGAATTTCAGTGGTCTAGGATGAGGGTTAATGCCCATTTCAGGCTGCAAATGTTTTTGGGACATTCAGAGCTCTCTGACACAGGTTTTGGGCCACCAACTTTTTTTGGACTTTAGGGGGTCTAGGATGACTGTAAACCCCTTTTTTGGGCCTCCAAAGTTTTCAACATTTTTGCAGCCTAAGATGCATTTTAAGGCCTTTTTTGGGCTGCTATCATATTCTGAACTTTCAGTGGTGCAGGATGCATGTTATTTCCATAAATATTTTTGGGAATTTCAGTGGTCTAGGATGCGGGTTAATGCCCATTTCAGGCTGCAAATGTTTTTGGGATATTCAGAGCTCTCTGACACCGTTTTTGGGCAACCAACATTTTCTGGACTTTAGGGGGTCTAGGATGCCTGTAAACCCCTTTTTTGGGCCCCCAAAGTTTTCAACATTTTTGCAGCCTAAGATGCATTTTAAGGCCTTTTTTTGGGCTGCTAACATGTTCTGAACTTTCAGCGGTGCAGGATGCATATTTCGTCCCATAAATATTTTTGGGAATTTGAGTGGTCTAGGATGAGGGTTAATGCCCATTTCAGGCTGCAAATGTTTTTGGGACATTCAGAGCTCTCTGACACAGTTTTTGGGCCACCAACTTTTTCTGGACTTTAGGGGGTCTAGGATGACTGTAAACCCCTTTTTTGGGCCTCCAAAGTTTTCAACATTTTTGCAGCCTAAGATGCATTTTAAGGCCTTTTTGTGGGCTGCTAACATATTCTGAACTTTCAGCGGTGCAGGATGCATTTTTCGTGCCATAAATATTTTTGGGAATTTCAGTGGTCTAGGATGAGGGTTAATGCCCATTTCAGGCTGCAAATGTTTTGGGACATTCAGAGCTCTCTGACACAGTTTTTGGGCCACCAACGTTTTCTGGACTTTAGGGGGTCTAGGATGACTGTAAACCTCTTTTTTGGGCCTCTAAAGTTTTCAACATTTTTGCAGCCTAAAATGCATATTAAGGCCTTTTTTGGGCTGCTAAAATATTCTGAACTTTCAGTGGTGTAGGATGCATTTTCCGTGCCATAAATATATTTGGGAATTTCAGTGGTCTAGGATGCGGGTTAATGCCCATTTCAGGCTGCAAATGTTTTTGGGATATTCAGAGCTCTCTGACACCGTTTTTGGGCCACCAACATTTTCTGGAATTTAGGGGGTCTAGGATGTCTGTAAACCCCTTTTTTGGGCCTCCAAAGTTTTCTACATTTTTGCAGCCCTAAGATGCATGTTATGGCCTTTTTTGGGCTGCTAACATATTCTGAACTTTCAGCGTTGTAGGATGCGTTTTTCCTGCCATAAATATTTTTGGGAATTTCTGTGGTTAAGGATGAGGGTTAATGCCCATTTCAGGCTGCAAATGTTTTTGGGACATTCAGAGCTCTCTGACACAGTTTTTGGGCCACCAACTTTTTCTGGACTTTAGGGGGTCTAGGATGACTGTAAACCCCTTTTTTGGGCCCCCAAAGTTTTCAACATTTTTGCAGCCTAAGATGCATTTTAAGGCCTTTTTTGGGCTGCTATCATATTCTGAACTTTCAGTGGTGCAGGATGCATGTTATTTCCATAAATATTTTTGGGAATTTCAGTGGTCTAGGATGCGGGTTAATGCCCATTTCAGGCTGCAAATGTTTTTTGGGATATTCAGAGCTCTCTGACACCGTTTTTGGGCAACCAACATTTTCTGGACTTTAGGGGGTCTAGGATGCCTGTAAACCCCTTTTTTGGGCCCCCAAAGTTTTCAACATTTTTGCAGCCTAAGATGCATTTTAAGGCCTTTTTTTGGGCTGCTAACATGTTCTGAACTTTCAGCGGTGCAGGATGCATTTTTCGTGCCATAAATATTTTTGGGAATTTCAGTGGTCTAGGATGAGGGTTAATGCCCATTTCAGGCTGCAAATGTTTTTGGGACATTCAGAGCTCTCTGACACAGTTTTTGGGCCACCAACTTTTTCTGGACTTTAGGGGGTCTAGGATGACTGTAAACCCCTTTTTTGGGCCTCTAAAGTTTTCAACATTTTTGCAGCCTAAAATGCATATTAAGGCCTTTTTTGGGCTGCTAACATATTCTGAACTTTCAGTGGTGTAGGATGCATTTTTCGTGCATAAATATTTTTGGGAATTTCAGTGGTCTAGGATGCGGGTTAATGCCCATTTCAGGCTGCAAATGTTTTTGGGATATTCAGAGCTCTCTGACACCGTTTTTGGGCAACCAACATTTTCTAGACTTTAGGGGGTCTAGGATGCCTGTAAACCCCTTTTTTGGGCCTCCAAAGTTTTCAACATTTTTGCAGCCGAAGATGCATTTTAAGGCCTTTTTGTGGGCTGCTAACATATTCTGAACTTTCAGCGGTGCAGGATGCATTTTTCGTGCCATAAATATTTTTTGGGAATTTCAGTGGTCTATGATGAGGGTTAATGCCCATTTCAGGCTGCAAATGTTTTTGGGACATTCAGAGCTCTCTGACACAGTTTTTGGGCCACCAATTTTTTCTGGACTTTAGGGGGTCTAGGATGACTGTAAACCCCTTTTTTGGGCCTCTAAAGTTTTCAACATTTTTGCAGCCTAAAATGCATATTAAGGCCTTTTTTGGGCTGCTAACATATTCTGAACTTTCAGTGGTGTAGAATGCATTTTTCGTGCCATAAATATTTTTGGGAATTTCAGTGGTCTAGGATGCGGGTTAATGCCCATTTCAGGCTGCAAATGTTTTTGGGATATTCAGAGCTCTCTGACACCGTTTTTGGGCAACCAACATTTTCTGGACTTTAGGGGGTCTAGGATCCCTGTAAACCCCTTTTTTGGGCCCCCAAAGTTTTCAACATTTTTGCAGCCTAAGATGCATTTTAAGGCCTTTTTTTGGGCTGCTAACATGTTCTGAACTTTCAGCGGTGCAGGATGCATATTTCGTCCCATAAATATTTTTGGGAATTTCAGTGGTCTAGGATGAGGGTTAATGCCCATTTCAGGCTGCAAATGTTTTTGGGACATTCAGAGCTCTCTGACACAGTTTTTGGGCCACCAACTTTTTCTGGACTTTAGGGGGTCTAGGATGACTGTAAACCCCTTTTTTGGGCCTCCAAAGTTTTCAACATTTTTGCAGCCTAAGATGCATTTTAAGGCCTTTTTTGGGCTGCTATCATATTCTGAACTTTCAGTGATGCAGGATGCATGTTATTTCCATAAATATTTTTGGGAATTTCAGTGGTCTAGGATGCGGGTTAATGCCCATTTCAGGCTGCAAATGTTTTTGGGATATTCAGAGCTCTCTGACACCGTTTTTGGGCAACCAACATTTTCTGGACTTTAGGGGGTCTAGGATGACTGTAAACCCCTTTTTTGGGCCCCCAAAGTTTTCAACATTTTTGCAGCCTAAGATGCATTTTAAGGCCTTTTTTTGGGCTGCTAACATGTTCTGAACTTTCAGCGGTGTAGGATGCATTTTTCGTGCCATAAATATTTTTGGGAATTTCAGTGGTCTAGGATGAGGGTTAATGCCCATTTCAGGCTGCAAATGTTTTTGGGACATTCAGAGCTCTCTGACACAGTTTTTGGGCCACCAACTTTTTCTGGACTTTAGGGGGTCTAGGATGACTGTAAACCCCTTTTTTGGGCCTCCAAAGTTTTCAACATTTTTGCAGCCTAAGATGCATTTTAAGGCCTTTTTTGGGCTGCTATCATATTCTGAACTTTCAGTGGTGCAGGATGCATGTTATTTCCATAAATATTTTTGGGAATTTCAGTGGTCTAGGATACGTGTTAATGCCCCTTATGGGCTACAAATGTTTTTGGGATATTCAGAGCTCTCTGACACCGTTTTTGGGCATCCAACATTTTCTGGACATTAGGGGGTCTAGGATGCCTGCAAACCCCTTTCTTGGGCCTCCAAAGTTTTCAACATTTTTGCAGCCTAAGATGCATTTTAAGGCCTTTTTGTGGGCTGCTAACATATTCTGAACTTTCAGCGGTGCAGGATGCATTTTTCGTGCCATAAATATTTTTTGGGAATTTCAGTGGTCTATGATGAGGGTTAATGCCCATTTCAGGCTGCACATGTTTTTGGGATATTCAGAGCTCTCTGACACCGTTTTTGGGCAACCAACATTTTCTGGACTTTAGGGGGTCTAGGATGCCTGTAAACCCCTTTTTTGGGCCTCCAAAGTTTTCAACATTTTTGCAGCCTAAGATGCATTTTAAGGCCTTTTTGTGGGCTGCTAACATATTCTGAACTTTCAGCGGTGCAGGATGCATTTTTCGTGCCATAAATATTTTTTGGGAATTTCAGTGGTCTAGGATGAGGGTTAATGCCCATTTCAGGCTGCAAATGTTTTTGGGACATTCAGAGCTCTCTGACACAGTTTTTGGGCCACCAACTTTTTCTGGACTTTAGGGGGTCTAGGATGACTGTAAACCCCTTTTTTGGGCCTCTAAAGTTTTCAACATTTTTGCAGCCTAAAATGCATATTAAGGCCTTTTTTGGGCTGCTAACATATTCTGAACTTTCAGTGGTGTAGAATGCATTTTTCGTGCCATAAATATTTTTGGGAATTTCAGTGGTCTAGGATGTGGGTTAATGCCCATTTCAGGCTGCAAATGTTTTTGGGATATTCAGAGCTCTCTGACACCGTTTTTGGGCAACCAACATTTTCTGGACTTTAGGGGGTCTAGGATGCCTGTAAACCCCTTTTTTGGGCCCCCAAAGTTTTCAACATTTTTGCAGCCTAAGATGCATTTTAAGGCCTTTTTTTGGGCTGCTAACATGTTCTGAACTTTCAGCGGTGCAGGATGCATATTTCGTCCCATAAATATTTTTGGGAATTTGAGTGGTCTAGGATGAGGGTTAATGCCCATTTCAGGCTGCACATGTTTTTGGGATATTCAGAGCTCTCTGACACCGTTTTTGGGCAACCAACATTTTCTGGACTTTAGGGGGTCTAGGATGACTGTAAACCCCTTTTTTGGGCCTCCAAAGTTTTCAACATTTTTGCAGCCTAAGATGCATTTTAAGGCCTTTTTTGGGCTGCTATCATATTCTGAACTTTCAGTGATGCAGGATGCATGTTATTTCCATAAAAATTTTTGGGAATTTCAGTGGTCTAGGATGCGGGTTAATGCCCATTTCAGGCTGCAAATGTTTTTGGGATATTCAGAGCTCTCTGACACCGTTTTTGGGCAACCAACATTTTCTGGACTTTAGGGGGTCTAGGATGACTGTAAACCCCTTTTTTGGGCCCCCAAAGTTTTCAACATTTTTGCAGCCTAAGATGCATTTTAAGGCCTTTTTTTGGGCTGCTAACATGTTCTGAACTTTCAGCGGTGTAGGATGCATTTTTCGTGCCATGAATATTTTTGGGAATTTCAGTGGTCTAGGATGCGGGTTAATGCCCATTTCAGGCTGCAAATGTTTTTGGGATATTCAGAGCTCTCTGACACTGTTTTTGGGCAACCAACATTTTCTAGACTTTAGGGGGTCTAGGATGCCTGTAAACCCCTTTTTTGGGCCTCCAAAGTTTTCAACATTTTTGCAGCCGAAGATGCATTTTAAGGCCTTTTTGTGGGCTGCTAACATATTCTGAACTTTCAGCGGTGCAGGATGCATTTTTCGTGCCATAAATATTTTTTGGGAATTTCAGTGGTCTATGATGAGGGTTAATGCCCATTTCAGGCTGCAAATGTTTTTGGGACATTCAGAGCTCTCTGACACAGTTTTTGGGCCACCAATTTTTTCTGGACTTTAGGGGGTCTAGGATGACTGTAAACCCCTTTTTTGGGCCTCTAAAGTTTTCAACATTTTTGCAGCCTAAAATGCATATTAAGGCCTTTTTTGGGCTGCTAACATATTCTGAACTTTCAGTGGTGTAGAATGCATTTTTCGTGCCATAAATATTTTTGGGAATTTCAGTGGTCTAGGATGCGGGTTAATGCCCATTTCAGGCTGCAAATGTTTTTGGGATATTCAGAGCTCTCTGACACCGTTTTTGGGCAACCAACATTTTCTGGACTTTAGGGGGTCTAGGATCCCTGTAAACCCCTTTTTTGGGCCCCCAAAGTTTTCAACATTTTTGCAGCCTAAGATGCATTTTAAGGCCTTTTTTTGGGCTGCTAACATGTTCTGAACTTTCAGCGGTGCAGGATGCATATTTCGTCCCATAAATATTTTTGGGAATTTCAGTGGTCTAGGATGAGGGTTAATGCCCATTTCAGGCTGCAAATGTTTTTGGGACATTCAGAGCTCTCTGACACAGTTTTTGGGCCACCAACTTTTTCTGGACTTTAGGGGGTCTAGGATGACTGTAAACCCCTTTTTTGGGCCTCCAAAGTTTTCAACATTTTTGCAGCCTAAGATGCATTTTAAGGCCTTTTTTGGGCTGCTATCATATTCTGAACTTTCAGTGATGCAGGATGCATGTTATTTCCATAAATATTTTTGGGAATTTCAGTGGTCTAGGATGCGGGTTAATGCCCATTTCAGGCTGCAAATGTTTTTGGGATATTCAGAGCTCTCTGACACCGTTTTTGGGCAACCAACATTTTCTGGACTTTAGGGGGTCTAGGATGACTGTAAACCCCTTTTTTGGGCCCCCAAAGTTTTCAACATTTTTGCAGCCTAAGATGCATTTTAAGGCCTTTTTTTGGGCTGCTAACATGTTCTGAACTTTCAGCGGTGTAGGATGCATTTTTCGTGCCATAAATATTTTTGGGAATTTCAGTGGTCTAGGATGAGGGTTAATGCCCATTTCAGGCTGCAAATGTTTTTGGGACATTCAGAGCTCTCTGACACAGTTTTTGGGCCACCAACTTTTTCTGGACTTTAGGGGGTCTAGGATGACTGTAAACCCCTTTTTTGGGCCTCCAAAGTTTTCAACATTTTTGCAGCCTAAGATGCATTTTAAGGCCTTTTTTGGGCTGCTATCATATTCTGAACTTTCAGTGGTGCAGGATGCATGTTATTTCCATAAATATTTTTGGGAATTTCAGTGGTCTAGGATACGTGTTAATGCCCCTTATGGGCTACAAATGTTTTTGGGATATTCAGAGCTCTCTGACACCGTTTTTGGGCATCCAACATTTTCTGGACATTAGGGGGTCTAGGATGCCTGCAAACCCCTTTCTTGGGCCTCCAAAGTTTTCAACATTTTTGCAGCCTAAGATGCATTTTAAGGCCTTTTTGTGGGCTGCTAACATATTCTGAACTTTCAGCGGTGCAGGATGCATTTTTCGTGCCATAAATATTTTTTGGGAATTTCAGTGGTCTATGATGAGGGTTAATGCCCATTTCAGGCTGCACATGTTTTTGGGATATTCAGAGCTCTCTGACACCGTTTTTGGGCAACCAACATTTTCTGGACTTTAGGGGGTCTAGGATGCCTGTAAACCCCTTTTTTGGGCCTCCAAAGTTTTCAACATTTTTGCAGCCTAAGATGCATTTTAAGGCCTTTTTGTGGGCTGCTAACATATTCTGAACTTTCAGCGGTGCAGGATGCATTTTTCGTGCCATAAATATTTTTTGGGAATTTCAGTGGTCTAGGATGAGGGTTAATGCCCATTTCAGGCTGCAAATGTTTTTGGGACATTCAGAGCTCTCTGACACAGTTTTTGGGCCACCAACTTTTTCTGGACTTTAGGGGGTCTAGGATGACTGTAAACCCCTTTTTTGGGCCTCTAAAGTTTTCAACATTTTTGCAGCCTAAAATGCATATTAAGGCCTTTTTTGGGCTGCTAACATATTCTGAACTTTCAGTGGTGTAGAATGCATTTTTCGTGCCATAAATATTTTTGGGAATTTCAGTGGTCTAGGATGTGGGTTAATGCCCATTTCAGGCTGCAAATGTTTTTGGGATATTCAGAGCTCTCTGACACCGTTTTTGGGCAACCAACATTTTCTGGACTTTAGGGGGTCTAGGATGCCTGTAAACCCCTTTTTTGGGCCCCCAAAGTTTTCAACATTTTTGCAGCCTAAGATGCATTTTAAGGCCTTTTTTTGGGCTGCTAACATGTTCTGAACTTTCAGCGGTGCAGGATGCATATTTCGTCCCATAAATATTTTTGGGAATTTGAGTGGTCTAGGATGAGGGTTAATGCCCATTTCAGGCTGCACATGTTTTTGGGATATTCAGAGCTCTCTGACACCGTTTTTGGGCAACCAACATTTTCTGGACTTTAGGGGGTCTAGGATGACTGTAAACCCCTTTTTTGGGCCTCCAAAGTTTTCAACATTTTTGCAGCCTAAGATGCATTTTAAGGCCTTTTTTGGGCTGCTATCATATTCTGAACTTTCAGTGATGCAGGATGCATGTTATTTCCATAAAAATTTTTGGGAATTTCAGTGGTCTAGGATGCGGGTTAATGCCCATTTCAGGCTGCAAATGTTTTTGGGATATTCAGAGCTCTCTGACACCGTTTTTGGGCAACCAACATTTTCTGGACTTTAGGGGGTCTAGGATGACTGTAAACCCCTTTTTTGGGCCCCCAAAGTTTTCAACATTTTTGCAGCCTAAGATGCATTTTAAGGCCTTTTTTTGGGCTGCTAACATGTTCTGAACTTTCAGCGGTGTAGGATGCATTTTTCGTGCCATGAATATTTTTGGGAATTTCAGTGGTCTAGGATGCGGGTTAATGCCCATTTCAGGCTGCAAATGTTTTTGGGATATTCAGAGCTCTCTGACACCGTTTTTGGGCAACCAACATTTTCTAGACTTTAGGGGGTCTAGGATGCCTGTAAACCCCTTTTTTGGGCCTCCAAAGTTTTCAACATTTTTGCAGCCGAAGATGCATTTTAAGGCCTTTTTGTGGGCTGCTAACATATTCTGAACTTTCAGCGGTGCAGGATGCATTTTTCGTGCCATAAATATTTTTTGGGAATTTCAGTGGTCTATGATGAGGGTTAATGCCCATTTCAGGCTGCAAATGTTTTTGGGACATTCAGAGCTCTCTGACACAGTTTTTGGGCCACCAATTTTTTCTGGACTTTAGGGGGTCTAGGATGACTGTAAACCCCTTTTTTGGGCCTCTAAAGTTTTCAACATTTTTGCAGCCTAAAATGCATATTAAGGCCTTTTTTGGGCTGCTAACATATTCTGAACTTTCAGTGGTGTAGAATGCATTTTTCGTGCCATAAATATTTTTGGGAATTTCAGTGGTCTAGGATGCGGGTTAATGCCCATTTCAGGCTGCAAATGTTTTTGGGATATTCAGAGCTCTCTGACACCGTTTTTGGGCAACCAACATTTTCTGGACTTTAGGGGGTCTAGGATCCCTGTAAACCCCTTTTTTGGGCCCCCAAAGTTTTCAACATTTTTGCAGCCTAAGATGCATTTTAAGGCCTTTTTTTGGGCTGCTAACATGTTCTGAACTTTCAGCGGTGCAGGATGCATATTTCGTCCCATAAATATTTTTGGGAATTTCAGTGGTCTAGGATGAGGGTTAATGCCCATTTCAGGCTGCAAATGTTTTTGGGACATTCAGAGCTCTCTGACACAGTTTTTGGGCCACCAACTTTTTCTGGACTTTAGGGGGTCTAGGATGACTGTAAACCCCTTTTTTGGGCCTCCAAAGTTTTCAACATTTTTGCAGCCTAAGATGCATTTTAAGGCCTTTTTTGGGCTGCTATCATATTCTGAACTTTCAGTGATGCAGGATGCATGTTATTTCCATAAATATTTTTGGGAATTTCAGTGGTCTAGGATGCGGGTTAATGCCCATTTCAGGCTGCAAATGTTTTTGGGATATTCAGAGCTCTCTGACACCGTTTTTGGGCAACCAACATTTTCTGGACTTTAGGGGGTCTAGGATGACTGTAAACCCCTTTTTTGGGCCCCCAAAGTTTTCAACATTTTTGCAGCCTAAGATGCATTTTAAGGCCTTTTTTTGGGCTGCTAACATGTTCTGAACTTTCAGCGGTGTAGGATGCATTTTTCGTGCCATAAATATTTTTGGGAATTTCAGTGGTCTAGGATGAGGGTTAATGCCCATTTCAGGCTGCAAATGTTTTTGGGACATTCAGAGCTCTCTGACACAGTTTTTGGGCCACCAACTTTTTCTGGACTTTAGGGGGTCTAGGATGACTGTAAACCCCTTTTTTGGGCCTCCAAAGTTTTCAACATTTTTGCAGCCTAAGATGCATTTTAAGGCCTTTTTTGGGCTGCTATCATATTCTGAACTTTCAGTGGTGCAGGATGCATGTTATTTCCATAAATATTTTTGGGAATTTCAGTGGTCTAGGATACGTGTTAATGCCCCTTATGGGCTACAAATGTTTTTGGGATATTCAGAGCTCTCTGACACCGTTTTTGGGCATCCAACATTTTCTGGACATTAGGGGGTCTAGGATGCCTGCAAACCCCTTTCTTGGGCCTCCAAAGTTTTCAACATTTTTGCAGCCTAAGATGCATTTTAAGGCCTTTTTGTGGGCTGCTAACATATTCTGAACTTTCAGCGGTGCAGGATGCATTTTTCGTGCCATAAATATTTTTTGGGAATTTCAGTGGTCTATGATGAGGGTTAATGCCCATTTCAGGCTGCACATGTTTTTGGGATATTCAGAGCTCTCTGACACCGTTTTTGGGCCACCAACTTTTTCTGGACTTTAGGGGGTCTAGGATGACTGTAAACCCCTTTTTTGGGCCTCCAAAGTTTTCAACATTTTTGCAGCCTAAGATGCATTTTAAGGCCTTTTTTGGGCTGCTATCATATTCTGAACTTTCAGTGATGCAGGATGCATGTTATTTCCATAAATATTTTTGGGAATTTCAGTGGTCTAGGATGCGGGTTAATGCCCATTTCAGGCTGCAAATGTTTTTGGGATATTCAGAGCTCTCTGACACCGTTTTTGGGCAACCAACATTTTCTGGACTTTAGGGGGTCTAGGATGACTGTAAACCCCTTTTTTGGGCCCCCAAAGTTTTCAACATTTTTGCAGCCTAAGATGCATTTTAAGGCCTTTTTTTGGGCTGCTAACATGTTCTGAACTTTCAGCGGTGTAGGATGCATTTTTCGTGCCATAAATATTTTTGGGAATTTCAGTGGTCTAGGATGAGGGTTAATGCCCATTTCAGGCTGCAAATGTTTTTGGGACATTCAGAGCTCTCTGACACAGTTTTTGGGCCACCAACTTTTTCTGGACTTTAGGGGGTCTAGGATGACTGTAAACCCCTTTTTTGGGCCTCCAAAGTTTTCAACATTTTTGCAGCCTAAGATGCATTTTAAGGCCTTTTTTGGGCTGCTATCATATTCTGAACTTTCAGTGGTGCAGGATGCATGTTATTTCCATAAATATTTTTGGGAATTTCAGTGGTCTAGGATACGTGTTAATGCCCCTTATGGGCTACAAATGTTTTTGGGATATTCAGAGCTCTCTGACACCGTTTTTGGGCATCCAACATTTTCTGGACATTAGGGGGTCTAGGATGCCTGCAAACCCCTTTCTTGGGCCTCCAAAGTTTTCAACATTTTTGCAGCCTAAGATGCATTTTAAGGCCTTTTTGTGGGCTGCTAACATATTCTGAACTTTCAGCGGTGCAGGATGCATTTTTCGTGCCATAAATATTTTTTGGGAATTTCAGTGGTCTATGATGAGGGTTAATGCCCATTTCAGGCTGCACATGTTTTTGGGATATTCAGAGCTCTCTGACACCGTTTTTGGGCAACCAACATTTTCTGGACTTTAGGGGGTCTAGGATGCCTGTAAACCCCTTTTTTGGGCCTCCAAAGTTTTCAACATTTTTGCAGCCTAAGATGCATTTTAAGGCCTTTTTGTGGGCTGCTAACATATTCTGAACTTTCAGCGGTGCAGGATGCATTTTTCGTGCCATAAATATTTTTTGGGAATTTCAGTGGTCTAGGATGAGGGTTAATGCCCATTTCAGGCTGCAAATGTTTTTGGGACATTCAGAGCTCTCTGACACAGTTTTTGGGCCACCAACTTTTTCTGGACTTTAGGGGGTCTAGGATGACTGTAAACCCCTTTTTTGGGCCTCTAAAGTTTTCAACATTTTTGCAGCCTAAAATGCATATTAAGGCCTTTTTTGGGCTGCTAACATATTCTGAACTTTCAGTGGTGTAGAATGCATTTTTCGTGCCATAAATATTTTTGGGAATTTCAGTGGTCTAGGATGTGGGTTAATGCCCATTTCAGGCTGCAAATGTTTTTGGGATATTCAGAGCTCTCTGACACCGTTTTTGGGCAACCAACATTTTCTGGACTTTAGGGGGTCTAGGATGCCTGTAAACCCCTTTTTTGGGCCCCCAAAGTTTTCAACATTTTTGCAGCCTAAGATGCATTTTAAGGCCTTTTTTTGGGCTGCTAACATGTTCTGAACTTTCAGCGGTGCAGGATGCATATTTCGTCCCATAAATATTTTTGGGAATTTGAGTGGTCTAGGATGAGGGTTAATGCCCATTTCAGGCTGCACATGTTTTTGGGATATTCAGAGCTCTCTGACACCGTTTTTGGGCAACCAACATTTTCTGGACTTTAGGGGGTCTAGGATGACTGTAAACCCCTTTTTTGGGCCTCCAAAGTTTTCAACATTTTTGCAGCCTAAGATGCATTTTAAGGCCTTTTTTGGGCTGCTATCATATTCTGAACTTTCAGTGATGCAGGATGCATGTTATTTCCATAAAAATTTTTGGGAATTTCAGTGGTCTAGGATGCGGGTTAATGCCCATTTCAGGCTGCAAATGTTTTTGGGATATTCAGAGCTCTCTGACACCGTTTTTGGGCAACCAACATTTTCTGGACTTTAGGGGGTCTAGGATGACTGTAAACCCCTTTTTTGGGCCCCCAAAGTTTTCAACATTTTTGCAGCCTAAGATGCATTTTAAGGCCTTTTTTTGGGCTGCTAACATGTTCTGAACTTTCAGCGGTGTAGGATGCATTTTTCGTGCCATGAATATTTTTGGGAATTTCAGTGGTCTAGGATGCGGGTTAATGCCCATTTCAGGCTGCAAATGTTTTTGGGATATTCAGAGCTCTCTGACACTGTTTTTGGGCAACCAACATTTTCTAGACTTTAGGGGGTCTAGGATGCCTGTAAACCCCTTTTTTGGGCCTCCAAAGTTTTCAACATTTTTGCAGCCGAAGATGCATTTTAAGGCCTTTTTGTGGGCTGCTAACATATTCTGAACTTTCAGCGGTGCAGGATGCATTTTTCGTGCCATAAATATTTTTTGGGAATTTCAGTGGTCTATGATGAGGGTTAATGCCCATTTCAGGCTGCAAATGTTTTTGGGACATTCAGAGCTCTCTGACACAGTTTTTGGGCCACCAATTTTTTCTGGACTTTAGGGGGTCTAGGATGACTGTAAACCCCTTTTTTGGGCCTCTAAAGTTTTCAACATTTTTGCAGCCTAAAATGCATATTAAGGCCTTTTTTGGGCTGCTAACATATTCTGAACTTTCAGTGGTGTAGAATGCATTTTTCGTGCCATAAATATTTTTGGGAATTTCAGTGGTCTAGGATGCGGGTTAATGCCCATTTCAGGCTGCAAATGTTTTTGGGATATTCAGAGCTCTCTGACACCGTTTTTGGGCAACCAACATTTTCTGGACTTTAGGGGGTCTAGGATCCCTGTAAACCCCTTTTTTGGGCCCCCAAAGTTTTCAACATTTTTGCAGCCTAAGATGCATTTTAAGGCCTTTTTTTGGGCTGCTAACATGTTCTGAACTTTCAGCGGTGCAGGATGCATATTTCGTCCCATAAATATTTTTGGGAATTTCAGTGGTCTAGGATGAGGGTTAATGCCCATTTCAGGCTGCAAATGTTTTTGGGACATTCAGAGCTCTCTGACACAGTTTTTGGGCCACCAACTTTTTCTGGACTTTAGGGGGTCTAGGATGACTGTAAACCCCTTTTTTGGGCCTCCAAAGTTTTCAACATTTTTGCAGCCTAAGATGCATTTTAAGGCCTTTTTTGGGCTGCTATCATATTCTGAACTTTCAGTGATGCAGGATGCATGTTATTTCCATAAATATTTTTGGGAATTTCAGTGGTCTAGGATGCGGGTTAATGCCCATTTCAGGCTGCAAATGTTTTTGGGATATTCAGAGCTCTCTGACACCGTTTTTGGGCAACCAACATTTTCTGGACTTTAGGGGGTCTAGGATGACTGTAAACCCCTTTTTTGGGCCCCCAAAGTTTTCAACATTTTTGCAGCCTAAGATGCATTTTAAGGCCTTTTTTTGGGCTGCTAACATGTTCTGAACTTTCAGCGGTGTAGGATGCATTTTTCGTGCCATAAATATTTTTGGGAATTTCAGTGGTCTAGGATGAGGGTTAATGCCCATTTCAGGCTGCAAATGTTTTTGGGACATTCAGAGCTCTCTGACACAGTTTTTGGGCCACCAACTTTTTCTGGACTTTAGGGGGTCTAGGATGACTGTAAACCCCTTTTTTGGGCCTCCAAAGTTTTCAACATTTTTGCAGCCTAAGATGCATTTTAAGGCCTTTTTTGGGCTGCTATCATATTCTGAACTTTCAGTGGTGCAGGATGCATGTTATTTCCATAAATATTTTTGGGAATTTCAGTGGTCTAGGATACGTGTTAATGCCCCTTATGGGCTACAAATGTTTTTGGGATATTCAGAGCTCTCTGACACCGTTTTTGGGCATCCAACATTTTCTGGACATTAGGGGGTCTAGGATGCCTGCAAACCCCTTTCTTGGGCCTCCAAAGTTTTCAACATTTTTGCAGCCTAAGATGCATTTTAAGGCCTTTTTGTGGGCTGCTAACATATTCTGAACTTTCAGCGGTGCAGGATGCATTTTTCGTGCCATAAATATTTTTTGGGAATTTCAGTGGTCTATGATGAGGGTTAATGCCCATTTCAGGCTGCACATGTTTTTGGGATATTCAGAGCTCTCTGACACCGTTTTTGGGCAACCAACATTTTCTGGACTTTAGGGGGTCTAGGATGCCTGTAAACCCCTTTTTTGGGCCTCCAAAGTTTTCAACATTTTTGCAGCCTAAGATGCATTTTAAGGCCTTTTTGTGGGCTGCTAACATATTCTGAACTTTCAGCGGTGCAGGATGCATTTTTCGTGCCATAAATATTTTTTGGGAATTTCAGTGGTCTAGGATGAGGGTTAATGCCCATTTCAGGCTGCAAATGTTTTTGGGACATTCAGAGCTCTCTGACACAGTTTTTGGGCCACCAACTTTTTCTGGACTTTAGGGGGTCTAGGATGACTGTAAACCCCTTTTTTGGGCCTCTAAAGTTTTCAACATTTTTGCAGCCTAAAATGCATATTAAGGCCTTTTTTGGGCTGCTAACATATTCTGAACTTTCAGTGGTGTAGAATGCATTTTTCGTGCCATAAATATTTTTGGGAATTTCAGTGGTCTAGGATGTGGGTTAATGCCCATTTCAGGCTGCAAATGTTTTTGGGATATTCAGAGCTCTCTGACACCGTTTTTGGGCAACCAACATTTTCTGGACTTTAGGGGGTCTAGGATGCCTGTAAACCCCTTTTTTGGGCCCCCAAAGTTTTCAACATTTTTGCAGCCTAAGATGCATTTTAAGGCCTTTTTTTGGGCTGCTAACATGTTCTGAACTTTCAGCGGTGCAGGATGCATATTTCGTCCCATAAATATTTTTGGGAATTTGAGTGGTCTAGGATGAGGGTTAATGCCCATTTCAGGCTGCACATGTTTTTGGGATATTCAGAGCTCTCTGACACCGTTTTTGGGCAACCAACATTTTCTGGACTTTAGGGGGTCTAGGATGACTGTAAACCCCTTTTTTGGGCCTCCAAAGTTTTCAACATTTTTGCAGCCTAAGATGCATTTTAAGGCCTTTTTTGGGCTGCTATCATATTCTGAACTTTCAGTGATGCAGGATGCATGTTATTTCCATAAAAATTTTTGGGAATTTCAGTGGTCTAGGATGCGGGTTAATGCCCATTTCAGGCTGCAAATGTTTTTGGGATATTCAGAGCTCTCTGACACCGTTTTTGGGCAACCAACATTTTCTGGACTTTAGGGGGTCTAGGATGACTGTAAACCCCTTTTTTGGGCCCCCAAAGTTTTCAACATTTTTGCAGCCTAAGATGCATTTTAAGGCCTTTTTTTGGGCTGCTAACATGTTCTGAACTTTCAGCGGTGTAGGATGCATTTTTCGTGCCATGAATATTTTTGGGAATTTCAGTGGTCTAGGATGCGGGTTAATGCCCATTTCAGGCTGCAAATGTTTTTGGGATATTCAGAGCTCTCTGACACCGTTTTTGGGCAACCAACATTTTCTAGACTTTAGGGGGTCTAGGATGCCTGTAAACCCCTTTTTTGGGCCTCCAAAGTTTTCAACATTTTTGCAGCCGAAGATGCATTTTAAGGCCTTTTTGTGGGCTGCTAACATATTCTGAACTTTCAGCGGTGCAGGATGCATTTTTCGTGCCATAAATATTTTTTGGGAATTTCAGTGGTCTATGATGAGGGTTAATGCCCATTTCAGGCTGCAAATGTTTTTGGGACATTCAGAGCTCTCTGACACAGTTTTTGGGCCACCAATTTTTTCTGGACTTTAGGGGGTCTAGGATGACTGTAAACCCCTTTTTTGGGCCTCTAAAGTTTTCAACATTTTTGCAGCCTAAAATGCATATTAAGGCCTTTTTTGGGCTGCTAACATATTCTGAACTTTCAGTGGTGTAGAATGCATTTTTCGTGCCATAAATATTTTTGGGAATTTCAGTGGTCTAGGATGCGGGTTAATGCCCATTTCAGGCTGCAAATGTTTTTGGGATATTCAGAGCTCTCTGACACCGTTTTTGGGCAACCAACATTTTCTGGACTTTAGGGGGTCTAGGATCCCTGTAAACCCCTTTTTTGGGCCCCCAAAGTTTTCAACATTTTTGCAGCCTAAGATGCATTTTAAGGCCTTTTTTTGGGCTGCTAACATGTTCTGAACTTTCAGCGGTGCAGGATGCATATTTCGTCCCATAAATATTTTTGGGAATTTCAGTGGTCTAGGATGAGGGTTAATGCCCATTTCAGGCTGCAAATGTTTTTGGGACATTCAGAGCTCTCTGACACAGTTTTTGGGCCACCAACTTTTTCTGGACTTTAGGGGGTCTAGGATGACTGTAAACCCCTTTTTTGGGCCTCCAAAGTTTTCAACATTTTTGCAGCCTAAGATGCATTTTAAGGCCTTTTTTGGGCTGCTATCATATTCTGAACTTTCAGTGATGCAGGATGCATGTTATTTCCATAAATATTTTTGGGAATTTCAGTGGTCTAGGATGCGGGTTAATGCCCATTTCAGGCTGCAAATGTTTTTGGGATATTCAGAGCTCTCTGACACCGTTTTTGGGCAACCAACATTTTCTGGACTTTAGGGGGTCTAGGATGACTGTAAACCCCTTTTTTGGGCCCCCAAAGTTTTCAACATTTTTGCAGCCTAAGATGCATTTTAAGGCCTTTTTTTGGGCTGCTAACATGTTCTGAACTTTCAGCGGTGTAGGATGCATTTTTCGTGCCATAAATATTTTTGGGAATTTCAGTGGTCTAGGATGAGGGTTAATGCCCATTTCAGGCTGCAAATGTTTTTGGGACATTCAGAGCTCTCTGACACAGTTTTTGGGCCACCAACTTTTTCTGGACTTTAGGGGGTCTAGGATGACTGTAAACCCCTTTTTTGGGCCTCCAAAGTTTTCAACATTTTTGCAGCCTAAGATGCATTTTAAGGCCTTTTTTGGGCTGCTATCATATTCTGAACTTTCAGTGGTGCAGGATGCATGTTATTTCCATAAATATTTTTGGGAATTTCAGTGGTCTAGGATACGTGTTAATGCCCCTTATGGGCTACAAATGTTTTTGGGATATTCAGAGCTCTCTGACACCGTTTTTGGGCATCCAACATTTTCTGGACATTAGGGGGTCTAGGATGCCTGCAAACCCCTTTCTTGGGCCTCCAAAGTTTTCAACATTTTTGCAGCCTAAGATGCATTTTAAGGCCTTTTTGTGGGCTGCTAACATATTCTGAACTTTCAGCGGTGCAGGATGCATTTTTCGTGCCATAAATATTTTTTGGGAATTTCAGTGGTCTATGATGAGGGTTAATGCCCATTTCAGGCTGCACATGTTTTTGGGATATTCAGAGCTCTCTGACACCGTTTTTGGGCCACCAACTTTTTCTGGACTTTAGGGGGTCTAGGATGACTGTAAACCCCTTTTTTGGGCCTCCAAAGTTTTCAACATTTTTGCAGCCTAAGATGCATTTTAAGGCCTTTTTTGGGCTGCTATCATATTCTGAACTTTCAGTGATGCAGGATGCATGTTATTTCCATAAATATTTTTGGGAATTTCAGTGGTCTAGGATGCGGGTTAATGCCCATTTCAGGCTGCAAATGTTTTTGGGATATTCAGAGCTCTCTGACACCGTTTTTGGGCAACCAACATTTTCTGGACTTTAGGGGGTCTAGGATGACTGTAAACCCCTTTTTTGGGCCCCCAAAGTTTTCAACATTTTTGCAGCCTAAGATGCATTTTAAGGCCTTTTTTTGGGCTGCTAACATGTTCTGAACTTTCAGCGGTGTAGGATGCATTTTTCGTGCCATAAATATTTTTGGGAATTTCAGTGGTCTAGGATGAGGGTTAATGCCCATTTCAGGCTGCAAATGTTTTTGGGACATTCAGAGCTCTCTGACACAGTTTTTGGGCCACCAACTTTTTCTGGACTTTAGGGGGTCTAGGATGACTGTAAACCCCTTTTTTGGGCCTCCAAAGTTTTCAACATTTTTGCAGCCTAAGATGCATTTTAAGGCCTTTTTTGGGCTGCTATCATATTCTGAACTTTCAGTGGTGCAGGATGCATGTTATTTCCATAAATATTTTTGGGAATTTCAGTGGTCTAGGATACGTGTTAATGCCCCTTATGGGCTACAAATGTTTTTGGGATATTCAGAGCTCTCTGACACCGTTTTTGGGCATCCAACATTTTCTGGACATTAGGGGGTCTAGGATGCCTGCAAACCCCTTTCTTGGGCCTCCAAAGTTTTCAACATTTTTGCAGCCTAAGATGCATTTTAAGGCCTTTTTGTGGGCTGCTAACATATTCTGAACTTTCAGCGGTGCAGGATGCATTTTTCGTGCCATAAATATTTTTTGGGAATTTCAGTGGTCTATGATGAGGGTTAATGCCCATTTCAGGCTGCACATGTTTTTGGGATATTCAGAGCTCTCTGACACCGTTTTTGGGCAACCAACATTTTCTGGACTTTAGGGGGTCTAGGATGCCTGTAAACCCCTTTTTTGGGCCTCCAAAGTTTTCAACATTTTTGCAGCCTAAGATGCATTTTAAGGCCTTTTTGTGGGCTGCTAACATATTCTGAACTTTCAGCGGTGCAGGATGCATTTTTCGTGCCATAAATATTTTTTGGGAATTTCAGTGGTCTAGGATGAGGGTTAATGCCCATTTCAGGCTGCAAATGTTTTTGGGACATTCAGAGCTCTCTGACACAGTTTTTGGGCCACCAACTTTTTCTGGACTTTAGGGGGTCTAGGATGACTGTAAACCCCTTTTTTGGGCCTCTAAAGTTTTCAACATTTTTGCAGCCTAAAATGCATATTAAGGCCTTTTTTGGGCTGCTAACATATTCTGAACTTTCAGTGGTGTAGAATGCATTTTTCGTGCCATAAATATTTTTGGGAATTTCAGTGGTCTAGGATGTGGGTTAATGCCCATTTCAGGCTGCAAATGTTTTTGGGATATTCAGAGCTCTCTGACACCGTTTTTGGGCAACCAACATTTTCTGGACTTTAGGGGGTCTAGGATGCCTGTAAACCCCTTTTTTGGGCCCCCAAAGTTTTCAACATTTTTGCAGCCTAAGATGCATTTTAAGGCCTTTTTTTGGGCTGCTAACATGTTCTGAACTTTCAGCGGTGCAGGATGCATATTTCGTCCCATAAATATTTTTGGGAATTTGAGTGGTCTAGGATGAGGGTTAATGCCCATTTCAGGCTGCACATGTTTTTGGGATATTCAGAGCTCTCTGACACCGTTTTTGGGCAACCAACATTTTCTGGACTTTAGGGGGTCTAGGATGACTGTAAACCCCTTTTTTGGGCCTCCAAAGTTTTCAACATTTTTGCAGCCTAAGATGCATTTTAAGGCCTTTTTTGGGCTGCTATCATATTCTGAACTTTCAGTGATGCAGGATGCATGTTATTTCCATAAAAATTTTTGGGAATTTCAGTGGTCTAGGATGCGGGTTAATGCCCATTTCAGGCTGCAAATGTTTTTGGGATATTCAGAGCTCTCTGACACCGTTTTTGGGCAACCAACATTTTCTGGACTTTAGGGGGTCTAGGATGACTGTAAACCCCTTTTTTGGGCCCCCAAAGTTTTCAACATTTTTGCAGCCTAAGATGCATTTTAAGGCCTTTTTTTGGGCTGCTAACATGTTCTGAACTTTCAGCGGTGTAGGATGCATTTTTCGTGCCATGAATATTTTTGGGAATTTCAGTGGTCTAGGATGCGGGTTAATGCCCATTTCAGGCTGCAAATGTTTTTGGGATATTCAGAGCTCTCTGACACCGTTTTTGGGCAACCAACATTTTCTGGACTTTAGGGGGTCTAGGATGCCTGTAAACCCCTTTTTTGGGCCCCCAAAGTTTTCAACATTTTTGCAGCCTAAGATGCATTTTAAGGCCTTTTTTGGGCTGCTATCATATTCTGAACTTTCAGTGGTGCAGGATGCATGTTATTTCCATAAATATTTTTGGGAATTTCAGTGGTCTAGGATGCGGGTTAATGCCCATTTCAGGCTGCAAATGTTTTTTGGGATATTCAGAGCTCTCTGACACCGTTTTTGGGCAACCAACATTTTCTGGACTTTAGGGGGTCTAGGATGCCTGTAAACCCCTTTTTTGGGCCTCCAATGTTTTCAACATTTTTGCAGCCTAAGATGCATTTTAAGGCCTTTTTTTTGGGCTGCTAACATATTCTGAACCTTCAGCGGTGCAGGATGCATTTTTCGTGCCATAAATATTTTTTGGGAATTTCAGTGGTCTAGGATGAGGGTTAATGCCCATTTCAGGCTGCAAATGTTTTTGGGACATTCAGAGCTCTCTGACACAGTTTTTGGGCCACCAACTTTTTCTGGACTTTAGGGGGTCTAGGATGACTGTAAACCCCTTTTTTGGGCCTCTAAAGTTTTCAACATTTTTGCAGCCTAAAATTCATATTAAGGCCTTTTTTGGGCTGCTAACATATTGTGAACTTTCAGGGGTGTAGGATGCATTTTTCGTGCCATAAATATATTTGGGAATTTCAGTGGTCTAGGATGAGGGTTAATGCCCATTTCAGGCTGCAAATGTTTTTGGGACATTCAGAGCTCTCTGACACAGTTTTTGGGCCACCAACTTTTTCTGGACTTTAGGGGTCTAGGATGCCTGTAAACCCCTTTTTTGGGCCTCCAAAGTTTTCAACATTTTTGCAGCCTAAGATGCATTTTAAGGCCTTTTTTTGGGCTGCTAACATATTCTGAACTTTCAGCGGTGCAGGATGCATTTTTCGTGCCATAAATATATTTGGGAATTTCAGTGGTCTAGGATGCGGGTTAATGCCCATTTCAGGCTGCAAATGTTTTTGGGACATTCAGAGCTTTCTGACACAGTTTTTAGGCCACCAACATTTTCTGGACTTTAGGGGGTCTAGGATGCCTGTAAACCCCTTTTTTGGACCTCCAAAGTTTTCAACATTTTTGCAGCCTAAGATGCATTTTAAGGCATTTTTTGGGCTGCTAACATATTCTGAACTTTCAGTGGTGTAAGATGCATTTTCCGTGCCAAATCTATTTTTCGGAATTTCAGTGGTCTAGGATGCAGGTTAATGCCCATTTCAGGCTGCAAATATTTTTGGGACATTCAGAGCTCTCTGACACCGTTTTTGGGCAACCAACATTTTCTGGACTTTAGGGGGTCTAGGATGCCTGTAAACCCCTTTTTTGGACCTCCAAAGTTTTCAATATTTTTGCAGCCTAAGATGCATTTTAAGGCCTTTTTTGGGCTGCTAACATATTCTGAACTCTCAGCGGTGTAGGATGCATTTTTCGTGCCATGAATATTTTTGGGAATTTCAGTGGTCTAGGATGCGGTTTAATGCCCATTTCAGGCTGCAAATATTTTTGGGACATTCAGAGCTCTCTGACACCATTTTTCGGCAACCAACATTTTCTGGACTTTAGGGGTTCTAGGATGCCTGTAAACCCCTTTTTTGGGCCTCCAAAGTTTTCAACATTTTTGCAGCCTAAGATGCATTTTAAGGCCTTTTTTTGGGCTGCTAACATATTCTGAACTTTCAGCGGTGTAGGATGCGTTTTTCCTGCCATAAATATTTTTGGGAATTTCAGTGGTCTAGGATACGTGTTAATGCCCCTAATGGGCTACAAATGTTTTTGGGATATTCAGAGCTCTCTGACACCGTTTTTGGGCATCCAACATTTTCTGGACATTAGGGGGTCTAGGATGCCTGCAAACCCCTTTTTTGGGCCTCCAAAGTTTTCAACTTTTTTGCAGCCTAAGATGCATTTTAAGGCCTTTTTTGGGCTGCTATCATATTCTGAACTTTCAGTGGTGCAGGATGCATGTTATTTCCATAAATATTTTTGGGAATTTCAGTGGTCTAGGATGCGGGTTAATGCCCATTTCAGGCTGCAAATGTTTTTGGGATATTCAGAGCTCTCTGACACCGTTTTTGGGCAACCAACATTTTCTGGACTTTAGGGGGTCTAGGATGCCTGTAAACCCCTTTTTTGGGCCTCCAAAGTTTTCAACATTTTTGCAGCCTAAGATGCATTTTAAGGCCTTTTTGTGGGCTGCTAACATATTCGGAACTTTCAGCGGTGCAGGATGCATTTTTCGTGCCATAAATATTTTTTGGGAATTTCAGTGGTCTAGGATGAGGGTTAATGCCCATTTCAGGCTGCAAATGTTTTTGGGACATTCAGAGCTCTGTGACACAGTTTTTGGGCCACCAACTTTTTCTAGACTTTAGGGGGTCTAGGATGACTGTAAACCCCTTTTTTGGGCCTCTAAAGTTTTCAACATTTTTGCAGCCTAAAATTCATATTAAGGCCTTTTTTGGGCTGCTAACATATTCTGAACTTTCAGTGGTGTAGGATGCATTTTTCGTGCCATAAATATTTTTGGGAATTTCAGTGGTCTAGGATGAGGGTTAATGCCCATTTCAGGCTGCAAATGTTTTTGGGACATTCAGAGCTCTCTGACACAGTTTTTGGGCCACCAACTTTTTCTGGACTTTAGGGGGTCTAGGATGACTGTAAACCCCTTTTCTGGGCCTCTAAAGTTTTCAACATTTTTGCAGCCTAAAATGCATATTAAGGCCTTTTTTGGGCTGCTAACATATTCTGAACTTTCAGTGGTGTAGCATGCATTTTTCGTGCCATGAATATTTTTGGGAATTTCAGTGGTCTAGGATGTGGGTTAATGCCCATTTCAGGCTGCAAATGTTTTTGGGATATTCAGAGCTCTCTGACACCATTTTTGGGCAACCAACATTTTCTGGAATTTAGGGGGTCTAGGATGCCTGTAAACCCCTTTTTTGGGCCCCCAAAGTTTTCAACATTTTTGCAGCCTAAGATGCATTTTAAGGCCTTTTTTTGGGCTGCTAACATGTTTTGAACTTTCAGCGGTGCAGGATGCATGTTATTTCCATAAATATTTTTGGGAATTTCAGTGGTCTAGGATACGTGTTAATGCCCCTTATGGGCTACAAATGTTTTTGGGATATTCAGAGCTCTCTGACACCGTTTTTGGGCATCCAACATTTTCTGGACATTAGGGGGTCTAGGATGCCTGCAAACCCCTTTTTTGGGCCTCCAAAGTTTTCAACATTTTTGCAGCCTAAGATGCATTTTAAGGCCTTTTTGTGGGCTGCTAACATATTCGGAACTTTCAGCGGTGCAGGATGCATTTTTCGTGCCATAAATATTTTTTGGGAATTTCAGTGGTCTAGGATGAGGGTTAATGCCCATTTCAGGCTGCAAATGTTTTTGGGACATTCAGAGCTCTGTGACACAGTTTTTGGGCCACCAACGTTTTCTGGACTTTAGGGGGTCTAGGATGACTGTAAACCTCTTTTTTGGGCCTCTAAAGTTTTCAACATTTTTGCAGCCTAAAATGCATATTAAGGCCTTTTTTGGGCTGCTAAAATATTCTGAACTTTCAGTGGTGTAGGATGCATTTTCCGTGCCATAAATATATTTGGGAATTTCAGTGGTCTAGGATGCGGGTTAATGCCCATTTCAGGCTGCAAATGTTTTTGGGATATTCAGAGCTCTCTGACACCGTTTTTGGGCCACCAACATTTTCTGGAATTTAGGGGGTCTAGGATGTCTGTAAACCCCTTTTTTGGGCCTCCAAAGTTTTCTACATTTTTGCAGCCCTAAGATGCATGTTATGGCCTTTTTTGGGCTGCTAACATATTCTGAACTTTCAGCGGTGTAGGATGCGTTTTTCCTGCCATAAATATTTTTGGGAATTTCTGTGGTTAAGGATGAGGGTTAATGCCCATTTCAGGCTGCAAATGTTTTTGGGACATTCAGAGCTCTCTGACACAGTTTTTGGGCCACCAACTTTTTCTGGACTTTAGGGGGTCTAGGATGACTGTAAACCCCTTTTTTGGGCCCCCAAAGTTTTCAACATTTTTGCAGCCTAAGATGCATTTTAAGGCCTTTTTTTGGGCTGCTAACATGTTCTGAACTTTCAGCGGTGCAGGATGCATTTTTCGTGCCATAAATATTTTTGGGAATTTCAGTGGTCTAGGATGAGGGTTAATGCCCATTTCAGGCTGCAAATGTTTTTGGGACATTCAGAGCTCTCTGACACAGTTTTTGGGCCACCAACTTTTTCTGGACTTTAGGGGGTCTAGGATGACTGTAAACCCCTTTTTTGGGCCTCTAAAGTTTTCAACATTTTTGCAGCCTAAAATGCATATTAAGGCCTTTTTTGGGCTGCTAACATATTCTGAACTTTCAGCGGTGCAGGATGCATTTTTCGTGCCATAAATATTTTTTGGGAATTTCAGTGGTCTAGGATGAGGGTTAATGCCCATTTCAGGCTGCAAATGTTTTTGGGACATTCAGAGCTCTCTGACACAGGTTTTGGGCCACCAACTTTTTTTGGACTTTAGGGGGTCTAGGATGACTGTAAACCCCTTTTTTGGGCCTCCAAAGTTTTCAACATTTTTGCAGCCTAAGATGCATTTTAAGGCCTTTTTTGGGCTGCTATCATATTCTGAACTTTCAGTGGTGCAGGATGCATGTTATTTCCATAAATATTTTTGGGAATTTCAGTGGTCTAGGATGCGGGTTAATGCCCATTTCAGGCTGCAAATGTTTTTGGGATATTCAGAGCTCTCTGACACCGTTTTTGGGCAACCAACATTTTCTGGACTTTAGGGGGTCTAGGATGCCTGTAAACCCCTTTTTTGGGCCCCCAAAGTTTTCAACATTTTTGCAGCCTAAGATGCATTTTAAGGCCTTTTTTTGGGCTGCTAACATGTTCTGAACTTTCAGCGGTGCAGGATGCATATTTCGTCCCATTAATATTTTTGGGAATTTGAGTGGTCTAGGATGAGGGTTAATGCCCATTTCAGGCTGCAAATGTTTTTGGGACATTCAGAGCTCTCTGACACAGTTTTTGGGCCACCAACTTTTTCTGGACTTTAGGGGGTCTAGGATGACTGTAAACCCCTTTTTTGGGCCTCCAAAGTTTTCAACATTTTTGCAGCCTAAGATGCATTTTAAGGCCTTTTTGTGGGCTGCTAACATATTCTGAACTTTCAGCGGTGCAGGATGCATTTTTCGTGCCATAAATATTTTTGGGAATTTCAGTGGTCTAGGATGAGGGTTAATGCCCATTTCAGGCTGCAAATGTTTTGGGACATTCAGAGCTCTCTGACACAGTTTTTGGGCCACCAACGTTTTCTGGACTTTAGGGGGTCTAGGATGACTGTAAACCTCTTTTTTGGGCCTCTAAAGTTTTCAACATTTTTGCAGCCTAAAATGCATATTAAGGCCTTTTTTGGGCTGCTAAAATATTCTGAACTTTCAGTGGTGTAGGATGCATTTTCCGTGCCATAAATATATTTGGGAATTTCAGTGGTCTAGGATGCGGGTTAATGCCCATTTCAGGCTGCAAATGTTTTTGGGATATTCAGAGCTCTCTGACACCGTTTTTGGGCCACCAACATTTTCTGGAATTTAGGGGGTCTAGGATGTCTGTAAACCCCTTTTTTGGGCCTCCAAAGTTTTCTACATTTTTGCAGCCCTAAGATGCATGTTATGGCCTTTTTTGGGCTGCTAACATATTCTGAACTTTCAGCGTTGTAGGATGCGTTTTTCCTGCCATAAATATTTTTGGGAATTTCTGTGGTTAAGGATGAGGGTTAATGCCCATTTCAGGCTGCAAATGTTTTTGGGACATTCAGAGCTCTCTGACACAGTTTTTGGGCCACCAACTTTTTCTGGACTTTAGGGGGTCTAGGATGACTGTAAACCCCTTTTTTGGGCCCCCAAAGTTTTCAACATTTTTGCAGCCTAAGATGCATTTTAAGGCCTTTTTTGGGCTGCTATCATATTCTGAACTTTCAGTGGTGCAGGATGCATGTTATTTCCATAAATATTTTTGGGAATTTCAGTGGTCTAGGATGCGGGTTAATGCCCATTTCAGGCTGCAAATGTTTTTTGGGATATTCAGAGCTCTCTGACACCGTTTTTGGGCAACCAACATTTTCTGGACTTTAGGGGGTCTAGGATGCCTGTAAACCCCTTTTTTGGGCCCCCAAAGTTTTCAACATTTTTGCAGCCTAAGATGCATTTTAAGGCCTTTTTTTGGGCTGCTAACATGTTCTGAACTTTCAGCGGTGCAGGATGCATTTTTCGTGCCATAAATATTTTTGGGAATTTCAGTGGTCTAGGATGAGGGTTAATGCCCATTTCAGGCTGCAAATGTTTTTGGGACATTCAGAGCTCTCTGACACAGTTTTTGGGCCACCAACTTTTTCTGGACTTTAGGGGGTCTAGGATGACTGTAAACCCCTTTTTTGGGCCTCTAAAGTTTTCAACATTTTTGCAGCCTAAAATGCATATTAAGGCCTTTTTTGGGCTGCTAACATATTCTGAACTTTCAGTGGTGTAGGATGCATTTTTCGTGCATAAATATTTTTGGGAATTTCAGTGGTCTAGGATGCGGGTTAATGCCCATTTCAGGCTGCAAATGTTTTTGGGATATTCAGAGCTCTCTGACACCGTTTTTGGGCAACCAACATTTTCTAGACTTTAGGGGGTCTAGGATGCCTGTAAACCCCTTTTTTGGGCCTCCAAAGTTTTCAACATTTTTGCAGCCGAAGATGCATTTTAAGGCCTTTTTGTGGGCTGCTAACATATTCTGAACTTTCAGCGGTGCAGGATGCATTTTTCGTGCCATAAATATTTTTTGGGAATTTCAGTGGTCTATGATGAGGGTTAATGCCCATTTCAGGCTGCAAATGTTTTTGGGACATTCAGAGCTCTCTGACACAGTTTTTGGGCCACCAATTTTTTCTGGACTTTAGGGGGTCTAGGATGACTGTAAACCCCTTTTTTGGGCCTCTAAAGTTTTCAACATTTTTGCAGCCTAAAATGCATATTAAGGCCTTTTTTGGGCTGCTAACATATTCTGAACTTTCAGTGGTGTAGAATGCATTTTTCGTGCCATAAATATTTTTGGGAATTTCAGTGGTCTAGGATGCGGGTTAATGCCCATTTCAGGCTGCAAATGTTTTTGGGATATTCAGAGCTCTCTGACACCGTTTTTGGGCAACCAACATTTTCTGGACTTTAGGGGGTCTAGGATCCCTGTAAACCCCTTTTTTGGGCCCCCAAAGTTTTCAACATTTTTGCAGCCTAAGATGCATTTTAAGGCCTTTTTTTGGGCTGCTAACATGTTCTGAACTTTCAGCGGTGCAGGATGCATATTTCGTCCCATAAATATTTTTGGGAATTTCAGTGGTCTAGGATGAGGGTTAATGCCCATTTCAGGCTGCAAATGTTTTTGGGACATTCAGAGCTCTCTGACACAGTTTTTGGGCCACCAACTTTTTCTGGACTTTAGGGGGTCTAGGATGACTGTAAACCCCTTTTTTGGGCCTCCAAAGTTTTCAACATTTTTGCAGCCTAAGATGCATTTTAAGGCCTTTTTTGGGCTGCTATCATATTCTGAACTTTCAGTGATGCAGGATGCATGTTATTTCCATAAATATTTTTGGGAATTTCAGTGGTCTAGGATGCGGGTTAATGCCCATTTCAGGCTGCAAATGTTTTTGGGATATTCAGAGCTCTCTGACACCGTTTTTGGGCAACCAACATTTTCTGGACTTTAGGGGGTCTAGGATGACTGTAAACCCCTTTTTTGGGCCCCCAAAGTTTTCAACATTTTTGCAGCCTAAGATGCATTTTAAGGCCTTTTTTTGGGCTGCTAACATGTTCTGAACTTTCAGCGGTGTAGGATGCATTTTTCGTGCCATAAATATTTTTGGGAATTTCAGTGGTCTAGGATGAGGGTTAATGCCCATTTCAGGCTGCAAATGTTTTTGGGACATTCAGAGCTCTCTGACACAGTTTTTGGGCCACCAACTTTTTCTGGACTTTAGGGGGTCTAGGATGACTGTAAACCCCTTTTTTGGGCCTCCAAAGTTTTCAACATTTTTGCAGCCTAAGATGCATTTTAAGGCCTTTTTTGGGCTGCTATCATATTCTGAACTTTCAGTGGTGCAGGATGCATGTTATTTCCATAAATATTTTTGGGAATTTCAGTGGTCTAGGATACGTGTTAATGCCCCTTATGGGCTACAAATGTTTTTGGGATATTCAGAGCTCTCTGACACCGTTTTTGGGCATCCAACATTTTCTGGACATTAGGGGGTCTAGGATGCCTGCAAACCCCTTTCTTGGGCCTCCAAAGTTTTCAACATTTTTGCAGCCTAAGATGCATTTTAAGGCCTTTTTGTGGGCTGCTAACATATTCTGAACTTTCAGCGGTGCAGGATGCATTTTTCGTGCCATAAATATTTTTTGGGAATTTCAGTGGTCTATGATGAGGGTTAATGCCCATTTCAGGCTGCACATGTTTTTGGGATATTCAGAGCTCTCTGACACCGTTTTTGGGCAACCAACATTTTCTGGACTTTAGGGGGTCTAGGATGCCTGTAAACCCCTTTTTTGGGCCTCCAAAGTTTTCAACATTTTTGCAGCCTAAGATGCATTTTAAGGCCTTTTTGTGGGCTGCTAACATATTCTGAACTTTCAGCGGTGCAGGATGCATTTTTCGTGCCATAAATATTTTTTGGGAATTTCAGTGGTCTAGGATGAGGGTTAATGCCCATTTCAGGCTGCAAATGTTTTTGGGACATTCAGAGCTCTCTGACACAGTTTTTGGGCCACCAACTTTTTCTGGACTTTAGGGGGTCTAGGATGACTGTAAACCCCTTTTTTGGGCCTCTAAAGTTTTCAACATTTTTGCAGCCTAAAATGCATATTAAGGCCTTTTTTGGGCTGCTAACATATTCTGAACTTTCAGTGGTGTAGAATGCATTTTTCGTGCCATAAATATTTTTGGGAATTTCAGTGGTCTAGGATGTGGGTTAATGCCCATTTCAGGCTGCAAATGTTTTTGGGATATTCAGAGCTCTCTGACACCGTTTTTGGGCAACCAACATTTTCTGGACTTTAGGGGGTCTAGGATGCCTGTAAACCCCTTTTTTGGGCCCCCAAAGTTTTCAACATTTTTGCAGCCTAAGATGCATTTTAAGGCCTTTTTTTGGGCTGCTAACATGTTCTGAACTTTCAGCGGTGCAGGATGCATATTTCGTCCCATAAATATTTTTGGGAATTTGAGTGGTCTAGGATGAGGGTTAATGCCCATTTCAGGCTGCACATGTTTTTGGGATATTCAGAGCTCTCTGACACCGTTTTTGGGCAACCAACATTTTCTGGACTTTAGGGGGTCTAGGATGACTGTAAACCCCTTTTTTGGGCCTCCAAAGTTTTCAACATTTTTGCAGCCTAAGATGCATTTTAAGGCCTTTTTTGGGCTGCTATCATATTCTGAACTTTCAGTGATGCAGGATGCATGTTATTTCCATAAAAATTTTTGGGAATTTCAGTGGTCTAGGATGCGGGTTAATGCCCATTTCAGGCTGCAAATGTTTTTGGGATATTCAGAGCTCTCTGACACCGTTTTTGGGCAACCAACATTTTCTGGACTTTAGGGGGTCTAGGATGACTGTAAACCCCTTTTTTGGGCCCCCAAAGTTTTCAACATTTTTGCAGCCTAAGATGCATTTTAAGGCCTTTTTTTGGGCTGCTAACATGTTCTGAACTTTCAGCGGTGTAGGATGCATTTTTCGTGCCATGAATATTTTTGGGAATTTCAGTGGTCTAGGATGCGGGTTAATGCCCATTTCAGGCTGCAAATGTTTTTGGGATATTCAGAGCTCTCTGACACCGTTTTTGGGCAACCAACATTTTCTGGACTTTAGGGGGTCTAGGATGCCTGTAAACCCCTTTTTTGGGCCCCCAAAGTTTTCAACATTTTTGCAGCCTAAGATGCATTTTAAGGCCTTTTTTGGGCTGCTATCATATTCTGAACTTTCAGTGGTGCAGGATGCATGTTATTTCCATAAATATTTTTGGGAATTTCAGTGGTCTAGGATGCGGGTTAATGCCCATTTCAGGCTGCAAATGTTTTTTGGGATATTCAGAGCTCTCTGACACCGTTTTTGGGCAACCAACATTTTCTGGACTTTAGGGGGTCTAGGATGCCTGTAAACCCCTTTTTTGGGCCTCCAATGTTTTCAACATTTTTGCAGCCTAAGATGCATTTTAAGGCCTTTTTTTTGGGCTGCTAACATATTCTGAACCTTCAGCGGTGCAGGATGCATTTTTCGTGCCATAAATATTTTTTGGGAATTTCAGTGGTCTAGGATGAGGGTTAATGCCCATTTCAGGCTGCAAATGTTTTTGGGACATTCAGAGCTCTCTGACACAGTTTTTGGGCCACCAACTTTTTCTGGACTTTAGGGGGTCTAGGATGACTGTAAACCCCTTTTTTGGGCCTCTAAAGTTTTCAACATTTTTGCAGCCTAAAATTCATATTAAGGCCTTTTTTGGGCTGCTAACATATTGTGAACTTTCAGGGGTGTAGGATGCATTTTTCGTGCCATAAATATATTTGGGAATTTCAGTGGTCTAGGATGAGGGTTAATGCCCATTTCAGGCTGCAAATGTTTTTGGGACATTCAGAGCTCTCTGACACAGTTTTTGGGCCACCAACTTTTTCTGGACTTTAGGGGTCTAGGATGCCTGTAAACCCCTTTTTTGGGCCTCCAAAGTTTTCAACATTTTTGCAGCCTAAGATGCATTTTAAGGCCTTTTTTTGGGCTGCTAACATATTCTGAACTTTCAGCGGTGCAGGATGCATTTTTCGTGCCATAAATATATTTGGGAATTTCAGTGGTCTAGGATGCGGGTTAATGCCCATTTCAGGCTGCAAATGTTTTTGGGACATTCAGAGCTTTCTGACACAGTTTTTAGGCCACCAACATTTTCTGGACTTTAGGGGGTCTAGGATGCCTGTAAACCCCTTTTTTGGACCTCCAAAGTTTTCAACATTTTTGCAGCCTAAGATGCATTTTAAGGCATTTTTTGGGCTGCTAACATATTCTGAACTTTCAGTGGTGTAAGATGCATTTTCCGTGCCAAATCTATTTTTCGGAATTTCAGTGGTCTAGGATGCAGGTTAATGCCCATTTCAGGCTGCAAATATTTTTGGGACATTCAGAGCTCTCTGACACCGTTTTTGGGCAACCAACATTTTCTGGACTTTAGGGGGTCTAAGATGCCTGTAAACCCCTTTTTTGGACCTCCAAAGTTTTCAATATTTTTGCAGCCTAAGATGCATTTTAAGGCCTTTTTTGGGCTGCTAACATATTCTGAACTCTCAGCGGTGTAGGATGCATTTTTCGTGCCATGAATATTTTTGGGAATTTCAGTGGTCTAGGATGCGGTTTAATGCCCATTTCAGGCTGCAAATATTTTTGGGACATTCAGAGCTCTCTGACACCATTTTTCGGCAACCAACATTTTCTGGACTTTAGGGGGTCTAGGATGCCTGTAAACCCCTTTTTTGGGCCTCCAAAGTTTTCAACATTTTTGCAGCCTAAGATGCATTTTAAGGCCTTTTTTTGGGCTGCTAACATATTCTGAACTTTCAGCGGTGTAGGATGCATTTTTCCTGCCATAAACATTTTTTGGAATTTCAGTGGTTAAGGATGCGGGTTAATGCCCATTTCAGGCTGCAAATGTTTTTGGGACATTCAGAGCTTTTTGACACAGTTTTTAGGCCACCAACATTTTCTGGACTTTAGGGGGTCTAGGATGACTGTAAACCCCTTTTTTGGGCCCCCAAAGTTTTCAACATTTTTGCAGCCTAAGATGCATTTTAAGGCCTTTTTTTGGGCTTCTAACATATTCTGAACTTTCAGGGTGTAAGATGCAATTTTCGTACCATAAATATTTTTGGGAATTTCAGTGGTCTAGGATACGTGTTAATGCCCCTAATGGGCTACAAATGTTTTTGGGATATTCAGAGCTCTCTGACACCGTTTTTGGGCATCCAACATTTTCTGGACATTAGGGGGTCTAGGATGCCTGCAAACCCCTTTTTTGGGCCTCCAAAGTTTTCAACTTTTTTGCAGCCTAAGATGCATTTTAAGGCCTTTTTTGGGCTGCTATCATATTCTGAACTTTCAGTGGTGCAGGATGCATGTTATTTCCATAAATATTTTTGGGAATTTCAGTGGTCTAGGATGCGGGTTAATGCCCATTTCAGGCTGCAAATGTTTTTGGGATATTCAGAGCTCTCTGACACCGTTTTTGGGCAACCAACATTTTCTGGACTTTAGGGGGTCTAGGATGCCTGTAAACCCCTTTTTTGGGCCTCCAAAGTTTTCAACATTTTTGCAGCCTAAGATGCATTTTAAGGCCTTTTTGTGGGCTGCTAACATATTCGGAACTTTCAGCGGTGCAGGATGCATTTTTCGTGCCATAAATATTTTTTGGGAATTTCAGTGGTCTAGGATGAGGGTTAATGCCCATTTCAGGCTGCAAATGTTTTTGGGACATTCAGAGCTCTGTGACACAGTTTTTGGGCCACCAACTTTTTCTAGACTTTAGGGGGTCTAGGATGACTGTAAACCCCTTTTTTGGGCCTCTAAAGTTTTCAACATTTTTGCAGCCTAAAATTCATATTAAGGCCTTTTTTGGGCTGCTAACATATTCTGAACTTTCAGTGGTGTAGGATGCATTTTTCGTGCCATAAATATTTTTGGGAATTTCAGTGGTCTAGGATGAGGGTTAATGCCCATTTCAGGCTGCAAATGTTTTTGGGACATTCAGAGCTCTCTGACACAGTTTTTGGGCCACCAACTTTTTCTGGACTTTAGGGGGTCTAGGATGACTGTAAACCCCTTTTCTGGGCCTCTAAAGTTTTCAACATTTTTGCAGCCTAAAATGCATATTAAGGCCTTTTTTGGGCTGCTAACATATTCTGAACTTTCAGTGGTGTAGCATGCATTTTTCGTGCCATGAATATTTTTGGGAATTTCAGTGGTCTAGGATGTGGGTTAATGCCCATTTCAGGCTGCAAATGTTTTTGGGATATTCAGAGCTCTCTGACACCATTTTTGGGCAACCAACATTTTCTGGAATTTAGGGGGTCTAGGATGCCTGTAAACCCCTTTTTTGGGCCCCCAAAGTTTTCAACATTTTTGCAGCCTAAGATGCATTTTAAGGCCTTTTTTTGGGCTGCTAACATGTTTTGAACTTTCAGCGGTGCAGGATGCATGTTATTTCCATAAATATTTTTGGGAATTTCAGTGGTCTAGGATACGTGTTAATGCCCCTTATGGGCTACAAATGTTTTTGGGATATTCAGAGCTCTCTGACACCGTTTTTGGGCATCCAACATTTTCTGGACATTAGGGGGTCTAGGATGCCTGCAAACCCCTTTTTTGGGCCTCCAAAGTTTTCAACATTTTTGCAGCCTAAGATGCATTTTAAGGCCTTTTTGTGGGCTGCTAACATATTCGGAACTTTCAGCGGTGCAGGATGCATTTTTCGTGCCATAAATATTTTTTGGGAATTTCAGTGGTCTAGGATGAGGGTTAATGCCCATTTCAGGCTGCAAATGTTTTTGGGACATTCAGAGCTCTGTGACACAGTTTTTGGGCCACCAACGTTTTCTGGACTTTAGGGGGTCTAGGATGACTGTAAACCTCTTTTTTGGGCCTCTAAAGTTTTCAACATTTTTGCAGCCTAAAATGCATATTAAGGCCTTTTTTGGGCTGCTAAAATATTCTGAACTTTCAGTGGTGTAGGATGCATTTTCCGTGCCATAAATATATTTGGGAATTTCAGTGGTCTAGGATGCGGGTTAATGCCCATTTCAGGCTGCAAATGTTTTTGGGATATTCAGAGCTCTCTGACACCGTTTTTGGGCCACCAACATTTTCTGGAATTTAGGGGGTCTAGGATGTCTGTAAACCCCTTTTTTGGGCCTCCAAAGTTTTCTACATTTTTGCAGCCCTAAGATGCATGTTATGGCCTTTTTTGGGCTGCTAACATATTCTGAACTTTCAGCGGTGTAGGATGCGTTTTTCCTGCCATAAATATTTTTGGGAATTTCTGTGGTTAAGGATGAGGGTTAATGCCCATTTCAGGCTGCAAATGTTTTTGGGACATTCAGAGCTCTCTGACACAGTTTTTGGGCCACCAACTTTTTCTGGACTTTAGGGGGTCTAGGATGACTGTAAACCCCTTTTTTGGGCCCCCAAAGTTTTCAACATTTTTGCAGCCTAAGATGCATTTTAAGGCCTTTTTTTGGGCTGCTAACATGTTCTGAACTTTCAGCGGTGCAGGATGCATTTTTCGTGCCATAAATATTTTTGGGAATTTCAGTGGTCTAGGATGAGGGTTAATGCCCATTTCAGGCTGCAAATGTTTTTGGGACATTCAGAGCTCTCTGACACAGTTTTTGGGCCACCAACTTTTTCTGGACTTTAGGGGGTCTAGGATGACTGTAAACCCCTTTTTTGGGCCTCTAAAGTTTTCAACATTTTTGCAGCCTAAAATGCATATTAAGGCCTTTTTTGGGCTGCTAACATATTCTGAACTTTCAGCGGTGCAGGATGCATTTTTCGTGCCATAAATATTTTTTGGGAATTTCAGTGGTCTAGGATGAGGGTTAATGCCCATTTCAGGCTGCAAATGTTTTTGGGACATTCAGAGCTCTCTGACACAGGTTTTGGGCCACCAACTTTTTTTGGACTTTAGGGGGTCTAGGATGACTGTAAACCCCTTTTTTGGGCCTCCAAAGTTTTCAACATTTTTGCAGCCTAAGATGCATTTTAAGGCATTTTTTGGGCTGCTATCATATTCTGAACTTTCAGTGGTGCAGGATGCATGTTATTTCCATAAATATTTTTGGGAATTTCAGTGGTCTAGGATGCGGGTTAATGCCCATTTCAGGCTGCAAATGTTTTTGGGATATTCAGAGCTCTCTGACACCGTTTTTGGGCAACCAACATTTTCTGGACTTTAGGGGGTCTAGGATGCCTGTAAACCCCTTTTTTGGGCCCCCAAAGTTTTCAACATTTTTGCAGCCTAAGATGCATTTTAAGGCCTTTTTTTGGGCTGCTAACATGTTCTGAACTTTCAGCGGTGCAGGATGCATATTTCGTCCCATAAATATTTTTGGGAATTTGAGTGGTCTAGGATGAGGGTTAATGCCCATTTCAGGCTGCAAATGTTTTTGGGACATTCAGAGCTCTCTGACACAGTTTTTGGGCCACCAACTTTTTCTGGACTTTAGGGGGTCTAGGATGACTGTAAACCCCTTTTTTGGGCCTCCAAAGTTTTCAACATTTTTGCAGCCTAAGATGCATTTTAAGGCCTTTTTGTGGGCTGCTAACATATTCTGAACTTTCAGCGGTGCAGGATGCATTTTTCGTGCCATAAATATTTTTGGGAATTTCAGTGGTCTAGGATGAGGGTTAATGCCCATTTCAGGCTGCAAATGTTTTGGGACATTCAGAGCTCTCTGACACAGTTTTTGGGCCACCAACGTTTTCTGGACTTTAGGGGGTCTAGGATGACTGTAAACCTCTTTTTTGGGCCTCTAAAGTTTTCAACATTTTTGCAGCCTAAAATGCATATTAAGGCCTTTTTTGGGCTGCTAAAATATTCTGAACTTTCAGTGGTGTAGGATGCATTTTCCGTGCCATAAATATATTTGGGAATTTCAGTGGTCTAGGATGCGGGTTAATGCCCATTTCAGGCTGCAAATGTTTTTGGGATATTCAGAGCTCTCTGACACCGTTTTTGGGCCACCAACATTTTCTGGAATTTAGGGGGTCTAGGATGTCTGTAAACCCCTTTTTTGGGCCTCCAAAGTTTTCTACATTTTTGCAGCCCTAAGATGCATGTTATGGCCTTTTTTGGGCTGCTAACATATTCTGAACTTTCAGCGTTGTAGGATGCGTTTTTCCTGCCATAAATATTTTTGGGAATTTCTGTGGTTAAGGATGAGGGTTAATGCCCATTTCAGGCTGCAAATGTTTTTGGGACATTCAGAGCTCTCTGACACAGTTTTTGGGCCACCAACTTTTTCTGGACTTTAGGGGGTCTAGGATGACACTAAACCCCTTTTTTGGGCCCCCAAAGTTTTCAACATTTTTGCAGCCTAAGATGCATTTTAAGGCCTTTTTTGGGCTGCTATCATATTCTGAACTTTCAGTGGTGCAGGATGCATGTTATTTCCATAAATATTTTTGGGAATTTCAGTGGTCTAGGATGCGGGTTAATGCCCATTTCAGGCTGCAAATGTTTTTTGGGATATTCAGAGCTCTCTGACACCGTTTTTGGGCAACCAACATTTTCTGGACTTTAGGGGGTCTAGGATGCCTGTAAACCCCTTTTTTGGGCCCCCAAAGTTTTCAACATTTTTGCAGCCTAAGATGCATTTTAAGGCCTTTTTTTGGGCTGCTAACATGTTCTGAACTTTCAGCGGTGCAGGATGCATTTTTCGTGCCATAAATATTTTTGGGAATTTCAGTGGTCTAGGATGAGGGTTAATGCCCATTTCAGGCTGCAAATGTTTTTGGGACATTCAGAGCTCTCTGACACAGTTTTTGGGCCACCAACTTTTTCTGGACTTTAGGGGGTCTAGGATGACTGTAAACCCCTTTTTTGGGCCTCTAAAGTTTTCAACATTTTTGCAGCCTAAAATGCATATTAAGGCCTTTTTTGGGCTGCTAACATATTCTGAACTTTCAGTGGTGTAGGATGCATTTTTCGTGCATAAATATTTTTGGGAATTTCAGTGGTCTAGGATGCGGGTTAATGCCCATTTCAGGCTGCAAATGTTTTTGGGATATTCAGAGCTCTCTGACACCGTTTTTGGGCAACCAACATTTTCTAGACTTTAGGGGGTCTAGGATGCCTGTAAACCCCTTTTTTGGGCCTCCAAAGTTTTCAACATTTTTGCAGCCGAAGATGCATTTTAAGGCCTTTTTGTGGGCTGCTAACATATTCTGAACTTTCAGCGGTGCAGGATGCATTTTTCGTGCCATAAATATTTTTTGGGAATTTCAGTGGTCTATGATGAGGGTTAATGCCCATTTCAGGCTGCAAATGTTTTTGGGACATTCAGAGCTCTCTGACACAGTTTTTGGGCCACCAATTTTTTCTGGACTTTAGGGGGTCTAGGATGACTGTAAACCCCTTTTTTGGGCCTCTAAAGTTTTCAACATTTTTGCAGCCTAAAATGCATATTAAGGCCTTTTTTGGGCTGCTAACATATTCTGAACTTTCAGTGGTGTAGAATGCATTTTTCGTGCCATAAATATTTTTGGGAATTTCAGTGGTCTAGGATGCGGGTTAATGCCCATTTCAGGCTGCAAATGTTTTTGGGATATTCAGAGCTCTCTGACACCGTTTTTGGGCAACCAACATTTTCTGGACTTTAGGGGGTCTAGGATCCCTGTAAACCCCTTTTTTGGGCCCCCAAAGTTTTCAACATTTTTGCAGCCTAAGATGCATTTTAAGGCCTTTTTTTGGGCTGCTAACATGTTCTGAACTTTCAGCGGTGCAGGATGCATATTTCGTCCCATAAATATTTTTGGGAATTTCAGTGGTCTAGGATGAGGGTTAATGCCCATTTCAGGCTGCAAATGTTTTTGGGACATTCAGAGCTCTCTGACACAGTTTTTGGGCCACCAACTTTTTCTGGACTTTAGGGGGTCTAGGATGACTGTAAACCCCTTTTTTGGGCCTCCAAAGTTTTCAACATTTTTGCAGCCTAAGATGCATTTTAAGGCCTTTTTTGGGCTGCTATCATATTCTGAACTTTCAGTGATGCAGGATGCATGTTATTTCCATAAATATTTTTGGGAATTTCAGTGGTCTAGGATGCGGGTTAATGCCCATTTCAGGCTGCAAATGTTTTTGGGATATTCAGAGCTCTCTGACACCGTTTTTGGGCAACCAACATTTTCTGGACTTTAGGGGGTCTAGGATGACTGTAAACCCCTTTTTTGGGCCCCCAAAGTTTTCAACATTTTTGCAGCCTAAGATGCATTTTAAGGCCTTTTTTTGGGCTGCTAACATGTTCTGAACTTTCAGCGGTGTAGGATGCATTTTTCGTGCCATAAATATTTTTGGGAATTTCAGTGGTCTAGGATGAGGGTTAATGCCCATTTCAGGCTGCAAATGTTTTTGGGACATTCAGAGCTCTCTGACACAGTTTTTGGGCCACCAACTTTTTCTGGACTTTAGGGGGTCTAGGATGACTGTAAACCCCTTTTTTGGGCCTCCAAAGTTTTCAACATTTTTGCAGCCTAAGATGCATTTTAAGGCCTTTTTTGGGCTGCTATCATATTCTGAACTTTCAGTGGTGCAGGATGCATGTTATTTCCATAAATATTTTTGGGAATTTCAGTGGTCTAGGATACGTGTTAATGCCCCTTATGGGCTACAAATGTTTTTGGGATATTCAGAGCTCTCTGACACCGTTTTTGGGCATCCAACATTTTCTGGACATTAGGGGGTCTAGGATGCCTGCAAACCCCTTTCTTGGGCCTCCAAAGTTTTCAACATTTTTGCAGCCTAAGATGCATTTTAAGGCCTTTTTGTGGGCTGCTAACATATTCTGAACTTTCAGCGGTGCAGGATGCATTTTTCGTGCCATAAATATTTTTTGGGAATTTCAGTGGTCTATGATGAGGGTTAATGCCCATTTCAGGCTGCACATGTTTTTGGGATATTCAGAGCTCTCTGACACCGTTTTTGGGCAACCAACATTTTCTGGACTTTAGGGGGTCTAGGATGCCTGTAAACCCCTTTTTTGGGCCTCCAAAGTTTTCAACATTTTTGCAGCCTAAGATGCATTTTAAGGCCTTTTTGTGGGCTGCTAACATATTCTGAACTTTCAGCGGTGCAGGATGCATTTTTCGTGCCATAAATATTTTTTGGGAATTTCAGTGGTCTAGGATGAGGGTTAATGCCCATTTCAGGCTGCAAATGTTTTTGGGACATTCAGAGCTCTCTGACACAGTTTTTGGGCCACCAACTTTTTCTGGACTTTAGGGGGTCTAGGATGACTGTAAACCCCTTTTTTGGGCCTCTAAAGTTTTCAACATTTTTGCAGCCTAAAATGCATATTAAGGCCTTTTTTGGGCTGCTAACATATTCTGAACTTTCAGTGGTGTAGAATGCATTTTTCGTGCCATAAATATTTTTGGGAATTTCAGTGGTCTAGGATGTGGGTTAATGCCCATTTCAGGCTGCAAATGTTTTTGGGATATTCAGAGCTCTCTGACACCGTTTTTGGGCAACCAACATTTTCTGGACTTTAGGGGGTCTAGGATGCCTGTAAACCCCTTTTTTGGGCCCCCAAAGTTTTCAACATTTTTGCAGCCTAAGATGCATTTTAAGGCCTTTTTTTGGGCTGCTAACATGTTCTGAACTTTCAGCGGTGCAGGATGCATATTTCGTCCCATAAATATTTTTGGGAATTTGAGTGGTCTAGGATGAGGGTTAATGCCCATTTCAGGCTGCACATGTTTTTGGGATATTCAGAGCTCTCTGACACCGTTTTTGGGCAACCAACATTTTCTGGACTTTAGGGGGTCTAGGATGACTGTAAACCCCTTTTTTGGGCCTCCAAAGTTTTCAACATTTTTGCAGCCTAAGATGCATTTTAAGGCCTTTTTTGGGCTGCTATCATATTCTGAACTTTCAGTGATGCAGGATGCATGTTATTTCCATAAAAATTTTTGGGAATTTCAGTGGTCTAGGATGCGGGTTAATGCCCATTTCAGGCTGCAAATGTTTTTGGGATATTCAGAGCTCTCTGACACCGTTTTTGGGCAACCAACATTTTCTGGACTTTAGGGGGTCTAGGATGACTGTAAACCCCTTTTTTGGGCCCCCAAAGTTTTCAACATTTTTGCAGCCTAAGATGCATTTTAAGGCCTTTTTTTGGGCTGCTAACATGTTCTGAACTTTCAGCGGTGTAGGATGCATTTTTCGTGCAATGAATATTTTTGGGAATTTCAGTGGTCTAGGATGCGGGTTAATGCCCATTTCAGGCTGCAAATGTTTTTGGGATATTCAGAGCTCTCTGACACCGTTTTTGGGCAACCAACATTTTCTAGACTTTAGGGGGTCTAGGATGCCTGTAAACCCCTTTTTTGGGCCTCCAAAGTTTTCAACATTTTTGCAGCCGAAGATGCATTTTAAGGCCTTTTTGTGGGCTGCTAACATATTCTGAACTTTCAGCGGTGCAGGATGCATTTTTCGTGCCATAAATATTTTTTGGGAATTTCAGTGGTCTATGATGAGGGTTAATGCCCATTTCAGGCTGCAAATGTTTTTGGGACATTCAGAGCTCTCTGACACAGTTTTTGGGCCACCAATTTTTTCTGGACTTTAGGGGGTCTAGGATGACTGTAAACCCCTTTTTTGGGCCTCTAAAGTTTTCAACATTTTTGCAGCCTAAAATGCATATTAAGGCCTTTTTTGGGCTGCTAACATATTCTGAACTTTCAGTGGTGTAGAATGCATTTTTCGTGCCATAAATATTTTTGGGAATTTCAGTGGTCTAGGATGCGGGTTAATGCCCATTTCAGGCTGCAAATGTTTTTGGGATATTCAGAGCTCTCTGACACCGTTTTTGGGCAACCAACATTTTCTGGACTTTAGGGGGTCTAGGATCCCTGTAAACCCCTTTTTTGGGCCCCCAAAGTTTTCAACATTTTTGCAGCCTAAGATGCATTTTAAGGCCTTTTTTTGGGCTGCTAACATGTTCTGAACTTTCAGCGGTGCAGGATGCATATTTCGTCCCATAAATATTTTTGGGAATTTCAGTGGTCTAGGATGAGGGTTAATGCCCATTTCAGGCTGCAAATGTTTTTGGGACATTCAGAGCTCTCTGACACAGTTTTTGGGCCACCAACTTTTTCTGGACTTTAGGGGGTCTAGGATGACTGTAAACCCCTTTTTTGGGCCTCCAAAGTTTTCAACATTTTTGCAGCCTAAGATGCATTTTAAGGCCTTTTTTGGGCTGCTATCATATTCTGAACTTTCAGTGATGCAGGATGCATGTTATTTCCATAAATATTTTTGGGAATTTCAGTGGTCTAGGATGCGGGTTAATGCCCATTTCAGGCTGCAAATGTTTTTGGGATATTCAGAGCTCTCTGACACCGTTTTTGGGCAACCAACATTTTCTGGACTTTAGGGGGTCTAGGATGACTGTAAACCCCTTTTTTGGGCCCCCAAAGTTTTCAACATTTTTGCAGCCTAAGATGCATTTTAAGGCCTTTTTTTGGGCTGCTAACATGTTCTGAACTTTCAGCGGTGTAGGATGCATTTTTCGTGCCATAAATATTTTTGGGAATTTCAGTGGTCTAGGATGAGGGTTAATGCCCATTTCAGGCTGCAAATGTTTTTGGGACATTCAGAGCTCTCTGACACAGTTTTTGGGCCACCAACTTTTTCTGGACTTTAGGGGGTCTAGGATGACTGTAAACCCCTTTTTTGGGCCTCCAAAGTTTTCAACATTTTTGCAGCCTAAGATGCATTTTAAGGCCTTTTTTGGGCTGCTATCATATTCTGAACTTTCAGTGGTGCAGGATGCATGTTATTTCCATAAATATTTTTGGGAATTTCAGTGGTCTAGGATACGTGTTAATGCCCCTTATGGGCTACAAATGTTTTTGGGATATTCAGAGCTCTCTGACACCGTTTTTGGGCATCCAACATTTTCTGGACATTAGGGGGTCTAGGATGCCTGCAAACCCCTTTCTTGGGCCTCCAAAGTTTTCAACATTTTTGCAGCCTAAGATGCATTTTAAGGCCTTTTTGTGGGCTGCTAACATATTCTGAACTTTCAGCGGTGCAGGATGCATTTTTCGTGCCATAAATATTTTTTGGGAATTTCAGTGGTCTATGATGAGGGTTAATGCCCATTTCAGGCTGCACATGTTTTTGGGATATTCAGAGCTCTCTGACACCGTTTTTGGGCAACCAACATTTTCTGGACTTTAGGGGGTCTAGGATGCCTGTAAACCCCTTTTTTGGGCCTCCAAAGTTTTCAACATTTTTGCAGCCTAAGATGCATTTTAAGGCCTTTTTGTGGGCTGCTAACATATTCTGAACTTTCAGCGGTGCAGGATGCATTTTTCGTGCCATAAATATTTTTTGGGAATTTCAGTGGTCTAGGATGAGGGTTAATGCCCATTTCAGGCTGCAAATGTTTTTGGGACATTCAGAGCTCTCTGACACAGTTTTTGGGCCACCAACTTTTTCTGGACTTTAGGGGGTCTAGGATGACTGTAAACCCCTTTTTTGGGCCTCTAAAGTTTTCAACATTTTTGCAGCCTAAAATGCATATTAAGGCCTTTTTTGGGCTGCTAACATATTCTGAACTTTCAGTGGTGTAGAATGCATTTTTCGTGCCATAAATATTTTTGGGAATTTCAGTGGTCTAGGATGTGGGTTAATGCCCATTTCAGGCTGCAAATGTTTTTGGGATATTCAGAGCTCTCTGACACCGTTTTTGGGCAACCAACATTTTCTGGACTTTAGGGGGTCTAGGATGCCTGTAAACCCCTTTTTTGGGCCCCCAAAGTTTTCAACATTTTTGCAGCCTAAGATGCATTTTAAGGCCTTTTTTTGGGCTGCTAACATGTTCTGAACTTTCAGCGGTGCAGGATGCATATTTCGTCCCATAAATATTTTTGGGAATTTGAGTGGTCTAGGATGAGGGTTAATGCCCATTTCAGGCTGCACATGTTTTTGGGATATTCAGAGCTCTCTGACACCGTTTTTGGGCAACCAACATTTTCTGGACTTTAGGGGGTCTAGGATGACTGTAAACCCCTTTTTTGGGCCTCCAAAGTTTTCAACATTTTTGCAGCCTAAGATGCATTTTAAGGCCTTTTTTGGGCTGCTATCATATTCTGAACTTTCAGTGATGCAGGATGCATGTTATTTCCATAAAAATTTTTGGGAATTTCAGTGGTCTAGGATGCGGGTTAATGCCCATTTCAGGCTGCAAATGTTTTTGGGATATTCAGAGCTCTCTGACACCGTTTTTGGGCAACCAACATTTTCTGGACTTTAGGGGGTCTAGGATGACTGTAAACCCCTTTTTTGGGCCCCCAAAGTTTTCAACATTTTTGCAGCCTAAGATGCATTTTAAGGCCTTTTTTTGGGCTGCTAACATGTTCTGAACTTTCAGCGGTGTAGGATGCATTTTTCGTGCCATGAATATTTTTGGGAATTTCAGTGGTCTAGGATGCGGGTTAATGCCCATTTCAGGCTGCAAATGTTTTTGGGATATTCAGAGCTCTCTGACACCGTTTTTGGGCAACCAACATTTTCTGGACTTTAGGGGGTCTAGGATGCCTGTAAACCCCTTTTTTGGGCCCCCAAAGTTTTCAACATTTTTGCAGCCTAAGATGCATTTTAAGGCCTTTTTTGGGCTGCTATCATATTCTGAACTTTCAGTGGTGCAGGATGCATGTTATTTCCATAAATATTTTTGGGAATTTCAGTGGTCTAGGATGCGGGTTAATGCCCATTTCAGGCTGCAAATGTTTTTTGGGATATTCAGAGCTCTCTGACACCGTTTTTGGGCAACCAACATTTTCTGGACTTTAGGGGGTCTAGGATGCCTGTAAACCCCTTTTTTGGGCCTCCAATGTTTTCAACATTTTTGCAGCCTAAGATGCATTTTAAGGCCTTTTTTTTGGGCTGCTAACATATTCTGAACCTTCAGCGGTGCAGGATGCATTTTTCGTGCCATAAATATTTTTTGGGAATTTCAGTGGTCTAGGATGAGGGTTAATGCCCATTTCAGGCTGCAAATGTTTTTGGGACATTCAGAGCTCTCTGACACAGTTTTTGGGCCACCAACTTTTTCTGGACTTTAGGGGGTCTAGGATGACTGTAAACCCCTTTTTTGGGCCTCTAAAGTTTTCAACATTTTTGCAGCCTAAAATTCATATTAAGGCCTTTTTTGGGCTGCTAACATATTGTGAACTTTCAGGGGTGTAGGATGCATTTTTCGTGCCATAAATATATTTGGGAATTTCAGTGGTCTAGGATGAGGGTTAATGCCCATTTCAGGCTGCAAATGTTTTTGGGACATTCAGAGCTCTCTGACACAGTTTTTGGGCCACCAACTTTTTCTGGACTTTAGGGGTCTAGGATGCCTGTAAACCCCTTTTTTGGGCCTCCAAAGTTTTCAACATTTTTGCAGCCTAAGATGCATTTTAAGGCCTTTTTTTGGGCTGCTAACATATTCTGAACTTTCAGCGGTGCAGGATGCATTTTTCGTGCCATAAATATATTTGGGAATTTCAGTGGTCTAGGATGCGGGTTAATGCCCATTTCAGGCTGCAAATGTTTTTGGGACATTCAGAGCTTTCTGACACAGTTTTTAGGCCACCAACATTTTCTGGACTTTAGGGGGTCTAGGATGCCTGTAAACCCCTTTTTTGGACCTCCAAAGTTTTCAACATTTTTGCAGCCTAAGATGCATTTTAAGGCATTTTTTGGGCTGCTAACATATTCTGAACTTTCAGTGGTGTAAGATGCATTTTCCGTGACAAATCTATTTTTCGGAATTTCAGTGGTCTAGGATGCAGGTTAATGCCCATTTCAGGCTGCAAATATTTTTGGGACATTCAGAGCTCTCTGACACCGTTTTTGGGCAACCAACATTTTCTGGACTTTAGGGGGTCTAGGATGCCTGTAAACCCCTTTTTTGGACCTCCAAAGTTTTCAATATTTTTGCAGCCTAAGATGCATTTTAAGGCCTTTTTTGGGCTGCTAACATATTCTGAACTCTCAGCGGTGTAGGATGCATTTTTCGTGCCATGAATATTTTTGGGAATTTCAGTGGTCTAGGATGCGGTTTAATGCCCATTTCAGGCTGCAAATATTTTTGGGACATTCAGAGCTCTCTGACACCATTTTTCGGCAACCAACATTTTCTGGACTTTAGGGGGTCTAGGATGCCTGTAAACCCCTTTTTTGGGCCTCCAAAGTTTTCAACATTTTTGCAGCCTAAGATGCATTTTAAGGCCTTTTTTTGGGCTGCTAACATATTCTGAACTTTCAGCGGTGTAGGATGCGTTTTTCCTGCCATAAACATTTTTTGGAATTTCAGTGGTTAAGGATGCGGGTTAATGCCCATTTCAGGCTGCAAATGTTTTTGGGACATTCAGAGCTTTTTGACACAGTTTTTAGGCCACCAACATTTTCTGGACTTTAGGGGGTCTAGGATGACTGTAAACCCCTTTTTTGGGCCCCCAAAGTTTTCAACATTTTTGCAGCCTAAGATGCATTTTAAGGCCTTTTTTTGGGCTTCTAACATATTCTGAACTTTCAGGGTGTAAGATGCAATTTTCGTACCATAAATATTTTTGGGAATTTCAGTGGTCTAGGATACGTGTTAATGCCCCTAATGGGCTACAAATGTTTTTGGGATATTCAGAGCTCTCTGACACCGTTTTTGGGCATCCAACATTTTCTGGACATTAGGGGGTCTAGGATGCCTGCAAACCCCTTTTTTGGGCCTCCAAAGTTTTCAACTTTTTTGCAGCCTAAGATGCATTTTAAGGCCTTTTTTGGGCTGCTATCATATTCTGAACTTTCAGTGGTGCAGGATGCATGTTATTTCCATAAATATTTTTGGGAATTTCAGTGGTCTAGGATGCGGGTTAATGCCCATTTCAGGCTGCAAATGTTTTTGGGATATTCAGAGCTCTCTGACACCGTTTTTGGGCAACCAACATTTTCTGGACTTTAGGGGGTCTAGGATGCCTGTAAACCCCTTTTTTGGGCCTCCAAAGTTTTCAACATTTTTGCAGCCTAAGATGCATTTTAAGGCCTTTTTGTGGGCTGCTAACATATTCGGAACTTTCAGCGGTGCAGGATGCATTTTTCGTGCCATAAATATTTTTTGGGAATTTCAGTGGTCTAGGATGAGGGTTAATGCCCATTTCAGGCTGCAAATGTTTTTGGGACATTCAGAGCTCTGTGACACAGTTTTTGGGCCACCAACTTTTTCTAGACTTTAGGGGGTCTAGGATGACTGTAAACCCCTTTTTTGGGCCTCTAAAGTTTTCAACATTTTTGCAGCCTAAAATTCATATTAAGGCCTTTTTTGGGCTGCTAACATATTCTGAACTTTCAGTGGTGTAGGATGCATTTTTCGTGCCATAAATATTTTTGGGAATTTCAGTGGTCTAGGATGAGGGTTAATGCCCATTTCAGGCTGCAAATGTTTTTGGGACATTCAGAGCTCTCTGACACAGTTTTTGGGCCACCAACTTTTTCTGGACTTTAGGGGGTCTAGGATGACTGTAAACCCCTTTTCTGGGCCTCTAAAGTTTTCAACATTTTTGCAGCCTAAAATGCATATTAAGGCCTTTTTTGGGCTGCTAACATATTCTGAACTTTCAGTGGTGTAGCATGCATTTTTCGTGCCATGAATATTTTTGGGAATTTCAGTGGTCTAGGATGTGGGTTAATGCCCATTTCAGGCTGCAAATGTTTTTGGGATATTCAGAGCTCTCTGACACCATTTTTGGGCAACCAACATTTTCTGGAATTTAGGGGGTCTAGGATGCCTGTAAACCCCTTTTTTGGGCCCCCAAAGTTTTCAACATTTTTGCAGCCTAAGATGCATTTTAAGGCCTTTTTTTGGGCTGCTAACATGTTTTGAACTTTCAGCGGTGCAGGATGCATGTTATTTCCATAAATATTTTTGGGAATTTCAGTGGTCTAGGATACGTGTTAATGCCCCTTATGGGCTACAAATGTTTTTGGGATATTCAGAGCTCTCTGACACCGTTTTTGGGCATCCAACATTTTCTGGACATTAGGGGGTCTAGGATGCCTGCAAACCCCTTTTTTGGGCCTCCAAAGTTTTCAACATTTTTGCAGCCTAAGATGCATTTTAAGGCCTTTTTGTGGGCTGCTAACATATTCGGAACTTTCAGCGGTGCAGGATGCATTTTTCGTGCCATAAATATTTTTTGGGAATTTCAGTGGTCTAGGATGAGGGTTAATGCCCATTTCAGGCTGCAAATGTTTTTGGGACATTCAGAGCTCTGTGACACAGTTTTTGGGCCACCAACGTTTTCTGGACTTTAGGGGGTCTAGGATGACTGTAAACCTCTTTTTTGGGCCTCTAAAGTTTTCAACATTTTTGCAGCCTAAAATGCATATTAAGGCCTTTTTTGGGCTGCTAAAATATTCTGAACTTTCAGTGGTGTAGGATGCATTTTCCGTGCCATAAATATATTTGGGAATTTCAGTGGTCTAGGATGCGGGTTAATGCCCATTTCAGGCTGCAAATGTTTTTGGGATATTCAGAGCTCTCTGACACCGTTTTTGGGCCACCAACATTTTCTGGAATTTAGGGGGTCTAGGATGTCTGTAAACCCCTTTTTTGGGCCTCCAAAGTTTTCTACATTTTTGCAGCCCTAAGATGCATGTTATGGCCTTTTTTGGGCTGCTAACATATTCTGAACTTTCAGCGGTGTAGGATGCGTTTTTCCTGCCATAAATATTTTTGGGAATTTCTGTGGTTAAGGATGAGGGTTAATGCCCATTTCAGGCTGCAAATGTTTTTGGGACATTCAGAGCTCTCTGACACAGTTTTTGGGCCACCAACTTTTTCTGGACTTTAGGGGGTCTAGGATGACTGTAAACCCCTTTTTTGGGCCCCCAAAGTTTTCAACATTTTTGCAGCCTAAGATGCATTTTAAGGCCTTTTTTTGGGCTGCTAACATGTTCTGAACTTTCAGCGGTGCAGGATGCATTTTTCGTGCCATAAATATTTTTGGGAATTTCAGTGGTCTAGGATGAGGGTTAATGCCCATTTCAGGCTGCAAATGTTTTTGGGACATTCAGAGCTCTCTGACACAGTTTTTGGGCCACCAACTTTTTCTGGACTTTAGGGGGTCTAGGATGACTGTAAACCCCTTTTTTGGGCCTCTAAAGTTTTCAACATTTTTGCAGCCTAAAATGCATATTAAGGCCTTTTTTGGGCTGCTAACATATTCTGAACTTTCAGCGGTGCAGGATGCATTTTTCGTGCCATAAATATTTTTTGGGAATTTCAGTGGTCTAGGATGAGGGTTAATGCCCATTTCAGGCTGCAAATGTTTTTGGGACATTCAGAGCTCTCTGACACAGGTTTTGGGCCACCAACTTTTTTTGGACTTTAGGGGGTCTAGGATGACTGTAAACCCCTTTTTTGGGCCTCCAAAGTTTTCAACATTTTTGCAGCCTAAGATGCATTTTAAGGCCTTTTTTGGGCTGCTATCATATTCTGAACTTTCAGTGGTGCAGGATGCATGTTATTTCCATAAATATTTTTGGGAATTTCAGTGGTCTAGGATGCGGGTTAATGCCCATTTCAGGCTGCAAATGTTTTTGGGATATTCAGAGCTCTCTGACACCGTTTTTGGGCAACCAACATTTTCTGGACTTTAGGGGGTCTAGGATGCCTGTAAACCCCTTTTTTGGGCCCCCAAAGTTTTCAACATTTTTGCAGCCTAAGATGCATTTTAAGGCCTTTTTTTGGGCTGCTAACATGTTCTGAACTTTCAGCGGTGCAGGATGCATTTTTCGTGCCATAAATATTTTTGGGAATTTCAGTGGTCTAGGATGAGGGTTAATGCCCATTTCAGGCTGCAAATGTTTTGGGACATTCAGAGCTCTCTGACACAGTTTTTGGGCCACCAACGTTTTCTGGACTTTAGGGGGTCTAGGATGACTGTAAACCTCTTTTTTGGGCCTCTAAAGTTTTCAACATTTTTGCAGCCTAAAATGCATATTAAGGCCTTTTTTGGGCTGCTAAAATATTCTGAACTTTCAGTGGTGTAGGATGCATTTTCCGTGCCATAAATATATTTGGGAATTTCAGTGGTCTAGGATGCGGGTTAATGCCCATTTCAGGCTGCAAATGTTTTTGGGATATTCAGAGCTCTCTGACACCGTTTTTGGGCAACCAACATTTTCTGGACTTTAGGGGGTCTAGGATGACTGTAAACCCCTTTTTTGGGCCCCCAAAGTTTTCAACATTTTTGCAGCCTAAGATGCATTTTAAGGCCTTTTTTTGGGCTGCTAACATGTTCTGAACTTTCAGCGGTGTAGGATGCATTTTTCGTGCCATAAATATTTTTGGGAATTTCAGTGGTCTAGGATGAGGGTTAATGCCCATTTCAGGCTGCAAATGTTTTTGGGACATTCAGAGCTCTCTGACACAGTTTTTGGGCCACCAACTTTTTCTGGACTTTAGGGGGTCTAGGATGACTGTAAACCCCTTTTTTGGGCCTCCAAAGTTTTCAACATTTTTGCAGCCTAAGATGCATTTTAAGGCCTTTTTTGGGCTGCTATCATATTCTGAACTTTCAGTGGTGCAGGATGCATGTTATTTCCATAAATATTTTTGGGAATTTCAGTGGTCTAGGATACGTGTTAATGCCCCTTATGGGCTACAAATGTTTTTGGGATATTCAGAGCTCTCTGACACCGTTTTTGGGCATCCAACATTTTCTGGACATTAGGGGGTCTAGGATGCCTGCAAACCCCTTTCTTGGGCCTCCAAAGTTTTCAACATTTTTGCAGCCTAAGATGCATTTTAAGGCCTTTTTGTGGGCTGCTAACATATTCTGAACTTTCAGCGGTGCAGGATGCATTTTTCGTGCCATAAATATTTTTTGGGAATTTCAGTGGTCTATGATGAGGGTTAATGCCCATTTCAGGCTGCACATGTTTTTGGGATATTCAGAGCTCTCTGACACCGTTTTTGGGCAACCAACATTTTCTGGACTTTAGGGGGTCTAGGATGCCTGTAAACCCCTTTTTTGGGCCTCCAAAGTTTTCAACATTTTTGCAGCCTAAGATGCATTTTAAGGCCTTTTTGTGGGCTGCTAACATATTCTGAACTTTCAGCGGTGCAGGATGCATTTTTCGTGCCATAAATATTTTTTGGGAATTTCAGTGGTCTAGGATGAGGGTTAATGCCCATTTCAGGCTGCAAATGTTTTTGGGACATTCAGAGCTCTCTGACACAGTTTTTGGGCCACCAACTTTTTCTGGACTTTAGGGGGTCTAGGATGACTGTAAACCCCTTTTTTGGGCCTCTAAAGTTTTCAACATTTTTGCAGCCTAAAATGCATATTAAGGCCTTTTTTGGGCTGCTAACATATTCTGAACTTTCAGTGGTGTAGAATGCATTTTTCGTGCCATAAATATTTTTGGGAATTTCAGTGGTCTAGGATGTGGGTTAATGCCCATTTCAGGCTGCAAATGTTTTTGGGATATTCAGAGCTCTCTGACACCGTTTTTGGGCAACCAACATTTTCTGGACTTTAGGGGGTCTAGGATGCCTGTAAACCCCTTTTTTGGGCCCCCAAAGTTTTCAACATTTTTGCAGCCTAAGATGCATTTTAAGGCCTTTTTTTGGGCTGCTAACATGTTCTGAACTTTCAGCGGTGCAGGATGCATATTTCGTCCCATAAATATTTTTGGGAATTTGAGTGGTCTAGGATGAGGGTTAATGCCCATTTCAGGCTGCACATGTTTTTGGGATATTCAGAGCTCTCTGACACCGTTTTTGGGCAACCAACATTTTCTGGACTTTAGGGGGTCTAGGATGACTGTAAACCCCTTTTTTGGGCCTCCAAAGTTTTCAACATTTTTGCAGCCTAAGATGCATTTTAAGGCCTTTTTTGGGCTGCTATCATATTCTGAACTTTCAGTGATGCAGGATGCATGTTATTTCCATAAAAATTTTTGGGAATTTCAGTGGTCTAGGATGCGGGTTAATGCCCATTTCAGGCTGCAAATGTTTTTGGGATATTCAGAGCTCTCTGACACCGTTTTTGGGCAACCAACATTTTCTGGACTTTAGGGGGTCTAGGATGACTGTAAACCCCTTTTTTGGGCCCCCAAAGTTTTCAACATTTTTGCAGCCTAAGATGCATTTTAAGGCCTTTTTTTGGGCTGCTAACATGTTCTGAACTTTCAGCGGTGTAGGATGCATTTTTCGTGCCATGAATATTTTTGGGAATTTCAGTGGTCTAGGATGCGGGTTAATGCCCATTTCAGGCTGCAAATGTTTTTGGGATATTCAGAGCTCTCTGACACCGTTTTTGGGCAACCAACATTTTCTGGACTTTAGGGGGTCTAGGATGCCTGTAAACCCCTTTTTTGGGCCCCCAAAGTTTTCAACATTTTTGCAGCCTAAGATGCATTTTAAGGCCTTTTTTGGGCTGCTATCATATTCTGAACTTTCAGTGGTGCAGGATGCATGTTATTTCCATAAATATTTTTGGGAATTTCAGTGGTCTAGGATGCGGGTTAATGCCCATTTCAGGCTGCAAATGTTTTTTGGGATATTCAGAGCTCTCTGACACCGTTTTTGGGCAACCAACATTTTCTGGACTTTAGGGGGTCTAGGATGCCTGTAAACCCCTTTTTTGGGCCTCCAATGTTTTCAACATTTTTGCAGCCTAAGATGCATTTTAAGGCCTTTTTTTTGGGCTGCTAACATATTCTGAACCTTCAGCGGTGCAGGATGCATTTTTCGTGCCATAAATATTTTTTGGGAATTTCAGTGGTCTAGGATGAGGGTTAATGCCCATTTCAGGCTGCAAATGTTTTTGGGACATTCAGAGCTCTCTGACACAGTTTTTGGGCCACCAACTTTTTCTGGACTTTAGGGGGTCTAGGATGACTGTAAACCCCTTTTTTGGGCCTCTAAAGTTTTCAACATTTTTGCAGCCTAAAATTCATATTAAGGCCTTTTTTGGGCTGCTAACATATTGTGAACTTTCAGGGGTGTAGGATGCATTTTTCGTGCCATAAATATATTTGGGAATTTCAGTGGTCTAGGATGAGGGTTAATGCCCATTTCAGGCTGCAAATGTTTTTGGGACATTCAGAGCTCTCTGACACAGTTTTTGGGCCACCAACTTTTTCTGGACTTTAGGGGTCTAGGATGCCTGTAAACCCCTTTTTTGGGCCTCCAAAGTTTTCAACATTTTTGCAGCCTAAGATGCATTTTAAGGCCTTTTTTTGGGCTGCTAACATATTCTGAACTTTCAGCGGTGCAGGATGCATTTTTCGTGCCATAAATATATTTGGGAATTTCAGTGGTCTAGGATGCGGGTTAATGCCCATTTCAGGCTGCAAATGTTTTTGGGACATTCAGAGCTTTCTGACACAGTTTTTAGGCCACCAACATTTTCTGGACTTTAGGGGGTCTAGGATGCCTGTAAACCCCTTTTTTGGACCTCCAAAGTTTTCAACATTTTTGCAGCCTAAGATGCATTTTAAGGCATTTTTTGGGCTGCTAACATATTCTGAACTTTCAGTGGTGTAAGATGCATTTTCCGTGCCAAATCTATTTTTCGGAATTTCAGTGGTCTAGGATGCAGGTTAATGCCCATTTCAGGCTGCAAATATTTTTGGGACATTCAGAGCTCTCTGACACCGTTTTTGGGCAACCAACATTTTCTGGACTTTAGGGGGTCTAGGATGCCTGTAAACCCCTTTTTTGGACCTCCAAAGTTTTCAATATTTTTGCAGCCTAAGATGCATTTTAAGGCCTTTTTTGGGCTGCTAACATATTCTGAACTCTCAGCGGTGTAGGATGCATTTTTCGTGCCATGAATATTTTTGGGAATTTCAGTGGTCTAGGATGCGGTTTAATGCCCATTTCAGGCTGCAAATATTTTTGGGACATTCAGAGCTCTCTGACACCATTTTTCGGCAACCAACATTTTCTGGACTTTAGGGGGTCTAGGATGCCTGTAAACCCCTTTTTTGGGCCTCCAAAGTTTTCAACATTTTTGCAGCCTAAGATGCATTTTAAGGCCTTTTTTTGGGCTGCTAACATATTCTGAACTTTCAGCGGTGTAGGATGCGTTTTTCCTGCCATAAACATTTTTTGGAATTTCAGTGGTTAAGGATGCGGGTTAATGCCCATTTCAGGCTGCAAATGTTTTTGGGACATTCAGAGCTTTTTGACACAGTTTTTAGGCCACCAACATTTTCTGGACTTTAGGGGGTCTAGGATGACTGTAAACCCCTTTTTTGGGCCCCCAAAGTTTTCAACATTTTTGCAGCCTAAGATGCATTTTAAGGCCTTTTTTTGGGCTTCTAACATATTCTGAACTTTCAGGGTGTAAGATGCAATTTTCGTACCATAAATATTTTTGGGAATTTCAGTGGTCTAGGATGCGGGTTAATGCCCATTTCAGGCTGCAAATGTTTTTTGGGATATTCAGAGCTCTCTGACACCGTTTTTGGGCAACCAACATTTTCTGGACTTTAGGGGGTCTAGGATGCCTGTAAACCCCTTTTTTGGGCCCCCAAAGTTTTCAACATTTTTGCAGCCTAAGATGCATTTTAAGGCCTTTTTTTGGGCTGCTAACATGTTCTGAACTTTCAGCGGTGCAGGATGCATTTTTCGTGCCATAAATATTTTTGGGAATTTCAGTGGTCTAGGATGAGGGTTAATGCCCATTTCAGGCTGCAAATGTTTTTGGGACATTCAGAGCTCTCTGACACAGTTTTTGGGCCACCAACTTTTTCTGGACTTTAGGGGGTCTAGGATGACTGTAAACCCCTTTTTTGGGCCTCTAAAGTTTTCAACATTTTTGCAGCCTAAAATGCATATTAAGGCCTTTTTTGGGCTGCTAACATATTCTGAACTTTCAGTGGTGTAGGATGCATTTTTCGTGCCATAAATATTTTTGGGAATTTCAGTGGTCTAGGATGAGGGTTAATGCCCATTTCAGGCTGCAAATGTTTTTGGGACATTCAGAGCTCTCTGACACAGTTTTTGGGCCACCAACTTTTTCTGGACTTTAGGGGGTCTAGGATGACTGTAAACCCCTTTTTTGGGCCTCCAAAGTTTTCAACATTTTTGCAGCCTAAGGTGCATTTTAAGGCCTTTTTTGGGCTGCTATCATATTCTGAACTTTCAGTGGTGCAGGATGCATGTTATTTCCATAAATATTTTTGGGAATTTCAGTGGTCTAGGATACGTGTTAATGCCCCTTATGGGCTACAAATGTTTTTGGGATATTCAGAGCTCTCTGACACCGTTTTTGGGCATCCAACATTTTCTGGACTTTAGGGGGTCTAGGATGCCTGTAAACCCCTTTTTTGGGCCCCCAAAGTTTTCAACATTTTTGCAGCCTAAGATGCATTTTAAGGCCTTTTTTTGGGCTGCTAACATGTTCTGAACTTTCAGCGGTGCAGGATGCATATTTCGTCCCATAAATATTTTTGGGAATTTGAGTGGTCTAGGATGAGGGTTAATGCCCATTTCAGGCTGCAAATGTTTTTGGGACATTCAGAGCTCTCTGACACAGTTTTTGGGCCACCAACTTTTTCTGGACTTTAGGGGGTCTAGGATGACTGTAAACCCCTTTTTTGGGCCTCCAAAGTTTTCAACATTTTTGCAGCCTAAGATGCATTTTAAGGCCTTTTTGTGGGCTGCTAACATATTCTGAACTTTCAGCGGTGCAGGATGCATTTTTCGTGCCATAAATATTTTTGGGAATTTCAGTGGTCTAGGATGAGGGTTAATGCCCATTTCAGGCTGCAAATGTTTTGGGACATTCAGAGCTCTCTGACACAGTTTTTGGGCCACCAACGTTTTCTGGACTTTAGGGGGTCTAGGATGACTGTAAACCTCTTTTTTGGGCCTCTAAAGTTTTCAACATTTTTGCAGCCTAAAATGCATATTAAGGCCTTTTTTGGGCTGCTAAAATATTCTGAACTTTCAGTGGTGTAGGATGCATTTTCCGTGCCATAAATATATTTGGGAATTTCAGTGGTCTAGGATGCGGGTTAATGCCCATTTCAGGCTGCAAATGTTTTTGGGATATTCAGAGCTCTCTGACACCGTTTTTGGGCCACCAACATTTTCTGGAATTTAGGGGGTCTAGGATGTCTGTAAACCCCTTTTTTGGGCCTCCAAAGTTTTCTACATTTTTGCAGCCCTAAGATGCATGTTATGGCCTTTTTTGGGCTGCTAACATATTCTGAACTTTCAGCGGTGTAGGATGCGTTTTTCCTGCCATAAATATTTTTGGGAATTTCTGTGGTTAAGGATGAGGGTTAATGCCCATTTCAGGCTGCAAATGTTTTTGGGACATTCAGAGCTCTCTGACACAGTTTTTGGGCCACCAACTTTTTCTGGACTTTAGGGGGTCTAGGATGACTGTAAACCCCTTTTTTGGGCCCCCAAAGTTTTCAACATTTTTGCAGCCTAAGATGCATTTTAAGGCCTTTTTTGGGCTGCTATCATATTCTGAACTTTCAGTGGTGCAGGATGCATGTTATTTCCATAAATATTTTTGGGAATTTCAGTGGTCTAGGATGCGGGTTAATGCCCATTTCAGGCTGCAAATGTTTTTTGGGATATTCAGAGCTCTCTGACACCGTTTTTGGGCAACCAACATTTTCTGGACTTTAGGGGGTCTAGGATGCCTGTAAACCCCTTTTTTGGGCCCCCAAAGTTTTCAACATTTTTGCAGCCTAAGATGCATTTTAAGGCCTTTTTTTGGGCTGCTAACATGTTCTGAACTTTCAGCGGTGCAGGATGCATTTTTCGTGCCATAAATATTTTTGGGAATTTCAGTGGTCTAGGATGAGGGTTAATGCCCATTTCAGGCTGCAAATGTTTTGGGACATTCAGAGCTCTCTGACACAGTTTTTGGGCCACCAACGTTTTCTGGACTTTAGGGGGTCTAGGATGACTGTAAACCTCTTTTTTGGGCCTCTAAAGTTTTCAACATTTTTGCAGCCTAAAATGCATATTAAGGCCTTTTTTGGGCTGCTAAAATATTCTGAACTTTCAGTGGTGTAGGATGCATTTTCCGTGCCATAAATATATTTGGGAATTTCAGTGGTCTAGGATGCGGGTTAATGCCCATTTCAGGCTGCAAATGTTTTTGGGATATTCAGAGCTCTCTGACACCGTTTTTGGGCCACCAACATTTTCTGGAATTTAGGGGGTCTAGGATGTCTGTAAACCCCTTTTTTGGGCCTCCAAAGTTTTCTACATTTTTGCAGCCCTAAGATGCATGTTATGGCCTTTTTTGGGCTGCTAACATATTCTGAACTTTCAGTGGTGCAGGAGGTATTTTTGTGCCATAAATATTTTTTGGGAATTTCAGTGGTCTATGATGAGGGTTAATGCCCATTTCAGGCTGCAAATGTTTTTGGGATATTCAGAGCTCTCTGACACCGTTTTTGGGCAACCAACATTTTCTAGACTTTAGGGGGTCTAGGATGCCTGTAAACCCCTTTTTTGGGCCTCCAAAGTTTTCAACATTTTTGCAGCCTAAGATGCATTTTAAGGCCTTTTTGTGGGCTGCTAACATATTCTGAACTTTCAGCGGTGCAGGATGCATTTTTCGTGCCATAAATATTTTTTGGGAATTTCAGTGGTCTATGATGAGGGTTAATGCCCATTTCAGGCTGCAAATGTTTTTGGGACATTCAGAGCTCTCTGACACAGTTTTTGGGCCACCAATTTTTTCTGGACTTTAGGGGGTCTAGGATGACTGTAAACCCCTTTTTTGGGCCTCTAAAGTTTTCAACATTTTTGCAGCCTAAAATGCATATTAAGGCCTTTTTTGGGCTGCTAACATATTCTGAACTTTCAGTGGTGTAGAATGCATTTTTCGTGCCATAAATATTTTTGGGAATTTCAGTGGTCTAGGATGCGGGTTAATGCCCATTTCAGGCTGCAAATGTTTTTGGGACATTCAGAGCTTTCTGACACAGTTTTTAGGCCACCAACATTTTCTGGACTTTAGGGGGTCTAGGATGCCTGTAAACCCCTTTTTTGGACCTCCAAAGTTTTCAACATTTTTGCAGCCTAAGATGCATTTTAAGGCATTTTTTGGGCTGCTAACATATTCTGAACTTTCAGTGGTGTAAGATGCATTTTCCGTGCCAAATCTATTTTTCGGAATTTCAGTGGTCTAGGATGCAGGTTAATGCCCATTTCAGGCTGCAAATATTTTTGGGACATTCAGAGCTCTCTGACACCGTTTTTGGGCAACCAACATTTTCTGGACTTTAGGGGGTCTAGGATGCCTGTAAACCCCTTTTTTGGACCTCCAAAGTTTTCAATATTTTTGCAGCCTAAGATGCATTTTAAGGCCTTTTTTGGGCTGCTAACATATTCTGAACTCTCAGCGGTGTAGGATGCATTTTTCGTGCCATGAATATTTTTGGGAATTTCAGTGGTCTAGGATGCGGTTTAATGCCCATTTCAGGCTGCAAATATTTTTGGGACATTCAGAGCTCTCTGACACCATTTTTCGGCAACCAACATTTTCTGGACTTTAGGGGGTCTAGGATGCCTGTAAACCCCTTTTTTGGGCCTCCAAAGTTTTCAACATTTTTGCAGCCTAAGATGCATTTTAAGGCCTTTTTTTGGGCTGCTAACATATTCTGAACTTTCAGCGGTGTAGGATGCGTTTTTCCTGCCATAAACATTTTTTGGAATTTCAGTGGTTAAGGATGCGGGTTAATGCCCATTTCAGGCTGCAAATGTTTTTGGGACATTCAGAGCTTTTTGACACAGTTTTTAGGCCACCAACATTTTCTGGACTTTAGGGGGTCTAGGATGACTGTAAACCCCTTTTTTGGGCCCCCAAAGTTTTCAACATTTTTGCAGCCTAAGATGCATTTTAAGGCCTGTTTTTGGGCTTCTAACATATTCTGAACTTTCAGGGTGTAAGATGCAATTTTCGTACCATAAATATTTTTGGGAATTTCAGTGGTCTAGGATACGTGTTAATGCCCCTAATGGGCTACAAATGTTTTTGGGATATTCAGAGCTCTCTGACACCGTTTTTGGGCATCCAACATTTTCTGGACATTAGGGGGTCTAGGATGCCTGCAAACCCCTTTTTTGGGCCTCCAAAGTTTTCAACTTTTTTGCAGCCTAAGATGCATTTTAAGGCCTTTTTTGGGCTGCTATCATATTCTGAACTTTCAGTGGTGCAGGATGCATGTTATTTCCATAAATATTTTTGGGAATTTCAGTGGTCTAGGATGCGGGTTAATGCCCATTTCAGGCTGCAAATGTTTTTGGGATATTCAGAGCTCTCTGACACCGTTTTTGGGCAACCAACATTTTCTGGACTTTAGGGGGTCTAGGATGCCTGTAAACCCCTTTTTTGGGCCTCCAAAGTTTTCAACATTTTTGCAGCCTAAGATGCATTTTAAGGCCTTTTTGTGGGCTGCTAACATATTCGGAACTTTCAGCGGTGCAGGATGCATTTTTCGTGCCATAAATATTTTTTGGGAATTTCAGTGGTCTAGGATGAGGGTTAATGCCCATTTCAGGCTGCAAATGTTTTTGGGACATTCAGAGCTCTGTGACACAGTTTTTGGGCCACCAACTTTTTCTAGACTTTAGGGGGTCTAGGATGACTGTAAACCCCTTTTTTGGGCCTCTAAAGTTTTCAACATTTTTGCAGCCTAAAATTCATATTAAGGCCTTTTTTGGGCTGCTAACATATTCTGAACTTTCAGTGGTGTAGGATGCATTTTTCGTGCCATAAATATTTTTGGGAATTTCAGTGGTCTAGGATGAGGGTTAATGCCCATTTCAGGCTGCAAATGTTTTGGGGACATTCAGAGCTCTCTGACACAGTTTTTGGGCCACCAACTTTTTCTGGACTTTAGGGGGTCTAGGATGACTGTAAACCCCTTTTCTGGGCCTCTAAAGTTTTCAACATTTTTGCAGCCTAAAATGCATATTAAGGCCTTTTTTGGGCTGCTAACATATTCTGAACTTTCAGTGGTGTAGCATGCATTTTTCGTGCCATGAATATTTTTGGGAATTTCAGTGGTCTAGGATGTGGGTTAATGCCCATTTCAGGCTGCAAATGTTTTTGGGATATTCAGAGCTCTCTGACACCATTTTTGGGCAACCAACATTTTCTGGAATTTAGGGGGTCTAGGATGCCTGTAAACCCCTTTTTTGGGCCCCCAAAGTTTTCAACATTTTTGCAGCCTAAGATGCATTTTAAGGCCTTTTTTTGGGCTGCTAACATGTTTTGAACTTTCAGCGGTGCAGGATGCATGTTATTTCCATAAATATTTTTGGGAATTTCAGTGGTCTAGGATACGTGTTAATGCCCCTTATGGGCTACAAATGTTTTTGGGATATTCAGAGCTCTCTGACACCGTTTTTGGGCATCCAACATTTTCTGGACATTAGGGGGTCTAGGATGCCTGCAAACCCCTTTTTTGGGCCTCCAAAGTTTTCAACATTTTTGCAGCCTAAGATGCATTTTAAGGCCTTTTTGTGGGCTGCTAACATATTCGGAACTTTCAGCGGTGCAGGATGCATTTTTCGTGCCATAAATATTTTTTGGGAATTTCAGTGGTCTAGGATGAGGGTTAATGCCCATTTCAGGCTGCAAATGTTTTTGGGACATTCAGAGCTCTGTGACACAGTTTTTGGGCCACCAACGTTTTCTGGACTTTAGGGGGTCTAGGATGACTGTAAACCTCTTTTTTGGGCCTCTAAAGTTTTCAACATTTTTGCAGCCTAAAATGCATATTAAGGCCTTTTTTGGGCTGCTAAAATATTCTGAACTTTCAGTGGTGTAGGATGCATTTTCCGTGCCATAAATATATTTGGGAATTTCAGTGGTCTAGGATGCGGGTTAATGCCCATTTCAGGCTGCAAATGTTTTTGGGATATTCAGAGCTCTCTGACACCGTTTTTGGGCCACCAACATTTTCTGGAATTTAGGGGGTCTAGGATGTCTGTAAACCCCTTTTTTGGGCCTCCAAAGTTTTCTACATTTTTGCAGCCCTAAGATGCATGTTATGGCCTTTTTTGGGCTGCTAACATATTCTGAACTTTCAGCGGTGTAGGATGCGTTTTTCCTGCCATAAATATTTTTGGGAATTTCTGTGGTTAAGGATGAGGGTTAATGCCCATTTCAGGCTGCAAATGTTTTTGGGACATTCAGAGCTCTCTGACACAGTTTTTGGGCCACCAACTTTTTCTGGACTTTAGGGGGTCTAGGATGACTGTAAACCCCTTTTTTGGGCCCCCAAAGTTTTCAACATTTTTGCAGCCTAAGATGCATTTTAAGGCCTTTTTTTGGGCTGCTAACATGTTCTGAACTTTCAGCGGTGCAGGATGCATTTTTCGTGCCATAAATATTTTTGGGAATTTCAGTGGTCTAGGATGAGGGTTAATGCCCATTTCAGGCTGCAAATGTTTTTGGGACATTCAGAGCTCTCTGACACAGTTTTTGGGCCACCAACTTTTTCTGGACTTTAGGGGGTCTAGGATGACTGTAAACCCCTTTTTTGGGCCTCTAAAGTTTTCAACATTTTTGCAGCCTAAAATGCATATTAAGGCCTTTTTTGGGCTGCTATCATATTCTGAACTTTCAGTGGTGCAGGATGCATGTTATTTCCATAAATATTTTTGGGAATTTCAGTGGTCTAGGATGCGGGTTAATGCCCATTTCAGGCTGCAAATGTTTTTGGGATATTCAGAGCTCTCTGACACCGTTTTTGGGCAACCAACATTTTCTGGACTTTAGGGGGTCTAGGATGCCTGTAAACCCCTTTTTTGGGCCCCCAAAGTTTTCAACATTTTTGCAGCCTAAGATGCATTTTAAGGCCTTTTTTTGGGCTGCTAACATGTTCTGAACTTTCAGCGGTGCAGGATGCATATTTCGTCCCATAAATATTTTTGGGAATTTGAGTGGTCTAGGATGAGGGTTAATGCCCATTTCAGGCTGCAAATGTTTTTGGGACATTCAGAGCTCTCTGACACAGTTTTTGGGCCACCAACTTTTTCTGGACTTTAGGGGGTCTAGGATGACTGTAAACCCCTTTTTTGGGCCTCCAAAGTTTTCAACATTTTTGCAGCCTAAGATGCATTTTAAGGCCTTTTTGTGGGCTGCTAACATATTCTGAACTTTCAGCGGTGCAGGATGCATTTTTCGTGCCATAAATATTTTTGGGAATTTCAGTGGTCTAGGATGAGGGTTAATGCCCATTTCAGGCTGCAAATGTTTTGGGACATTCAGAGCTCTCTGACACAGTTTTTGGGCCACCAACGTTTTCTGGACTTTAGGGGGTCTAGGATGACTGTAAACCTCTTTTTTGGGCCTCTAAAGTTTTCAACATTTTTGCAGCCTAAAATGCATATTAAGGCCTTTTTTGGGCTGCTAAAATATTCTGAACTTTCAGTGGTGTAGGATGCATTTTCCGTGCCATAAATATATTTGGGAATTTCAGTGGTCTAGGATGCGGGTTAATGCCCATTTCAGGCTGCAAATGTTTTTGGGATATTCAGAGCTCTCTGACACCGTTTTTGGGCAACCAACATTTTCTGGACTTTAGGGGGTCTAGGATGACTGTAAACCCCTTTTTTGGGCCCCCAAAGTTTTCAACATTTTTGCAGCCTAAGATGCATTTTAAGGCCTTTTTTTGGGCTGCTAACATGTTCTGAACTTTCAGCGGTGTAGGATGCATTTTTCGTGCCATAAATATTTTTGGGAATTTCAGTGGTCTAGGATGAGGGTTAATGCCCATTTCAGGCTGCAAATGTTTTTGGGACATTCAGAGCTCTCTGACACAGTTTTTGGGCCACCAACTTTTTCTGGACTTTAGGGGGTCTAGGATGACTGTAAACCCCTTTTTTGGGCCTCCAAAGTTTTCAACATTTTTGCAGCCTAAGATGCATTTTAAGGCCTTTTTTGGGCTGCTATCATATTCTGAACTTTCAGTGGTGCAGGATGCATGTTATTTCCATAAATATTTTTGGGAATTTCAGTGGTCTAGGATACGTGTTAATGCCCCTTATGGGCTACAAATGTTTTTGGGATATTCAGAGCTCTCTGACACCGTTTTTGGGCATCCAACATTTTCTGGACATTAGGGGGTCTAGGATGCCTGCAAACCCCTTTCTTGGGCCTCCAAAGTTTTCAACATTTTTGCAGCCTAAGATGCATTTTAAGGCCTTTTTGTGGGCTGCTAACATATTCTGAACTTTCAGCGGTGCAGGATGCATTTTTCGTGCCATAAATATTTTTTGGGAATTTCAGTGGTCTATGATGAGGGTTAATGCCCATTTCAGGCTGCACATGTTTTTGGGATATTCAGAGCTCTCTGACACCGTTTTTGGGCAACCAACATTTTCTGGACTTTAGGGGGTCTAGGATGCCTGTAAACCCCTTTTTTGGGCCTCCAAAGTTTTCAACATTTTTGCAGCCTAAGATGCATTTTAAGGCCTTTTTGTGGGCTGCTAACATATTCTGAACTTTCAGCGGTGCAGGATGCATTTTTCGTGCCATAAATATTTTTTGGGAATTTCAGTGGTCTAGGATGAGGGTTAATGCCCATTTCAGGCTGCAAATGTTTTTGGGACATTCAGAGCTCTCTGACACAGTTTTTGGGCCACCAACTTTTTCTGGACTTTAGGGGGTCTAGGATGACTGTAAACCCCTTTTTTGGGCCTCTAAAGTTTTCAACATTTTTGCAGCCTAAAATGCATATTAAGGCCTTTTTTGGGCTGCTAACATATTCTGAACTTTCAGTGGTGTAGAATGCATTTTTCGTGCCATAAATATTTTTGGGAATTTCAGTGGTCTAGGATGTGGGTTAATGCCCATTTCAGGCTGCAAATGTTTTTGGGATATTCAGAGCTCTCTGACACCGTTTTTGGGCAACCAACATTTTCTGGACTTTAGGGGGTCTAGGATGCCTGTAAACCCCTTTTTTGGGCCCCCAAAGTTTTCAACATTTTTGCAGCCTAAGATGCATTTTAAGGCCTTTTTTTGGGCTGCTAACATGTTCTGAACTTTCAGCGGTGCAGGATGCATATTTCGTCCCATAAATATTTTTGGGAATTTGAGTGGTCTAGGATGAGGGTTAATGCCCATTTCAGGCTGCACATGTTTTTGGGATATTCAGAGCTCTCTGACACCGTTTTTGGGCAACCAACATTTTCTGGACTTTAGGGGGTCTAGGATGACTGTAAACCCCTTTTTTGGGCCTCCAAAGTTTTCAACATTTTTGCAGCCTAAGATGCATTTTAAGGCCTTTTTTGGGCTGCTATCATATTCTGAACTTTCAGTGATGCAGGATGCATGTTATTTCCATAAAAATTTTTGGGAATTTCAGTGGTCTAGGATGCGGGTTAATGCCCATTTCAGGCTGCAAATGTTTTTGGGATATTCAGAGCTCTCTGACACCGTTTTTGGGCAACCAACATTTTCTGGACTTTAGGGGGTCTAGGATGACTGTAAACCCCTTTTTTGGGCCCCCAAAGTTTTCAACATTTTTGCAGCCTAAGATGCATTTTAAGGCCTTTTTTTGGGCTGCTAACATGTTCTGAACTTTCAGCGGTGTAGGATGCATTTTTCGTGCCATGAATATTTTTGGGAATTTCAGTGGTCTAGGATGCGGGTTAATGCCCATTTCAGGCTGCAAATGTTTTTGGGATATTCAGAGCTCTCTGACACCGTTTTTGGGCAACCAACATTTTCTGGACTTTAGGGGGTCTAGGATGCCTGTAAACCCCTTTTTTGGGCCCCCAAAGTTTTCAACATTTTTGCAGCCTAAGATGCATTTTAAGGCCTTTTTTGGGCTGCTATCATATTCTGAACTTTCAGTGGTGCAGGATGCATGTTATTTCCATAAATATTTTTGGGAATTTCAGTGGTCTAGGATGCGGGTTAATGCCCATTTCAGGCTGCAAATGTTTTTTGGGATATTCAGAGCTCTCTGACACCGTTTTTGGGCAACCAACATTTTCTGGACTTTAGGGGGTCTAGGATGCCTGTAAACCCCTTTTTTGGGCCTCCAATGTTTTCAACATTTTTGCAGCCTAAGATGCATTTTAAGGCCTTTTTTTTGGGCTGCTAACATATTCTGAACCTTCAGCGGTGCAGGATGCATTTTTCGTGCCATAAATATTTTTTGGGAATTTCAGTGGTCTAGGATGAGGGTTAATGCCCATTTCAGGCTGCAAATGTTTTTGGGACATTCAGAGCTCTCTGACACAGTTTTTGGGCCACCAACTTTTTCTGGACTTTAGGGGGTCTAGGATGACTGTAAACCCCTTTTTTGGGCCTCTAAAGTTTTCAACATTTTTGCAGCCTAAAATTCATATTAAGGCCTTTTTTGGGCTGCTAACATATTGTGAACTTTCAGGGGTGTAGGATGCATTTTTCGTGCCATAAATATATTTGGGAATTTCAGTGGTCTAGGATGAGGGTTAATGCCCATTTCAGGCTGCAAATGTTTTTGGGACATTCAGAGCTCTCTGACACAGTTTTTGGGCCACCAACTTTTTCTGGACTTTAGGGGTCTAGGATGCCTGTAAACCCCTTTTTTGGGCCTCCAAAGTTTTCAACATTTTTGCAGCCTAAGATGCATTTTAAGGCCTTTTTTTGGGCTGCTAACATATTCTGAACTTTCAGCGGTGCAGGATGCATTTTTCGTGCCATAAATATATTTGGGAATTTCAGTGGTCTAGGATGCGGGTTAATGCCCATTTCAGGCTGCAAATGTTTTTGGGACATTCAGAGCTTTCTGACACAGTTTTTAGGCCACCAACATTTTCTGGACTTTAGGGGGTCTAGGATGCCTGTAAACCCCTTTTTTGGACCTCCAAAGTTTTCAACATTTTTGCAGCCTAAGATGCATTTTAAGGCATTTTTTGGGCTGCTAACATATTCTGAACTTTCAGTGGTGTAAGATGCATTTTCCGTGCCAAATCTATTTTTCGGAATTTCAGTGGTCTAGGATGCAGGTTAATGCCCATTTCAGGCTGCAAATATTTTTGGGACATTCAGAGCTCTCTGACACCGTTTTTGGGCAACCAACATTTTCTGGACTTTAGGGGGTCTAGGATGCCTGTAAACCCCTTTTTTGGACCTCCAAAGTTTTCAATATTTTTGCAGCCTAAGATGCATTTTAAGGCCTTTTTTGGGCTGCTAACATATTCTGAACTCTCAGCGGTGTAGGATGCATTTTTCGTGCCATGAATATTTTTGGGAATTTCAGTGGTCTAGGATGCGGTTTAATGCCCATTTCAGGCTGCAAATATTTTTGGGACATTCAGAGCTCTCTGACACCATTTTTCGGCAACCAACATTTTCTGGACTTTAGGGGGTCTAGGATGCCTGTAAACCCCTTTTTTGGGCCTCCAAAGTTTTCAACATTTTTGCAGCCTAAGATGCATTTTAAGGCCTTTTTTTGAGCTGCTAACATATTCTGAACTTTCAGCGGTGTAGGATGCGTTTTTCCTGCCATAAACATTTTTTGGAATTTCAGTGGTTAAGGATGCGGGTTAATGCCCATTTCAGGCTGCAAATGTTTTTGGGACATTCAGAGCTTTTTGACACAGTTTTTAGGCCACCAACATTTTCTGGACTTTAGGGGGTCTAGGATGACTGTAAACCCCTTTTTTGGGCCCCCAAAGTTTTCAACATTTTTGCAGCCTAAGATGCATTTTAAGGCCTTTTTTTGGGCTTCTAACATATTCTGAACTTTCAGGGTGTAAGATGCAATTTTCGTACCATAAATATTTTTGGGAATTTCAGTGGTCTAGGATGCGGGTTAATGCCCATTTCAGGCTGCAAATGTTTTTTGGGATATTCAGAGCTCTCTGACACCGTTTTTGGGCAACCAACATTTTCTGGACTTTAGGGGGTCTAGGATGCCTGTAAACCCCTTTTTTGGGCCCCCAAAGTTTTCAACATTTTTGCAGCCTAAGATGCATTTTAAGGCCTTTTTTTGGGCTGCTAACATGTTCTGAACTTTCAGCGGTGCAGGATGCATTTTTCGTGCCATAAATATTTTTGGGAATTTCAGTGGTCTAGGATGAGGGTTAATGCCCATTTCAGGCTGCAAATGTTTTTGGGACATTCAGAGCTCTCTGACACAGTTTTTGCGCCACCAACTTTTTCTGGACTTTAGGGGGTCTAGGATGACTGTAAACCCCTTTTTTGGGCCTCTAAAGTTTTCAACATTTTTGCAGCCTAAAATGCATATTAAGGCCTTTTTTGGGCTGCTAACATATTCTGAACTTTCAGTGGTGTAGGATGCATTTTTCGTGCCATAAATATTTTTGGGAATTTCAGTGGTCTAGGATGAGGGTTAATGCCCATTTCAGGCTGCAAATGTTTTTGGGACATTCAGAGCTCTCTGACACAGTTTTTGGGCCACCAACTTTTTCTGGACTTTAGGGGGTCTAGGATGACTGTAAACCCCTTTTTTGGGCCTCCAAAGTTTTCAACATTTTTGCAGCCTAAGGTGCATTTTAAGGCCTTTTTTGGGCTGCTATCATATTCTGAACTTTCAGTGGTGCAGGATGCATGTTATTTCCATAAATATTTTTGGGAATTTCAGTGGTCTAGGATACGTGTTAATGCCCCTTATGGGCTACAAATGTTTTTGGGATATTCAGAGCTCTCTGACACCGTTTTTGGGCATCCAACATTTTCTGGACTTTAGGGGGTCTAGGATGCCTGTAAACCCCTTTTTTGGGCCCCCAAAGTTTTCAACATTTTTGCAGCCTAAGATGCATTTTAAGGCCTTTTTTTGGGCTGCTAACATGTTCTGAACTTTCAGCGGTGCAGGATGCATATTTCGTCCCATAAATATTTTTGGGAATTTGAGTGGTCTAGGATGAGGGTTAATGCCCATTTCAGGCTGCAAATGTTTTTGGGACATTCAGAGCTCTCTGACACAGTTTTTGGGCCACCAACTTTTTCTGGACTTTAGGGGGTCTAGGATGACTGTAAACCCCTTTTTTGGGCCTCCAAAGTTTTCAACATTTTTGCAGCCTAAGATGCATTTTAAGGCCTTTTTGTGGGCTGCTAACATATTCTGAACTTTCAGCGGTGCAGGATGCATTTTTCGTGCCATAAATATTTTTGGGAATTTCAGTGGTCTAGGATGAGGGTTAATGCCCATTTCAGGCTGCAAATGTTTTGGGACATTCAGAGCTCTCTGACACAGTTTTTGGGCCACCAACGTTTTCTGGACTTTAGGGGGTCTAGGATGACTGTAAACCTCTTTTTTGGGCCTCTAAAGTTTTCAACATTTTTGCAGCCTAAAATGCATATTAAGGCCTTTTTTGGGCTGCTAAAATATTCTGAACTTTCAGTGGTGTAGGATGCATTTTCCGTGCCATAAATATATTTGGGAATTTCAGTGGTCTAGGATGCGGGTTAATGCCCATTTCAGGCTGCAAATGTTTTTGGGATATTCAGAGCTCTCTGACACCGTTTTTGGGCCACCAACATTTTCTGGAATTTAGGGGGTCTAGGATGTCTGTAAACCCCTTTTTTGGGCCTCCAAAGTTTTCTACATTTTTGCAGCCCTAAGATGCATGTTATGGCCTTTTTTGGGCTGCTAACATATTCTGAACTTTCAGCGGTGTAGGATGCGTTTTTCCTGCCATAAATATTTTTGGGAATTTCTGTGGTTAAGGATGAGGGTTAATGCCCATTTCAGGCTGCAAATGTTTTTGGGACATTCAGAGCTCTCTGACACAGTTTTTGGGCCACCAACTTTTTCTGGACTTTAGGGGGTCTAGGATGACTGTAAACCCCTTTTTTGGGCCCCCAAAGTTTTCAACATTTTTGCAGCCTAAGATGCATTTTAAGGCCTTTTTTGGGCTGCTATCATATTCTGAACTTTCAGTGGTGCAGGATGCATGTTATTTCCATAAATATTTTTGGGAATTTCAGTGGTCTAGGATGCGGGTTAATGCCCATTTCAGGCTGCAAATGTTTTTTGGGATATTCAGAGCTCTCTGACACCGTTTTTGGGCAACCAACATTTTCTGGACTTTAGGGGGTCTAGGATGCCTGTAAACCCCTTTTTTGGGCCCCCAAAGTTTTCAACATTTTTGCAGCCTAAGATGCATTTTAAGGCCTTTTTTTGGGCTGCTAACATGTTCTGAACTTTCAGCGGTGCAGGATGCATTTTTCGTGCCATAAATATTTTTGGGAATTTCAGTGGTCTAGGATGAGGGTTAATGCCCATTTCAGGCTGCAAATGTTTTGGGACATTCAGAGCTCTCTGACACAGTTTTTGGGCCACCAACGTTTTCTGGACTTTAGGGGGTCTAGGATGACTGTAAACCTCTTTTTTGGGCCTCTAAAGTTTTCAACATTTTTGCAGCCTAAAATGCATATTAAGGCCTTTTTTGGGCTGCTAAAATATTCTGAACTTTCAGTGGTGTAGGATGCATTTTCCGTGCCATAAATATATTTGGGAATTTCAGTGGTCTAGGATGCGGGTTAATGCCCATTTCAGGCTGCAAATGTTTTTGGGATATTCAGAGCTCTCTGACACCGTTTTTGGGCCACCAACATTTTCTGGAATTTAGGGGGTCTAGGATGTCTGTAAACCCCTTTTTTGGGCCTCCAAAGTTTTCTACATTTTTGCAGCCCTAAGATGCATGTTATGGCCTTTTTTGGGCTGCTAACATATTCTGAACTTTCAGTGGTGCAGGAGGTATTTTTGTGCCATAAATATTTTTTGGGAATTTCAGTGGTCTATGATGAGGGTTAATGCCCATTTCAGGCTGCAAATGTTTTTGGGATATTCAGAGCTCTCTGACACCGTTTTTGGGCAACCAACATTTTCTAGACTTTAGGGGGTCTAGGATGCCTGTAAACCCCTTTTTTGGGCCTCCAAAGTTTTCAACATTTTTGCAGCCTAAGATGCATTTTAAGGCCTTTTTGTGGGCTGCTAACATATTCTGAACTTTCAGCGGTGCAGGATGCATTTTTCGTGCCATAAATATTTTTTGGGAATTTCAGTGGTCTATGATGAGGGTTAATGCCCATTTCAGGCTGCAAATGTTTTTGGGACATTCAGAGTTCTCTGACACAGTTTTTGGGCCACCAATTTTTTCTGGACTTTAGGGGGTCTAGGATGACTGTAAACCCCTTTTTTGGGCCTCTAAAGTTTTCAACATTTTTGCAGCCTAAAATGCATATTAAGGCCTTTTTTGGGCTGCTAACATATTCTGAACTTTCAGTGGTGTAGAATGCATTTTTCGTGCCATAAATATTTTTGGGAATTTCAGTGGTCTAGGATGCGGGTTAATGCCCATTTCAGGCTGCAAATGTTTTTGGGATATTCAGAGCTCTCTGACACCGTTTTTGGGCAACCAACATTTTCTGGACTTTAGGGGGTCTAGGATGACTGTAAACCCCTTTTTTGGGCCCCCAAAGTTTTCAACATTTTTGCAGCCTAAGATGCATTTTAAGGCCTTTTTTTGGGCTGCTAACATGTTCTGAACTTTCAGCGGTGTAGGATGCATTTTTCGTGCCATGAATATTTTTGGGAATTTCAGTGGTCTAGGATGCGGTTTAATGCCCATTTCAGGCTGCAAATGTTTTTGGGATATTCAGAGCTTTCTGACACCGTTTTTGGGCCACCAACATTTTCTGGAATTTAGGGGGTCTAGGATGTCTGTAAACCCCTTTTTTGGGCCTCCAAAGTTTTCTACATTTTTGCAGCCCTAAGATGCATGTTATGGCCTTTTTTGGGCTGCTAACATATTCTGAACTTTCAGCGGTGTAGGATGCGTTTTTCCTGCCATAAATATTTTTGGGAATTTCTGTGGTTAAGGATGAGGGTTAATGCCCATTTCAGGCTGCAAATGTTTTTGGGACATTCAGAGCTCTCTGACACAGTTTTTGGGCCACCAACTTTTTCTGGACTTTAGGGGGTCTAGGATGACTGTAAACCCCTTTTTTGGGCCTCCAAAGTTTTCAACATTTTTGCAGCCTAAGATGCATTTTAAGGCCTTTTTTGGGCTGCTATCATATTCTGAACTTTCAGTGGTGCAGGATGCATGTTATTTCCATAAATATTTTTGGGAATTTCAGTGGTCTAGGATGCGGGTTAATGCCCATTTCAGGCTGCAAATGTTTTTGGGATATTCAGAGCTCTCTGACACCGTTTTTGGGCAACCAACATTTTCTGGACTTTAGGGGGTCTAGGATGCCTGTAAACCCCTTTTTTGGGCCCCCAAAGTTTTCAACATTTTTGCAGCCTAAAATGCATTTTAAGGCCTTTTTTTGGGCTGCTAACATGTTCTGAACTTTCAGCGGTGCAGGATGCATATTTCGTCCCATAAATATTTTTGGGAATTTGAGTGGTCTAGGATGAGGGTTAATGCCCATTTCAGGCTGCAAATGTTTTTGGGACATTCAGAGCTCTCTGACACAGTTTTTGGGCCACCAACTTTTTCTGGACTTTAGGGGGTCTAGGATGACTGTAAACCCCTTTTTTGGGCCTCCAAAGTTTTCAACATTTTTGCAGCCTAAGATGCATTTTAAGGCCTTTTTGTGGGCTGCTAACATATTCTGAACTTTCAGCGGTGCAGGATGCATTTTTCGTGCCAAAAATATTTTTGGGAATTTCAGTGGTCTAGGATGAGGGTTAATGCCCATTTCAGGCTGCAAATGTTTTGGGACATTCAGAGCTCTCTGACACAGTTTTTGGGCCACCAACGTTTTCTGGACTTTAGGGGGGTCTAGGATGACTGTAAACCTCTTTTTTGGGCCTCTAAAGTTTTCAACATTTTTGCAGCCTAAAATGCATATTAAGGCCTTTTTTGGGCTGCTAAAATATTCTGAACTTTCAGTGGTGTAGGATGCATTTTCCGTGCCATAAATATATTTGGGAATTTCAGTGGTCTAGGATGCGGGTTAATGCCCATTTCAGGCTGCAAATGTTTTTGGGATATTCAGAGCTCTCTGACACCGTTTTTGGGCCACCAACATTTTCTGGAATTTAGGGGGTCTAGGATGTCTGTAAACCCCTTTTTTGGGCCTCCAAAGTTTTCTACATTTTTGCAGCCCTAAGATGCATGTTATGGCCTTTTTTGGGCTGCTAACATATTCTGAACTTTCAGCGGTGTAGGATGCGTTTTTCCTGCCATAAATATTTTTGGGAATTTCTGTGGTTAAGGATGAGGGTTAATGCCCATTTCAGGCTGCAAATGTTTTTGGGACATTCAGAGCTCTCTGACACAGTTTTTGGGCCACCAACTTTTTCTGGACTTTAGGGGGTCTAGGATGACTGTAAACCCCTTTTTTGGGCTTCCAAAGTTTTCAACATTTTTGCAGCCTAAGGTGCATTTTAAGGCCTTTTTTGGGCTGCTATCATATTCTGAACTTTCAGTGGTGCAGGATGCATGTTATTTCCATAAATATTTTTGGGAATTTCAGTGGTCTAGGATACGTGTTAATGCCCCTTATGGGCTACAAATGTTTTTGGGATATTCAGAGCTCTCTGACACCGTTTTTGGGCATCCAACATTTTCTGGACTTTAGGGGGTCTAGGATGCCTGTAAACCCCTTTTTTGGGCCCCCAAAGTTTTCAACATTTTTGCAGCCTAAGATGCATTTTAAGGCCTTTTTTTGGGCTGCTAACATGTTCTGAACTTTCAGCGGTGCAGGATGCATATTTCGTCCCATAAATATTTTTGGGAATTTGAGTGGTCTAGGATGAGGGTTAATGCCCATTTCAGGCTGCAAATGTTTTTGGGACATTCAGAGCTCTCTGACACAGTTTTTGGGCCACCAACTTTTTCTGGACTTTAGGGGGTCTAGGATGACTGTAAACCCCTTTTTTGGGCCTCCAAAGTTTTCAACATTTTTGCAGCCTAAGATGCATTTTAAGGCCTTTTTGTGGGCTGCTAACATATTCTGAACTTTCAGCGGTGCAGGATGCATTTTTCGTGCCATAAATATTTTTGGGAATTTCAGTGGTCTAGGATGAGGGTTAATGCCCATTTCAGGCTGCAAATGTTTTGGGACATTCAGAGCTCTCTGACACAGTTTTTGGGCCACCAACGTTTTCTGGACTTTAGGGGGTCTAGGATGACTGTAAACCTCTTTTTTGGGCCTCTAAAGTTTTCAACATTTTTGCAGCCTAAAATGCATATTAAGGCCTTTTTTGGGCTGCTAAAATATTCTGAACTTTCAGTGGTGTAGGATGCATTTTCCGTGCCATAAATATATTTGGGAATTTCAGTGGTCTAGGATGCGGGTTAATGCCCATTTCAGGCTGCAAATGTTTTTGGGATATTCAGAGCTCTCTGACACCGTTTTTGGGCCACCAACATTTTCTGGAATTTAGGGGGTCTAGGATGTCTGTAAACCCCTTTTTTGGGCCTCCAAAGTTTTCTACATTTTTGCAGCCCTAAGATGCATGTTATGGCCTTTTTTGGGCTGCTAACATATTCTGAACTTTCAGCGGTGTAGGATGCGTTTTTCCTGCCATAAATATTTTTGGGAATTTCTGTGGTTAAGGATGAGGGTTAATGCCCATTTCAGGCTGCAAATGTTTTTGGGACATTCAGAGCTCTCTGACACAGTTTTTGGGCCACCAACTTTTTCTGGACTTTAGGGGGTCTAGGATGACTGTAAACCCCTTTTTTGGGCCCCCAAAGTTTTCAACATTTTTGCAGCCTAAGATGCATTTTAAGGCCTTTTTTGGGCTGCTATCATATTCTGAACTTTCAGTGGTGCAGGATGCATGTTATTTCCATAAATATTTTTGGGAATTTCAGTGGTCTAGGATGCGGGTTAATGCCCATTTCAGGCTGCAAATGTTTTTTGGGATATTCAGAGCTCTCTGACACCGTTTTTGGGCAACCAACATTTTCTGGACTTTAGGGGGTCTAGGATGCCTGTAAACCCCTTTTTTGGGCCCCCAAAGTTTTCAACATTTTTGCAGCCTAAGATGCATTTTAAGGCCTTTTTTTGGGCTGCTAACATGTTCTGAACTTTCAGCGGTGCAGGATGCATTTTTCGTGCCATAAATATTTTTGGGAATTTCAGTGGTCTAGGATGAGGGTTAATGCCCATTTCAGGCTGCAAATGTTTTTGGGACATTCAGAGCTCTCTGACACAGTTTTTGGGCCACCAACTTTTTCTGGACTTTAGGGGGTCTAGGATGACTGTAAACCCCTTTTTTGGGCCCCCAAAGTTTTCAACATTTTTGCAGCCTAAGATGCATTTTAAGGCCTTTTTTGGGCTGCTATCATATTCTGAACTTTCAGTGGTGCAGGATGCATGTTATTTCCATAAATATTTTTGGGAATTTCAGTGGTCTAGGATGCGGGTTAATGCCCATTTCAGGCTGCAAATGTTTTTTGGGATATTCAGAGCTCTCTGACACCGTTTTTGGGCAACCAACATTTTCTGGACTTTAGGGGGTCTAGGATGCCTGTAAACCCCTTTTTTGGGCCCCCAAAGTTTTCAACATTTTTGCAGCCTAAGATGCATTTTAAGGCCTTTTTTTGGGCTGCTAACATGTTCTGAACTTTCAGCGGTGCAGGATGCATTTTTCGTGCCATAAATATTTTTGGGAATTTCAGTGGTCTAGGATGAGGGTTAATGCCCATTTCAGGCTGCAAATGTTTTTGGGACATTCAGAGCTCTCTGACACAGTTTTTGGGCCACCAACTTTTTCTGGACTTTAGGGGGTCTAGGATGACTGTAAACCCCTTTTTTGGGCCTCTAAAGTTTTCAACATTTTTGCAGCCTAAAATGCATATTAAGGCCTTTTTTGGGCTGCTAACATATTCTGAACTTTCAGTGGTGTAGGATGCATTTTTCGTGCCATAAATATTTTTGGGAATTTCAGTGGTCTAGGATGCGGGTTAATGCCCATTTCAGGCTGCAAATGTTTTTGGGATATTCAGAGCTCTCTGACACCGTTTTTGGGCAACCAACATTTTCTGGACTTTAGGGGGTCTAGGATGCCTGTAAAGCCCTTTTTTGGGCCCCCAAAGTTTTCAACATTTTTGCAGCCTAAGATGCATTTTAAGGCCTTTTTGTGGGCTGCTAACATATTCTGAACTTTCAGCGGTGCAGGATGCATTTTTGTGCCATAAATATTTTTTGGGAATTTCAGTGGTCTATGATGAGGGTTAATGCCCATTTCAGGCTGCAAATGTTTTTGGGATATTCAGAGCTCTCTGACACCGTTTTTGGGCAACCAACATTTTCTAGACTTTAGGGGGTCTAGGATGCCTGTAAACCCCTTTTTTGGGCCTCCAAAGTTTTCAACATTTTTGCAGCCTAAGATGCATTTTAAGGCCTTTTTGTGGGCTGCTAACATATTCTGAACTTTCAGCGGTGCAGGATGCATTTTTCGTGCCATAAATATTTTTTGGGAATTTCAGTGGTCTATGATGAGGGTTAATGCCCATTTCAGGCTGCAAATGTTTTTGGGACATTCAGAGCTCTCTGACACAGTTTTTGGGCCACCAATTTTTTCTGGACTTTAGGGGGTCTAGGATGACTGTAAACCCCTTTTTTGGGCCTCTAAAGTTTTCAACATTTTTGCAGCCTAAAATGCATATTAAGGCCTTTTTTGGGCTGCTAACATATTCTGAACTTTCAGTGGTGTAGAATGCATTTTTCGTGCCATAAATATTTTTGGGAATTTCAGTGGTCTAGGATGCGGGTTAATGCCCATTTCAGGCTGCAAATGTTTTTGGGATATTCAGAGCTCTCTGACACCGTTTTTGGGCAACCAACATTTTCTGGACTTTAGGGGGTCTAGGATGACTGTAAACCCCTTTTTTGGGCCCCCAAAGTTTTCAACATTTTTGCAGCCTAAGATGCATTTTAAGGCCTTTTTTTGGGCTGCTAACATGTTCTGAACTTTCAGCGGTGTAGGATGCATTTTTCGTGCCATGAATATTTTTGGGAATTTCAGTGGTCTAGGATGCGGTTTAATGCCCATTTCAGGCTGCAAATATGTTTGGGACATTCAGAGCTCTCTGACACCGTTTTTGGGCAACCAACATTTTCTGGACTTTAGGGGGTCTAGGATGCCTGTAAAACCCTTTTTTGGGCCTCCAAAGTTTTCAACATTTTTGCAGCCTAAGATGCATTTTAAGGCCTTTTTTTGGGCTGCTAACATATTCTGAACTTTCAGCGGTGCAGGATGCATTTTTCGTGCCATAAATATTTTTTGGGAATTTCAGTGGTCTAGGATGAGGGTTAATGCCCATTTCAGGCTGCAAATGTTTTTGGGACATTCAGAGCTCTCTGACACAGTTTTTGGGCCACCAACTTTTTCTGGACTTTAGGGGGTCTAGGATGACTGTAAACCCCTTTTTTGGGCCTCCAAAGTTTTCAACATTTTTGCAGCCTAAGATGCATTTTAAGGCCTTTTTTGGGCTGCTATCATATTCTGAACTTTCAGTGGTGCAGGATGCATGTTATTTCCATAAATATTTTTGGGAATTTCAGTGGTCTAGGATGCGGGTTAATGCCCATTTCAGGCTGCAAATGTTTTTGGGATATTCAGAGCTCTCTGACACCGTTTTTGGGCAACCAACATTTTCTGGACTTTAGGGGGTCTAGGATGCCTGTAAACCCCTTTTTTGGGCCCCCAAAGTTTTCAACATTTTTGCAGCCTAAGATGCATTTTAAGGCCTTTTTTTGGGCTGCTAACATGTTCTGAACTTTCAGCGGTGCAGGATGCATATTTCGTCCCATAAATATTTTTGGGAATTTGAGTGGTCTAGGATGAGGGTTAATGCCCATTTCAGGCTGCAAATGTTTTTGGGACATTCAGAGCTCTCTGACACAGTTTTTGGGCCACCAACTTTTTCTGGACTTTAGGGGGTCTAGGATGACTGTAAACCCCTTTTTTGGGCCTCCAAAGTTTTCAACATTTTTGCAGCCTAAGATGCATTTTAAGGCCTTTTTGTGGGCTGCTAACATATTCTGAACTTTCAGCGGTGCAGGATGCATTTTTCGTGCCAAAAATATTTTTGGGAATTTCAGTGGTCTAGGATGAGGGTTAATGCCCATTTCAGGCTGCAAATGTTTTGGGACATTCAGAGCTCTCTGACACAGTTTTTGGGCCACCAACGTTTTCTGGACTTTAGGGGGTCTAGGATGACTGTAAACCTCTTTTTTGGGCCTCTAAAGTTTTCAACATTTTTGCAGCCTAAAATGCATATTAAGGCCTTTTTTGGGCTGCTAAAATATTCTGAACTTTCAGTGGTGTAGGATGCATTTTCCGTGCCATAAATATATTTGGGAATTTCAGTGGTCTAGGATGCGGGTTAATGCCCATTTCAGGCTGCAAATGTTTTTGGGATATTCAGAGCTCTCTGACACCGTTTTTGGGCCACCAACATTTTCTGGAATTTAGGGGGTCTAGGATGTCTGTAAACCCCTTTTTTGGGCCTCCAAAGTTTTCTACATTTTTGCAGCCCTAAGATGCATGTTATGGCCTTTTTTGGGCTGCTAACATATTCTGAACTTTCAGCGGTGTAGGATGCGTTTTTCCTGCCATAAATATTTTTGGGAATTTCTGTGGTTAAGGATGAGGGTTAATGCCCATTTCAGGCTGCAAATGTTTTTGGGACATTCAGAGCTCTCTGACACAGTTTTTGGGCCACCAACTTTTTCTGGACTTTAGGGGGTCTAGGATGACTGTAAACCCCTTTTTTGGGCCTCCAAAGTTTTCAACATTTTTGCAGCCTAAGGTGCATTTTAAGGCCTTTTTTGGGCTGCTATCATATTCTGAACTTTCAGTGGTGCAGGATGCATGTTATTTCCATAAATATTTTTGGGAATTTCAGTGGTCTAGGATACGTGTTAATGCCCCTTATGGGCTACAAATGTTTTTGGGATATTCAGAGCTCTCTGACACCGTTTTTGGGCATCCAACATTTTCTGGACTTTAGGGGGTCTAGGATGCCTGTAAACCCCTTTTTTGGGCCCCCAAAGTTTTCAACATTTTTGCAGCCTAAGATGCATTTTAAGGCCTTTTTTGGGCTGCTAACATGTTCTGAACTTTCAGCGGTGCAGGATGCATATTTCGTCCCATAAATATTTTTGGGAATTTGAGTGGTCTAGGATGAGGGTTAATGCCCATTTCAGGCTGCAAATGTTTTTGGGACATTCAGAGCTCTCTGACACAGTTTTTGGGCCACCAACTTTTTCTGGACTTTAGGGGGTCTAGGATGACTGTAAACCCCTTTTTTGGGCCTCCAAAGTTTTCAACATTTTTGCAGCCTAAGATGCATTTTAAGGCCTTTTTGTGGGCTGCTAACATATTCTGAACTTTCAGCGGTGCAGGATGCATTTTTCGTGCCATAAATATTTTTGGGAATTTCAGTGGTCTAGGATGAGGGTTAATGCCCATTTCAGGCTGCAAATGTTTTGGGACATTCAGAGCTCTCTGACACAGTTTTTGGGCCACCAACGTTTTCTGGACTTTAGGGGGTCTAGGATGACTGTAAACCTCTTTTTTGGGCCTCTAAAGTTTTCAACATTTTTGCAGCCTAAAATGCATATTAAGGCCTTTTTTGGGCTGCTAAAATATTCTGAACTTTCAGTGGTGTAGGATGCATTTTCCGTGCCATAAATATATTTGGGAATTTCAGTGGTCTAGGATGCGGGTTAATGCCCATTTCAGGCTGCAAATGTTTTTGGGATATTCAGAGCTCTCTGACACCGTTTTTGGGCCACCAACATTTTCTGGAATTTAGGGGGTCTAGGATGTCTGTAAACCCCTTTTTTGGGCCTCCAAAGTTTTCTACATTTTTGCAGCCCTAAGATGCATGTTATGGCCTTTTTTGGGCTGCTAACATATTCTGAACTTTCAGCAGTGTAGGATGTGTTTTTCCTGCCATAAATATTTTTGGGAATTTCTGTGGTTAAGGATGAGGGTTAATGCCCATTTCAGGCTGCAAATGTTTTTGGGACATTCAGAGCTCTCTGACACAGTTTTTGGGCCACCAACTTTTTCTGGACTTTAGGGGGTCTAGGATGACTGTAAACCCCTTTTTTGGGCCCCCAAAGTTTTCAACATTTTTGCAGCCTAAGATGCATTTTAAGGCCTTTTTTGGGCTGCTATCATATTCTGAACTTTCAGTGGTGCAGGATGCATGTTATTTCCATAAATATTTTTGGGAATTTCAGTGGTCTAGGATGCGGGTTAATGCCCATTTCAGGCTGCAAATGTTTTTTGGGATATTCAGAGCTCTCTGACACCGTTTTTGGGCAACCAACATTTTCTGGACTTTAGGGGGTCTAGGATGCCTGTAAACCCCTTTTTTGGGCCCCCAAAGTTTTCAACATTTTTGCAGCCTAAGATGCATTTTAAGGCCTTTTTTTGGGCTGCTAACATGTTCTGAACTTTCAGCGGTGCAGGATGCATTTTTCGTGCCATAAATATTTTTGGGAATTTCAGTGGTCTAGGATGAGGGTTAATGCCCATTTCAGGCTGCAAATGTTTTTGGGACATTCAGAGCTCTCTGACACAGTTTTTGGGCCACCAACTTTTTCTGGACTTTAGGGGGTCTAGGATGACTGTAAACCCCTTTTTTGGGCCCCCAAAGTTTTCAACATTTTTGCAGCCTAAGATGCATTTTAAGGCCTTTTTTGGGCTGCTATCATATTCTGAACTTTCAGTGGTGCAGGATGCATGTTATTTCCATAAATATTTTTGGGAATTTCAGTGGTCTAGGATGCGGGTTAATGCCCATTTCAGGCTGCAAATGTTTTTTGGGATATTCAGAGCTCTCTGACACCGTTTTTGGGCAACCAACATTTTCTGGACTTTAGGGGGTCTAGGATGCCTGTAAACCCCTTTTTTGGGCCCCCAAAGTTTTCAACATTTTTGCAGCCTAAGATGCATTTTAAGGCCTTTTTTTGGGCTGCTAACATGTTCTGAACTTTCAGCGGTGCAGGATGCATTTTTCGTGCCATAAATATTTTTGGGAATTTCAGTGGTCTAGGATGAGGGTTAATGCCCATTTCAGGCTGCAAATGTTTTTGGGACATTCAGAGCTCTCTGACACAGTTTTTGGGCCACCAACTTTTTCTGGACTTTAGGGGGTCTAGGATGACTGTAAACCCCTTTTTTGGGCCTCTAAAGTTTTCAACATTTTTGCAGCCTAAAATGCATATTAAGGCCTTTTTTGGGCTGCTAACATATTCTGAACTTTCAGTGGTGTAGGATGCATTTTTCGTGCCATAAATATTTTTGGGAATTTCAGTGGTCTAGGATGCGGGTTAATGCCCATTTCAGGCTGCAAATGTTTTTGGGATATTCAGAGCTCTCTGACACCGTTTTTGGGCAACCAACATTTTCTGGACTTTAGGGGGTCTAGGATGCCTGTAAAGCCCTTTTTTGGGCCCCCAAAGTTTTCAACATTTTTGCAGCCTAAGATGCATTTTAAGGCCTTTTTGTGGGCTGCTAACATATTCTGAACTTTCAGCGGTGCAGGATGCATTTTTGTGCCATAAATATTTTTTGGGAATTTCAGTGGTCTATGATGAGGGTTAATGCCCATTTCAGGCTGCAAATGTTTTTGGGATATTCAGAGCTCTCTGACACCGTTTTTGGGCAACCAACATTTTCTAGACTTTAGGGGGTCTAGGATGCCTGTAAACCCCTTTTTTGGGCCTCCAAAGTTTTCAACATTTTTGCAGCCTAAGATGCATTTTAAGGCCTTTTTGTGGGCTGCTAACATATTCTGAACTTTCAGCGGTGCAGGATGCATTTTTCGTGCCATAAATATTTTTTGGGAATTTCAGTGGTCTATGATGAGGGTTAATGCCCATTTCAGGCTGCAAATGTTTTTGGGACATTCAGAGCTCTCTGACACAGTTTTTGGGCCACCAATTTTTTCTGGACTTTAGGGGGTCTAGGATGACTGTAAACCCCTTTTTTGGGCCTCTAAAGTTTTCAACATTTTTGCAGCCTAAAATGCATATTAAGGCCTTTTTTGGGCTGCTAACATATTCTGAACTTTCAGTGGTGTAGAATGCATTTTTCGTGCCATAAATATTTTTGGGAATTTCAGTGGTCTAGGATGCGGGTTAATGCCCATTTCAGGCTGCAAATGTTTTTGGGATATTCAGAGCTCTCTGACACCGTTTTTGGGCAACCAACATTTTCTGGACTTTAGGGGGTCTAGGATGACTGTAAACCCCTTTTTTGGGCCCCCAAAGTTTTCAACATTTTTGCAGCCTAAGATGCATTTTAAGGCCTTTTTTTGGGCTGCTAACATGTTCTGAACTTTCAGCGGTGTAGGATGCATTTTTCGTGCCATGAATATTTTTGGGAATTTCAGTGGTCTAGGATGCGGTTTAATGCCCATTTCAGGCTGCAAATATGTTTGGGACATTCAGAGCTCTCTGACACCGTTTTTGGGCAACCAACATTTTCTGGACTTTAGGGGGTCTAGGATGCCTGTAAAACCCTTTTTTGGGCCTCCAAAGTTTTCAACATTTTTGCAGCCTAAGATGCATTTTAAGGCCTTTTTTTGGGCTGCTAACATATTCTGAACTTTCAGCGGTGCAGGATGCATTTTTCGTGCCATAAATATTTTTTGGGAATTTCAGTGGTCTAGGATGAGGGTTAATGCCCATTTCAGGCTGCAAATGTTTTTGGGACATTCAGAGCTCTCTGACACAGTTTTTGGGCCACCAACTTTTTCTGGACTTTAGGGGGTCTAGGATGACTGTAAACCCCTTTTTTGGGCCTCCAAAGTTTTCAACATTTTTGCAGCCTAAGATGCATTTTAAGGCCTTTTTTGGGCTGCTATCATATTCTGAACTTTCAGTGGTGCAGGATGCATGTTATTTCCATAAATATTTTTGGGAATTTCAGTGGTCTAGGATGCGGGTTAATGCCCATTTCAGGCTGCAAATGTTTTTGGGATATTCAGAGCTCTCTGACACCGTTTTTGGGCAACCAACATTTTCTGGACTTTAGGGGGTCTAGGATGCCTGTAAACCCCTTTTTTGGGCCCCCAAAGTTTTCAACATTTTTGCAGCCTAAGATGCATTTTAAGGCCTTTTTTTGGGCTGCTAACATGTTCTGAACTTTCAGCGGTGCAGGATGCATATTTCGTCCCATAAATATTTTTGGGAATTTGAGTGGTCTAGGATGAGGGTTAATGCCCATTTCAGGCTGCAAATGTTTTTGGGACATTCAGAGCTCTCTGACACAGTTTTTGGGCCACCAACTTTTTCTGGACTTTAGGGGGTCTAGGATGACTGTAAACCCCTTTTTTGGGCCTCCAAAGTTTTCAACATTTTTGCAGCCTAAGATGCATTTTAAGGCCTTTTTGTGGGCTGCTAACATATTCTGAACTTTCAGCGGTGCAGGATGCATTTTTCGTGCCAAAAATATTTTTGGGAATTTCAGTGGTCTAGGATGAGGGTTAATGCCCATTTCAGGCTGCAAATGTTTTGGGACATTCAGAGCTCTCTGACACAGTTTTTGGGCCACCAACGTTTTCTGGACTTTAGGGGGTCTAGGATGACTGTAAACCTCTTTTTTGGGCCTCTAAAGTTTTCAACATTTTTGCAGCCTAAAATGCATATTAAGGCCTTTTTTGGGCTGCTAAAATATTCTGAACTTTCAGTGGTGTAGGATGCATTTTCCGTGCCATAAATATATTTGGGAATTTCAGTGGTCTAGGATGCGGGTTAATGCCCATTTCAGGCTGCAAATGTTTTTGGGATATTCAGAGCTCTCTGACACCGTTTTTGGGCCACCAACATTTTCTGGAATTTAGGGGGTCTAGGATGTCTGTAAACCCCTTTTTTGGGCCTCCAAAGTTTTCTACATTTTTGCAGCCCTAAGATGCATGTTATGGCCTTTTTTGGGCTGCTAACATATTCTGAACTTTCAGCGGTGTAGGATGCGTTTTTCCTGCCATAAATATTTTTGGGAATTTCTGTGGTTAAGGATGAGGGTTAATGCCCATTTCAGGCTGCAAATGTTTTTGGGACATTCAGAGCTCTCTGACACAGTTTTTGGGCCACCAACTTTTTCTGGACTTTAGGGGGTCTAGGATGACTGTAAACCCCTTTTTTGGGCCTCCAAAGTTTTCAACATTTTTGCAGCCTAAGGTGCATTTTAAGGCCTTTTTTGGGCTGCTATCATATTCTGAACTTTCAGTGGTGCAGGATGCATGTTATTTCCATAAATATTTTTGGGAATTTCAGTGGTCTAGGATACGTGTTAATGCCCCTTATGGGCTACAAATGTTTTTGGGATATTCAGAGCTCTCTGACACCGTTTTTGGGCATCCAACATTTTCTGGACTTTAGGGGGTCTAGGATGCCTGTAAACCCCTTTTTTGGGCCCCCAAAGTTTTCAACATTTTTGCAGCCTAAGATGCATTTTAAGGCCTTTTTTTGGGCTGCTAACATGTTCTGAACTTTCAGCGGTGCAGGATGCATATTTCGTCCCATAAATATTTTTGGGAATTTGAGTGGTCTAGGATGAGGGTTAATGCCCATTTCAGGCTGCAAATGTTTTTGGGACATTCAGAGCTCTCTGACACAGTTTTTGGGCCACCAACTTTTTCTGGACTTTAGGGGGTCTAGGATGACTGTAAACCCCTTTTTTGGGCCTCCAAAGTTTTCAACATTTTTGCAGCCTAAGATGCATTTTAAGGCCTTTTTGTGGGCTGCTAACATATTCTGAACTTTCAGCGGTGCAGGATGCATTTTTCGTGCCATAAATATTTTTGGGAATTTCAGTGGTCTAGGATGAGGGTTAATGCCCATTTCAGGCTGCAAATGTTTTGGGACATTCAGAGCTCTCTGACACAGTTTTTGGGCCACCAACGTTTTCTGGACTTTAGGGGGTCTAGGATGACTGTAAACCTCTTTTTTGGGCCTCTAAAGTTTTCAACATTTTTGCAGCCTAAAATGCATATTAAGGCCTTTTTTGGGCTGCTAAAATATTCTGAACTTTCAGTGGTGTAGGATGCATTTTCCGTGCCATAAATATATTTGGGAATTTCAGTGGTCTAGGATGCGGGTTAATGCCCATTTCAGGCTGCAAATGTTTTTGGGATATTCAGAGCTCTCTGACACCGTTTTTGGGCCACCAACATTTTCTGGAATTTAGGGGGTCTAGGATGTCTGTAAACCCCTTTTTTGGGCCCCCAAAGTTTTCAACATTTTTGCAGCCTAAGATGCATTTTAAGGCCTTTTTTGGGCTGCTATCATATTCTGAACTTTCAGTGGTGCAGGATGCATGTTATTTCCATAAATATTTTTGGGAATTTCAGTGGTCTAGGATGCGGGTTAATGCCCATTTCAGGCTGCAAATGTTTTTTGGGATATTCAGAGCTCTCTGACACCGTTTTTGGGCAACCAACATTTTCTGGACTTTAGGGGGTCTAGGATGCCTGTAAACCCCTTTTTTGGGCCCCCAAAGTTTTCAACATTTTTGCAGCCTAAGATGCATTTTAAGGCCTTTTTTTGGGCTGCTAACATGTTCTGAACTTTCAGCGGTGCAGGATGCATTTTTCGTGCCATAAATATTTTTGGGAATTTCAGTGGTCTAGGATGAGGGTTAATGCCCATTTCAGGCTGCAAATGTTTTTGGGACATTCAGAGCTCTCTGACACAGTTTTTGGGCCACCAACTTTTTCTGGACTTTAGGGGGTCTAGGATGACTGTAAACCCCTTTTTTGGGCCCCCAAAGTTTTCAACATTTTTGCAGCCTAAGATGCATTTTAAGGCCTTTTTTGGGCTGCTATCATATTCTGAACTTTCAGTGGTGCAGGATGCATGTTATTTCCATAAATATTTTTGGGAATTTCAGTGGTCTAGGATGCGGGTTAATGCCCATTTCAGGCTGCAAATGTTTTTTGGGATATTCAGAGCTCTCTGACACCGTTTTTGGGCAACCAACATTTTCTGGACTTTAGGGGGTCTAGGATGCCTGTAAACCCCTTTTTTGGGCCCCCAAAGTTTTCAACATTTTTGCAGCCTAAGATGCATTTTAAGGCCTTTTTTTGGGCTGCTAACATGTTCTGAACTTTCAGCGGTGCAGGATGCATTTTTCGTGCCATAAATATTTTTGGGAATTTCAGTGGTCTAGGATGAGGGTTAATGCCCATTTCAGGCTGCAAATGTTTTTGGTACATTCAGAGCTCTCTGACACAGTTTTTGGGCCACCAACTTTTTCTGGACTTTAGGGGGTCTAGGATGACTGTAAACCCCTTTTTTGGGCCTCTAAAGTTTTCAACATTTTTGCAGCCTAAAATGCATATTAAGGCCTTTTTTGGGCTGCTAACATATTCTGAACTTTCAGTGGTGTAGGATGCATTTTTCGTGCCATAAATATTTTTGGGAATTTCAGTGGTCTAGGATGCGGGTTAATGCCCATTTCAGGCTGCAAATGTTTTTGGGATATTCAGAGCTCTCTGACACCGTTTTTGGGCAACCAACATTTTCTGGACTTTAGGGGGTCTAGGATGCCTGTAAAGCCCTTTTTTGGGCCCCCAAAGTTTTCAACATTTTTGCAGCCTAAGATGCATTTTAAGGCCTTTTTGTGGGCTGCTAACATATTCTGAACTTTCAGCGGTGCAGGATGCATTTTTGTGCCATAAATATTTTTTGGGAATTTCAGTGGTCTATGATGAGGGTTAATGCCCATTTCAGGCTGCAAATGTTTTTGGGATATTCAGAGCTCTCTGACACCGTTTTTGGGCAACCAACATTTTCTAGACTTTAGGGGGTCTAGGATGCCTGTAAACCCCTTTTTTGGGCCTCCAAAGTTTTCAACATTTTTGCAGCCTAAGATGCATTTTAAGGCCTTTTTGTGGGCTGCTAACATATTCTGAACTTTCAGCGGTGCAGGATGCATTTTTCGTGCCATAAATATTTTTTGGGAATTTCAGTGGTCTATGATGAGGGTTAATGCCCATTTCAGGCTGCAAATGTTTTTGGGACATTCAGAGCTCTCTGACACAGTTTTTGGGCCACCAATTTTTTCTGGACTTTAGGGGGTCTAGGATGACTGTAAACCCCTTTTTTGGGCCTCTAAAGTTTTCAACATTTTTGCAGCCTAAAATGCATATTAAGGCCTTTTTTGGGCTGCTAACATATTCTGAACTTTCAGTGGTGTAGAATGCATTTTTCGTGCCATAAATATTTTTGGGAATTTCAGTGGTCTAGGATGCGGGTTAATGCCCATTTCAGGCTGCAAATGTTTTTGGGATATTCAGAGCTCTCTGACACCGTTTTTGGGCAACCAACATTTTCTGGACTTTAGGGGGTCTAGGATGACTGTAAACCCCTTTTTTGGGCCCCCAAAGTTTTCAACATTTTTGCAGCCTAAGATGCATTTTAAGGCCTTTTTTTGGGCTGCTAACATGTTCTGAACTTTCAGCGGTGTAGGATGCATTTTTCGTGCCATGAATATTTTTGGGAATTTCAGTGGTCTAGGATGCGGTTTAATGCCCATTTCAGGCTGCAAATATGTTTGGGACATTCAGAGCTCTCTGACACCGTTTTTGGGCAACCAACATTTTCTGGACTTTAGGGGGTCTAGGATGCCTGTAAAACCCTTTTTTGGGCCTCCAAAGTTTTCAACATTTTTGCAGCCTAAGATGCATTTTAAGGCCTTTTTTTGGGCTGCTAACATATTCTGAACTTTCAGCGGTGCAGGATGCATTTTTCGTGCCATAAATATTTTTTGGGAATTTCAGTGGTCTAGGATGAGGGTTAATGCCCATTTCAGGCTGCAAATGTTTTTGGGACATTCAGAGCTCTCTGACACAGTTTTTGGGCCACCAACTTTTTCTGGACTTTAGGGGGTCTAGGATGACTGTAAACCCCTTTTTTGGGCCTCCAAAGTTTTCAACATTTTTGCAGCCTAAGATGCATTTTAAGGCCTTTTTTGGGCTGCTATCATATTCTGAACTTTCAGTGGTGCAGGATGCATGTTATTTCCATAAATATTTTTGGGAATTTCAGTGGTCTAGGATGCGGGTTAATGCCCATTTCAGGCTGCAAATGTTTTTGGGATATTCAGAGCTCTCTGACACCGTTTTTGGGCAACCAACATTTTCTGGACTTTAGGGGGTCTAGGATGCCTGTAAACCCCTTTTTTGGGCCCCCAAAGTTTTCAACATTTTTGCAGCCTAAGATGCATTTTAAGGCCTTTTTTTGGGCTGCTAACATGTTCTGAACTTTCAGCGGTGCAGGATGCATATTTCGTCCCATAAATATTTTTGGGAATTTGAGTGGTCTAGGATGAGGGTTAATGCCCATTTCAGGCTGCAAATGTTTTTGGGACATTCAGAGCTCTCTGACACAGTTTTTGGGCCACCAACTTTTTCTGGACTTTAGGGGGTCTAGGATGACTGTAAACCCCTTTTTTGGGCCTCCAAAGTTTTCAACATTTTTGCAGCCTAAGATGCATTTTAAGGCCTTTTTGTGGGCTGCTAACATATTCTGAACTTTCAGTGGTGTAGGATGCATTTTCCGTGCCATAAATATATTTGGGAATTTCAGTGGTCTAGGATGCGGGTTAATGCCCATTTCAGGCTGCAAATGTTTTTGGGATATTCAGAGCTCTCTGACACCGTTTTTGGGCCACCAACATTTTCTGGAATTTAGGGGGTCTAGGATGTCTGTAAACCCCTTTTTTGGGCCTCCAAAGTTTTCTACATTTTTGCAGCCCTAAGATGCATGTTATGGCCTTTTTTGGGCTGCTAACATATTCTGAACTTTCAGCGGTGTAGGATGCGTTTTTCCTGCCATAAATATTTTTGGGAATTTCTGTGGTTAAGGATGAGGGTTAATGCCCATTTCAGGCTGCAAATGTTTTTGGGACATTCAGAGCTCTCTGACACAGTTTTTGGGCCACCAACTTTTTCTGGACTTTAGGGGGTCTAGGATGACTGTAAACCCCTTTTTTGGGCCTCCAAAGTTTTCAACATTTTTGCAGCCTAAGGTGCATTTTAAGGCCTTTTTTGGGCTGCTATCATATTCTGAACTTTCAGTGGTGCAGGATGCATGTTATTTCCATAAATATTTTTGGGAATTTCAGTGGTCTAGGATACGTGTTAATGCCCCTTATGGGCTACAAATGTTTTTGGGATATTCAGAGCTCTCTGACACCGTTTTTGGGCATCCAACATTTTCTGGACTTTAGGGGGTCTAGGATGCCTGTAAACCCCTTTTTTGGGCCCCCAAAGTTTTCAACATTTTTGCAGCCTAAGATGCATTTTAAGGCCTTTTTTTGGGCTGCTAACATGTTCTGAACTTTCAGCGGTGCAAGATGCATATTTCGTCCCATAAATATTTTTGGGAATTTGAGTGGTCTAGGATGAGGGTTAATGCCCATTTCAGGCTGCAAATGTTTTTGGGACATTCAGAGCTCTCTGACACAGTTTTTGGGCCACCAACTTTTTCTGGACTTTAGGGGGTCTAGGATGACTGTAAACCCCTTTTTTGGGCCTCCAAAGTTTTCAACATTTTTGCAGCCTAAGATGCATTTTAAGGCCTTTTTGCGGGCTGCTAACATATTCTGAACTTTCAGCGGTGCAGGATGCATTTTTCGTGCCATAAATATTTTTGGGAATTTCAGTGGTCTAGGATGAGGGTTAATGCCCATTTCAGGCTGCAAATGTTTTGGGACATTCAGAGCTCTCTGACACAGTTTTTGGGCCACCAACGTTTTCTGGACTTTAGGGGGTCTAGGATGACTGTAAACCTCTTTTTTGGGCCTCTAAAGTTTTCAACATTTTTGCAGCCTAAAATGCATATTAAGGCCTTTTTTGGGCTGCTAAAATATTCTGAACTTTCAGTGGTGTAGGATGCATTTTCCGTGCCATAAATATATTTGGGAATTTCAGTGGTCTAGGATGCGGGTTAATGCCCATTTCAGGCTGCAAATGTTTTTGGGATATTCAGAGCTCTCTGACACCGTTTTTGGGCCACCAACATTTTCTGGAATTTAGGGGGTCTAGGATGTCTGTAAACCCCTTTTTTGGGCCCCCAAAGTTTTCAACATTTTTGCAGCCTAAGATGCATTTTAAGGCCTTTTTTGGGCTGCTATCATATTCTGAACTTTCAGTGGTGCAGGATGCATGTTATTTCCATAAATATTTTTGGGAATTTCAGTGGTCTAGGATGCGGGTTAATGCCCATTTCAGGCTGCAAATGTTTTTTGGGATATTCAGAGCTCTCTGACACCGTTTTTGGGCAACCAACATTTTCTGGACTTTAGGGGGTCTAGGATGCCTGTAAACCCCTTTTTTGGGCCCCCAAAGTTTTCAACATTTTTGCAGCCTAAGATGCATTTTAAGGCCTTTTTTTGGGCTGCTAACATGTTCTGAACTTTCAGCGGTGCAGGATGCATTTTTCGTGCCATAAATATTTTTGGGAATTTCAGTGGTCTAGGATGAGGGTTAATGCCCATTTCAGGCTGCAAATGTTTTTGGGACATTCAGAGCTCTCTGACACAGTTTTTGGGCCACCAACTTTTTCTGGACTTTAGGGGGTCTAGGATGACTGTAAACCCCTTTTTTGGGCCCCCAAAGTTTTCAACATTTTTGCAGCCTAAGATGCATTTTAAGGCCTTTTTTGGGCTGCTATCATATTCTGAACTTTCAGTGGTGCAGGATGCATGTTATTTCCATAAATATTTTTGGGAATTTCAGTGGTCTAGGATGCGGGTTAATGCCCATTTCAGGCTGCAAATGTTTTTTGGGATATTCAGAGCTCTCTGACACCGTTTTTGGGCAACCAACATTTTCTGGACTTTAGGGGGTCTAGGATGCCTGTAAACCCCTTTTTTGGGCCCCCAAAGTTTTCAACATTTTTGCAGCCTAAGATGCATTTTAAGGCCTTTTTTTGGGCTGCTAACATGTTCTGAACTTTCAGCGGTGCAGGATGCATTTTTCGTGCCATAAATATTTTTGGGAATTTCAGTGGTCTAGGATGAGGGTTAATGCCCATTTCAGGCTGCAAATGTTTTTGGTACATTCAGAGCTCTCTGACACAGTTTTTGGGCCACCAACTTTTTCTGGACTTTAGGGGGTCTAGGATGACTGTAAACCCCTTTTTTGGGCCTCTAAAGTTTTCAACATTTTTGCAGCCTAAAATGCATATTAAGGCCTTTTTTGGGCTGCTAACATATTCTGAACTTTCAGTGGTGTAGGATGCATTTTTCGTGCCATAAATATTTTTGGGAATTTCAGTGGTCTAGGATGCGGGTTAATGCCCATTTCAGGCTGCAAATGTTTTTGGGATATTCAGAGCTCTCTGACACCGTTTTTGGGCAACCAACATTTTCTGGACTTTAGGGGGTCTAGGATGCCTGTAAAGCCCTTTTTTGGGCCCCCAAAGTTTTCAACATTTTTGCAGCCTAAGATGCATTTTAAGGCCTTTTTGTGGGCTGCTAACATATTCTGAACTTTCAGCGGTGCAGGATGCATTTTTGTGCCATAAATATTTTTTGGGAATTTCAGTGGTCTATGATGAGGGTTAATGCCCATTTCAGGCTGCAAATGTTTTTGGGATATTCAGAGCTCTCTGACACCGTTTTTGGGCAACCAACATTTTCTAGACTTTAGGGGGTCTAGGATGCCTGTAAACCCCTTTTTTGGGCCTCCAAAGTTTTCAACATTTTTGCAGCCTAAGATGCATTTTAAGGCCTTTTTGTGGGCTGCTAACATATTCTGAACTTTCAGCGGTGCAGGATGCATTTTTCGTGCCATAAATATTTTTTGGGAATTTCAGTGGTCTATGATGAGGGTTAATGCCCATTTCAGGCTGCAAATGTTTTTGGGACATTCAGAGCTCTCTGACACAGTTTTTGGGCCACCAATTTTTTCTGGACTTTAGGGGGTCTAGGATGACTGTAAACCCCTTTTTTGGGCCTCTAAAGTTTTCAACATTTTTGCAGCCTAAAATGCATATTAAGGCCTTTTTTGGGCTGCTAACATATTCTGAACTTTCAGTGGTGTAGAATGCATTTTTCGTGCCATAAATATTTTTGGGAATTTCAGTGGTCTAGGATGCGGGTTAATGCCCATTTCAGGCTGCAAATGTTTTTGGGATATTCAGAGCTCTCTGACACCGTTTTTGGGCAACCAACATTTTCTGGACTTTAGGGGGTCTAGGATGACTGTAAACCCCTTTTTTGGGCCCCCAAAGTTTTCAACATTTTTGCAGCCTAAGATGCATTTTAAGGCCTTTTTTTGGGCTGCTAACATGTTCTGAACTTTCAGCGGTGTAGGATGCATTTTTCGTGCCATGAATATTTTTGGGAATTTCAGTGGTCTAGGATGCGGTTTAATGCCCATTTCAGGCTGCAAATATGTTTGGGACATTCAGAGCTCTCTGACACCGTTTTTGGGCAACCAACATTTTCTGGACTTTAGGGGGTCTAGGATGCCTGTAAAACCCTTTTTTGGGCCTCCAAAGTTTTCAACATTTTTGCAGCCTAAGATGCATTTTAAGGCCTTTTTTTGGGCTGCTAACATATTCTGAACTTTCAGCGGTGCAGGATGCATTTTTCGTGCCATAAATATTTTTTGGGAATTTCAGTGGTCTAGGATGAGGGTTAATGCCCATTTCAGGCTGCAAATGTTTTTGGGACATTCAGAGCTCTCTGACACAGTTTTTGGGCCACCAACTTTTTCTGGACTTTAGGGGGTCTAGGATGACTGTAAACCCCTTTTTTGGGCCTCCAAAGTTTTCAACATTTTTGCAGCCTAAGATGCATTTTAAGGCCTTTTTTGGGCTGCTATCATATTCTGAACTTTCAGTGGTGCAGGATGCATGTTATTTCCATAAATATTTTTGGGAATTTCAGTGGTCTAGGATGCGGGTTAATGCCCATTTCAGGCTGCAAATGTTTTTGGGATATTCAGAGCTCTCTGACACCGTTTTTGGGCAACCAACATTTTCTGGACTTTAGGGGGTCTAGGATGCCTGTAAACCCCTTTTTTGGGCCCCCAAAGTTTTCAACATTTTTGCAGCCTAAGATGCATTTTAAGGCCTTTTTTTGGGCTGCTAACATGTTCTGAACTTTCAGCGGTGCAGGATGCATATTTCGTCCCATAAATATTTTTGGGAATTTGAGTGGTCTAGGATGAGGGTTAATGCCCATTTCAGGCTGCAAATGTTTTTGGGACATTCAGAGCTCTCTGACACAGTTTTTGGGCCACCAACTTTTTCTGGACTTTAGGGGGTCTAGGATGACTGTAAACCCCTTTTTTGGGCCTCCAAAGTTTTCAACATTTTTGCAGCCTAAGATGCATTTTAAGGCCTTTTTGTGGGCTGCTAACATATTCTGAACTTTCAGTGGTGTAGGATGCATTTTCCGTGCCATAAATATATTTGGGAATTTCAGTGGTCTAGGATGCGGGTTAATGCCCATTTCAGGCTGCAAATGTTTTTGGGATATTCAGAGCTCTCTGACACCGTTTTTGGGCCACCAACATTTTCTGGAATTTAGGGGGTCTAGGATGTCTGTAAACCCCTTTTTTGGGCCTCCAAAGTTTTCTACATTTTTGCAGCCCTAAGATGCATGTTATGGCCTTTTTTGGGCTGCTAACATATTCTGAACTTTCAGCGGTGTAGGATGCGTTTTTCCTGCCATAAATATTTTTGGGAATTTCTGTGGTTAAGGATGAGGGTTAATGCCCATTTCAGGCTGCAAATGTTTTTGGGACATTCAGAGCTCTCTGACACAGTTTTTGGGCCACCAACTTTTTCTGGACTTTAGGGGGTCTAGGATGACTGTAAACCCCTTTTTTGGGCCTCCAAAGTTTTCAACATTTTTGCAGCCTAAGGTGCATTTTAAGGCCTTTTTTGGGCTGCTATCATATTCTGAACTTTCAGTGGTGCAGGATGCATGTTATTTCCATAAATATTTTTGGGAATTTCAGTGGTCTAGGATACGTGTTAATGCCCCTTATGGGCTACAAATGTTTTTGGGATATTCAGAGCTCTCTGACACCGTTTTTGGGCATCCAACATTTTCTGGACTTTAGGGGGTCTAGGATGCCTGTAAACCCCTTTTTTGGGCCCCCAAAGTTTTCAACATTTTTGCAGCCTAAGATGCATTTTAAGGCCTTTTTTTGGGCTGCTAACATGTTCTGAACTTTCAGCGGTGCAAGATGCATATTTCGTCCCATAAATATTTTTGGGAATTTGAGTGGTCTAGGATGAGGGTTAATGCCCATTTCAGGCTGCAAATGTTTTTGGGACATTCAGAGCTCTCTGACACAGTTTTTGGGCCACCAACTTTTTCTGGACTTTAGGGGGTCTAGGATGACTGTAAACCCCTTTTTTGGGCCTCCAAAGTTTTCAACATTTTTGCAGCCTAAGATGCATTTTAAGGCCTTTTTGCGGGCTGCTAACATATTCTGAACTTTCAGCGGTGCAGGATGCATTTTTCGTGCCATAAATATTTTTGGGAATTTCAGTGGTCTAGGATGAGGGTTAATGCCCATTTCAGGCTGCAAATGTTTTGGGACATTCAGAGCTCTCTGACACAGTTTTTGGGCCACCAACGTTTTCTGGACTTTAGGGGGTCTAGGATGACTGTAAACCTCTTTTTTGGGCCTCTAAAGTTTTCAACATTTTTGCAGCCTAAAATGCATATTAAGGCCTTTTTTGGGCTGCTAAAATATTCTGAACTTTCAGTGGTGTAGGATGCATTTTCCGTGCCATAAATATATTTGGGAATTTCAGTGGTCTAGGATGCGGGTTAATGCCCATTTCAGGCTGCAAATGTTTTTGGGATATTCAGAGCTCTCTGACACCGTTTTTGGGCCACCAACATTTTCTGGAATTTAGGGGGTCTAGGATGTCTGTAAACCCCTTTTTTGGGCCTCCAAAGTTTTCTACATTTTTGCAGCCCTAAGATGCATGTTATGGCCTTTTTTGGGCTGCTAACATATTCTGAACTTTCAGCGGTGTAGGATGCGTTTTTCCTGCCATAAATATTTTTGGGAATTTCTGTGGTTAAGGATGAGGGTTAATGCCCATTTCAGGCTGCAAATGTTTTTGGGACATTCAGAGCTCTCTGACACAGTTTTTGGGCCACCAACTTTTTCTGGACTTTAGGGGGTCTAGGATGACTGTAAACCCCTTTTTTGGGCCCCCAAAGTTTTCAACATTTTTGCAGCCTAAGATGCATTTTAAGGCCTTTTTTGGGCTGCTATCATATTCTGAACTTTCAGTGGTGCAGGATGCATGTTATTTCCATAAATATTTTTGGGAATTTCAGTGGTCTAGGATGCGGGTTAATGCCCATTTCAGGCTGCAAATGTTTTTTGGGATATTCAGAGCTCTCTGACACCGTTTTTGGGCAACCAACATTTTCTGGACTTTAGGGGGTCTAGGATGCCTGTAAACCCCTTTTTTGGGCCCCCAAAGTTTTCAACATTTTTGCAGCCTAAGATGCATTTTAAGGCCTTTTTTTGGGCTGCTAACATGTTCTGAACTTTCAGCGGTGCAGGATGCATTTTTCGTGCCATAAATATTTTTGGGAATTTCAGTGGTCTAGGATGAGGGTTAATGCCCATTTCAGGCTGCAAATGTTTTTGGGACATTCAGAGCTCTCTGACACAGTTTTTGGGCCACCAACTTTTTCTGGACTTTAGGGGGTCTAGGATGACTGTAAACCCCTTTTTTGGGCCCCCAAAGTTTTCAACATTTTTGCAGCCTAAGATGCATTTTAAGGCCTTTTTTGGGCTGCTATCATATTCTGAACTTTCAGTGGTGCAGGATGCATGTTATTTCCATAAATATTTTTGGGAATTTCAGTGGTCTAGGATGCGGGTTAATGCCCATTTCAGGCTGCAAATGTTTTTTGGGATATTCAGAGCTCTCTGACACCGTTTTTGGGCAACCAACATTTTCTGGACTTTAGGGGGTCTAGGATGCCTGTAAACCCCTTTTTTGGGCCCCCAAAGTTTTCAACATTTTTGCAGCCTAAGATGCATTTTAAGGCCTTTTTTTGGGCTGCTAACATGTTCTGAACTTTCAGCGGTGCAGGATGCATTTTTCGTGCCATAAATATTTTTGGGAATTTCAGTGGTCTAGGATGAGGGTTAATGCCCATTTCAGGCTGCAAATGTTTTTGGGACATTCAGAGCTCTCTGACACAGTTTTTGGGCCACCAACTTTTTCTGGACTTTAGGGGGTCTAGGATGACTGTAAACCCCTTTTTTGGGCCTCTAAAGTTTTCAACATTTTTGCAGCCTAAAATGCATATTAAGGCCTTTTTTGGGCTGCTAACATATTCTGAACTTTCAGTGGTGTAGGATGCATTTTTCGTGCCATAAATATTTTTGGGAATTTCAGTGGTCTAGGATGCGGGTTAATGCCCATTTCAGGCTGCAAATGTTTTTGGGATATTCAGAGCTCTCTGACACCGTTTTTGGGCAACCAACATTTTCTGGACTTTAGGGGGTCTAGGATGCCTGTAAAGCCCTTTTTTGGGCCCCCAAAGTTTTCAACATTTTTGCAGCCTAAGATGCATTTTAAGGCCTTTTTGTGGGCTGCTAACATATTCTGAACTTTCAGCGGTGCAGGATGCATTTTTGTGCCATAAATATTTTTTGGGAATTTCAGTGGTCTATGATGAGGGTTAATGCCCATTTCAGGCTGCAAATGTTTTTGGGATATTCAGAGCTCTCTGACACCGTTTTTGGGCAACCAACATTTTCTAGACTTTAGGGGGTCTAGGATGCCTGTAAACCCCTTTTTTGGGCCTCCAAAGTTTTCAACATTTTTGCAGCCTAAGATGCATTTTAAGGCCTTTTTGTGGGCTGCTAACATATTCTGAACTTTCAGCGGTGCAGGATGCATTTTTCGTGCCATAAATATTTTTTGGGAATTTCAGTGGTCTATGATGAGGGTTAATGCCCATTTCAGGCTGCAAATGTTTTTGGGACATTCAGAGCTCTCTGACACAGTTTTTGGGCCACCAATTTTTTCTGGACTTTAGGGGGTCTAGGATGACTGTAAACCCCTTTTTTGGGCCTCTAAAGTTTTCAACATTTTTGCAGCCTAAAATGCATATTAAGGCCTTTTTTGGGCTGCTAACATATTCTGAACTTTCAGTGGTGTAGAATGCATTTTTCGTGCCATAAATATTTTTGGGAATTTCAGTGGTCTAGGATGCGGGTTAATGCCCATTTCAGGCTGCAAATGTTTTTGGGATATTCAGAGCTCTCTGACACCGTTTTTGGGCAACCAACATTTTCTGGACTTTAGGGGGTCTAGGATGACTGTAAACCCCTTTTTTGGGCCCCCAAAGTTTTCAACATTTTTGCAGCCTAAGATGCATTTTAAGGCCTTTTTTTGGGCTGCTAACATGTTCTGAACTTTCAGCGGTGTAGGATGCATTTTTCGTGCCATGAATATTTTTGGGAATTTCAGTGGTCTAGGATGCGGTTTAATGCCCATTTCAGGCTGCAAATATGTTTGGGACATTCAGAGCTCTCTGACACCGTTTTTGGGCAACCAACATTTTCTGGACTTTAGGGGGTCTAGGATGCCTGTAAAACCCTTTTTTGGGCCTCCAAAGTTTTCAACATTTTTGCAGCCTAAGATGCATTTTAAGGCCTTTTTTTGGGCTGCTAACATATTCTGAACTTTCAGCGGTGCAGGATGCATTTTTCGTGCCATAAATATTTTTTGGGAATTTCAGTGGTCTAGGATGAGGGTTAATGCCCATTTCAGGCTGCAAATGTTTTTGGGACATTCAGAGCTCTCTGACACAGTTTTTGGGCCACCAACTTTTTCTGGACTTTAGGGGGTCTAGGATGACTGTAAACCCCTTTTTTGGGCCTCCAAAGTTTTCAACATTTTTGCAGCCTAAGATGCATTTTAAGGCCTTTTTTGGGCTGCTATCATATTCTGAACTTTCAGTGGTGCAGGATGCATGTTATTTCCATAAATATTTTTGGGAATTTCAGTGGTCTAGGATGCGGGTTAATGCCCATTTCAGGCTGCAAATGTTTTTGGGATATTCAGAGCTCTCTGACACCGTTTTTGGGCAACCAACATTTTCTGGACTTTAGGGGGTCTAGGATGCCTGTAAACCCCTTTTTTGGGCCCCCAAAGTTTTCAACATTTTTGCAGCCTAAGATGCATTTTAAGGCCTTTTTTTGGGCTGCTAACATGTTCTGAACTTTCAGCGGTGCAGGATGCATATTTCGTCCCATAAATATTTTTGGGAATTTGAGTGGTCTAGGATGAGGGTTAATGCCCATTTCAGGCTGCAAATGTTTTTGGGACATTCAGAGCTCTCTGACACAGTTTTTGGGCCACCAACTTTTTCTGGACTTTAGGGGGTCTAGGATGACTGTAAACCCCTTTTTTGGGCCTCCAAAGTTTTCAACATTTTTGCAGCCTAAGATGCATTTTAAGGCCTTTTTGTGGGCTGCTAACATATTCTGAACTTTCAGCGGTGCAGGATGCATTTTTCGTGCCAAAAATATTTTTGGGAATTTCAGTGGTCTAGGATGAGGGTTAATGCCCATTTCAGGCTGCAAATGTTTTGGGACATTCAGAGCTCTCTGACACAGTTTTTGGGCCACCAACGTTTTCTGGACTTTAGGGGGTCTAGGATGACTGTAAACCTCTTTTTTGGGCCTCTAAAGTTTTCAACATTTTTGCAGCCTAAAATGCATATTAAGGCCTTTTTTGGGCTGCTAAAATATTCTGAACTTTCAGTGGTGTAGGATGCATTTTCCGTGCCATAAATATATTTGGGAATTTCAGTGGTCTAGGATGCGGGTTAATGCCCATTTCAGGCTGCAAATGTTTTTGGGATATTCAGAGCTCTCTGACACCGTTTTTGGGCCACCAACATTTTCTGGAATTTAGGGGGTCTAGGATGTCTGTAAACCCCTTTTTTGGGCCTCCAAAGTTTTCTACATTTTTGCAGCCCTAAGATGCATGTTATGGCCTTTTTTGGGCTGCTAACATATTCTGAACTTTCAGCGGTGTAGGATGCGTTTTTCCTGCCATAAATATTTTTGGGAATTTCTGTGGTTAAGGATGAGGGTTAATGCCCATTTCAGGCTGCAAATGTTTTTGGGACATTCAGAGCTCTCTGACACAGTTTTTGGGCCACCAACTTTTTCTGGACTTTAGGGGGTCTAGGATGACTGTAAACCCCTTTTTTGGGCCTCCAAAGTTTTCAACATTTTTGCAGCCTAAGGTGCATTTTAAGGCCTTTTTTGGGCTGCTATCATATTCTGAACTTTCAGTGGTGCAGGATGCATGTAATTTCCATAAATATTTTTGGGAATTTCAGTGGTCTAGGATACGTGTTAATGCCCCTTATGGGCTACAAATGTTTTTGGGATATTCAGAGCTCTCTGACACCGTTTTTGGGCATCCAACATTTTCTGGACTTTAGGGGGTCTAGGATGCCTGTAAACCCCTTTTTTGGGCCCCCAAAGTTTTCAACATTTTTGCAGCCTAAGATGCATTTTAAGGCCTTTTTTTGGGCTGCTAACATGTTCTGAACTTTCAGCGGTGCAGGATGCATATTTCGTCCCATAAATATTTTTGGGAATTTGAGTGGTCTAGGATGAGGGTTAATGCCCATTTCAGGCTGCAAATGTTTTTGGGACATTCAGAGCTCTCTGACACAGTTTTTGGGCCACCAACTTTTTCTGGACTTTAGGGGGTCTAGGATGACTGTAAACCCCTTTTTTGGGCCTCCAAAGTTTTCAACATTTTTGCAGCCTAAGATGCATTTTAAGGCCTTTTTGTGGGCTGCTAACATATTCTGAACTTTCAGCGGTGCAGGATGCATTTTTCGTGCCATAAATATTTTTGGGAATTTCAGTGGTCTAGGATGAGGGTTAATGCCCATTTCAGGCTGCAAATGTTTTGGGACATTCAGAGCTCTCTGACACAGTTTTTGGGCCACCAACGTTTTCTGGACTTTAGGGGGTCTAGGATGACTGTAAACCTCTTTTTTGGGCCTCTAAAGTTTTCAACATTTTTGCAGCCTAAAATGCATATTAAGGCCTTTTTTGGGCTGCTAAAATATTCTGAACTTTCAGTCGTGTAGGATGCATTTTCCGTGCCATAAATATATTTGGGAATTTCAGTGGTCTAGGATGCGGGTTAATGCCCATTTCAGGCTGCAAATGTTTTTGGGATATTCAGAGCTCTCTGACACCGTTTTTGGGCCACCAACATTTTCTGGAATTTAGGGGGTCTAGGATGTCTGTAAACCCCTTTTTTGGGCCTCCAAAGTTTTCTACATTTTTGCAGCCCTAAGATGCATGTTATGGCCTTTTTTGGGCTGCTAACATATTCTGAACTTTCAGCGGTGTAGGATGCGTTTTTCCTGCCATAAATATTTTTGGGAATTTCTGTGGTTAAGGATGAGGGTTAATGCCCATTTCAGGCTGCAAATGTTTTTGGGACATTCAGAGCTCTCTGACACAGTTTTTGGGCCACCAACTTTTTCTGGACTTTAGGGGGTCTAGGATGACTGTAAACCCCTTTTTTGGGCCCCCAAAGTTTTCAACATTTTTGCAGCCTAAGATGCATTTTAAGGCCTTTTTTGGGCTGCTATCATATTCTGAACTTTCAGTGGTGCAGGATGCATGTTATTTCCATAAATATTTTTGGGAATTTCAGTGGTCTAGGATGCGGGTTAATGCCCATTTCAGGCTGCAAATGTTTTTTGGGATATTCAGAGCTCTCTGACACCGTTTTTGGGCAACCAACATTTTCTGGACTTTAGGGGGTCTAGGATGCCTGTAAACCCCTTTTTTGGGCCCCCAAAGTTTTCAACATTTTTGCAGCCTAAGATGCATTTTAAGGCCTTTTTTTGGGCTGCTAACATGTTCTGAACTTTCAGCGGTGCAGGATGCATTTTTCGTGCCATAAATATTTTTGGGAATTTCAGTGGTCTAGGATGAGGGTTAATGCCCATTTCAGGCTGCAAATGTTTTTGGGACATTCAGAGCTCTCTGACACAGTTTTTGGGCCACCAACTTTTTCTGGACTTTAGGGGGTCTAGGATGACTGTAAACCCCTTTTTTGGGCCCCCAAAGTTTTCAACATTTTTGCAGCCTAAGATGCATTTTAAGGCCTTTTTTGGGCTGCTATCATATTCTGAACTTTCAGTGGTGCAGGATGCATGTTATTTCCATAAATAATTTTGGGAATTTCAGTGGTCTAGGATGCGGGTTAATGCCCATTTCAGGCTGCAAATGTTTTTTGGGATATTCAGAGCTCTCTGACACCGTTTTTGGGCAACCAACATTTTCTGGACTTTAGGGGGTCTAGGATGCCTGTAAACCCCTTTTTTGGGCCCCCAAAGTTTTCAACATTTTTGCAGCCTAAGATGCATTTTAAGGCCTTTTTTTGGGCTGCTAACATGTTCTGAACTTTCAGCGGTGCAGGATGCATTTTTCGTGCCATAAATATTTTTGGGAATTTCAGTGGTCTAGGATGAGGGTTAATGCCCATTTCAGGCTGCAAATGTTTTTGGGACATTCAGAGCTCTCTGACACAGTTTTTGGGCCACCAACTTTTTCTGGACTTTAGGGGGTCTAGGATGACTGTAAACCCCTTTTTTGGGCCTCTAAAGTTTTCAACATTTTTGCAGCCTAAAATGCATATTAAGGCCTTTTTTGGGCTGCTAACATATTCTGAACTTTCAGTGGTGTAGGATGCATTTTTCGTGCCATAAATATTTTTGGGAATTTCAGTGGTCTAGGATGCGGGTTAATGCCCATTTCAGGCTGCAAATGTTTTTGGGATATTCAGAGCTCTCTGACACCGTTTTTGGGCAACCAACATTTTCTGGACTTTAGGGGGTCTAGGATGCCTGTAAAGCCCTTTTTTGGGCCCCCAAAGTTTTCAACATTTTTGCAGCCTAAGATGCATTTTAAGGCCTTTTTGTGGGCTGCTAACATATTCTGAACTTTCAGCGGTGCAGGATGCATTTTTGTGCCATAAATATTTTTTGGGAATTTCAGTGGTCTATGATGAGGGTTAATGCCCATTTCAGGCTGCAAATGTTTTTGGGATATTCAGAGCTCTCTGACACCGTTTTTGGGCAACCAACATTTTCTAGACTTTAGGGGGTCTAGGATGCCTGTAAACCCCTTTTTTGGGCCTCCAAAGTTTTCAACATTTTTGCAGCCTAAGATGCATTTTAAGGCCTTTTTGTGGGCTGCTAACATATTCTGAACTTTCAGCGGTGCAGGATGCATTTTTCGTGCCATAAATATTTTTTGGGAATTTCAGTGGTCTATGATGAGGGTTAATGCCCATTTCAGGCTGCAAATGTTTTTGGGACATTCAGAGCTCTCTGACACAGTTTTTGGGCCACCAATTTTTTCTGGACTTTAGGGGGTCTAGGATGACTGTAAACCCCTTTTTTGGGCCTCTAAAGTTTTCAACATTTTTGCAGCCTAAAATGCATATTAAGGCCTTTTTTGGGCTGCTAACATATTCTGAACTTTCAGTGGTGTAGAATGCATTTTTCGTGCCATAAATATTTTTGGGAATTTCAGTGGTCTAGGATGCGGTTTAATGCCCATTTCAGGCTGCAAATATGTTTGGGACATTCAGAGCTCTCTGACACCGTTTTTGGGCAACCAACATTTTCTGGACTTTAGGGGGTCTAGGATGCCTGTAAAACCCTTTTTTGGGCCTCCAAAGTTTTCAACATTTTTGCAGCCTAAGATGCATTTTAAGGCCTTTTTTTGGGCTGCTAACATATTCTGAACTTTCAGCGGTGCAGGATGCATTTTTCGTGCCATAAATATTTTTTGGGAATTTCAGTGGTCTAGGATGAGGGTTAATGCCCATTTCAGGCTGCAAATGTTTTTGGGACATTCAGAGCTCTCTGACACAGTTTTTGGGCCACCAACTTTTTCTGGACTTTAGGGGGTCTAGGATGACTGTAAACCCCTTTTTTGGGCCTCCAAAGTTTTCAACATTTTTGCAGCCTAAGATGCATTTTAAGGCCTTTTTTGGGCTGCTATCATATTCTGAACTTTCAGTGGTGCAGGATGCATGTTATTTCCATAAATATTTTTGGGAATTTCAGTGGTCTAGGATGCGGGTTAATGCCCATTTCAGGCTGCAAATGTTTTTGGGATATTCAGAGCTCTCTGACACCGTTTTTGGGCAACCAACATTTTCTGGACTTTAGGGGGTCTAGGATGCCTGTAAACCCCTTTTTTGGGCCCCCAAAGTTTTCAACATTTTTGCAGCCTAAGATGCATTTTAAGGCCTTTTTTTGGGCTGCTAACATGTTCTGAACTTTCAGCGGTGCAGGATGCATATTTCGTCCCATAAATATTTTTGGGAATTTGAGTGGTCTAGGATGAGGGTTAATGCCCATTTCAGGCTGCAAATGTTTTTGGGACATTCAGAGCTCTCTGACACAGTTTTTGGGCCACCAACTTTTTCTGGACTTTAGGGGGTCTAGGATGACTGTAAACCCCTTTTTTGGGCCTCCAAAGTTTTCAACATTTTTGCAGCCTAAGATGCATTTTAAGGCCTTTTTGTGGGCTGCTAACATATTGTGAACTTTCAGCGGTGCAGGATGCATTTTTCGTGCCAAAAATATTTTTGGGAATTTCAGTGGTCTAGGATGAGGGTTAATGCCCATTTCAGGCTGCAAATGTTTTGGGACATTCAGAGCTCTCTGACACAGTTTTTGGGCCACCAACGTTTTCTGGACTTTAGGGGGTCTAGGATGACTGTAAACCTCTTTTTTGGGCCTCTAAAGTTTTCAACATTTTTGCAGCCTAAAATGCATATTAAGGCCTTTTTTGGGCTGCTAAAATATTCTGAACTTTCAGTGGTGTAGGATGCATTTTCCGTGCCATAAATATATTTGGGAATTTCAGTGGTCTAGGATGCGGGTTAATGCCCATTTCAGGCTGCAAATGTTTTTGGGATATTCAGAGCTCTCTGACACCGTTTTTGGGCCACCAACATTTTCTGGAATTTAGGGGGTCTAGGATGTCTGTAAACCCCTTTTTTGGGCCTCCAAAGTTTTCTACATTTTTGCAGCCCTAAGATGCATGTTATGGCCTTTTTTGGGCTGCTAACATATTCTGAACTTTCAGCGGTGTAGGATGCGTTTTTCCTGCCATAAATATTTTTGGGAATTTCTGTGGTTAAGGATGAGGGTTAATGCCCATTTCAGGCTGCAAATGTTTTTGGGACATTCCGAGCTCTCTGACACAGTTTTTGGGCCACCAACTTTTTCTGGACTTTAGGGGGTCTAGGATGACTGTAAACCCCTTTTTTGGGCCTCCAAAGTTTTCAACATTTTTGCAGCCTAAGGTGCATTTTAAGGCCTTTTTTGGGCTGCTATCATATTCTGAACTTTCAGTGGTGCAGGATGCATGTTATTTCCATAAATATTTTTGGGAATTTCAGTGGTCTAGGATACGTGTTAATGCCCCTTATGGGCTACAAATGTTTTTGGGATATTCAGAGCTCTCTGACACCGTTTTTGGGCATCCAACATTTTCTGGACTTTAGGGGGTCTAGGATGCCTGTAAACCCCTTTTTTGGGCCCCCAAAGTTTTCAACATTTTTGCAGCCTAAGATGCATTTTAAGGCCTTTTTTTGGGCTGCTAACATGTTCTGAACTTTCAGCGGTGCAGGATGCATATTTCGTCCCATAAATATTTTTGGGAATTTGAGTGGTCTAGGATGAGGGTTAATGCCCATTTCAGGCTGCAAATGTTTTTGGGACATTCAGAGCTCTCTGACACAGTTTTTGGGCCACCAACTTTTTCTGGACTTTAGGGTGTCTAGGATGACTGTAAACCCCTTTTTTGGGCCTCCAAAGTTTTCAACATTTTTGCAGCCTAAGATGCATTTTAAGGCCTTTTTGTGGGCTGCTAACATATTCTGAACTTTCAGCGGTGCAGGATGCATTTTTCGTGCCATAAATATTTTTGGGAATTTCAGTGGTCTAGGATGAGGGTTAATGCCCATTTCAGGCTGCAAATGTTTTGGGACATTCAGAGCTCTCTGACACAGTTTTTGGGCCACCAACGTTTTCTGGACTTTAGGGGGTCTAGGATGACTGTAAACCTGTTTTTTGGGCCTCTAAAGTTTTCAACATTTTTGCAGCCTAAAATGCATATTAAGGCCTTTTTTGGGCTGCTAAAATATTCTGAACTTTCAGTGGTGTAGGATGCATTTTCCGTGCCATAAATATATTTGGGAATTTCAGTGGTCTAGGATGCGGGTTAATGCCCATTTCAGGCTGCAAATGTTTTTGGGATATTCAGAGCTCTCTGACACCGTTTTTGGGCCACCAACATTTTCTGGAATTTAGGGGGTCTAGGATGTCTGTAAACCCCTTTTTTGGGCCTCCAAAGTTTTCTACATTTTTGCAGCCCTAAGATGCATGTTATGGCCTTTTTTGGGCTGCTAACATATTCTGAACTTTCAGCGGTGTAGGATGCGTTTTTCCTGCCATAAATATTTTTGGGAATTTCTGTGGTTAAGGATGAGGGTTAATGCCCATTTCAGGCTGCAAATGTTTTTGGGACATTCAGAGCTCTCTGACACAGTTTTTGGGCCACCAACTTTTTCTGGACTTTAGGGGGTCTAGGATGACTGTAAACCCCTTTTTTGGGCCCCCAAAGTTTTCAACATTTTTGCAGCCTAAGATGCATTTTAAGGCCTTTTTTGGGCTGCTATCATATTCTGAACTTTCAGTGGTGCAGGATGCATGTTATTTCCATAAATATTTTTGGGAATTTCAGTGGTCTAGGATGCGGGTTAATGCCCATTTCAGGCTGCAAATGTTTTTTGGGATATTCAGAGCTCTCTGACACCGTTTTTGGGCAACCAACATTTTCTGGACTTTAGGGGGTCTAGGATGCCTGTAAACCCCTTTTTTGGGCCCCCAAAGTTTTCAACATTTTTGCAGCCTAAGATGCATTTTAAGGCCTTTTTTTGGGCTGCTAACATGTTCTGAACTTTCAGCGGTGCAGGATGCATTTTTCGTGCCATAAATATTTTTGGGAATTTCAGTGGTCTAGGATGAGGGTTAATGCCCATTTCAGGCTGCAAATGTTTTTGGGACATTCAGAGCTCTCTGACACAGTTTTTGGGCCACCAACTTTTTCTGGACTTTAGGGGGTCTAGGATGACTGTAAACCCCTTTTTTGGGCCCCCAAAGTTTTCAACATTTTTGCAGCCTAAGATGCATTTTAAGGCCTTTTTTGGGCTGCTATCATATTCTGAACTTTCAGTGGTGCAGGATGCATGTTATTTCCATAAATATTTTTGGGAATTTCAGTGGTCTAGGATGCGGGTTAATGCCCATTTCAGGCTGCAAATGTTTTTTGGGATATTCAGAGCTCTCTGACACCGTTTTTGGGCAACCAACATTTTCTGGACTTTAGGGGGTCTAGGATGCCTGTAAACCCCTTTTTTGGGCCCCCAAAGTTTTCAACATTTTTGCAGCCTAAGATGCATTTTAAGGCCTTTTTTTGGGCTGCTAACATGTTCTGAACTTTCAGCGGTGCAGGATGCATTTTTCGTGCCATAAATATTTTTGGGAATTTCAGTGGTCTAGGATGAGGGTTAATGCCCATTTCAGGCTGCAAATGTTTTTGGGACATTCAGAGCTCTCTGACACAGTTTTTGGGCCACCAACTTTTTCTGGACTTTAGGGGGTCTAGGATGACTGTAAACCCCTTTTTTGGGCCTCTAAAGTTTTCAACATTTTTGCAGCCTAAAATGCATATTAAGGCCTTTTTTGGGCTGCTAACATATTCTGAACTTTCAGTGGTGTAGGATGCATTTTTCGTGCCATAAATATTTTTGGGAATTTCAGTGGTCTAGGATGCGGGTTAATGCCCATTTCAGGCTGCAAATGTTTTTGGGATATTCAGAGCTCTCTGACACCGTTTTTGGGCAACCAACATTTTCTGGACTTTAGGGGGTCTAGGATGCCTGTAAAGCCCTTTTTTGGGCCCCCAAAGTTTTCAACATTTTTGCAGCCTAAGATGCATTTTAAGGCCTTTTTGTGGGCTGCTAACATATTCTGAACTTTCAGCGGTGCAGGATGCATTTTTGTGCCATAAATATTTTTTGGGAATTTCAGTGGTCTATGATGAGGGTTAATGCCCATTTCAGGCTGCAAATGTTTTTGGGATATTCAGAGCTCTCTGACACCGTTTTTGGGCAACCAACATTTTCTAGACTTTAGGGGGTCTAGGATGCCTGTAAACCCCTTTTTTGGGCCTCCAAAGTTTTCAACATTTTTGCAGCCTAAGATGCATTTTAAGGCCTTTTTGTGGGCTGCTAACATATTCTGAACTTTCAGCGGTGCAGGATGCATTTTTCGTGCCATAAATATTTTTTGGGAATTTCAGTGGTCTATGATGAGGGTTAATGCCCATTTCAGGCTGCAAATGTTTTTGGGACATTCAGAGCTCTCTGACACAGTTTTTGGGCCACCAATTTTTTCTGGACTTTAGGGGGTCTAGGATGACTGTAAACCCCTTTTTTGGGCCTCTAAAGTTTTCAACATTTTTGCAGCCTAAAATGCATATTAAGGCCTTTTTTGGGCTGCTAACATATTCTGAACTTTCAGTGGTGTAGAATGCATTTTTCGTGCCATAAATATTTTTGGGAATTTCAGTGGTCTAGGATGCGGGTTAATGCCCATTTCAGGCTGCAAATGTTTTTGGGATATTCAGAGCTCTCTGACACCGTTTTTGGGCAACCAACATTTTCTGGACTTTAGGGGGTCTAGGATGACTGTAAACCCCTTTTTTGGGCCCCCAAAGTTTTCAACATTTTTGCAGCCTAAGATGCATTTTAAGGCCTTTTTTTGGGCTGCTAACATGTTCTGAACTTTCAGCGGTGTAGGATGCATTTTTCGTGCCATGAATATTTTTGGGAATTTCAGTGGTCTAGGATGCGGTTTAATGCCCATTTCAGGCTGCAAATATGTTTGGGACATTCAGAGCTCTCTGACACCGTTTTTGGGCAACCAACATTTTCTGGACTTTAGGGGGTCTAGGATGCCTGTAAAACCCTTTTTTGGGCCTCCAAAGTTTTCAACATTTTTGCAGCCTAAGATGCATTTTAAGGCCTTTTTTTGGGCTGCTAACATATTCTGAACTTTCAGCGGTGCAGGATGCATTTTTCGTGCCATAAATATTTTTTGGGAATTTCAGTGGTCTAGGATGAGGGTTAATGCCCATTTCAGGCTGCAAATGTTTTTGGGACATTCAGAGCTCTCTGACACAGTTTTTGGGCCACCAACTTTTTCTGGACTTTAGGGGGTCTAGGATGACTGTAAACCCCTTTTTTGGGCCTCCAAAGTTTTCAACATTTTTGCAGCCTAAGATGCATTTTAAGGCCTTTTTTGGGCTGCTATCATATTCTGAACTTTCAGTGGTGCAGGATGCATGTTATTTCCATAAATATTTTTGGGAATTTCAGTGGTCTAGGATGCGGGTTAATGCCCATTTCAGGCTGCAAATGTTTTTGGGATATTCAGAGCTCTCTGACACCGTTTTTGGGCAACCAACATTTTCTGGACTTTAGGGGGTCTAGGATGCCTGTAAACCCCTTTTTTGGGCCCCCAAAGTTTTCAACATTTTTGCAGCCTAAGATGCATTTTAAGGCCTTTTTTTGGGCTGCTAACATGTTCTGAACTTTCAGCGGTGCAGGATGCATATTTCGTCCCATAAATATTTTTGGGAATTTGAGTGGTCTAGGATGAGGGTTAATGCCCATTTCAGGCTGCAAATGTTTTTGGGACATTCAGAGCTCTCTGACACAGTTTTTGGGCCACCAACTTTTTCTGGACTTTAGGGGGTCTAGGATGACTGTAAACCCCTTTTTTGGGCCTCCAAAGTTTTCAACATTTTTGCAGCCTAAGATGCATTTTAAGGCCTTTTTGTGGGCTGCTAACATATTCTGAACTTTCAGCGGTGCAGGATGCATTTTTCGTGCCAAAAATATTTTTGGGAATTTCAGTGGTCTAGGATGAGGGTTAATGCCCATTTCAGGCTGCAAATGTTTTGGGACATTCAGAGCTCTCTGACACAGTTTTTGGGCCACCAACGTTTTCTGGACTTTAGGGGGTCTAGGATGACTGTAAACCTCTTTTTTGGGCCTCTAAAGTTTTCAACATTTTTGCAGCCTAAAATGCATATTAAGGCCTTTTTTGGGCTGCTAAAATATTCTGAACTTTCAGTGGTGTAGGATGCATTTTCCGTGCCATAAATATATTTGGGAATTTCAGTGGTCTAGGATGCGGGTTAATGCCCATTTCAGGCTGCAAATGTTTTTGGGATATTCAGAGCTCTCTGACACCGTTTTTGGGCCACCAACATTTTCTGGAATTTAGGGGGTCTAGGATGTCTGTAAACCCCTTTTTTGGGCCTCCAAAGTTTTCTACATTTTTGCAGCCCTAAGATGCATGTTATGGCCTTTTTTGGGCTGCTAACATATTCTGAACTTTCAGCGGTGTAGGATGCGTTTTTCCTGCCATAAATATTTTTGGGAATTTCTGTGGTTAAGGATGAGGGTTAATGCCCATTTCAGGCTGCAAATGTTTTTGGGACATTCAGAGCTCTCTGACACAGTTTTTGGGCCACCAACTTTTTCTGGACTTTAGGGGGTCTAGGATGACTGTAAACCCCTTTTTTGGGCCCCCAAAGTTTTCAACATTTTTGCAGCCTAAGATGCATTTTAAGGCCTTTTTTGGGCTGCTATCATATTCTGAACTTTCAGTGGTGCAGGATGCATGTTATTTCCATAAATATTTTTGGGAATTTCAGTGGTCTAGGATGCGGGTTAATGCCCATTTCAGGCTGCAAATGTTTTTTGGGATATTCAGAGCTCTCTGACACCGTTTTTGGGCAACCAACATTTTCTGGACTTTAGGGGGTCTAGGATGCCTGTAAACCCCTTTTTTGGGCCCCCAAAGTTTTCAACATTTTTGCAGCCTAAGATGCATTTTAAGGCCTTTTTTTGGGCTGCTAACATGTTCTGAACTTTCAGCGGTGCAGGATGCATTTTTCGTGCCATAAATATTTTTGGGAATTTCAGTGGTCTAGGATGAGGGTTAATGCCCATTTCAGGCTGCAAATGTTTTTGGGACATTCAGAGCTCTCTGACACAGTTTTTGGGCCACCAACTTTTTCTGGACTTTAGGGGGTCTAGGATGACTGTAAACCCCTTTTTTGGGCCCCCAAAGTTTTCAACATTTTTGCAGCCTAAGATGCATTTTAAGGCCTTTTTTGGGCTGCTATCATATTCTGAACTTTCAGTGGTGCAGGATGCATGTTATTTCCATAAATATTTTTGGGAATTTCAGTGGTCTAGGATGCGGGTTAATGCCCATTTCAGGCTGCAAATGTTTTTTGGGATATTCAGAGCTCTCTGACACCGTTTTTGGGCAACCAACATTTTCTGGACTTTAGGGGGTCTAGGATGCCTGTAAACCCCTTTTTTGGGCCCCCAAAGTTTTCAACATTTTTGCAGCCTAAGATGCATTTTAAGGCCTTTTTTTGGGCTGCTAACATGTTCTGAACTTTCAGCGGTGCAGGATGCATTTTTCGTGCCATAAATATTTTTGGGAATTTCAGTGGTCTAGGATGAGGGTTAATGCCCATTTCAGGCTGCAAATGTTTTTGGGACATTCAGAGCTCTCTGACACAGTTTTTGGGCCACCAACTTTTTCTGGACTTTAGGGGGTCTAGGATGACTGTAAACCCCTTTTTTGGGCCTCTAAAGTTTTCAACATTTTTGCAGCCTAAAATGCATATTAAGGCCTTTTTTGGGCTGCTAACATATTCTGAACTTTCAGTGGTGTAGGATGCATTTTTCGTGCCATAAATATTTTTGGGAATTTCAGTGGTCTAGGATGCGGGTTAATGCCCATTTCAGGCTGCAAATGTTTTTGGGATATTCAGAGCTCTCTGACACCGTTTTTGGGCAACCAACATTTTCTGGACTTTAGGGGGTCTAGGATGCCTGTAAAGCCCTTTTTTGGGCCCCCAAAGTTTTCAACATTTTTGCAGCCTAAGATGCATTTTAAGGCCTTTTTGTGGGCTGCTAACATATTCTGAACTTTCAGCGGTGCAGGATGCATTTTTGTGCCATAAATATTTTTTGGGAATTTCAGTGGTCTATGATGAGGGTTAATGCCCATTTCAGGCTGCAAATGTTTTTGGGATATTCAGAGCTCTCTGACACCGTTTTTGGGCAACCAACATTTTCTAGACTTTAGGGGGTCTAGGATGCCTGTAAACCCCTTTTTTGGGCCTCCAAAGTTTTCAACATTTTTGCAGCCTAAGATGCATTTTAAGGCCTTTTTGTGGGCTGCTAACATATTCTGAACTTTCAGCGGTGCAGGATGCATTTTTCGTGCCATAAATATTTTTTGGGAATTTCAGTGGTCTATGATGAGGGTTAATGCCCATTTCAGGCTGCAAATGTTTTTGGGACATTCAGAGCTCTCTGACACAGTTTTTGGGCCACCAATTTTTTCTGGACTTTAGGGGGTCTAGGATGACTGTAAACCCCTTTTTTGGGCCTCTAAAGTTTTCAACATTTTTGCAGCCTAAAATGCATATTAAGGCCTTTTTTGGGCTGCTAACATATTCTGAACTTTCAGTGGTGTAGAATGCATTTTTCGTGCCATAAATATTTTTGGGAATTTCAGTGGTCTAGGATGCGGGTTAATGCCCATTTCAGGCTGCAAATGTTTTTGGGATATTCAGAGCTCTCTGACACCGTTTTTGGGCAACCAACATTTTCTGGACTTTAGGGGGTCTAGGATGACTGTAAACCCCTTTTTTGGGCCCCCAAAGTTTTCAACATTTTTGCAGCCTAAGATGCATTTTAAGGCCTTTTTTTGGGCTGCTAACATGTTCTGAACTTTCAGCGGTGTAGGATGCATTTTTCGTGCCATGAATATTTTTGGGAATTTCAGTGGTCTAGGATGCGGTTTAATGCCCATTTCAGGCTGCAAATATGTTTGGGACATTCAGAGCTCTCTGACACCGTTTTTGGGCAACCAACATTTTCTGGACTTTAGGGGGTCTAGGATGCCTGTAAAACCCTTTTTTGGGCCTCCAAAGTTTTCAACATTTTTGCAGCCTAAGATGCATTTTAAGGCCTTTTTTTGGGCTGCTAACATATTCTGAACTTTCAGCGGTGCAGGATGCATTTTTCGTGCCATAAATATTTTTTGGGAATTTCAGTGGTCTAGGATGAGGGTTAATGCCCATTTCAGGCTGCAAATGTTTTTGGGACATTCAGAGCTCTCTGACACAGTTTTTGGGCCACCAACTTTTTCTGGACTTTAGGGGGTCTAGGATGACTGTAAACCCCTTTTTTGGGCCTCCAAAGTTTTCAACATTTTTGCAGCCTAAGATGCATTTTAAGGCCTTTTTTGGGCTGCTATCATATTCTGAACTTTCAGTGGTGCAGGATGCATGTTATTTCCATAAATATTTTTGGGAATTTCAGTGGTCTAGGATGCGGGTTAATGCCCATTTCAGGCTGCAAATGTTTTTGGGATATTCAGAGCTCTCTGACACCGTTTTTGGGCAACCAACATTTTCTGGACTTTAGGGGGTCTAGGATGCCTGTAAACCCCTTTTTTGGGCCCCCAAAGTTTTCAACATTTTTGCAGCCTAAGATGCATTTTAAGGCCTTTTTTTGGGCTGCTAACATGTTCTGAACTTTCAGCGGTGCAGGATGCATATTTCGTCCCATAAATATTTTTGGGAATTTGAGTGGTCTAGGATGAGGGTTAATGCCCATTTCAGGCTGCAAATGTTTTTGGGACATTCAGAGCTCTCTGACACAGTTTTTGGGCCACCAACTTTTTCTGGACTTTAGGGGGTCTAGGATGACTGTAAACCCCTTTTTTGGGCCTCCAAAGTTTTCAACATTTTTGCAGCCTAAGATGCATTTTAAGGCCTTTTTGTGGGCTGCTAACATATTCTGAACTTTCAGCGGTGCAGGATGCATTTTTCGTGCCAAAAATATTTTTGGGAATTTCAGTGGTCTAGGATGAGGGTTAATGCCCATTTCAGGCTGCAAATGTTTTGGGACATTCAGAGCTCTCTGACACAGTTTTTGGGCCACCAACGTTTTCTGGACTTTAGGGGGTCTAGGATGACTGTAAACCTCTTTTTTGGGCCTCTAAAGTTTTCAACATTTTTGCAGCCTAAAATGCATATTAAGGCCTTTTTTGGGCTGCTAAAATATTCTGAACTTTCAGTGGTGTAGGATGCATTTTCCGTGCCATAAATATATTTGGGAATTTCAGTGGTCTAGGATGCGGGTTAATGCCCATTTCAGGCTGCAAATGTTTTTGGGATATTCAGAGCTCTCTGACACCGTTTTTGGGCCACCAACATTTTCTGGAATTTAGGGGGTCTAGGATGTCTGTAAACCCCTTTTTTGGGCCTCCAAAGTTTTCTACATTTTTGCAGCCCTAAGATGCATGTTATGGCCTTTTTTGGGCTGCTAACATATTCTGAACTTTCAGCGGTGTAGGATGCGTTTTTCCTGCCATAAATATTTTTGGGAATTTCTGTGGTTAAGGATGAGGGTTAATGCCCATTTCAGGCTGCAAATGTTTTTGGGACATTCAGAGCTCTCTGACACAGTTTTTGGGCCACCAACTTTTTCTGGACTTTAGGGGGTCTAGGATGACTGTAAACCCCTTTTTTGGGCCCCCAAAGTTTTCAACATTTTTGCAGCCTAAGATGCATTTTAAGGCCTTTTTTGGGCTGCTATCATATTCTGAACTTTCAGTGGTGCAGGATGCATGTTATTTCCATAAATATTTTTGGGAATTTCAGTGGTCTAGGATGCGGGATAATGCCCATTTCAGGCTGCAAATGTTTTTTGGGATATTCAGAGCTCTCTGACACCGTTTTTGGGCAACCAACATTTTCTGGACTTTAGGGGGTCTAGGATGCCTGTAAACCCCTTTTTTGGGCCCCCAAAGTTTTCAACATTTTTGCAGCCTAAGATGCATTTTAAGGCCTTTTTTTGGGCTGCTAACATGTTCTGAACTTTCAGCGGTGCAGGATGCATTTTTCGTGCCATAAATATTTTTGGGAATTTCAGTGGTCTAGGATGAGGGTTAATGCCCATTTCAGGCTGCAAATGTTTTTGGGACATTCAGAGCTCTCTGACACAGTTTTTGGGCCACCAACTTTTTCTGGACTTTAGGGGGTCTAGGATGACTGTAAACCCCTTTTTTGGGCCCCCAAAGTTTTCAACATTTTTGCAGCCTAAGATGCATTTTAAGGCCTTTTTTGGGCTGCTATCATATTCTGAACTTTCAGTGGTGCAGGATGCATGTTATTTCCATAAATATTTTTGGGAATTTCAGTGGTCTAGGATGCGGGTTAATGCCCATTTCAGGCTGCAAATGTTTTTTGGGATATTCAGAGCTCTCTGACACCGTTTTTGGGCAACCAACATTTTCTGGACTTTAGGGGGTCTAGGATGCCTGTAAACCCCTTTTTTGGGCCCCCAAAGTTTTCAACATTTTTGCAGCCTAAGATGCATTTTAAGGCCTTTTTTTGGGCTGCTAACATGTTCTGAACTTTCAGCGGTGCAGGATGCATTTTTCGTGCCATAAATATTTTTGGGAATTTCAGTGGTCTAGGATGAGGGTTAATGCCCATTTCAGGCTGCAAATGTTTTTGGGACATTCAGAGCTCTCTGACACAGTTTTTGGGCCACCAACTTTTTCTGGACTTTAGGGGGTCTAGGATGACTGTAAACCCCTTTTTTGGGCCTCTAAAGTTTTCAACATTTTTGCAGCCTAAGATGCATTTTAAGGCCTTTTTTGGGCTGCTATCATATTCTGAACTTTCAGTGATGCAGGATGCATGTTATTTCCATAAATATTTTTGGGAATTTCAGTGGTCTAGGATGCGGGTTAATGCCCATTTCAGGCTGCAAATGTTTTTGGGATATTCAGAGCTCTCTGACACCGTTTTTGGGCAACCAACATTTTCTGGACTTTAGGGCGTCTAGGATGACTGTAAACCCCTTTTTTGGGCCCCCAAAGTTTTCAACATTTTTGCAGCCTAAGATGCATTTTAAGGCCTTTTTTTGGGCTGCTAACATGTTCTGAACTTTCAGCGGTGTAGGATGCATTTTTCGTGCCATGAATATTTTTGGGAATTTCAGTGGTCTAGGATGCGGTTTAATGCCCATTTCAGGCTGCAAATATGTTTGGGACATTCAGAGCTCTCTGACACCGTTTTTGGGCAACCAACATTTTCTGGACTTTAGGGGGTCTAGGATGCCTGTAAAACCCTTTTTTGGGCCTCCAAAGTTTTCAACATTTTTGCAGCCTAAGATGCATTTTAAGGCCTTTTTTTGGGCTGCTAACATATTCTGAACTTTCAGCGGTGCAGGATGCATTTTTCGTGCCATAAATATTTTTTGGGAATTTCAGTGGTCTAGGATGAGGGTTAATGCCCATTTCAGGCTGCAAATGTTTTTGGGACATTCAGAGCTCTCTGACACAGTTTTTGGGCCACCAACTTTTTCTGGACGTTAGGGGGTCTAGGATGACTGTAAACCCCTTTTTTGGGCCTCCAAAGTTTTCAACATTTTTGCAGCCTAAGATGCATTTTAAGGCCTTTTTTGGGCTGCTATCATATTCTGAACTTTCAGTGGTGCAGGATGCATGTTATTTCCATAAATATTTTTGGGAATTTCAGTGGTCTAGGATGCGGGTTAATGCCCATTTCAGGCTGCAAATGTTTTTGGGATATTCAGAGCTCTCTGACACCGTTTTTGGGCAACCAACATTTTCTGGACTTTAGGGGGTCTAGGATGCCTGTAAACCCCTTTTTTGGGCCCCCAAAGTTTTCAACATTTTTGCAGCCTAAGATGCATTTTAAGGCCTTTTTTTGGGCTGCTAACATGTTCTGAACTTTCAGCGGTGCAGGATGCATATTTCGTCCCATAAATATTTTTGGGAATTTGAGTGGTCTAGGATGAGGGTTAATGCCCATTTCAGGCTGCAAATGTTTTTGGGACATTCAGAGCTCTCTGACAGAGTTTTTGGGCCACCAACTTTTTCTGGACTTTAGGGGGTCTAGGATGACTGTAAACCCCTTTTTTGGGCCTCCAAAGTTTTCAACATTTTTGCAGCCTAAGATGCATTTTAAGGCCTTTTTGTGGGCTGCTAACATATTCTGAACTTTCAGCGGTGCAGGATGCATTTATCGTGCCATAAATATTTTTGGGAATTTCAGTGGTCTAGGATGAGGGTTAATGCCCATTTCAGGCTGCAAATGTTTTGGGACATTCAGAGCGCTCTGACACAGTTTTTGGGCCACCAACGTTTTCTGGACTTTAGGGGGTCTAGGATGACTGTAAACCTCTTTTTTGGGCCTCTAAAGTTTTCAACATTTTTGCAGCCTAAAATGCATATTAAGGCCTTTTTTGGGCTGCTAAAATATTCTGAACTTTCAGTGGTGTAGGATGCATTTTCCGTGCCATAAATATATTTGGGAATTTCAGTGGTCTAGGATGCGGGTTAATGCCCATTTCAGGCTGCAAATGTTTTTGGGATATTCAGAGCTCTCTGACACCGTTTTTGGGCCACCAACATTTTCTGGAATTTAGGGGGTCTAGGATGTCTGTAAACCCCTTTTTTGGGCCTCCAAAGTTTTCTACATTTTTGCAGCCCTAAGATGCATGTTATGGCCTTTTTTGGGCTGCTAACATATTCTGAACTTTCAGCGGTGTAGGATGCGTTTTTCCTGCCATAAATATTTTTGGGAATTTCTGTGGTTAAGGATGAGGGTTAATGCCCATTTCAGGCTGCAAATGTTTTTGGGACATTCAGAGCTCTCTGACACAGTTTTTGGGCCACCAACTTTTTCTGGACTTTAGGGGGTCTAGGATGACTGTAAACCCCTTTTTTGGGCCCCCAAAGTTTTCAACATTTTTGCAGCCTAAGATGCATTTTAAGGCCTTTTTTGGGCTGCTATCATATTCTGAACTTTCAGTGGTGCAGGATGCATGTTATTTCCATAAATATTTTTGGGAATTTCAGTGGTCTAGGATGCGGGTTAATGCCCATTTCAGGCTGCAAATGTTTTTTGGGATATTCAGAGCTCTCTGACACCGTTTTTGGGCAACCAACATTTTCTGGACTTTAGGGGGTCTAGGATGCCTGTAAACCCCTTTTTTGGGCCCCCAAAGTTTTCAACATTTTTGCAGCCTAAGATGCATTTTAAGGCCTTTTTTTGGGCTGCTAACATGTTCTGAACTTTCAGCGGTGCAGGATGCATTTTTCGTGCCATAAATATTTTTGGGAATTTCAGTGGTCTAGGATGAGGGTTAATGCCCATTTCAGGCTGCAAATGTTTTTGGGACATTCAGAGCTCTCTGACACAGTTTTTGGGCCACCAACTTTTTCTGGACTTTAGGGGGTCTAGGATGACTGTAAACCCCTTTTTTGGGCCTCTAAAGTTTTCAACATTTTTGCAGCCTAAAATGCATATTAAGGCCTTTTTTGGGCTGCTAACATATTCTGAACTTTCAGTGGTGTAGGATGCATTTTTCGTGCCATAAATATTTTTGGGAATTTCAGTGGTCTAGGATGCGGGTTAATGCCCATTTCAGGCTGCAAATGTTTTTGGGATATTCAGAGCTCTCTGACACCGTTTTTGGGCAACCAACATTTTCTGGACTTTAGGGGGTCTAGGATGACTGTAAACCCCTTTTTTGGGCCCCCAAAGTTTTCAACATTTTTGCAGCCTAAGATGCATTTTAAGGCCTTTTTTTGGGCTGCTAACATGTTCTGAACTTTCAGCGGTGTAGGATGCATTTTTCGTGCCATGAATATTTTTGGGAATTTCAGTGGTCTAGGATGCGGTTTAATGCCCATTTCAGGCTGCAAATATGTTTGGGACATTCAGAGCTCTCTGACACCGTTTTTGGGCAACCAACATTTTCTGGACTTTAGGGGGTCTAGGATGCCTGTAAACCCCTTTTTTGGGCCTCCAAAGTTTTCAACATTTTTGCAGCCTAAGATGCATTTTAAGGCCTTTTTTTGGGCTGCTAACATATTCTGAACTTTCAGCGGTGCAGGATGCATTTTTCGTGCCATAAATATTTTTTGGGAATTTCAGTGGTCTAGGATGAGGGTTAATGCCCATTTCAGGATGCAAATGTTTTTGGGACATTCAGAGCTCTCTGACACAGTTTCTGCGCCACCAACCTTTTCTGGACTTTAGGGGGTCTAGGATGACTGTAAACCCCTTTTTTGGGCCTCCAAAGTTTTCAACATTTTTTGCAGCCTAAGATGCATTTTAAGGCCTTTTTTGGGCTGCTATCATATTCTGAACTTTCAGTGGTGCAGGATGCATGTTATTTCCATAAATATTTTTGGGAATTTCAGTGGTCTAGGATGCGGGTTAATGCCCATTTCAGGCTGCAAATGTTTTTGGGATATTCAGAGCTCTCTGACACCGTTTTTGGGCAACCAACATTTTCTGGACTTTAGGGGGTCTAGGATGCCTGTAAACCCCTTTTTTGGGCCCCCAAAGTTTTCAACATTTTTGCAGCCTAAGATGCATTTTAAGGCCTTTTTTTGGGCTGCTAACATGTTCTGAACTTTCAGCGGTGCAGGATGCATTTTTCGTGCCATAAATATTTTTGGGAATTTCAGTGGTCTAGGATGAGGGTTAATGCCCATTTCAGGCTGCAAATGTTTTTGGGACATTCAGAGCTCTCTGACACAGTTTTTGGGCCACCAACTTTTTCTGGACTTTAGGGGGTCTAGGATGACTGTAAACCCCTTTTTTGGGCCTCTAAAGTTTTCAACATTTTTGCAGCCTAAAATGCATATTAAGGCCTTTTTTGGGCTGCTAACATATTCTGAACTTTCAGTGGTGTAGGATGCATTTTTCGTGCCATAAATATTTTTGGGAATTTCAGTGGTCTAGGGTGAGGGTTAATGCCCATTTCAGGCTGCAAATGTTTTTGGGACATTCAGAGCTCTCTGACACAGTTTTTGGGCCACCAACTTTTTCTGGACTTTAGGGGGTCTAGGATGACTGTAAACCCCTTTTTTGGGCCCCCAAAGTTTTCAACATTTTTGCAGCCTAAGATGCATTTTAAGGCCTTTTTTGGGCTGCTATCATATTCTGAACTTTCAGTGGTGCAGGATGCATGTTATTTCCATAAATATTTTTGGGAATTTCAGTGGTCTAGGATGCGGGTTAATGCCCATTTCAGGCTGCAAATGTTTTTTGGGATATTCAGAGCTCTCTGACACCGTTTTTGGGCAACCAACATTTTCTGGACTTTAGGGGGTCTAGGATGCCTGTAAAGCCCTTTTTTGGGCCCCCAAAGTTTTCAACATTTTTGCAGCCTAAGATGCATTTTAAGGCCTTTTTGTGGACTGCTAACATATTCTGAACTTTCAGCGGTGCAGGATGCATTTTTGTGCCATAAATATTTTTTGGGAATTTCAGTGGTCTATGATGAGGGTTAATGCCCATTTCAGGCTGCAAATGTTTTTGGGATATTCAGAGCTCTCTGACACCGTTTTTGGGCAACCAACATTTTCTAGACTTTAGGGGGTCTAGGATGCCTGTAAACCCCTTTTTTGGGCCTCCAAAGTTTTCAACATTTTTGCAGCCTAAGATGCATTTTAAGGCCTTTTTGTGGGCTGCTAACATGTTCTGAACTTTCAGCGGTGCAGGATGCATTTTTCGTGCCATAAATATTTTTGGGAATTTCAGTGGTCTAGGATGCGGGTTAATGCCCATTTCAGGCTGCAAATGTTTTTGGGATATTCAGAGCTCTCTGACACCGTTTTTGGGCAACCAACATTTTCTGGACTTTAGGGGGTCTAGGATGCCTGTAAAGCCCTTTTTTGGGCCCCCAAAGTTTTCAACATTTTTGCAGCCTAAGATGCATTTTAAGGCCTTTTTGTGGACTGCTAACATATTCTGAACTTTCAGCGGTGCAGGATGCATTTTTGTGCCATAAATATTTTTTGGGAATTTCAGTGGTCTATGATGAGGGTTAATGCCCATTTCAGGCTGCAAATGTTTTTGGGATATTCAGAGCTCTCTGACACCGTTTTTGGGCAACCAACATTTTCTAGACTTTAGGGGGTCTAGGATGCCTGTAAACCCCTTTTTTGGGCCTCCAAAGTTTTCAACATTTTTGCAGCCTAAGATGCATTTTAAGGCCTTTTTGTGGGCTGCTAACATATTCTGAACTTTCAGCGGTGCAGGATGCATTTTTCGTGCCATAAATATTTTTTGGGAATTTCAGTGGTCTATGATGAGGGTTAATGCCCATTTCAGGCTGCAAATGTTTTTGGGACATTCAGAGCTCTCTGACACAGTTTTTGGGCCACCAACTTTTTCTGGACTTTAGGGGGTCTAGGATGACTGTAAACCCCTTTTTTGGGCCTCTAAAGTTTTCAACATTTTTGCAGCCTAAAATGCATATTAAGGCCTTTTTTGGGCTGCTAACATATTCTGAACTTTCAGTGGTGTAGGATGCATTTTTCGTGCCATAAATATTTTTGGGAATTTCAGTGGTCTAGGATGAGGGTTAATGCCCATTTCAGGCTGCAAATGTTTTTGGGACATTCAGAGCTCTCTGACACAGTTTTTGGGCCACCAACTTTTTCTGGACTTTAGGGGGTCTAGGATGACTGTAAATCCCTTTTTTGGGCCTCCAAAGTTTTCAACATTTTTGCAGCCTAAGATGCATTTTAAGGCCTTTTTTGGGCTGCTATCATATTCTGAACTTTCAGTGGTGCAGGATGCATGTTATTTCCATAAATATTTTTGGGAATTTCAGTGGTCTAGGATGCAGGTTAATGCCCATTTCAGGCTGCAAATGTTTTTGGGATATTCAGAGCTCTCTGACACCGTTTTTGGGCAACCAACATTTTCTGGACTTTAGGGGGTCTAGGATGCCTGTAAACCCCTTTTTTGGGCCCCCAAAGTTTTCAACATTTTTGCAGCCTAAGATGCATTTTAAGGCCTTTTTTTGGGCTGCTAACATGTTCTGAACTTTCAGCGGTGCAGGATGCGTTTTTCGTGCCATAAATATTTTTGGGAATTTCAGTGGTCTAGGATGAGGGTTAATGCCCATTTCAGGCTGCAAATGTTTTTGGGACATTCAGAGCTCTCTGACACAGTTTTTGGGCCACCAACTTTTTCTGGACTTTAGGGGGTCTAGGATGACTGTAAACCCCTTTTTTGGGCCTCCAAAGTTTTCAACATTTTTGCAGCCTAAAATGCATATTAAGGCCTTTTTGGGCTGCTAAAATATTCTGAACTTTCAGTGGTGTAGGATGCATTTTCAGTGCCATAAATATATTAGGGAATTTCAGTGGTCTAGGATGCGGGTTAATGCCCATTTCAGGCTGCAAATGTTTTTGGGATATTCAGAGCTCTCTGACACCGTTTTTGGGCCACCAACATTTTCTGGACTTTAGGGGGTCTAGGATGTCTGTAAACCCCTTTTTTGGGCCTCCAAAGTTTTCTACATTTTTGCAGCCCTAAGATGCATGTTATGGCCTTTTTTGGGGTACTAACATATTCTGAACTTTCAGCGGTGTAGGATGCGTTTTTCCTGCCATAAATATTTTTGGGAATTTCAGTGGTCTAGGATACGTGTTAATGCCCCTTATGGGCTACAAATGTTTTTGGGATATTCAGAGCTCTCTGACACCGTTTTTGGGCATCCAACATTTTCTGGACATTAGGGGGTCTAGGATGCCTGCAAACCCCTTTTTTGGGCCTCCAAAGTTTTCAACATTTTTGCAGCCTAAGATGCATTTTAAGGCCTTTGTTGGGCTGCTATCATATTCTGAACTTTCAGTGGTGCAGGATGCATGTTATTTCCATAAATATTTTTGGGAATTTCAGTGGTCTAGGATGCGGGTTAATGCCCATTTCAGGCTGCAAATGTTTTTGGGATATTCAGAGCTCCCTGACACCGTTTTTGGGCAACCAACATTTTCTGGACTTTAGGGGGTCTAGGATGCCTGTAAACCCCTTTTTTGGGCCTCCAAAGTTTTCAACATTTTTGCAGCCTAAGATGCATTTTAAGGCCTTTTTGTGGGCTGCTAACATATTCTGAACTTTCAGCGGTGCAGGATGCATTTTTCGTGCCATAAATATTTTTTGGGAATTTCAGTGGTCTATGATGAGGGTTAATGCCCATTTCAGGCTGCAAATGTTTTTGGGACATTCAGAGCTCTCTGACACAGTTTTTGGGCCACCAACATTTTCTGGACTTTAGGGGGTCTAGGATGACTGTAAACCCCTTTTTTGGGCCTCTAAAGTTTTCAACATTTTTGCAGCCTAAAATTCATATTAAGGCCTTTTTTGGGCTGCTAACATATTCTGAACTTTCAGTGGTGTAGGATGCATTTTTCGTGCCATAAATATTTTTGGGAATTTCAGTGGTCTAGGATGAGGGTTAATGCCCATTTCAGGCTGCAAATGTTTTTGGGACATTCAGAGCTCTCTGACACAGTTTCTGGGCCACCAACTTTTTCTGGACTTTAGGGGGTCTAGGATGACTGTAAACCCCTTTTTTGGGCCTCTAAAGTTTTCAACATTTTTGCAGCCTAAAATGCATATTAAGGCCTTTTTTGGGCTGCTAACATATTCTGAACTTTCAGTGGTGTAGAATGCATTTTTCGTGCCATAAATATTTTTGGGAATTTCAGTGGTCTAGGATGTGGGTTAATGCCCATTTCAGGCTGCAAATGCTTTTGGGACATTCAGAGCTTTCTGACACAGTTTCAAGGCCACCAACATTTTCTGGACTTTAGGGGGTCTACGATGACTGTAAACCCCTTTTTTGTGCCTCCAAAGTTTTCAACATTTTTGCAGCCTAAGATGCATTTTAAGGCCTTTTTTGGGCTGCTATCATATTCTGAACTTTCAGTGGTGCAGGATGCATGTTATTTCCATAAATATTTTTGGGAATTTCAGTGGTCTAGGATGCGGGTTAATGCCCATTTCAGGCTGCAAATGTTTTTGGGATATTCAGAGCTCTCTGACACCGTTTTTGGGCAACCAACATTTTCTGGACTTTAGGGGGTCTAGGATGCCTGTAAACCCCTTTTTTGGGCCCCCAAAGTTTTCAACATTTTTGCAGCCTAAGATGCATTTTAAGGCCTTTTTTGGGCGGCTATCATATTCTGAACTTTCAGTGGTGCAGGATGCATGTTATTTCCATAAATATTTTTGGGAATTTCAGTGGTCTAGGATACGTGTTAATGCCCCTTATGGGCTACAAATGTTTTTGGGATATTCAGAGCTCTCTGACACCGTTTTTGGGCATCCAACATTTTCTGGACATTAGGGGGTCTAGGATGCCTGCAAACCCCTTTTTTGGGCCTCCAAAGTTTTCAACATTTTTGCAGCCTAAGATGCATTTTAAGGCCTTTTTGTGGGCTGCTAACATATTCTGAAATTTCAGCGGTGCAGGATGCATTTTTCGTGCCATAAATATTTTTTGGGAATTTCAGTGGTCTATGATGAGGGTTAATGCCCATTTCAGGCTGCACATGTTTTTGGGATATTCAGAGCTCTCTGACACCGTTTTTGGGCAACCAACATTTTCTGGACTTTAGGGGGTCTAGGATGCCTGTAAACCCCTTTTTTGGGCCTCCAAAGTTTTCAACATTTTTGCAGCCTAAGATGCATTTTAAGGCCTTTTTGTGGGCTGCTAACATATTCTGAACTTTCAGCGGTGCAGGATGCATTTTTCGTGCCATAAATATTTTTTGGGAATTTCAGTGGTCTAGGATGAGGGTTAATGCCCATTTCAGGCTGCAAATGTTTTTGGGACATTCAGAGCTCTCTGACACAGTTTTTGGGCCACCAACTTTTTCTGGACTTTAGGGGGTCTAGGATGACTGTAAACCCCTTTTTTGGGCCTCTAAAGTTTTCAACATTTTTGCAGCCTAAAATGCATATTAAGGCCTTTTTTGGGCTGCTAACATATTCTGAACTTTCAGTGGTGTAGAATGCATTTTTCGTGCCATAAATATTTTTGGGAATTTCAGTGGTCTAGGATGCGGGTTAATGCCCATTTCAGGCTGCAAATGTTTTTGGGATATTCAGAGCTCTCTGACACCGTTTTTGGGCAACCAACATTTTCTGGACTTTAGGGGGTCTAGGATGCCTGTAAACCCCTTTTTTGGGCCCCCAAAGTTTTCAACATTTTTGCAGCCTAAGATGCATTTTAAGGCCTTTTTTTGGGCTGCTAACATGTTCTGAACTTTCAGCGGTGCAGGATGCATATTTCGTCCCATAAATATTTTTGGGAATTTGAGTGGTCTAGGATGAGGGTTAATGCCCATTTCAGGCTGCAAATGTTTTTGGGACATTCAGAGCTCTCTGACACAGTTTTTGGGCCACCACCTTTTTCTGGACTTTAGGGGGTCTAGGATGACTGTAAACCCCTTTTTTGGGCCTCCAAAGTTTTCAACATTTTTGCAGCCTAAGATGCATTTTAAGGCCTTTTTTTGGGCTGCTAACATGTTCTGAACTTTCAGCGGTGTAGGATGCATTTTTCGTGCCATGAATATTTTTGGGAATTTCAGTGGTCTAGGATGCGGTTTAATGCCCATTTCAGGCTGCAAATATGTTTGGGACATTCAGAGCTCTCTGACACCGTTTTTGGGCAACCAACATTTTCTGGACTTTAGGGGGTCTAGGATGCCTGTAAACCCCTTTTTTGGGCCTCCAAAGTTTTCAACATTTTTGCAGCCTAAGATGCATTTTAAGGCCTTTTTTTGGGCTGCTAACATATTCTGAACTTTCAGCGGTGCAGGATGCATTTTTCGTGCCATAAATATTTTTTGGGAATTTCAGTGGTCTAGGATGAGGGTTAATGCCCATTTCAGGATGCAAATGTTTTTGGGACATTCAGAGCTCTCTGACACAGTTTTTGCGCCACCAACCTTTTCTGGACTTTAGGGGGTCTAGGATGACTGTAAACCCCTTTTTTGGGCCTCCAAAGTTTTCAACATTTTTTGCAGCCTAAGATGCATTTTAAGGCCTTTTTTGGGCTGCTATCATATTCTGAACTTTCAGTGGTGCAGGATGCATGTTATTTCCATAAATATTTTTGGGAATTTCAGTGGTCTAGGATGCGGGTTAATGCCCATTTCAGGCTGCAAATGTTTTTGGGATATTCAGAGCTCTCTGACACCGTTTTTGGGCAACCAACTTTTTCTGGACTTTAGGGGGTCTAGGATGACTGTAAACCCCTTTTTTGGGCCTCTAAAGTTTTCAACATTTTTGCAGCCTAAAATGCACATTAAGGCCTTTTTTGGGCTGCTAACATATTCTGAACTTTCAGTGGTGTAGGATGCATTTTTCGTGCCATAAATATTTTTGGGAATTTCAGTGGTCTAGGATGAGGGTTAATGCCCATTTCAGGCTGCAAATGTTTTTGGGACATTCAGAGCTCTCTGACACAGTTTTTGGGCCACCAACTTTTTCTGGACTTTAGGGGGTCTAGGATGACTGTAAACCCCTTTTTTGGGCCTCCAAAGTTTTCAACATTTTTGCAGCCTAAGATGCATTTTAAGGCCTTTTTTGGGCTGCTATCATATTCTGAACTTTCAGTGGTGCAGGATGCATGTTATTTCCATAAATATTTTTGGGAATTTCAGTGGTCTAGGATGCGGGTTAATGCCCATTTCAGGCTGCAAATGTTTTTGGGATATTCAGAGCTCTCTGACACCGTTTTTGGGCAACCAACATTTTCTGGACTTTAGGGGGTCTAGGATGCCTGTAAACCCCTTTTTTGGGCCCCCAAAGTTTTCAACATTTTTGCAGCCTAAGATGCATTTTAAGGCCTTTTTTGGGCTGCTATCATATTCTGAACTTTCAGTGGTGCAGGATGCATGTTATTTCCATAAATATTTTTGGGAATTTCAGTGGTCTAGGATGCGGGTTAATGCCCATTTCAGGCTGCAAATGTTTTTTGGGATATTCAGAGCTCTCTGACACCGTTTTTGGGCAACCAACATTTTCTGGACTTTAGGGGGGCTAGGATGCCTGTAAACCCCTTTTTTGGGCCCCCAAAGTTTTCAACATTTTTGCAGCCTAAGATGCATTTTAAGGCCTTTTTTTGGGCTGCTAACATGTTCTGAACTTTCAGCGGTGCAGGATGCATTTTTCGTGCCATAAATATTTTTGGGAATTTCAGTGGTCTAGGATGAGGGTTAATGCCCATTTCAGGCTGCAAATGTTTTTGGGACATTCAGAGCTCTCTGACACAGTTTTTGGGCCACCAACTTTTTCTGGACTTTAGGGGGTCTAGGATGACTGTAAACCCCTTTTTTGGGCCTCTAAAGTTTTCAACATTTTTGCAGCCTAAAATGCATATTAAGGCCTTTTTTGGGCTGCTAACATATTCTGAACTTTCAGTGGTGTAGGATGCATTTTTCGTGCCATACATATTTTTGGGAATTTCAGTGGTCTAGGATGAGGGTTAATGCCCATTTCAGGCTGCAAATGTTTTTGGGACATTCAGAGCTCTCTGACACAGTTTTTGGGCCACCAACTTTTTCTGGACTTTAGGGGGTCTAGGATGACTGTAAACCCCTTTTTTGGGCCTCCAAAGTTTTCAACATTTTTGCAGCCTAAGATGCATTTTAAGGCCTTTTTTGGGCTGCTATCATATTCTGAACTTTCAGTGGTGCAGGATGCATGTTATTTCCATAAATATTTTTGGGAATTTCAGTGGTCTAGGATACGTGTTAATGCCCCTTATGGGCTACAAATGTTTTTGGGATATTCAGAGCTCTCTGTCACCGTTTTTGGGCATCCAACATTTTCTGGACATTAGGGGGTCTAGGATGCCTGCAAACCCCTTTTTTGGGCCTCCAAAGTTTTCAACATTTTTGCAGCCTAAGATGCATTTTAAGGCCTTTTTGTGGGCTGCTAACATATTCTGAACTTTCAGCGGTGCAGGATGCATTTTTCGTGCCATAAATATTTTTTGGGAATTTCAGTGGTCTAGGATGAGGGTTAATGCCCATTTCAGGCTGCACATGTTTTTGGGATATTCAGAGCTCTCTGACACCGTTTTTGGGCAGCCAACATTTTCTGGACTTTAGGGGGTCTAGGATGCCTGTAAACCCATTTTTTGGGCCTCCAAAGTTTTCAACATTTTTGCAGCCTAAAATGCATTTTAAGGCCTTTTTGTGGGCTGCTAACATATTCTGAACTTTCAGCGGTGCAGGATGCATTTTTCGTGCCATAAATATTTTTTGGGAATTTCAGTGGTCTAGGATGAGGGTTAATGCCCATTTCAGGCTGCAAATGTTTTTGGGACATTCAGAGCTCTCTGACACAGTTTTTGGGCCACCAACTTTTTCTGGACTTTAGGGGGTCTAGGATGACTGTAAACCCCTTTTTTGGGCCTCTAAAGTTTTCAACATTTTTGCAGCCTAAAATGCATATTAAGGCCTTTTTTGGGCTGCTAACATATTCTGAACTTTCAGTGGTGTAGAATGCATTTTTCGTGCCATAAATATTTTTGGGAATTTCAGTGGTCTAGGATGCGGGTTAATGCCCATTTCAGGCTGCAAATGTTTTTGGGATATTCAGAGCTCTCTGACACCGTTTTTGGGCAACCAACATTTTCTGGACTTTAGGGGGTCTAGGATGCCTGTAAACCCCTTTTTTGGGCCCCCAAAGTTTTCAACATTTTTGCAGCCTAAGATGCATTTTAAGGCCTTTTTTTGGGCTGCTAACATGTTCTGAACTTTCAGCGGTGCAGGATGCATATTTCGTCCCATAAATATTTTTGGGAATTTGAGTGGTCTAGGATGAGGGTTAATGCCCATTTCAGGCTGCAAATGTTTTTGGGACATTCAGAGCTCTCTGACACATTTTTCGGGCCACCAACTTTTTCTGGACTTTAGGGGGTCTAGGATGACTGTAAACCCCTTTTTTGGGCCTCCAAAGTTTTCAACATTTTTGCAGCCTAAGATGCATTTTAAGGCCTTTTTTGGGCTGCTATCATATTCTGAACTTTCAGTGATGCAGGATGCATGTTATTTCCATAAACATTTTTGGGAATTTCAGTGGTCTAGGATGCGGTTTAATGCCCATTTCAGGCTGCAAATATGTTTGGGACATTCAGAGCTCTCTGACACCGTTTTTGGGCAACCAACATTTTCTGGACTTTAGGGGGTCTAGGATGCCTGTAAACCCCTTTTTTGGGCCTCCAAAGTTTTCAACATTTTTGCAGCCTAAGATGCATTTTAAGGCCTTTTTTTGGGCTGCTAACATATTCTGAACTTTCAGCGGTGCAGGATGCATTTTCCGTGCCATAAATATTTTTTGGGAATTTCAGTGGTCTAGGATGAGGGTTAATGCCCATTTCAGGCTGCAAATGTTTTTGGGACATTCAGAGCTCTCTGACACAGTTTTTGGGCCACCAACTTTTTCTGGACTTTAGGGGGTCTAGGATGACTGTAAATCCCTTTTTTGGGCCTCCAAAGTTTTCAACATTTTTGCAGCCTAAGATGCATTTTAAGGCCTTTTTTGGGCTGCTATCATATTCTGAACTTTCAGTGGTGCAGGATGCATGTTATTTCCATAAATATTTTTGGGAATTTCAGTGGTCTAGGATGCGGGTTAATGCCCATTTCAGGCTGCAAATGTTTTTGGGATATTCAGAGCTCTCTGACACCGTTTTTGGGCAACCAACATTTTCTGGACTTTAGGGGGTCTAGGATGCCTGTAAACCCCTTTTTTGGGCCCCCAAAGTTTTCAACATTTTTGCAGCCTAAGATGCATTTTAAGGCCTTTTTTTGGGCTGCTAACATGTTCTGAACTTTCAGCGGTGCAGGATGCGTTTTTCGTGCCATAAATATTTTTGGGAATTTCAGTGGTCTAGGATGAGGGTTAATGCCCATTTCAGGCTGCAAATGTTTTTGGGACATTCAGAGCTCTCTGACACAGTTTTTGGGCAACCAACTTTTTCTGGACTTTAGGGGGTCTAGGATGACTGTAAACCCCTTTTTTGGGCCTCCAAAGTTTTCAACATTTTTGCAGCCTAAAATGCATATTAAGGCCTTTTTGGGCTGCTAAAATATTCTGAACTTTCAGTGGTGTAGGATGCATTTTCCGTGCCATAAATATATTTGGGAATTTCAGTGGTCTAGGATGCGGGTTAATGCCCATTTCAGGCTGCAAATGTTTTTGGGATATTCAGAGCTCTCTGACACCGTTTTTGGGCCACCAACATTTTCTGGACTTTAGGGGGTCTAGGATGTCTGTAAACCCCTTTTTTGGGCCTCCAAAGTTTTCTACATTTTTGCAGCCCTAAGATGCATGTTATGGCCTTTTTTGGGCTACTAACATATTCTGAACTTTCAGCGGTGTAGGATGCGTTTTTCCTGCCATAAATATTTTTGGGAATTTCAGTGGTTAAGGATGCGGGTTAATGCCCATTTCAGACTGCAAATGTTTTTGGGACATTCAGAGCTTTTTGACACAGTTTTTAGGCCACCAACATTTTCTGGACTTTAGGGGGTCTAGGATGCCTGTAAACCCCTTTTTTGGGCCTCCAAAGTTTTCTACATTTTTGCAGCCCTAAAATGCATTTTAAGGCCTTTGTTGGGCTGCTATCATATTCTGAACTTTCAGGGTGTAAGATGCAATTTTCGTACCATAAATATTTTTGGGAATTTCAGTGGTCTAGGATACGTGTTAATGCCCCTTATGGGCTACAAATGTTTTTGGGATATTCAGAGCTCTCTGACACCGTTTTTGGGCATCCAACATTTTCTGGACATTAGGGGGTCTAGGATGCCTGCAAACCCCTTTTTTGGGCCTCCAAAGTTTTCAACATTTTTGCAGCCTAAGATGCATTTTAAGGCCTTTGTTGGGCTGCTATCATATTCTGAACTTTCAGTGGTGCAGGATGCATGTTATTTCCATAAATATTTTTGGGAATTTCAGTGGTCTAGGATGCGGGTTAATGCCCATTTCAGGCTGCAAATGTTTTTGGGATATTCAGAGCTCCCTGACACCGTTTTTGGGCAACCAACATTTTCTGGACTTTAGGGGGTCTAGGATGCCTGTAAACCCCTTTTTTGGGCCTCCAAAGTTTTCAACATTTTTGCAGCCTAAGATGCATTTTAAGGCCTTTTTGTGGGCTGCTAACATATTCTGAACTTTCAGCGGTGCAGGATGCATTTTTCGTGCCATAAATATTTTTTGGGAATTTCAGTGGTCTATGATGAGGGTTAATGCCCATTTCAGGCTGCAAATGTTTTTGGGACATTCAGAGCTCTCTGACACAGTTTTTGGGCCACCAACTTTTTCTGGACTTTAGGGGGTCTAGGATGACTGTAAACCCCTTTTTTGGGCCTCTAAAGTTTTCAACATTTTTGCAGCCTAAAATTCATATTAAGGCCTTTTTTGGGCTGCTAACATATTCTGAACTTTCAGTGGTGTAGGATGCATTTTTCGTGCCATAAATATTTTTGGGAATTTCAGTGGTCTAGGATGAGGGTTAATGCCCATTTCAGGCTGCAAATGTTTTTGGGACATTCAGAGCTCTCTGACACAGTTTTTGGGCCACCAACTTTTTCTGGACGTTAGGGGGTCTAGGATGACTGTAAACCCCTTTTTTGGGCCTCTAAAGTTTTCAACATTTTTGCAGCCTAAAATGCATATTAAGGCCTTTTTTGGGCTGCTAACATATTCTGAACTTTCAGTGGTGTAGAATGCATTTTTCGTGCCATAAATATTTTTGGGAATTTCAGTGGTCTAGGATGTGGGTTAATGCCCATTTCAGGCTGCAAATGCTTTTGGGACATTCAGAGCTTTCTGACACAGTTTCAAGGCCACCAACATTTTCTGGACTTTAGGGGGTCTACGATGACTGTAAACCCCTTTTTTGTGCCTCCAAAGTTTTCAACATTTTTGCAGCCTAAGATGCATTTTAAGGCCTTTTTTGGGCTGCTATCATATTCTGAACTTTCAGTGGTGCAGGATGCATGTTATTTCCATAAATATTTTTGCGAATTTCAGTGGTCTAGGATGCGGGCTAATGCCCATTTCAGGCTGCAAATGTTTTTGGGATATTCAGAGCTCTCTGACACCGTTTTTGGGCAACCAACATTTTCTGGACTTTAGGGGGTCTAGGATGCCTGTAAACCCCTTTTTTGGGCCCCCAAAGTTTTCAACATTTTTGCAGCCTAAGATGCATTTTAAGGCCTTTTTTTGGGCTGCTAACATGTTCTGAACTTTCAGCGGTGCAGGATGCATTTTTCGTGCCATAAATATATTTGGGAATTTCAGTGGTCTAGGATGCGGGTTAATGCCCATTTCAGGCTGCAAATGTTTTTGGGATATTCAGAGCTCTCTGACAGCGTTTTTGGGCCACCAACATTTTCTGGACTTTAGGGGGTCTAGGATGTCTGCAAACCCCTTTTTCGGGCCTCCAAAGTTTTCAACATTTTTGCAGCCTAAGATGCATTTTAAGGCCTTTTTGTGGGCTGCTAACATATTCTGAACTTTCAGCGGTGCAGGATGCATTTTTCGTGCCATAAATATATTTGGGAATTTCAGTGGTCTAGGATGCGGGTTAATGCCCCTTATGGGCTACAAATGTTTTTGGGATATTCAGAGCTCTCTGACACCGTTTTTGGGCATCCAACATTTTCTGGACATTAGGGGGTCTAGGATGCCTGCAAACCCCTTTTTCGGGCCTCCAAAGTTTTCAACATTTTTGCAGCCTAAGATGCATTTTAAGGCCTTTTTGTGGGCTGCTAACATATTCTGAACTTTCAGCGGTGCAGGATGCATTTTTCGTGCCATAAATATTTTTTGGGAATTTCAGTGGTCTATGATGAGGTTTATGCCCATTTCAGGCTGCAAATGTTTTTGGGATATTCAGGGCTCTCTGACACCGTTTTTGGGCAACCAACATTTTCTGGACTTTAGGGGGTCTAGGATGCCTGTAAACCCCTTTTTTGGGCCTCCAAAGTTTTCAACATTTTTGCAGCCTAAGATGCATTTTAAGGCCTTTTTGTGGGCTGCTAACATATTCTGAACTTTCAGCGGTGCAGGATGCATTTTTCGTGCCATAAATATTTTTTGGGAATTTCAGTGGTCTATGATGAGGGTTAATGCCCATTTCAGGCTGCAAAAGTTTTTGGGACATTCAGAGCTCTCTGACACAGTTTTTGGGCCACCAACTTTTTCTGGACTTTAGGGGGTCTAGGATGACTGTAAACCCCTTTTTTGGGCCTCTAAAGTTTTCAACATTTTTGCAGCCTAAAATGCATATTAAGGCCTTTTTTGGGCTGCTAACATATTCTGAACTTTCAGTGGTGTAGAATGCATTTTTCGTGCCATAAATATTTTTGGGAATTTCAGTGGTCTAGGATGCGGGTTAATGCCCATTTCAGGCTGCAAATGTTTTTGGGATATTCAGAGCTCTCTGACACCGTTTTTGGGCAACCAACATTTTCTGGACTTTAGGGGGTCTAGGATGCCTGTAAACCCCTTTTTTGGGCCCCCAAAGTTTTCAACATTTTTGCAGCCTAAGATGCATTTTAAGGCCTTTTTTTGGGCTGCTAACATGTTCTGAACTTTCAGCGGTGCAGGATGCATATTTCGTCCCATAAATATTTTTGGGAATTTCAGTGGTCTAGGATGAGGGTTAATGCCCATTTCAGGCTGCAAATGTTTTTGGGACATTCAGAGCTCTCTGACACAGTTTTTGGGCCACCAACTTTTTCTGGACTTAAGGGGGTCTAGGATGACTGTAAACCCCTTTTTTGGGCCTCCAACGTTTTCAACATTTTTGCAGCCTAAGATGCATTTTAAGGCCTTTTTTGGGCAGCTATCATATTCTGAACTTTCAGTGATGCAGGATGCATGTTATTTCCATAAATATTTTTGGGAATTTCAGTGGTCTAGGATGCGGGTTAATGCCCATTTCAGGCTGCAAATGTTTTTGGGATATTCAGAGCTCTCTGACACCGTTTTTGGGCAACCAACATTTTCTGGACTTTAGTAGGTCTAGGATGACTGTAAACCTCTTTTTTGGGCCCCCAAAGTTTTCAACATTTTTGCAGCCTAAGATGCATTTTAAGGCCTTTTTTTGGGCTGCTAACATGTTGTGAACTTTCAGCGGTGCAGGATGCATATTTCGTGCCATAAATATTTTTGGGAATTTCAGTGGTCTAGGATGAGGGTTAATGCCCATTTCAGGCTGCAAATGTTTTGGGACATTCAGAGCTCTCTGACACAGTTTTTGGGCCACCAACGTTTTCTGGACTTTAGGGGGTCTAGGATGACTGTAAACCTCTTTTTTGGGCCTCCAAAGTTTTCTACATTTTTGCAGCCATAAAATGCATTTTAAGGCATTTTTTGGGCTTCTAACATATTCTGAACTTTCAGGGTGTAAGATGCAATTTTCGTACCATAAATATTTTTGGGAATTTCAGTGGTCTAGGATACGTGTTAATCCCCCATATGGGCTACAAAGGTTTTTGGGATATTCAGAGCTCTCTGACACCGTTTTTGGGCATCCAACATTTTCTGGACATTAGGGGGTCTAGGATGCCTGCAAACCCCTTTTTTGGGCCTCCAAAGTTTTCAACATTTTTGCAGCCTAAGATGCATTTTAAGGCCTTTTTTGGGCTGCTATCATATTCTGAACTTTCAGTGGTGCAGGATGCATGTTATTTCCATAAATATTTTTGGGAATTTCAGTGGTCTAGGATGCGGGTTAATGCCCATTTCAGGCTGCAAATGTTTTTGGGATATTCAGAGCTCTCTGACACCGTTTTTGGGCAACCAACATTTTCTGGACTTTAGGGGGTCTAGGATGCCTGTAAACCCCTTTTTTGGGCCTCCAAAGTTTTCAACATTTTTGCAGCCTAAGATGCATTTTAAGGCCTTTTTTTGGGCTGCTAACATATTCTGAACTTTCAGCGGTGCAGGATGCATTTTTCGTGCCATAAATATTTTTTGGGAATTTCAGTGGTCTAGGATGAGGGTTAATGCCCATTTCAGGCTGCAAATGTTTTTGGGACATTCAGAGCTCTCTGACACAGTTTTTGGGCCACCAACTTTTTCTGGACTTTAGGGGGTCTAGGATGACTGTAAACCCCTTTTTTGGGCCTCTAAAGTTTTCAACATTTTTGCAGCCTAAAATGCATATTAAGGCCTTTTTTGGACTGCTAACATATTCTGAACTTTCAGTGGTGTAGAATGCATTTTTCGTGCCATAAATATTTTTGGGAATTTCAGTGGTCTAGGATGCGGGTTAATGCCCATTTCAGGCTGCAAATGTTTTTGGGATATTCAGAGCTCTCTGACACCGTTTTTGGGCAACCAACATTTTCTGGACTTTAGGGGGTCTAGGATGCCTGTAAACCCCTTTTTTGGGCCTCCAAAGTTTTCAACATTTTTGCAGCCTAAGATGCATTTTAAGGCCTTTTTTTGGGCTGCTAACATATTCTGAACTTTCAGCGGTGCAGGATGCATTTTTCGTGCCATAAATATTTTTTGGGAATTTCAGTGGTCTAGGATGAGGGTTAATGCCCATTTCAGGCTGCAAATGTTTTTGGGACATTCAGAGCTCTCTGACACAGTTTTTGGGCCACCAACTTTTTCTGGACTTTAGGGGGTCTAGGATGACTGTAAACCCCTTTTTTGGGCCTCTAAAGTTTTCAACATTTTTGCAGCCTAAAATGCATATTAAGGCCTTTTTTGGACTGCTAACATATTCTGAACTTTCAGTGGTGTAGAATGCATTTTTCGTGCCATAAATATTTTTGGGAATTTCAGTGGTCTAGGATGCGGGTTAATGCCCATTTCAGGCTGCAAATGTTTTTGGGATATTCAGAGCTCTCTGACACCGTTTTTGGGCAATCAACATTTTCTGGACTTTAGGGGTCTAGGATGACTGTAAACCCCTTTTTTGGGCCCCCAAAGTTTTCAACATTTTTGCAGCCTAAGATGCATTTTAAGGCCTTTTTTTGGGCTGCTAACATGTTGTGAACTTTCAGCGGTGCAGGATGCATATTTCGTGCCATAAATATTTTTGGGAATTTCCGTGGTCTAGGATGCGGGTTAATGCCCATTTCAGGCTGCAAATGTTTTTGAGATATTCAGAGCTCTCTGACACCGTTTTTGGGCCACGAACATTTTCTGGAATTTAGGGGGTCTAGGATGTCTGTAAACCCCTTTTTTGGGCCTCCAAAGTTTTCTACATTTTTGCAGCCCTAAGATGCATGTTATGGCCTTTTTTGGGCTGCTAACATATTCTGAACTTTCAGCGGTGTAGGATGCGTTTTTCCTGCCATAAATATTTTTGGGAATTTCAGTGGTTAAGGATGCGGGTTAATGCCCATTTCAGGCTGCAAATGTTTTTGGGACATTCAGAGCTTTTTGACACAGTTTTTAGGCCACCAACATTTTCTGGACTTTAGGGGGTCTAGGATGCCTGTAAACCCCTTTTTTGGGCCTCCAAAGTTTTCTACATTTTTGCAGCCATAAAATGCATTTTCAGGCATTTTTTGGGCTTCTAACATATTCTGAACTTTCAGGGTGTAAGATGCAATTTTCGTACCATAAATATTTTTGGGAATTTCAGTGGTCTAGGATACGTGTTAATCCCCCATATGGGCTACAAATGTTTTTGGGATATTCAGAGCTCTCTGACACCGTTTTTGGGCATCCAACATTTTCTGGACATTAGGGGGTCTAGGATGCCTGCAAACCCCTTTTTTGGGCCTCCAAAGTTTTCAACATTTTTGCAGCCTAAGATGCATTTTAAGGCCTTTTTTGGGCTGCTATCATATTCTGAACTTTCAGTGATGCAGGATGCATGTTATTTCCATAAATATTTTTGGGAATTTCAGTGGTCTAGGATGCGGGTTAATGCCCATTTCAGGCTGCAAATGTTTTTGGGATATTCAGAGCTCTCTGACACCGTTTTTGGGCAACCAACATTTTCTGGACTTTAGGGGGTCTAGGATGACTGTAAACCCCTTTTTTGGGCCCCCAAAGTTTTCAACATTTTTGCAGCCTAAGATGCATTTTAAGGCCTTTTTTGGGGCTGCTAACATGTTGTGAACTTTCAGCGGTGCAGGATGCATATTTCGTGCCATAAATATTTTTGGGAATTTCAGTGGTCTAGGATGAGGGTTAATGCCCATTTCAGGCTGCAAATGTTTTTGGGACATTCAGAACTCTCTGACACAGTTTTTGGGCCACCAACGTTTTCTGGACTTTAGGGGGTCTAGGATGACTGTAAACCTCTTTTTTGGGCCTCTAAAGTTTTCAACATTTTTGCAGCCTAAAATGCATATTAAGGCCTTTTTTGGGCTGCTAAAATATTCTGAACTTTCAGTGGTGTAGGATGCATTTTCCGTGCCATAAATATATTTGGGAATTTCAGTGGTCTAGGATGCGGGTTAATGCCCATTTCAGGCTGCAAATGTTTTTGGGATATTCAGAGCTCTCTGACACCGTTTTTGGGCAACCAACATTTTCTGGACTTTAGGGGGTCTAGGATGCCTGTAAACCCCTTTTTTGGGCCCCCAAAGTTTTCAACATTTTTGCAGCCTAAGATGCATTTTAAGGCCTTTTTTTGGGCTGCTAACATGTTCTGAACTTTCAGCGGTGCAGGATGCATATTTCGTCCCATAAATATTTTTGGGAATTTCAGTGGTCTAGGATGAGGGTTAATGCCGATTTCAGGCTGCAAATGTTTTTGGGACATTCAGAGCTCTCTGACACAGTTTTTGGGCCACCAACTTTTTCTGGACTTTAGGGGGTCTAGGATGACTGTAACCCCCTTTTTTGGGCCTCCAAAGTTTTCAACATTTTTGCAGCCTAAGATGCATTTTAAGGCCTTTTTTGGGCTGCTATCATATTCTGAACTTTCAGTGATGCAGGATGCATGTTATTTCCATAAATATTTTTGGGAATTTCAGTGGTCTAGGATGCGGGTTAATGCCCATTTCAGGCTGCAAATGTTTTTGGGATATTCAGAGCTCTCTGACACCGTTTTTGGGCAACCAACATTTTCTGGACTTTAGGGGGTCTAGGATGACTGTAAACCCCTTTTTTGGACCCCCAAAGTTTTCAACATTTTTGCAGCCTAAGATGCATTTTAAGGCCTTTTTTGGGGCTGCTAACATGTTGTGAACTTTCAGCGGTGCAGGATGCATATTTCGTGCCATAAATATTTTTGGGAATTTCAGTGGTCTAGGATGAGGGTTAATGCCCATTTCAGGCTGCAAATGTTTTTGGGACATTCAGAACTCTCTGACACAGTTTTTGGGCCACCAACGTTTTCTGGACTTTAGGGGGTCTAGGATGACTGTAAACCTCTTTTTTGGGCCTCTAAAGTTTTCAACATTTTTGCAGCCTAAAATGCATATTAAGGCCTTTTTTGGGCTGCTAAAATATTCTGAACTTTCAGTGGTGTAGGATGCATTTTCCGTGCCATAAATATATTTGGGAATTTCAGTGGTCTAGGATGCGGGTTAATGCCCATTTCAGGCTGCAAATGTTTTTGGGATATTCAGAGCTCTCTGACACCGTTTTTGGGCCACCAACATTTTCTGGAATTTAGGGGGTCTAGGATGTCTGTAAACCCCTTTTTTGGGCCTCCAAAGTTTTCTACATTTTTGCAGCCCTAAGATGCATGTTATGGCCTTTTTTGGGCTGCTAACATATTCTGAACTTTCAGCGGTGTAGGATGTGTTTTTCCTGCCATAAATATTTTTGGGAATTTCAGTGGTTAAGGATGCGGGTTAATGCCCATTTCAGGCTGCAAATGTTTTTGGGACATTCAGAGCTTTTTGACACAGTTTTTAGGCCACCAACATTTTCTGGACTTTAGGGGGTCTAGGATGCCTGTAAACCCCTTTTTTGGGCCTCCAAAGTTTTCTACATTTTTGCAGCCATAAAATGCATTTTAAGGCATTTTTTGGGCTTCTAACATATTCTGAACTTTCAGGGTGTAAGATGCAATTTTCGTACCATAAATATTTTTGGGAATTTCAGTGGTCTAGGATACGTGTTAATCCCCCATATGGGCTACAAATGTTTTTGGGATATTCAGAGCTCTCTGACACCGTTTTTGGGCATCCAACATTTTCTGGACATTAGGGGGTCTAGGATGCCTGCAAACCCCTTTTTTGGGCCTCCAAAGTTTTCAACATTTTTGCAGCCTAAGATGCATTTTAAGGCCTTTTTTGGGCTGCTATCATATTCTGAACTTTCAGTGGTGCAGGATGCATGTTATTTCCATAAATATTTTTGGGAATTTCAGTGGTTAAGGATGCGGGTTAATGCCCATTTCAGGCTGCAAATGTTTTTGGGACATTCAGAGCTCTCTGACACAGTTTTTGGGCCACCAACTTTTTCTGGACTTTAGGGGGTCTAGGATGACTGTAAACCCCTTTTTTGGGCCTCTAAAGTTTTCAACATTTTTGCAGCCTAAAATGCATATTAAGGCCTTTTTTGGACTGCTAACATATTCTGAACTTTCAGTGGTGTAGAATGCATTTTTCGTGCCATAAATATTTTTGGGAATTTCAGTGGTCTAGGATGCGGGTTAATGCCCATTTCAGGCTGCAAATGTTTTTGGGATATTCAGAGCTCTCTGACACCGTTTTTGGGCAACCAACATTTTCTGGACTTTAGGGGGTCTAGGATGCCTGTAAACCCCTTTTTTGGGCCCCCAAAGTTTTCAACATTTTTGCAGCCTAAGATGCATTTTAAGGCCTTTTTTTGGGCTGCTAACATGTTCTGAACTTTCAGCGGTGCAGGATGCATATTTCGTCCCATAAATATTTTTGGGAATTTCAGTGGTCTAGGATGAGGGTTAATGCCCATTTCAGGCTGCAAATGTTTTTGGGACATTCAGAGCTCTCTGACACAGTTTTTGGGCCACCAACTTTTTCTGGACTTTAGGGGGTCTAGGATGACTGTAAACCCCTTTTTTGGGCCTCCAAAGATTTCAACATTTTTGCAGCCTAAGATGCATTTTAAGGCCTTTTTTGGGCTGCTATCATATTCTGAACTTTCAGTGATGCAGGATGCATGTTATTTCCATAAATATTTTTGGGAATTTCAGTGGTCTAGGATGAGGGTTAATGCCCATTTCAGGCTGCAAATGTTTTTGGGACATTCAGAGCTCTCTGACACAGTTTTTGGGCCACCAACGTTTTCTGGACTTTAGGGGGTCTAGGATGACTGTAAACCTCTTTTTTGGGCCTCTAAAGTTTTCAACATTTTTGCAGCCTAAAATGCATATTAAGGCCTTTTTTGGGCTGCTAAAATATTCTGAACTTTCAGTGGTGTAGGATGCATTTTCCGTGCCATAAATATATTTGGGAATTTCAGTGGTCTAGGATGCGGGTTAATGCCCATTTCAGGCTGCAAATGTTTTTGAGATATTCAGAGCTCTCTGACACCGTTTTTGGGCCACCAACATTTTCTGGAATTTAGGGGGTCTAGGATGTCTGTAAACCCCTTTTTTGGGCCTCCAAAGTTTTCTACATTTTTGCAGCCCTAAGATGCATGTTATGGCCTTTTTTGGGCTGCTAACATATTCTGAACTTTCAGCAGTGTAGGATGCGTTTTTCCTGCCATAAATATTTTTGGGAATTTCAGTGGTTAAGGATGCGGGTTAATGCCCATTTCAGGCTGCCAATGTTTTTGGGACATTCAGAGCTTTTTGACACAGTTTTTAGGCCACCAACATTTTCTGGACTTTAGGGGGTCTAGGATGCCTGTAAACCCCCTTTTTGGGCCTCCAAAGTTTTCTACATTTTTGCAGCCATAAAATGCATTTTAAGGCATTTTTTGGGCTTCTAACATATTCTGAACTTTCAGGGTGTAAGATGCAATTTTCGTACCATAAATATTTTTGGGAATTTCAGTGGTCTAGGATACGTGTTAATCCCCCATATGGGCTACAAATGTTTTTGGGATATTCAGAGCTCTCTGACACCGTTTTTGGGCATCCAACATTTTCTGGACATTAGGGGGTCTAGGATGCCTGCAAACCCCTTTTTTGGGCCTCCAAAGTTTTCAACATTTTTGCAGCCTAAGATGCATTTTAAGGCCTTTTTTTGGGCTGCTAACATATTCTGAACTTTCAGCGGTGCAGGATGCATTTTTCGTGCCATAAATATTTTTTGGGAATTTCAGTGGTCTAGGATGAGGGTTAATGCCCATTTCAGGCTGCAAATGTTTTTGGGACATTCAGAGCTCTCTGACACAGTTTTTGGGCCACCAACTTTTTCGGGACTTTAGGGGGTCTAGGATGACTGTAAACCCCTTTTTTGGGCCTCTAAAGTTTTCAACATTTTTGCAGCCTAAAATGCATATTAAGGCCTTTTTTGGGCTGCTAACATATTATGAACTTTCAGTGGTGTAGCATGCATTTTTCGTGCCATAAATATTTTTGGGAATTTCAGTGGTCTAGGATGCGGGTTAATGCCCATTTCAGGCTGCAAATGTTTTTGGGATATTCAGAGCTCTCTGACACCGTTTTTGGGCAACCAACATTTTCTGGACTTTAGGGGGTCTAGGATGCCTGTAAACCCCTTTTTTGGGCCCCCAAAGTTTTCAACATTTTTGCAGCCTAAGATGCATTTTAAGGCCTTTTTTTGGGCTGCTAACATGTTCTGAACTTTCAGTGATGCAGGATGCATGTTATTTCCATAAATATTTTTGGGAATTTCAGTGGTCTAGAATGCGGGTTAATGCCCATTTCAGGCTGCAAATGTTTTTGGGATATTCAGAGCTCTCTGACACCGTTTTTGGGCAACCAACATTTTCTGGACTTTAGGGGGTCTAGGATGACTGTAAACCCCTTTTTTGGGCCCCCAAAGTTTTCAACATTTTTGCAGCCTAAGATGCATTTTAAGGCCTTTTTTGGGGCTGCTAACATGTTGTGAACTTTCAGCGGTGCAGGATGCATATTTCGTGCCATAAATATTTTTGGGAATTTCAGTGGTCTAGGATGAGGGTTAATGCCCATTTCAGGCTGCAAATGTTTTTGGGACATTCAGAACTCTCTGACACAGTTTTTGGGCCACCAACGTTTTCTGGACTTTAGGGGGTCTAGGATGACTGTAAACCTCTTTTTTGGGCCTCTAAAGTTTTCAACATTTTTGCAGCCTAAAATGCATATTAAGGCCTTTTTTGGGCTGCTAAAATATTCTGAACTTTCAGTGGTGTAGGATGCATTTTCCGTGCCATAAATATATTTGGGAATTTCAGTGGTCTAGGATGCGGGTTAATGCCCATTTCAGGCTGCAAATGTTTTTGGGATATTCAGAGCTCTCTGACACCGTTTTTGGGCCACCAACATTTTCTGGAATTTAGGGGGTCTAGGATGTCTGTAAACCCCTTTTTTGGGCCTCCAAAGTTTTCTACATTTTTGCAGCCCTAAGATGCATGTTATGGCCTTTTTTGGGCTGCTAACATATTCTGAACTTTCAGCGGTGTAGGATGTGTTTTTCCTGCCATAAATATTTTTGGGAATTTCAGTGGTTAAGGATGCGGGTTAATGCCCATTTCAGGCTGCAAATGTTTTTGGGACATTCAGAGCTTTTTGACACAGTTTTTAGGCCACCAACATTTTCTGGACTTTAGGGGGTCTAGGATGCCTGTAAACCCCTTTTTTGGGCCTCCAAAGTTTTCTACATTTTTGCAGCCATAAAATGCATTTTAAGGCATTTTTTGGGCTTCTAACATATTCTGAACTTTCAGGGTGTAAGATGCAATTTTCGTACCATAAATATTTTTGGGAATTTCAGTGGTCTAAGATACGTGTTAATCCCCCATATGGGCTACAAATGTTTTTGGGATATTCAGAGCTCTCTGACACCGTTTTTGGGCATCCAACATTTTCTGGACATTCGGGGGTCTAGGATGCCTGCAAACCCCTTTTTTGGGCCTCCAAAGTTTTCAACATTTTTGCAGCCTAAGATGCATTTTAAGGCCTTTTTTGGGCTGCTATCATATTCTGAACTTTCAGTGGTGCAGGATGCATGTTATTTCCATAAATATTTTTGGGAATTTCAGTGGTCTAGGATGCGGGTTAATGCCCATTTCAGGCTGCAAATGTTTTTGGGATATTCAGAGCTCTCTGACACCGTTTTTGGGCAACCAACATTTTCTGGACTTTAGGGGGTCTAGGATGCCTGTAAACCCCTTTTTTGGACCTCCAAAGTTTTCAACATTTTTGCAGCCTAAGATGCATTTTAAGGCCTTTTTTTGGGCTGCTAACATATTCTGAACTTTCAGCGGTGCAGGATGCATTTTTCGTGCCATAAATATTTTTTGGGAATTTCAGTGGTCTAGGATGAGGGTTAATGCCCATTTCAGGCTGCAAATGTTTTTGGGACATTCAGAGCTCTCTGACAGTTTTTGGGCCACCAACTTTTTCTGGACTTTAGGGGGTCTAGGATGGCTGTAAACCACTTTTTTGGGCCTCTAAAGTTTTCAACATTTTTGCAGCCTAAAATGCATATTAAGGACTTTTTTGGGCTGCTAACATATTCTGAACTTTCAGTGGTGTAGCATGCATTTTTCGTGCCATAAATATTTTTGGGAATTTCAGTGGTCTAGGATGAGGGTTAATGCCCATTTCAGGCTGCAAATGTTTTTGGGACATTCAGAACTCTCTGACACAGTTTTTGGGCAACCAACATTTTCTGGACTTTAGGGGGTCTAGGATGTCTGTAAACCCCTTTTTTGGGCCTCCAAAGTTTTCTACATTTTTGCAGCCCTAAGATGCATGTTATGGCCTTTTTTGGGCTGCTAACATATTCTGAACTTTCAGCGGTGTAGGATGTGTTTTTCCTGCCATAAATATTTTTGGGAATTTCAGTGGTTAAGGATGCGGGTTAATGCCCATTTCAGGCTGCAAATGTTTTTGGGACATTCAGAGCTTTTTGACACAGTTTTTAGGCCACCAACATTTTCTGGACTTTAGGGGGTCTAGGATGCCTGTAAACCCCTTTTTTGGGCCTCCAAAGTTTTCTACATTTTTGCAGCCATAAAATGCATTTTAAGGCATTTTTTGGGCTTCTAACATATTCTGAACTTTCAGGGTGTAAGATGCAATTTTCGTACCATAAATATTTTTGGGAATTTCAGTGGTCTAAGATACGTGTTAATCCCCCATATGGGCTACAAATGTTTGTGGGATATTCAGAGCTCTCTGACACCGTTTTTGGGCATCCAACATTTTCTGGACATTCGGGGGTCTAGGATGCCTGCAAACCCCTTTTTTGGGCCTCCAAAGTTTTCAACATTTTTGCAGCCTAAGATGCATTTTAAGGCCTTTTTTGGGCTGCTATCATATTCTGAACTTTCAGTGGTGCAGGATGCATGTTATTTCCATAAATATTTTTGGGAATTTCAGTGGTCTAGGATGCGGGTTAATGCCCATTTCAGGCTGCAAATGTTTTTGGGATATTCAGAGCTCTCTGACACCGTTTTTGGGCAACCAACATTTTCTGGACTTTAGGGGGTCTAGGATGCCTGTAAACCCCTTTTTTGGACCTCCAAAGTTTTCAACATTTTTGCAGCCTAAGATGCATTTTAAGGCCTTTTTTTGGGCTGCTAACATATTCTGAACTTTCAGCGGTGCAGGATGCATTTTTCGTGCCATAAATATTTTTTGGGAATTTCAGTGGTCTAGGATGAGGGTTAATGCCCATTTCAGGCTGCAAATGTTTTTGGGACATTCAGAGCTCTCTGACAGTTTTTGGGCCACCAACTTTTTCTGGACTTTAGGGGGTCTAGGATGGCTGTAAACCACTTTTTTGGGCCTCTAAAGTTTTCAACATTTTTGCAGCCTAAAATGCATATTAAGGACTTTTTTGGGCTGCTAACATATTCTGAACTTTCAGTGGTGTAGCATGCATTTTTCGTGCCATAAATATTTTTGGGAATTTCAGTGGTCTAGGATGAGGGTTAATGCCCATTTCAGGCTGCAAATGTTTTTGGGACATTCAGAACTCTCTGACACAGTTTTTGGGCAACCAACATTTTCTGGACTTTAGGGGGTCTAGGATGACTGTAAACCCCTTTTTTGGGCCCCCAAAGTTTTCAACATTTTTGCAGCCTAAGATGCATTTTAAGGCCTTTTTTGGGGCTGCTAACATGTTGTGAACTTTCAGCGGTGCAGGATGCATATTTCGTGCCATAAATATTTTTGGGAATTTCAGTGGTCTAGGATGAGGGTTAATGCCCATTTCAGGCTGCAAATGTTTTTGGGACATTCAGAACTCTCTGACACAGTTTTTGGGCCACCAACGTTTTCTGGACTTTAGGGGGTCTAGGATGACTGTAAACCTCTTTTTTGGGCCTCTAAAGTTTTCAACATTTTTGCAGCCTAAAATGCATATTAAGGCCTTTTTTGGGCTGCTAAAATATTCTGAACTTTCAGTGGTGTAGGATGCATTTTCCGTGCCATAAATATATTTGGGAATTTCAGTGGTCTAGGATGCGGGTTAATGCCCATTTCAGGCTGCAAATGTTTTTGGGATATTCAGAGCTCTCTGACACCGTTTATGGGCCACCAACATTTTCTGGACTTTAGGGGGCCTAGGATGTCTGTAAACCCCTTTTTTGGGCCTCCAAAGTTTTCTACATTTTTTCAGCCCTAAGAGGCATGTTATGGCCTTTTTTGGGCTGCTAACATATTCTGAACTTTCAGTGGTGTAGCATGCGTTTTTCCTGCCATAAATATTTTTGGGAATTTCAGTGGTTAAGGATGCGGGTTAATGCCGATTTCAGGCTGCAAATGTTTTTGGGACATTCAGAGCTTTCTGACACAGTTTTTAGGCCACCAACATTTTCTGGACTTTAGGGGGTCTAAGATGCCTGTAAACCCCTTTTTTGGACCTCCAAAGTTTTCAAAATTTTTGCAGCCTAAGATGCATTTTAAGGCATTTTTTGGGCTGCTAACATATTCTGAACTTTCAGTGGTGTAAGATGCATTTTCCGTGCCAAATCTATTTTTCGGAATTTCAGTGGTCTAGGATGCAGGTTAATGCCCATTTCAGGCTGCAAATATTTTTGGGACATTCAGAGCTCTCTGACACCGTTTTTGGGCAACGAACATTTTCTGGACTTTAGGGGGTCTAGGATGCCTGTAAACCCCTTTTTTGGACCTCCAAAGTTTTCAATATTTTTGCAGCCTAAGATGCATTTTAAGGCCTCTTTTGGGCTGCTAACATATTCTGAACTTTCAGCGGTGCAGGATGCATTTTTCGTGCCATAAATATATTTGGGAATTTCAGTGGTCTAGGATGCGGGTTAATGCCCATTTCAGGCTGCAAATGTTTTTGGGATATTCAGAGCTCTCTGACACCGTTTTTGGGCCACCAACATTTTCTGGACTTTAGGGGGTCTAGGATGTCTGTAAACCCCTTTTTTGGGCCTCCAAAGTTTTCTACATTTTTGCAGCCCTATGATGCATGTTATGGCCTTTTTTGGGCTGCTAACATATTCTGAACTTTTAGCGGTGTAGGATGCGTTTTTCCTGCCATAAATATTTTTGGGAATTTCAGTGGTTAAGGATGCGGGTTAATGCCCATTTCAGGCTGCAAATGTTTTTGGGACATTCAGAGCTTTTTGACACAGTTTTTAGGCCACCAACATTTTCTGGACTTTAGGGGGTCTAGGATGCCTGTAAACCCCTTTTTTGGGCCTCCAAAGTTTTCTACATTTTTGCAGCCATAAAATGCATTTTAAGGCATTTTTTGGGCTTCTAACATATTCTGAACTTTCAGTGGTGTAAGATGCAATTTTCGTACCATAAATATTTTTGGGAATTTCAGTGGTCTAGGATACGTGTTAAAGCCCCTTATGGGCTACAAATGTTTTTGGGATATTCAGAGCTCTCTGACACCGTTTTTGGGCAACCAACATTTTCTGGACTTTAGGGGGTCTAGGATGCCTGTAAACCCCTTTTTTGGGCCTCCAAAGTTTTCAACATTTTTGCAGCCTAAGATGCATTTTAAGGCCTTTTTTTGGGCTGCTAACATATTCTGAACTTTCAGCGGTGCAGGATGCATTTTTCGTGCCATAAATATTTTTTGGGAATTTCAGTGGTCTAGGATGAGGGTTAATGCCCATTTCAGGCTGCAAATGTTTTTGGGACATTCAGAGCTCTCTGACACAGTTTTTGGGCCACCAACTTTTTCTGGACTTTAGGGGGTCTAGGATGACTGTAAACCCCTTTTTTGGGCCTCTAAAGTTTTCAACATTTTTGCAGCCTAAAATGCATATTAAGGCCTTTTTTGGACTGCTAACATATTCTGAACTTTCAGTGGTGTAGAATGCATTTTTCGTGCCATAAATATTTTTGGGAATTTCAGTGGTCTAGGATGCGGGTTAATGCCCATTTCAGGCTGCAAATGTTTTTGGGATATTCAGAGCTCTCTGACACCGTTTTTGGGCAACCAACATTTTCTGGACTTTAGGGGGTCTAGGATGCCTGTAAACCCCTTTTTTGGGCCCCCAAAGTTTTCAACATTTTTGCAGCCTAAGATGCATTTTAAGGCCTTTTTTTGGGCTGCTAACATGTTCTGAACTTTCAGCGGTGCAGGATGCATATTTCGTCCCATAAATATTTTTGGGAATTTCAGTGGTCTAGGATGAGGGTTAATGCCCATTTCAGGCTGCAAATGTTTTTGGGACATTCAGAGCTCTCTGACACAGTTTTTGGGCCACCAACTTTTTCTGGACTTTAGGGGGTCTAGGATGACTGTAAACCCCTTTTTTGGGCCTCCAAAGTTTTCAACATTTTTGCAGCCTAAGATGCATTTTAAGGCCTTTTTTGGGCTGCTATCATATTCTGAACTTTCAGTGATGCAGGATGCATGTTATTTCCATAAATATTTTTGGGAATTTCAGTGGTCTAGGATGAGGGTTAATGCCCATTTCAGGCTGCCAATGTTTTTGGGACATTCAGAGCTCTCTGACACAGTTTTTGGGCCACCAACTTTTTCTGGACTTTAGGGGGTCTAGGATGACTGTAAACCTCTTTTTTGGGCCTCTAAAGTTTTCAACATTTTTGCAGCCTAAAATGCATATTAAGGCCTTTTTTGGGCTGCTAAAATATTCTGAACTTTCAGTGGTGTAGGATGCATTTTCCGTGCCATAAATATATTTGGGAATTTCAGTGGTCTAGGATGCGGGTTAATGCCCATTTCAGGCTGCAAATGTTTTTGGGATATTCAGAGCTCTCTGACACCGTTTTTGGGCCACCAACATTTTCTGGACTTTAGGGGGTCTAGGATGACTGTAAACCCCTTTTTTGGGCCTCTAAAATTTTCAACATTTTTGCAGCCTAAGAAGCATTTTAAGACCTTTTTTTGGGCTGCTAACATATTCTGAACTTTCAGCGGTGTAGGATGCATTTTTCGTGCCATAAATATTTTTGGGATTTTCAGTGCTCTAGGATGCGGTTTAATGCCCATTTCAGGCTGCAAATATTTTTGGGACATTCAGAACTTTCTGACACAATTTGTAGGCCACCAACATTTTCTGGACTTTAGGGGGTCTAGGATGCCTGTAAACCCTTTTTTGGACCTCCAAATTTGTCAATATTTTTGCAGCCTAAGATGCATTTTAAGGCCTTTTTTGGGCTGCTAACATATTCTGAACTTTCAGCGGTGTAGGATGCATTTTTCGTGCCATGAATATTTTTGGGAATTTCAGTGGTCTAGGATGCGGGTTAATGCCCATTTCAGGCTGCAAATGTTTTTGGGATATTCAGAGCTCTCTGACACCGTTTTTGGGCAACCAACATTTTCTGGACTTTAGGGGGTCTAGGATGCCTGTAAACCCCTTTTTTGGGCCTCTAAAGTTTTCAACATTTTTGCAGCCTAAGATGATTTTTAGGCCTTTTTTGGGCTGCTATCATATTCTGAACTTTCAGTGGTGCAGGATGCATGTTATTTCCATAAATACTTTTGGGAATTTCAGTGGTCTAGGATGCGGGTTAATGCCCATTTCAGGCTGCAAGTGTTTTTGGGACATTCCGAGCTTTCTGACACAGTTTTTAGGCCACCAACATTTTCTGGACTTTAGGGGGTCTAGGATGCCTGTAAACCCCTTTTTTGGGCCTCCAAAGTTTTCTACATTTTTGCAGCCATAAGATGCATTTTAAGGCATTTTTCTGGGCTTCTAACATATTCTGAACTTTCAGCGGTGCAGGATGCATTTTTTGTGCCATAAATATTTTTGGGAATTTCAGTGGTCTAGGATGCGGGTTAATGCCCATTTCAGGCTGCAAATGTTTTTGGGATATTCAGAGCTCTCTGACACCATTTTTGGGCCACCAACATTTTCTGGACTTTAGGGGGTCTAGGATGCCTGTAAACCCCTTTTTTGGGCCTCCAAAGTTTTCTACATTTTTGCAGCCCTAAGATGCATGTTATGGCCTTTTTTGGGCTGCTAACATATTCTGAACTTTCAGCGGTGTAGGATGCATTTTTCGTGCCATAAATATTTTTGGGAATTTCAGTGGTCTATGATGCGGGTTAATGCCCATTTCAGGCTGCAGATGTTTTTGGGACATTCCGAGCTTTCTGACACAGTTTCTAGGCCACCAACATTTTCTGGACTTTAGGGGGTCTAGGATGACTGTAAACCCCTTTTTTGGGCCTCCAAAGTTTTCAACATTTTTGCAGCCTAAGATGCATTTTAAGGCCTTTTTTGGGCTGCTATCATATTCTGAACTTTCAGGGGTGTAGGATGCATTTTTCGTGCCATAAATATTTTTGGGAATTTCAGTGGTCTAGAATGCGGGTTAATGCCCATTTCAGGCTGCAAATGTTTTTGGGATATTCAGAGCTCTCTGACACCGTTTTTGGGCAACCAACATTTTCTGGACTTTAGGGGGTCTAGGATGCCTGTAAACCCCTTTTTTGGGCCTCCAAAGTTTTCAACATTTTTGCAGCCTAAGATGCATTTTAAGGCCTTTTTTGGGCTGCTATCATATTCTGAACTTTCAGTGGTGCAGGATGCATGTTATTTCCATGAACATTTTTGGGAATTTCAGTGGTCTAGGATGCGGGTTAATTTCAGGCTGCAAATGTTTTTGGGACATTCAGAGCTTTCTGACACAGTTTTTAGGCCACCAACATTTTCTGGACTTTAGGGGGTCTAGGATGCATGTAAACCCCTTTTTTGGGCCTCCAAAGTTTTCTACATTTTTGCAGCCATAAGATGCATTTTAAGGCATTTTTTGGGCTTCTAACATATTCTGAACTTTCAGAGTGTAAGATGCATTTTTCGTGCCATACATATTTTTGGGAATTTCAATGGTCTAGGATGCGTGTTAATGCCCCTTATAGGCTACAAATGTTTTGGGGATATTCAGAGCTCTCTGACACGGTTTTTTGGCCACCAACATTTTCTGGACTTTAGGGGGTCTACGATGCCTGTAAACCCCTTTTTTGGACCTCCAAAGTTTTCAATATTTTTGCAGCCTAAGATGCATTTTAAGGCCTTTTTTGGGCTGCTATCATATTCTGAACTTTCAGCGGTGCAGGATGCATTTTTCGTGCACAAAATATTTTTGGGAATTTCAGTGGTCTAGGATGAGGGTTAATGCCCATTTCAGGCTGCAAATGTTTTTGAGACATTCAGAGCTCTCTGACCCTGTTTTTGGGCCACCAACATTTTCTGGACTTCAGGGGGTCTAGGATGCCTGTAAACCCCTTTTTTGGGCCTCCAAAGTTTTCTGCATGTTTGCAGCCCTAAAATGCATTTTAAGGCATTTTTTGGGCTGCTAACATATTCTGAACTTTCAGGATGTAAGATGCATTTTTTGTGCCAAAACAATTTTTGGGAATTTCAGTGGTCTAGGATGCAGGTTCATGCCCCTTATAGGCTACAAATGTTTTTGAGACATTCAGAGCTCTCTGACAGTTTTTTGGGACACCAACATTTTCTGGACTTTAGGGGGTCTAGGATGCCTGTAAACCCCCTTTTTTGGGCCTCCAAAGTTGTCTACATTTTTGCAGCCCTAAGATGCATTTTAAGGCATTTTTGGGGCTGCTAACATATTCTGAACTTTCAGGGTGTAAGATGCATTTTTCGTGCCAAAACTATTTTTGGGAATTTCAGTGGTCTAGGTTGCAGGTTAATGCCCCTTATAGGCTACAAATGTTTTTGGGACATTCAGAGCTCTCTGACAGTTTTTTGGGCCACCAACATTTTCTGGACTTTAGGGGGTCTAGGATGCCTGTAAACCCCTTTTTTGGGCCTCCAAAGTTTTCAACATTTTTGCAGCCTAAGATGCATTTTAAGGCCTTTTTTGGGCTGCTAACATATTCTGAACTTTCAGCGGTGTAGGATGCATTTTTCGTGCAATGAATATTTTTGGGAATTTCAGTGGTCTAGGATGCGGTTTAATGCCCATTTCAGGCTGCAAATATTTTTGGGACATTCAGAACTTTCTGACACAGTTTTTAGGCCACCAACATTTGCTGGACTTTAGGGGACCTAGGATGCCTGTAAACCCTTTTTTGGACCTCCAAATTTGTCAATATTTTTGCAGCCTAAGATGCATTTTAAGGCCTTTTTTGGGCTGCTAACATATTCTGAACTTTCAGCGGTGTAGGATGCATTTTTCGGGCCATGAAAATTTTTGGGAATTTCAGTGGTCTAGGATGCGGGTTAATGCCCATTTCAGGCTGCAAATGTTTTTGGGATATTCAGAGCTCTCTGACACCGTTTTTGGGCAACCAACATTTTCTGGACTTTAGGGGGTCTAGGATGCCTGTAAACCCCTTTTTTGGGCCTCTAAAGTTTTCAACATGTTTGCAGCCTAAGATGCATATTAAGGCCTTTTTTGGGCTGCTATCATATTCTGAACGTTCAGTGGTGCAGGATGCATGTTATTTCCATAAATATTTTTGGGAATTTCAGTGGTCTAGGATGCGGGTTAATGCCCATTTCAGGCTGCAAATGTTTTTGGGATATTCAAAGCTCTCTGACACCGTTTTTGGGCCACCAACATTTTCTGGACTTTAGGGGGTCTAGGATGCCTGTAAACCCCTTTTTTGGGCTTCCAAAGTTTTCTACATTTTTACAGCCCTAAGGTGCATGTTATGGCCTTTTTTGGGCTGCTAACATATTCTGAACTTTCAGTGGTGTAGGATGCATTTTTCGTGCCATAAATATTTTTGGGAATTTCAGTGGTCTAGGATGCGGGTTAATGCCCATTTCAGGCTGCAAATGTTTTTGGGATATTCAGAGCTTTCTGACACAGGTTTTAGGCCACCAACATTTTCTGGACTTTAGGGGGTCTAGGATGACTGTAAACCCCTTTTTTGGGCCTCCAAAGTTTTCAACATTTTTGCAGCCTAAGATGGATTTTAAGGCCTTTTTTTGGCTGCTATCATATTCTGACCTTTCAGGGGTGTAGGATGCATTTTTTCATGCACAAAATATTTTTGGGGATTTCAGTGGTCTAGGATGCGGGTTAATGCCCATTTCAGGCTGCAAATGTTTTTGGGATATTCAGAGCTCTCTGACACCGTTTTTGGGCCACCAACATTTTCTGGACTTTAGGGGGTCTAGGATGCCTTTAAACCCCTTTTTTTGGGCCTCCAAAGTTTTCTACATTTTTGCAGCCCTAAGATGCATGTTATGGCCTTTTTTGGGCTGCTAACATATTCTGAACTTTCAGCGGTGTAGGATGCGTTTTTCCTGCCATAAATATTTTTGGGAATTTCAGTGGTTAAGGATGCGGGTTAATGCCCATTTCAGGCTGCAAATGCTTTTGGGACATTCAGAGCTTTCTGACACAGTTTCCAGGCCACCAACATTTTCTGGACTTTAGGGGGTCTACGATGACTGTAAACCCCTTTTTTGTGCCTCCAAAGTTTTCAACATTTTTGCAGCCTAAGATGATTTTTAGGCCTTTTTTGGGCTGCATTCACATTCTGAACTTTCAGTGGTGCAGGATGCATGTTATTTCCATAAATACTTTTGGGAATTTCAGTGGTCTAGGATGCAGGTTAATGCCCATTTCAGGCTGCAAATGTTTTTGGGACATTCCGAGCTTTCTGACACAGTTTTTAGGCCACCAACATTTTCTGGACTTTAGGGGGTCTAGGATGCCTGTAAACCCTTTTTTGGACCTCCAAATTTGTCAATATTTTTGCAGCCTAAGATGCATTTTAAGGCCTTTTTTGGGCTGCTAACATATTCTGAACTTTCAGCGGTGTAGGATGCATTTTTCGTGCCATGAATATTTTTGGGAATTTCAGTGGTCTAGGATGCGGGTTAATGCCCATTTCAGGCTGCAAATGTTTTTGGGATATTCAGAGCTCTCTGACACCGTTTTTGGGCAACCAACATTTTCTGGACTTTAGGGGGTCTAGGATGCCTGTAAACCCCTTTTTGGGCCTCTAAAGTTTTCAACATTTTTGCAGCCTAAGATGATTTTTAGGCCTTTTTTGGGCTGCTATCACATTCTGAACTTTCAGTGATGCAGGATGCATGTTATTTCCATAAATACTTTTGGGAATTTCAGTGGTCTAGGATGCGGGTTAATGCCCATTTCAGGCTGCAAATGTTTTTGGGACATTCCGAGCTTTCTGACACAGTTTTTAGGCCACCAACATTTTCTGGACTTTAGGGGGTCTAGGATGCCTGTAAACCCCTTTTTTGGGCCTCCAAAGTTTTCTACATTTTTGCAGCCATAAGATGCATTTTAAGGCATTTTTCTGGGCTTCTAACATATTCTGAACTTTCAGCGGTGCAGGATGCATTTTTCGTGCCATAAATATTTTTGGGAATTTCAGTGGTCTATGATGCGGGTTAATGCCCATTTCAGGCTGCAGATGTTTTTGGGACATTCCGAGCTTTCTGACACAGTTTCTAGGCCACCAACATTTTCTGGACTTTAGGGGGTCTAGGATGACTGTAAACCCCTTTTTTGGGCCTCTAAAGTTTTCAACATTTTTGCAGCCTAAAATGCATATTAAGGCCTTTTTTGGGCTGCTAACATATTCTGAACTTTCAGTGGTGTAGGATGCATTTTTCGTGCCATACATATTTTTGGGAATTTCAGTGGTCTAGGATGAGGGTTAATGCCCATTTCAGGCTGCAAATGTTTTTGGGACATTCAGAGCTCTCTGACACAGTTTTTGGGCCACCAACATTTTCTGGACTTTAGGGGGTCTAGGATGCCTGTAAACCCCTTTTTTGGGCCCCCAAAGTTTTCAACATTTTTGCAGCCTAAGATGCATTTTAAGGCCTTTTTTTGGGCTGCTAACATGTTGTGAACTTTCAGCGGTGCAGGATGCATATTTCGTGCCATAAATATTTTTGGGAATTTCCGTGGTCTAGGATGCGGGTTAATGCCCATTTCAGGCTGCAAATGTTTTTGAGATATTCAGAGCTCTCTGACACCGTTTTTGGGCCACGAACATTTTCTGGAATTTAGGGGGTCTAGGATGTCTGTAAACCCCTTTTTTGGGCCTCCAAAGTTTTCTACATTTTTGCAGCCCTAAGATGCATGTTATGGCCTTTTTTGGGCTGCTAACATATTCTGAACTTTCAGCGGTGTAGGATGCGTTTTTCCTGCCATAAATATTTTTGGGAATTTCAGTGGTTAAGGATGCGGGTTAATGCCCATTTCAGGCTGCAAATGTTTTTGGGACATTCAGAGCTTTTTGACACAGTTTTTAGGCCACCAACATTTTCTGGACTTTAGGGGGTCTAGGATGCCTGTAAACCCCTTTTTTGGGCCTCCAAAGTTTTCTACATTTTTGCAGCCATAAAATGCATTTTAAGGCATTTTTTGGGCTTCTAACATATTCTGAACTTTCAGGGTGTAAGATGCAATTTTCGTACCATAAATATTTTTGGGAATTTCAGTGGTCTAGGATACGTGTTAATCCCCCATATGGGCTACAAATGTTTTTGGGATATTCAGAGCTCTCTGACACCGTTTTTGGGCATCCAACATTTTCTGGACATTAGGGGGTCTAGGATGCCTGCAAACCCCTTTTTTGGGCCTCCAAAGTTTTCAACATTTTTGCAGCCTAAGATGCATTTTAAGGCCTTTTTTGGGCTGCTATCATATTCTGAACTTTCAGTGATGCAGGATGCATGTTATTTCCATAAATATTTTTGGGAATTTCAGTGGTCTAGGATGCGGGTTAATGCCCATTTCAGGCTGCAAATGTTTTTGGGATATTCAGAGCTCTCTGACACCGTTTTTGGGCAACCAACATTTTCTGGACTTTAGGGGGTCTAGGATGACTGTAAACCCCTTTTTTGGGCCCCCAAAGTTTTCAACATTTTTGCAGCCTAAGATGCATTTTAAGGCCTTTTTTGGGGCTGCTAACATGTTGTGAACTTTCAGCGGTGCAGGATGCATATTTCGTGCCATAAATATTTTTGGGAATTTCAGTGGTCTAGGATGAGGGTTAATGCCCATTTCAGGCTGCAAATGTTTTTGGGACATTCAGAACTCTCTGACACAGTTTTTGGGCCACCAACGTTTTCTGGACTTTAGGGGGTCTAGGATGACTGTAAACCTCTTTTTTGGGCCTCTAAAGTTTTCAACATTTTTGCAGCCTAAAATGCATATTAAGGCCTTTTTTGGGCTGCTAAAATATTCTGAACTTTCAGTGGTGTAGGATGCATTTTCCGTGCCATAAATATATTTGGGAATTTCAGTGGTCTAGGATGCGGGTTAATGCCCATTTCAGGCTGCAAATGTTTTTGGGATATTCAGAGCTCTCTGACACCGTTTTTGGGCAACCAACATTTTCTGGACTTTAGGGGGTCTAGGATGCCTGTAAACCCCTTTTTTGGGCCCCCAAAGTTTTCAACATTTTTGCAGCCTAAGATGCATTTTAAGGCCTTTTTTTGGGCTGCTAACATGTTCTGAACTTTCAGCGGTGCAGGATGCATATTTCGTCCCATAAATATTTTTGGGAATTTCAGTGGTCTAGGATGAGGGTTAATGCCGATTTCAGGCTGCAAATGTTTTTGGGACATTCAGAGCTCTCTGACACAGTTTTTGGGCCACCAACTTTTTCTGGACTTTAGGGGGTCTAGGATGACTGTAACCCCCTTTTTTGGGCCTCCAAAGTTTTCAACATTTTTGCAGCCTAAGATGCATTTTAAGGCCTTTTTTGGGCTGCTATCATATTCTGAACTTTCAGTGATGCAGGATGCATGTTATTTCCATAAATATTTTTGGGAATTTCAGTGGTCTAGGATGCGGGTTAATGCCCATTTCAGGCTGCAAATGTTTTTGGGATATTCAGAGCTCTCTGACACCGTTTTTGGGCAACCAACATTTTCTGGACTTTAGGGGGTCTAGGATGACTGTAAACCCCTTTTTTGGACCCCCAAAGTTTTCAACATTTTTGCAGCCTAAGATGCATTTTAAGGCCTTTTTTGGGGCTGCTAACATGTTGTGAACTTTCAGCGGTGCAGGATGCATATTTCGTGCCATAAATATTTTTGGGAATTTCAGTGGTCTAGGATGAGGGTTAATGCCCATTTCAGGCTGCAAATGTTTTTGGGACATTCAGAACTCTCTGACACAGTTTTTGGGCCACCAACGTTTTCTGGACTTTAGGGGGTCTAGGATGACTGTAAACCTCTTTTTTGGGCCTCTAAAGTTTTCAACATTTTTGCAGCCTAAAATGCATATTAAGGCCTTTTTTGGGCTGCTAAAATATTCTGAACTTTCAGTGGTGTAGGATGCATTTTCCGTGCCATAAATATATTTGGGAATTTCAGTGGTCTAGGATGCGGGTTAATGCCCATTTCAGGCTGCAAATGTTTTTGGGATATTCAGAGCTCTCTGACACCGTTTTTGGGCCACCAACATTTTCTGGAATTTAGGGGGTCTAGGATGTCTGTAAACCCCTTTTTTGGGCCTCCAAAGTTTTCTACATTTTTGCAGCCCTAAGATGCATGTTATGGCCTTTTTTGGGCTGCTAACATATTCTGAACTTTCAGCGGTGTAGGATGTGTTTTTCCTGCCATAAATATTTTTGGGAATTTCAGTGGTTAAGGATGCGGGTTAATGCCCATTTCAGGCTGCAAATGTTTTTGGGACATTCAGAGCTTTTTGACACAGTTTTTAGGCCACCAACATTTTCTGGACTTTAGGGGGTCTAGGATGCCTGTAAACCCCTTTTTTGGGCCTCCAAAGTTTTCTACATTTTTGCAGCCATAAAATGCATTTTAAGGCATTTTTTGGGCTTCTAACATATTCTGAACTTTCAGGGTGTAAGATGCAATTTTCGTACCATAAATATTTTTGGGAATTTCAGTGGTCTAGGATACGTGTTAATCCCCCATATGGGCTACAAATGTTTTTGGGATATTCAGAGCTCTCTGACACCGTTTTTGGGCATCCAACATTTTCTGGACATTAGGGGGTCTAGGATGCCTGCAAACCCCTTTTTTGGGCCTCCAAAGTTTTCAACATTTTTGCAGCCTAAGATGCATTTTAAGGCCTTTTTTGGGCTGCTATCATATTCTGAACTTTCAGTGGTGCAGGATGCATGTTATTTCCATAAATATTTTTGGGAATTTCAGTGGTTAAGGATGCGGGTTAATGCCCATTTCAGGCTGCAAATGTTTTTGGGACATTCAGAGCTCTCTGACACAGTTTTTGGGCCACCAACTTTTTCTGGACTTTAGGGGGTCTAGGATGACTGTAAACCCCTTTTTTGGGCCTCTAAAGTTTTCAACATTTTTGCAGCCTAAAATGCATATTAAGGCCTTTTTTGGACTGCTAACATATTCTGAACTTTCAGTGGTGTAGAATGCATTTTTCGTGCCATAAATATTTTTGGGAATTTCAGTGGTCTAGGATGCGGGTTAATGCCCATTTCAGGCTGCAAATGTTTTTGGGATATTCAGAGCTCTCTGACACCGTTTTTGGGCAACCAACATTTTCTGGACTTTAGGGGGTCTAGGATGCCTGTAAACCCCTTTTTTGGGCCCCCAAAGTTTTCAACATTTTTGCAGCCTAAGATGCATTTTAAGGCCTTTTTTTGGGCTGCTAACATGTTCTGAACTTTCAGCGGTGCAGGATGCATATTTCGTCCCATAAATATTTTTGGGAATTTCAGTGGTCTAGGATGAGGGTTAATGCCCATTTCAGGCTGCAAATGTTTTTGGGACATTCAGAGCTCTCTGACACAGTTTTTGGGCCACCAACTTTTTCTGGACTTTAGGGGGTCTAGGATGACTGTAAACCCCTTTTTTGGGCCTCCAAAGTTTTCAACATTTTTGCAGCCTAAGATGCATTTTAAGGCCTTTTTTGGGCTGCTATCATATTCTGAACTTTCAGTGATGCAGGATGCATGTTATTTCCATAAATATTTTTGGGAATTTCAGTGGTCTAGGATGAGGGTTAATGCCCATTTCAGGCTGCAAATGTTTTTGGGACATTCAGAGCTCTCTGACACAGTTTTTGGGCCACCAACGTTTTCTGGACTTTAGGGGGTCTAGGATGACTGTAAACCTCTTTTTTGGGCCTCTAAAGTTTTCAACATTTTTGCATCCTAAAATGCATATTAAGGCCATTTTTGGGCTGCTAAAATATTCTGAACTTTCAGTGGTGTAGGATGCATTTTCCGTGCCATAAATATATTTGGGAATTTCAGTGGTCTAGGATGCGGGTTAATGCCCATTTCAGGCTGCAAATGTTTTTGAGATATTCAGAGCTCTCTGACACCGTTTTTGGGCCACCAACATTTTCTGGAATTTAGGGGGTCTAGGATGTCTGTAAACCCCTTTTTTGGGCCTCCAAAGTTTTCTACATTTTTGCAGCCCTAAGATGCATGTTATGGCCTTTTTTGGGCTGCTAACATATTCTGAACTTTCAGCAGTGTAGGATGCGTTTTTCCTGCCATAAATATTTTTGGGAATTTCAGTGGTTAAGGATGCGGGTTAATGCCCATTTCAGGCTGCAAATGTTTTTGGGACATTCAGAGCTTTTTGACACAGTTTTTAGGCCACCAACATTTTCTGGACTTTAGGGGGTCTAGGATGCCTGTAAACCCCCTTTTTGGGCCTCCAAAGTTTTCTACATTTTTGCAGCCATAAAATGCATTTTAAGGCATTTTTTGGGCTTCTAACATATTCTGAACTTTCAGGGTGTAAGATGCAATTTTCGTACCATAAATATTTTTGGGAATTTCAGTGGTCTAGGATACGTGTTAATCCCCCATATGGGCTACAAATGTTTTTGGGATATTCAGAGCTCTCTGACACCGTTTTTGGGCATCCAACATTTTCTGGACATTAGGGGGTCTAGGATGCCTGCAAACCCCTTTTTTGGGCCTCCAAAGTTTTCAACATTTTTGCAGCCTAAGATGCATTTTAAGGCCTTTTTTTGGGCTGCTAACATATTCTGAACTTTCAGCGGTGCAGGATGCATTTTTCGTGCCATAAATATTTTTTGGGAATTTCAGTGGTCTAGGATGAGGGTTAATGCCCATTTCAGGCTGCAAATGTTTTTGGGACATTCAGAGCTCTCTGACACAGTTTTTGGGCCACCAACTTTTTCGGGACTTTAGGGGGTCTAGGATGACTGTAAACCCCTTTTTTGGGCCTCTAAAGTTTTCAACATTTTTGCAGCCTAAAATGCATATTAAGGCCTTTTTTGGGCTGCTAACATATTATGAACTTTCAGTGGTGTAGCATGCATTTTTCGTGCCATAAATATTTTTGGGAATTTCAGTGGTCTAGGATGCGGGTTAATGCCCATTTCAGGCTGCAAATGTTTTTGGGATATTCAGAGCTCTCTGACACCGTTTTTGGGCAACCAACATTTTCTGGACTTTAGGGGGTCTAGGATGCCTGTAAACCCCTTTTTTGGGCCCCCAAAGTTTTCAACATTTTTGCAGCCTAAGATGCATTTTAAGGCCTTTTTTTGGGCTGCTAACATGTTCTGAACTTTCAGCGGTGCAGGATGCATATTTCGTCCCATAAATATTTTTGGGAATTTCAGTGGTCTAGGATGAGGGTTAATGCCGATTTCAGGCTGCAAATGTTTTTGGGACATTCAGAGCTCTCTGACACAGTTTTTGGGCCACCAACTTTTTCTGGACTTTAGGGGGTCTAGGATGACTGTAACCCCCTTTTTTGGGCCTCCAAAGTTTTCAACATTTTTGCAGCCTAAGATGCATTTTAAGGCCTTTTTTGGGCTGCTATCATATTCTGAACTTTCAGTGATGCAGGATGCATGTTATTTCCATAAATATTTTTGGGAATTTCAGTGGTCTAGGATGCGGGTTAATGCCCATTTCAGGCTGCAAATGTTTTTGGGATATTCAGAGCTCTCTGACACCGTTTTTGGGCAACCAACATTTTCTGGACTTTAGGGGGTCTAGGATGACTGTAAACCCCTTTTTTGGACCCCCAAAGTTTTCAACATTTTTGCAGCCTAAGATGCATTTTAAGGCCTTTTTTGGGGCTGCTAACATGTTGTGAACTTTCAGCGGTGCAGGATGCATATTTCGTGCCATAAATATTTTTGGGAATTTCAGTGGTCTAGGATGAGGGTTAATGCCCATTTCAGGCTGCAAATGTTTTTGGGACATTCAGAACTCTCTGACACAGTTTTTGGGCCACCAACGTTTTCTGGACTTTAGGGGGTCTAGGATGACTGTAAACCTCTTTTTTGGGCCTCTAAAGTTTTCAACATTTTTGCAGCCTAAAATGCATATTAAGGCCTTTTTTGGGCTGCTAAAATATTCTGAACTTTCAGTGGTGTAGGATGCATTTTCCGTGCCATAAATATATTTGGGAATTTCAGTGGTCTAGGATGCGGGTTAATGCCCATTTCAGGCTGCAAATGTTTTTGGGATATTCAGAGCTCTCTGACACCGTTTTTGGGCCACCAACATTTTCTGGAATTTAGGGGGTCTAGGATGTCTGTAAACCCCTTTTTTGGGCCTCCAAAGTTTTCTACATTTTTGCAGCCCTAAGATGCATGTTATGGCCTTTTTTGGGCTGCTAACATATTCTGAACTTTCAGCGGTGTAGGATGTGTTTTTCCTGCCATAAATATTTTTGGGAATTTCAGTGGTTAAGGATGCGGGTTAATGCCCATTTCAGGCTGCAAATGTTTTTGGGACATTCAGAGCTTTTTGACACAGTTTTTAGGCCACCAACATTTTCTGGACTTTAGGGGGTCTAGGATGCCTGTAAACCCCTTTTTTGGGCCTCCAAAGTTTTCTACATTTTTGCAGCCATAAAATGCATTTTAAGGCATTTTTTGGGCTTCTAACATATTCTGAACTTTCAGGGTGTAAGATGCAATTTTCGTACCATAAATATTTTTGGGAATTTCAGTGGTCTAGGATACGTGTTAATCCCCCATATGGGCTACAAATGTTTTTGGGATATTCAGAGCTCTCTGACACCGTTTTTGGGCATCCAACATTTTCTGGACATTAGGGGGTCTAGGATGCCTGCAAACCCCTTTTTTGGGCCTCCAAAGTTTTCAACATTTTTGCAGCCTAAGATGCATTTTAAGGCCTTTTTTGGGCTGCTATCATATTCTGAACTTTCAGTGGTGCAGGATGCATGTTATTTCCATAAATATTTTTGGGAATTTCAGTGGTTAAGGATGCGGGTTAATGCCCATTTCAGGCTGCAAATGTTTTTGGGACATTCAGAGCTCTCTGACACAGTTTTTGGGCCACCAACTTTTTCTGGACTTTAGGGGGTCTAGGATGACTGTAAACCCCTTTTTTGGGCCTCTAAAGTTTTCAACATTTTTGCAGCCTAAAATGCATATTAAGGCCTTTTTTGGACTGCTAACATATTCTGAACTTTCAGTGGTGTAGAATGCATTTTTCGTGCCATAAATATTTTTGGGAATTTCAGTGGTCTAGGATGCGGGTTAATGCCCATTTCAGGCTGCAAATGTTTTTGGGATATTCAGAGCTCTCTGACACCGTTTTTGGGCAACCAACATTTTCTGGACTTTAGGGGGTCTAGGATGCCTGTAAACCCCTTTTTTGGGCCCCCAAAGTTTTCAACATTTTTGCAGCCTAAGATGCATTTTAAGGCCTTTTTTTGGGCTGCTAACATGTTCTGAACTTTCAGCGGTGCAGGATGCATATTTCGTCCCATAAATATTTTTGGGAATTTCAGTGGTCTAGGATGAGGGTTAATGCCCATTTCAGGCTGCAAATGTTTTTGGGACATTCAGAGCTCTCTGACACAGTTTTTGGGCCACCAACTTTTTCTGGACTTTAGGGGGTCTAGGATGACTGTAAACCCCTTTTTTGGGCCTCCAAAGTTTTCAACATTTTTGCAGCCTAAGATGCATTTTAAGGCCTTTTTTGGGCTGCTATCATATTCTGAACTTTCAGTGATGCAGGATGCATGTTATTTCCATAAATATTTTTGGGAATTTCAGTGGTCTAGGATGAGGGTTAATGCCCATTTCAGGCTGCAAATGTTTTTGGGACATTCAGAGCTCTCTGACACAGTTTTTGGGCCACCAACGTTTTCTGGACTTTAGGGGGTCTAGGATGACTGTAAACCTCTTTTTTGGGCCTCTAAAGTTTTCAACATTTTTGCAGCCTAAAATGCATATTAAGGCCTTTTTTGGGCTGCTAAAATATTCTGAACTTTCAGTGGTGTAGGATGCATTTTCCGTGCCATAAATATATTTGGGAATTTCAGTGGTCTAGGATGCGGGTTAATGCCCATTTCAGGCTGCAAATGTTTTTGAGATATTCAGAGCTCTCTGACACCGTTTTTGGGCCACCAACATTTTCTGGAATTTAGGGGGTCTAGGATGTCTGTAAACCCCTTTTTTGGGCCTCCAAAGTTTTCTACATTTTTGCAGCCCTAAGATGCATGTTATGGCCTTTTTTGGGCTGCTAACATATTCTGAACTTTCAGCAGTGTAGGATGCGTTTTTCCTGCCATAAATATTTTTGGGAATTTCAGTGGTTAAGGATGCGGGTTAATGCCCATTTCAGGCTGCAAATGTTTTTGGGACATTCAGAGCTCTCTGACACCGTTTTTGGGCATCCAACATTTTCTGGACATTAGGGGGTCTAGGATGCCTGCAAACCCCTTTTTTGGGCCTCCAAAGTTTTCAACATTTTTGCAGCCTAAGATGCATTTTAAGGCCTTTTTTTGGGCTGCTAACATATTCTGAACTTTCAGCGGTGCAGGATGCATTTTTCGTGCCATAAATATTTTTTGGGAATTTCAGTGGTCTAGGATGAGGGTTAATGCCCATTTCAGGCTGCAAATGTTTTTGGGACATTCAGAGCTCTCTGACACAGTTTTTGGGCCACCAACTTTTTCGGGACTTTAGGGGGTCTAGGATGACTGTAAACCCCTTTTTTGGGCCTCTAAAGTTTTCAACATTTTTGCAGCCTAAAATGCATATTAAGGCCTTTTTTGGGCTGCTAACATATTATGAACTTTCAGTGGTGTAGCATGCATTTTTCGTGCCATAAATATTTTTGGGAATTTCAGTGGTCTAGGATGCGGGTTAATGCCCATTTCAGGCTGCAAATGTTTTTGGGATATTCAGAGCTCTCTGACACCGTTTTTGGGCAACCAACATTTTCTGGACTTTAGGGGGTCTAGGATGCCTGTAAACCCCTTTTTTGGGCCCCCAAAGTTTTCAACATTTTTGCAGCCTAAGATGCATTTTAAGGCCTTTTTTTGGGCTGCTAACATGTTCTGAACTTTCAGCGGTGCAGGATGCATATTTCGTCCCATAAATATTTTTGGGAATTTCAGTGGTCTAGGATGAGGGTTAATGCCGATTTCAGGCTGCAAATGTTTTTGGGACATTCAGAGCTCTCTGACACAGTTTTTGGGCCACCAACTTTTTCTGGACTTTAGGGGGTCTAGGATGACTGTAACCCCCTTTTTTGGGCCTCCAAAGTTTTCAACATTTTTGCAGCCTAAGATGCATTTTAAGGCCTTTTTTGGGCTGCTATCATATTCTGAACTTTCAGTGATGCAGGATGCATGTTATTTCCATAAATATTTTTGGGAATTTCAGTGGTCTAGGATGCGGGTTAATGCCCATTTCAGGCTGCAAATGTTTTTGGGATATTCAGAGCTCTCTGACACCGTTTTTGGGCAACCAACATTTTCTGGACTTTAGGGGGTCTAGGATGACTGTAAACCCCTTTTTTGGACCCCCAAAGTTTTCAACATTTTTGCAGCCTAAGATGCATTTTAAGGCCTTTTTTGGGGCTGCTAACATGTTGTGAACTTTCAGCGGTGCAGGATGCATATTTCGTGCCATAAATATTTTTGGGAATTTCAGTGGTCTAGGATGAGGGTTAATGCCCATTTCAGGCTGCAAATGTTTTTGGGACATTCAGAACTCTCTGACACAGTTTTTGGGCCACCAACGTTTTCTGGACTTTAGGGGGTCTAGGATGACTGTAAACCTCTTTTTTGGGCCTCTAAAGTTTTCAACATTTTTGCAGCCTAAAATGCATATTAAGGCCTTTTTTGGGCTGCTAAAATATTCTGAACTTTCAGTGGTGTAGGATGCATTTTCCGTGCCATAAATATATTTGGGAATTTCAGTGGTCTAGGATGCGGGTTAATGCCCATTTCAGGCTGCAAATGTTTTTGGGATATTCAGAGCTCTCTGACACCGTTTTTGGGCCACCAACATTTTCTGGAATTTAGGGGGTCTAGGATGTCTGTAAACCCCTTTTTTGGGCCTCCAAAGTTTTCTACATTTTTGCAGCCCTAAGATGCATGTTATGGCCTTTTTTGGGCTGCTAACATATTCTGAACTTTCAGCGGTGTAGGATGTGTTTTTCCTGCCATAAATATTTTTGGGAATTTCAGTGGTTAAGGATGCGGGTTAATGCCCATTTCAGGCTGCAAATGTTTTTGGGACATTCAGAGCTTTTTGACACAGTTTTTAGGCCACCAACATTTTCTGGACTTTAGGGGGTCTAGGATGCCTGTAAACCCCTTTTTTGGGCCTCCAAAGTTTTCTACATTTTTGCAGCCATAAAATGCATTTTAAGGCATTTTTTGGGCTTCTAACATATTCTGAACTTTCAGGGTGTAAGATGCAATTTTCGTACCATAAATATTTTTGGGAATTTCAGTGGTCTAGGATACGTGTTAATCCCCCATATGGGCTACAAATGTTTTTGGGATATTCAGAGCTCTCTGACACCGTTTTTGGGCATCCAACATTTTCTGGACATTAGGGGGTCTAGGATGCCTGCAAACCCCTTTTTTGGGCCTCCAAAGTTTTCAACATTTTTGCAGCCTAAGATGCATTTTAAGGCCTTTTTTGGGCTGCTATCATATTCTGAACTTTCAGTGGTGCAGGATGCATGTTATTTCCATAAATATTTTTGGGAATTTCAGTGGTTAAGGATGCGGGTTAATGCCCATTTCAGGCTGCAAATGTTTTTGGGACATTCAGAGCTCTCTGACACAGTTTTTGGGCCACCAACTTTTTCTGGACTTTAGGGGGTCTAGGATGACTGTAAACCCCTTTTTTGGGCCTCTAAAGTTTTCAACATTTTTGCAGCCTAAAATGCATATTAAGGCCTTTTTTGGACTGCTAACATATTCTGAACTTTCAGTGGTGTAGAATGCATTTTTCGTGCCATAAATATTTTTGGGAATTTCAGTGGTCTAGGATGCGGGTTAATGCCCATTTCAGGCTGCAAATGTTTTTGGGATATTCAGAGCTCTCTGACACCGTTTTTGGGCAACCAACATTTTCTGGACTTTAGGGGGTCTAGGATGCCTGTAAACCCCTTTTTTGGGCCCCCAAAGTTTTCAACATTTTTGCAGCCTAAGATGCATTTTAAGGCCTTTTTTTGGGCTGCTAACATGTTCTGAACTTTCAGCGGTGCAGGATGCATATTTCGTCCCATAAATATTTTTGGGAATTTCAGTGGTCTAGGATGAGGGTTAATGCCCATTTCAGGCTGCAAATGTTTTTGGGACATTCAGAGCTCTCTGACACAGTTTTTGGGCCACCAACTTTTTCTGGACTTTAGGGGGTCTAGGATGACTGTAAACCCCTTTTTTGGGCCTCCAAAGTTTTCAACATTTTTGCAGCCTAAGATGCATTTTAAGGCCTTTTTTGGGCTGCTATCATATTCTGAACTTTCAGTGATGCAGGATGCATGTTATTTCCATAAATATTTTTGGGAATTTCAGTGGTCTAGGATGAGGGTTAATGCCCATTTCAGGCTGCAAATGTTTTTGGGACATTCAGAGCTCTCTGACACAGTTTTTGGGCCACCAACGTTTTCTGGACTTTAGGGGGTCTAGGATGACTGTAAACCTCTTTTTTGGGCCTCTAAAGTTTTCAACATTTTTGCAGCCTAAAATGCATATTAAGGCCTTTTTTGGGCTGCTAAAATATTCTGAACTTTCAGTGGTGTAGGATGCATTTTCCGTGCCATAAATATATTTGGGAATTTCAGTGGTCTAGGATGCGGGTTAATGCCCATTTCAGGCTGCAAATGTTTTTGAGATATTCAGAGCTCTCTGACACCGTTTTTGGGCCACCAACATTTTCTGGAATTTAGGGGGTCTAGGATGTCTGTAAACCCCTTTTTTGGGCCTCCAAAGTTTTCTACATTTTTGCAGCCCTAAGATGCATGTTATGGCCTTTTTTGGGCTGCTAACATATTCTGAACTTTCAGCAGTGTAGGATGCGTTTTTCCTGCCATAAATATTTTTGGGAATTTCAGTGGTTAAGGATGCGGGTTAATGCCCATTTCAGGCTGCAAATGTTTTTGGGACATTCAGAGCTTTTTGACACAGTTTTTAGGCCACCAACATTTTCTGGACTTTAGGGGGTCTAGGATGCCTGTAAACCCCCTTTTTGGGCCTCCAAAGTTTTCTACATTTTTGCAGCCATAAAATGCATTTTAAGGCATTTTTTGGGCTTCTAACATATTCTGAACTTTCAGGGTGTAAGATGCAATTTTCGTACCATAAATATTTTTGGGAATTTCAGTGGTCTAGGATACGTGTTAATCCCCCATATGGGCTACAAATGTTTTTGGGATATTCAGAGCTCTCTGACACCGTTTTTGGGCATCCAACATTTTCTGGACATTAGGGGGTCTAGGATGCCTGCAAACCCCTTTTTTGGGCCTCCAAAGTTTTCAACATTTTTGCAGCCTAAGATGCATTTTAAGGCCTTTTTTTGGGCTGCTAACATATTCTGAACTTTCAGCGGTGCAGGATGCATTTTTCGTGCCATAAATATTTTTTGGGAATTTCAGTGGTCTAGGATGAGGGTTAATGCCCATTTCAGGCTGCAAATGTTTTTGGGACATTCAGAGCTCTCTGACACAGTTTTTGGGCCACCAACTTTTTCGGGACTTTAGGGGGTCTAGGATGACTGTAAACCCCTTTTTTGGGCCTCTAAAGTTTTCAACATTTTTGCAGCCTAAAATGCATATTAAGGCCTTTTTTGGGCTGCTAACATATTATGAACTTTCAGTGGTGTAGCATGCATTTTTCGTGCCATAAATATTTTTGGGAATTTCAGTGGTCTAGGATGCGGGTTAATGCCCATTTCAGGCTGCAAATGTTTTTGGGATATTCAGAGCTCTCTGACACCGTTTTTGGGCAACCAACATTTTCTGGACTTTAGGGGGTCTAGGATGCCTGTAAACCCCTTTTTTGGGCCCCCAAAGTTTTCAACATTTTTGCAGCCTAAGATGCATTTTAAGGCCTTTTTTTGGGCTGCTAACATGTTCTGAACTTTCAGTGATGCAGGATGCATGTTATTTCCATAAATATTTTTGGGAATTTCAGTGGTCTAGAATGCGGGTTAATGCCCATTTCAGGCTGCAAATGTTTTTGGGATATTCAGAGCTCTCTGACACCGTTTTTGGGCAACCAACATTTTCTGGACTTTAGGGGGTCTAGGATGACTGTAAACCCCTTTTTTGGGCCCCCAAAGTTTTCAACATTTTTGCAGCCTAAGATGCATTTTAAGGCCTTTTTTGGGGCTGCTAACATGTTGTGAACTTTCAGCGGTGCAGGATGCATATTTCGTGCCATAAATATTTTTGGGAATTTCAGTGGTCTAGGATGAGGGTTAATGCCCATTTCAGGCTGCAAATGTTTTTGGGACATTCAGAACTCTCTGACACAGTTTTTGGGCCACCAACGTTTTCTGGACTTTAGGGGGTCTAGGATGATTGTAAACCTCTTTTTTGGGCCTCTAAAGTTTTCAACATTTTTGCAGCCTAAAATGCATATTAAGGCCTTTTTTGGGCTGCTAAAATATTCTGAACTTTCAGTGGTGTAGGATGCATTTTCCGTGCCATAAATATATTTGGGAATTTCAGTGGTCTAGGATGCGGGTTAATGCCCATTTCAGGCTGCAAATGTTTTTGGGATATTCAGAGCTCTCTGACACCGTTTTTGGGCCACCAACATTTTCTGGAATTTAGGGGGTCTAGGATGTCTGTAAACCCCTTTTTTGGGCCTCCAAAGTTTTCTACATTTTTGCAGCCCTAAGATGCATGTTATGGCCTTTTTTGGGCTGCTAACATATTCTGAACTTTCAGCGGTGTAGGATGTGTTTTTCCTGCCATAAATATTTTTGGGAATTTCAGTGGTTAAGGATGCGGGTTAATGCCCATTTCAGGCTGCAAATGTTTTTGGGACATTCAGAGCTTTTTGACACAGTTTTTAGGCCACCAACATTTTCTGGACTTTAGGGGGTCTAGGATGCCTGTAAACCCCTTTTTTGGGCCTCCAAAGTTTTCTACATTTTTGCAGCCATAAAATGCATTTTAAGGCATTTTTTGGGCTTCTAACATATTCTGAACTTTCAGGGTGTAAGATGCAATTTTCGTACCATAAATATTTTTGGGAATTTCAGTGGTCTAAGATACGTGTTAATCCCCCATATGGGCTACAAATGTTTTTGGGATATTCAGAGCTCTCTGACACCGTTTTTGGGCATCCAACATTTTCTGGACATTCGGGGGTCTAGGATGCCTGCAAACCCCTTTTTTTGGGCCTCCAAAGTTTTCAACATTTTTGCAGCCTAAGATGCATTTTAAGGCCTTTTTTGGGCTGCTATCATATTCTGAACTTTCAGTGGTGCAGGATGCATGTTATTTCCATAAATATTTTTGGGAATTTCAGTGGTCTAGGATGCGGGTTAATGCCCATTTCAGGCTGCAAATGTTTTTGGGATATTCAGAGCTCTCTGACACCGTTTTTGGGCAACCAACATTTTCTGGACTTTAGGGGGTCTAGGATGCCTGTAAACCCCTTTTTTGGACCTCCAAAGTTTTCAACATTTTTGCAGCCTAAGATGCATTTTAAGGCCTTTTTTTGGGCTGCTAACATATTCTGAACTTTCAGCGGTGCAGGATGCATTTTTCGTGCCATAAATATTTTTTGGGAATTTCAGTGGTCTAGGATGAGGGTTAATGCCCATTTCAGGCTGCAAATGTTTTTGGGACATTCAGAGCTCTCTGACAGTTTTTGGGCCACCAACTTTTTCTGGACTTTAGGGGGTCTAGGATGGCTGTAAACCACTTTTTTGGGCCTCTAAAGTTTTCAACATTTTTGCAGCCTAAAATGCATATTAAGGACTTTTTTGGGCTGCTAACATATTCTGAACTTTCAGTGGTGTAGCATGCATTTTTCGTGCCATAAATATTTTTGGGAATTTCAGTGGTCTAGGATCCGGGTTAATGCCCATTTCAGGCTGCAAATGTTTTTGGGATATTCAGAGCTCTCTGACACCGTTTATGGGCCACCAACATTTTCTGGACTTTAGGGGGCCTAGGATGTCTGTAAACCCCTTTTTTGGGCCTCCAAAGTTTTCTACATTTTTTCAGCCCTAAGAGGCATGTTATGGCCTTTTTTGGGCTGCTAACATATTCTGAACTTTCAGTGGTGTAGCATGCGTTTTTCCTGCCATAAATATTTTTGGGAATTTCAGTGGTTAAGGATGCGGGTTAATGCCGATTTCAGGCTGCAAATGTTTTTGGGACATTCAGAGCTTTCTGACACAGTTTTTAGGCCACCAACATTTTCTGGACTTTAGGGGGTCTAAGATGCCTGTAAACCCCTTTTTTGGACCTCCAAAGTTTTCAAAATTTTTGCAGCCTAAGATGCATTTTAAGGCATTTTTTGGGCTGCTAACATATTCTGAACTTTCAGTGGTGTAAGATGCATTTTCCGTGCCAAATCTATTTTTCGGAATTTCAGTGGTCTAGGATGCAGGTTAATGCCCATTTCAGGCTGCAAATATTTTTGGGACATTCAGAGCTCTCTGACACCGTTTTTGGGCAACGAACATTTTCTGGACTTTAGGGGGTCTAGGATGCCTGTAAACCCCTTTTTTGGACCTCCAAAGTTTTCAATATTTTTGCAGCCTAAGATGCATTTTAAGGCCTCTTTTGGGCTGCTAACATATTCTGAACTTTCAGCGGTGCAGGATGCATTTTTCGTGCCATAAATATATTTGGGAATTTCAGTGGTCTAGGATGCGGGTTAATGCCCATTTCAGGCTGCAAATGTTTTTGGGATATTCAGAGCTCTCTGACACCGTTTTTGGGCCACCAACATTTTCTGGACTTTAGGGGGTCTAGGATGTCTGTAAACCCCTTTTTTGGGCCTCCAAAGTTTTCTACATTTTTGCAGCCCTATGATGCATGTTATGGCCTTTTTTGGGCTGCTAACATATTCTGAACTTTTAGCGGTGTAGGATGCGTTTTTCCTGCCATAAATATTTTTGGGAATTTCAGTGGTTAAGGATGCGGGTTAATGCCCATTTCAGGCTGCAAATGTTTTTGGGACATTCAGAGCTTTTTGACACAGTTTTTAGGCCACCAACATTTTCTGGACTTTAGGGGGTCTAGGATGCCTGTAAACCCCTTTTTTGGGCCTCCAAAGTTTTCTACATTTTTGCAGCCATAAAATGCATTTTAAGGCATTTTTTGGGCTTCTAACATATTCTGAACTTTCAGGGTGTAAGATGCAATTTTCGTACCATAAATATTTTTGGGAATTTCAGTGGTCTAGGATACGTGTTAAAGCCCCTTATGGGCTACAAATGTTTTTGGGATATTCAGAGCTCTCTGACACCGTTTTTGGGCAACCAACATTTTCTGGACTTTAGGGGGTCTAGGATGCCTGTAAACCCCTTTTTTGGGCCTCCAAAGTTTTCAACATTTTTGCAGCCTAAGATGCATTTTAAGGCCTTTTTTTGGGCTGCTAACATATTCTGAACTTTCAGCGGTGCAGGATGCATTTTTCGTGCCATAAATATTTTTTGGGAATTTCAGTGGTCTAGGATGAGGGTTAATGCCCATTTCAGGCTGCAAATGTTTTTGGGACATTCAGAGCTCTCTGACACAGTTTTTGGGCCACCAACTTTTTCTGGACTTTAGGGGGTCTAGGATGACTGTAAACCCCTTTTTTGGGCCTCTAAAGTTTTCAACATTTTTGCAGCCTAAAATGCATATTAAGGCCTTTTTTGGACTGCTAACATATTCTGAACTTTCAGTGGTGTAGAATGCATTTTTCGTGCCATAAATATTTTTGGGAATTTCAGTGGTCTAGGATGCGGGTTAATGCCCATTTCAGGCTGCAAATGTTTTTGGGATATTCAGAGCTCTCTGACACCGTTTTTGGGCAACCAACATTTTCTGGACTTTAGGGGGTCTAGGATGCCTGTAAACCCCTTTTTTGGGCCCCCAAAGTTTTCAACATTTTTGCAGCCTAAGATGCATTTTAAGGCCTTTTTTTGGGCTGCTAACATGTTCTGAACTTTCAGCGGTGCAGGATGCATATTTCGTCCCATAAATATTTTTGGGAATTTCAGTGGTCTAGGATGAGGGTTAATGCCCATTTCAGGCTGCAAATGTTTTTGGGACATTCAGAGCTCTCTGACACAGTTTTTGGGCCACCAACTTTTTCTGGACTTTAGGGGGTCTAGGATGACTGTAAACCCCCTTTTTGGGCCTCCAAAGTTTTCAACATTTTTGCAGCCTAAGATGCATTTTAAGGCCTTTTTTGGGCTGCTATCATATTCTGAACTTTCAGTGATGCAGGATGCATGTTATTTCCATAAATATTTTTGGGAATTTCAGTGGTCTAGGATGAGGGTTAATGCCCATTTCAGGCTGCAAATGTTTTTGGGACATTCAGAACTCTCTGACACAGTTTTTGGGCCACCAACTTTTTCTGGACTTTAGGGGGTCTAGGATGACTGTAAACCTCTTTTTTGGGCCTCTAAAGTTTTCAACATTTTTGCAGCCTAAAATGCATATTAAGGCCTTTTTTGGGCTGCTAAAATATTCTGAACTTTCAGTGGTGTAGGATGCATTTTCCGTGCCATAAATATATTTGGGAATTTCAGTGGTCTAGGATGCGGGTTAATGCCCATTTCAGGCTGCAAATGTTTTTGGGATATTCAGAGCTCTCTGACACCGTTTTTGGGCCACCAACATTTTCTGGACTTTAGGGGGTCTAGGATGACTGTAAACCCCTTTTTTGGGCCTCTAAAATTTTCAACATTTTTGCAGCCTAAGAAGCATTTTAAGACCTTTTTTTGGGCTGCTAACATATTCTGAACTTTCAGCGGTGTAGGATGCATTTTTCGTGCCATAAATATTTTTGGGATTTTCAGTGCTCTAGGATGCGGTTTAATGCCCATTTCAGGCTGCAAATATTTTTGGGACATTCAGAACTTTCTGACACAATTTGTAGGCCACCAACATTTTCTGGACTTTAGGGGGTCTAGGATGCCTGTAAACCCTTTTTTGGACCTCCAAATTTGTCAATATTTTTGCAGCCTAAGATGCATTTTAAGGCCTTTTTTGGGCTGCTAACATATTCTGAACTTTCAGCGGTGTAGGATGCATTTTTCGTGCCATGAATATTTTTGGGAATTTCAGTGGTCTAGGATGCGGGTTAATGCCCATTTCAGGCTGCAAATGTTTTTGGGATATTCAGAGCTCTCTGACACCGTTTTTGGGCAACCAACATTTTCTGGACTTTAGGGGGTCTAGGATGCCTGTAAACCCCTTTTTTGGGCCTCTAAAGTTTTCAACATTTTTGCAGCCTAAGATGATTTTTAGGCCTTTTTTGGGCTGCTATCATATTCTGAACTTTCAGTGGTGCAGGATGCATGTTATTTCCATAAATACTTTTGGGAATTTCAGTGGTCTAGGATGCGGGTTAATGCCCATTTCAGGCTGCAAGTGTTTTTGGGACATTCCGAGCTTTCTGACACAGTTTTTAGGCCACCAACATTTTCTGGACTTTAGGGGGTCTAGGATGCCTGTAAACCCCTTTTTTGGGCCTCCAAAGTTTTCTACATTTTTGCAGCCATAAGATGCATTTTAAGGCATTTTTCTGGGCTTCTAACATATTCTGAACTTTCAGCGGTGCAGGATGCATTTTTTGTGCCATAAATATTTTTGGGAATTTCAGTGGTCTAGGATGCGGGTTAATGCCCATTTCAGGCTGCAAATGTTTTTGGGATATTCAGAGCTCTCTGACACCATTTTTGGGCCACCAACATTTTCTGGACTTTAGGGGGTCTAGGATGCCTGTAAACCCCTTTTTTGGGCCTCCAAAGTTTTCTACATTTTTGCAGCCCTAAGATGCATGTTATGGCCTTTTTTGGGCTGCTAACATATTCTGAACTTTCAGCGGTGTAGGATGCATTTTTCGTGCCATAAATATTTTTGGGAATTTCAGTGGTCTATGATGCGGGTTAATGCCCATTTCAGGCTGCAGATGTTTTTGGGACATTCCGAGCTTTCTGACACAGTTTCTAGGCCACCAACATTTTCTGGACTTTAGGGGGTCTAGGATGACTGTAAACCCCTTTTTTGGGCCTCCAAAGTTTTCAACATTTTTGCAGCCTAAGATGCATTTTAAGGCCTTTTTTGGGCTGCTATCATATTCTGAACTTTCAGGGGTGTAGGATGCATTTTTCGTGCCATAAATATTTTTGGGAATTTCAGTGGTCTAGAATGCGGGTTAATGCCCATTTCAGGCTGCAAATGTTTTTGGGATATTCAGAGCTCTCTGACACCGTTTTTGGGCAACCAACATTTTCTGGACTTTAGGGGGTCTAGGATGCCTGTAAACCCCTTTTTTGGGCCTCCAAAGTTTTCAACATTTTTGCAGCCTAAGATGCATTTTAAGGCCTTTTTTGGGCTGCTATCATATTCTGAACTTTCAGTGGTGCAGGATGCATGTTATTTCCATGAACATTTTTGGGAATTTCAGTGGTCTAGGATGCGGGTTAATTTCAGGCTGCAAATGTTTTTGGGACATTCAGAGCTTTCTGACACAGTTTTTAGGCCACCAACATTTTCTGGACTTTAGGGGGTCTAGGATGCATGTAAACCCCTTTTTCGGGCCTCCAAAGTTTTCTACATTTTTGCAGCCATAAGATGCATTTTAAGGCATTTTTTGGGCTTCTAACATATTCTGAACTTTCAGAGTGTAAGATGCATTTTTCGTGCCATACATATTTTTGGGAATTTCAATGGTCTAGGATGCGTGTTAATGCCCCTTATAGGCTACAAATGTTTTGGGGATATTCAGAGCTCTCTGACACGGTTTTTTGGCCACCAACATTTTCTGGACTTTAGGGGGTCTACGATGCCTGTAAACCCCTTTTTTGGACCTCCAAAGTTTTCAATATTTTTGCAGCCTAAGATGCATTTTAAGGCCTTTTTTGGGCTGCTATCATATTCTGAACTTTCAGTGGTGCAGGATGCATTTTTCGTGCACAAAATATTTTTGGGAATTTCAGTGGTCTAGGATGAGGGTTAATGCCCATTTCAGGCTGCAAATGTTTTTGAGACATTCAGAGCTCTCTGACCCTGTTTTTGGGCCACCAACATTTTCTGGACTTCAGGGGGTCTAGGATGCCTGTAAACCCCTTTTTTGGGCCTCCAAAGTTTTCTGCATGTTTGCAGCCCTAAAATGCATTTTAAGGCATTTTTTGGGCTGCTAACATATTCTGAACTTTCAGGATGTAAGATGCATTTTTTGTGCCAAAACAATTTTTGGGAATTTCAGTGGTCTAGGATGCAGGTTCATGCCCCTTATAGGCTACAAATGTTTTTGAGACATTCAGAGCTCTCTGACAGTTTTTTGGGACACCAACATTTTCTGGACTTTAGGGGGTCTAGGATGCCTGTAAACCCCCTTTTTTGGGCCTCCAAAGTTGTCTACATTTTTGCAGCCCTAAGATGCATTTTAAGGCATTTTTGGGGCTGCTAACATATTCTGAACTTTCAGGGTGTAAGATGCATTTTTCGTGCCAAAACTATTTTTGGGAATTTCAGTGGTCTAGGTTGCAGGTTAATGCCCCTTATAGGCTACAAATGTTTTTGGGACATTCAGAGCTCTCTGACAGTTTTTTGGGCCACCAACATTTTCTGGACTTTAGGGGGTCTAGGATGCCTGTAAACCCCTTTTTTGGGCCTCCAAAGTTTTCAACATTTTTGCAGCCTAAGATGCATTTTAAGGCCTTTTTTGGGCTGCTAACATATTCTGAACTTTCAGCGGTGTAGGATGCATTTTTCGTGCAATGAATATTTTTGGGAATTTCAGTGGTCTAGGATGCGGTTTAATGCCCATTTCAGGCTGCAAATATTTTTGGGACATTCAGAACTTTCTGACACAGTTTTTAGGCCACCAACATTTGCTGGACTTTAGGGGACCTAGGATGCCTGTAAACCCTTTTTTGGACCTCCAAATTTGTCAATATTTTTGCAGCCTAAGATGCATTTTAAGGCCTTTTTTGGGCTGCTAACATATTCTGAACTTTCAGCGGTGTAGGATGCATTTTTCGGGCCATGAAAATTTTTGGGAATTTCAGTGGTCTAGGATGCGGGTTAATGCCCATTTCAGGCTGCAAATGTTTTTGGGATATTCAGAGCTCTCTGACACCGTTTTTGGGCAACCAACATTTTCTGGACTTTAGGGGGTCTAGGATGCCTGTAAACCCCTTTTTTGGGCCTCTAAAGTTTTCAACATGTTTGCAGCCTAAGATGCATATTAAGGCCTTTTTTGGGCTGCTATCATATTCTGAACGTTCAGTGGTGCAGGATGCATGTTATTTCCATAAATATTTTTGGGAATTTCAGTGGTCTAGGATGCGGGTTAATGCCCATTTCAGGCTGCAAATGTTTTTGGGATATTCAAAGCTCTCTGACACCGTTTTTGGGCCACCAACATTTTCTGGACTTTAGGGGGTCTAGGATGCCTGTAAACCCCTTTTTTGGGCTTCCAAAGTTTTCTACATTTTTACAGCCCTAAGGTGCATGTTATGGCCTTTTTTGGGCTGCTAACATATTCTGAACTTTCAGTGGTGTAGGATGCATTTTTCGTGCCATAAATATTTTTGGGAATTTCAGTGGTCTAGGATGCGGGTTAATGCCCATTTCAGGCTGCAAATGTTTTTGGGATATTCAGAGCTTTCTGACACAGGTTTTAGGCCACCAACATTTTCTGGACTTTAGGGGGTCTAGGATGACTGTAAACCCCTTTTTTGGGCCTCCAAAGTTTTCAACATTTTTGCAGCCTAAGATGGATTTTAAGGCCTTTTTTTGGCTGCTATCATATTCTGACCTTTCAGGGGTGTAGGATGCATTTTTTCATGCACAAAATATTTTTGGGGATTTCAGTGGTCTAGGATGCGGGTTAATGCCCATTTCAGGCTGCAAATGTTTTTGGGATATTCAGAGCTCTCTGACACCGTTTTTGGGCCACCAACATTTTCTGGACTTTAGGGGGTCTAGGATGCCTTTAAACCCCTTTTTTTGGGCCTCCAAAGTTTTCTACATTTTTGCAGCCCTAAGATGCATGTTATGGCCTTTTTTGGGCTGCTAACATATTCTGAACTTTCAGCGGTGTAGGATGCGTTTTTCCTGCCATAAATATTTTTGGGAATTTCAGTGGTTAAGGATGCGGGTTAATGCCCATTTCAGGCTGCAAATGCTTTTGGGACATTCAGAGCTTTCTGACACAGTTTCCAGGCCACCAACATTTTCTGGACTTTAGGGGGTCTACGATGACTGTAAACCCCTTTTTTGTGCCTCCAAAGTTTTCAACATTTTTGCAGCCTAAGATGATTTTTAGGCCTTTTTTGGGCTGCATTCACATTCTGAACTTTCAGTGGTGTAGGATGCATGTTATTTCCATAAATACTTTTGGGAATTTCAGTGGTCTAGGATGCGGGTTAATGCCCATTTCAGGCTGCAAATGTTTTTGGGACATTCCGAGCTTTCTGACACAGTTTTTAGGCCACCAACATTTTCTGGACTTTAGGGGGTCTAGGATGCCTGTAAACCCTTTTTTGGACCTCCAAATTTGTCAATATTTTTGCAGCCTAAGATGCATTTTAAGGCCTTTTTTGGGCTGCTAACATATTCTGAACTTTCAGCGGTGTAGGATGCATTTTTCGTGCCATGAATATTTTTGGGAATTTCAGTGGTCTAGGATGCGGGTTAATGCCCATTTCAGGCTGCAAATGTTTTTGGGATATTCAGAGCTCTCTGACACCGTTTTTGGGCAACCAACATTTTCTGGACTTTAGGGGGTCTAGGATGCCTGTAAACCCCTTTTTTGGGCCTCTAAAGTTTTCAACATTTTTGCAGCCTAAGATGATTTTTAGGCCTTTTTTGGGCTGCTATCACATTCTGAACTTTCAGTGATGCAGGATGCATGTTATTTCCATAAATACTTTTGGGAATTTCAGTGGTCTAGGATGCGGGTTAATGCCCATTTCAGGCTGCAAATGTTTTTGGGACATTCCGAGCTTTCTGACACAGTTTTTAGGCCACCAACATTTTCTGGACTTTAGGGGGTCTAGGATGCCTGTAAACCCCTTTTTTGGGCCTCCAAAGTTTTCTACATTTTTGCAGCCATAAGATGCATTTTAAGGCATTTTTCTGGGCTTCTAACATATTCTGAACTTTCAGCGGTGCAGGATGCATTTTTCGTGCCATAAATATTTTTGGGAATTTCAGTGGTCTATGATGCGGGTTAATGCCCATTTCAGGCTGCAGATGTTTTTGGGACATTCCGAGCTTTCTGACACAGTTTCTAGGCCACCAACATTTTCTGGACTTTAGGGGGTCTAGGATGACTGTAAACCCCTTTTTTGGGCCTCCAAAGTTTTCAACATTTTTGCAGCCTAAGATGCATTTTAAGGCCTTTTTTGGGCTGCTATCATATTCTGAACTTTCAGGGGTGTAGGATGCATTTTTCGTGCCATAAATATTTTTGGGAATTTCAGTGGTCTAGAATGCGGGTTAATGCCCATTTCAGGCTGCAAATGTTTTTGGGATATTCAGAGCTCTCTGACACCGTTTTTGGGCAACCAACATTTTCTGGACTTTAGGGGGTCTAGGATTCCTGTAAACCCCTTTTTTGGGCCTCCAAAGTTTTCAACATTTTTGCAGCCTAAGATGCATTTTAAGGCCTTTTTTGGGCTGCTATCATATTCTGAACTTTCAGTGGTGCAGGATGCATGTTATTTCCATGAACATTTTTGGGAATTTCAGTGGTCTAGAATGCGGGTTAATGCCCATTTCAGGCTGCAAATGTTTTTGGGACATTCAGAGCTTTCTGACACAGTTTTTAGGCCACCAACATTTTCTGGACTTTAGGGGGTCTAGGATGCATGTAAACCCCTTTTTTGGGCCTCCAAAGTTTTCTACATTTTTGCAGCCATAAGATGCATTTTAAGGCATTTTTTGGGCTTCTAACATATTCTGAACTTTCAGAGTGTAAGATGCATTTTTCGTGCCATACATATTTTTGGGAATTTCAATGGTCTAGGATGCGTGTTAATGCCCCTTATAGGCTACAAATGTTTTGGGGATATTCAGAGCTCTCTGACACCGTTTTTTGGCCACCAACATTTTCTGGACTTTAGGGGGTCTAGGATGCCTGTAAACCCCTTTTTTGGGCCTCCAAAGTTTTCAACATTTTTGCAGCCTAAGATGCATTTTAAGGCCTTTTTTGGGCTGCTATCATATTCTGAACTTTCAGCGGTGCAGGATGCATTTTTCATGCACAAAATATTTTTGGGAATTTCAGTGGTCTAGGATGAGGGTTAATGCCCATTTCAGGCTGCAAATGTTTTTGGGACATTCAGAGCTCTCTGACACAGTTTTTGGGCCACCAACTTTTTCTGGACTTTAGGGGGTCTAGGATGACTGTAAACCCCTTTTTTGGGCCTCTAAAGTTTTCAACATTTTTGCAGCCTAAAACGCATATTAAGGCCTTTTTTGGGCTGCTAACATATTCTGAACTTTCAGTGGTGTAGGATGCGTTTTCCTGCCATTAATATTTTTGGGAATTTCAGTGGTCTAGGATGCGGGTTAATGCCCATTTCAGGCTGCAAATGTTTTTGGTACATTCAGAGCTTTCTGACACAGTTTTTAGGCCACCAACATTTTCTGGACTTTAGGGGGTCTAGGATGCCTGTAAACCCCTTTTTTGGGCCTCCAAAGTTTTCTACATTTTTGCAGCCCTAAGATGCATGTTATGGCCTTTTTTGGGCTGCTAACATATTCTGAACTTTCAGCGGTGTAGGATGCATTTTTCGTGCCATAAATATTTTTGGGAATTTCAGTGGTCTAGGATGTGGGTTAATGCCCATTTCAGGCTGCAGATGTTTTTGGGACATTCCGAGCTTTCTGACACAGTTTCTAGGCCACCAACATTTTCTGGACTTTAGTGGGTCTAGGATGACTGTAAATCCCTTTTTTGGGCCTCCAAAGTTTTCAACATTTTTGCAGCCTAAGATGCATTTTAAGGCCTTTTTTGGGCTGCTATCATATTCTGAACTTTCAGTGGTGCAGGATGCATGTTATTTCCATAAATATTTTTGGGAATTTCAGTGGTCTAGGATGCGGGTTAATGCCCATTTCAGGCTGCAAATGTTTTTGGGATATTCAGAGCTCTCTGACACCGTTTTTGGGCAACCAACATTTTCTGGACTTTAGGGGGTCTAGGATGCCTGTAAACCCCTTTTTTGGGCCTCCAAAGTTTTCAACATTTTTGCAGCCTAAGATGCATTTTAAGGCCTTTTTGTGGGCTGCTAACATATTCTGAACTTTCAGCGGTGCAGGATGCATTTTTCGTGCCATAAATATTTTTTGGGAATTTCAGTGGTCTAGGATGAGGGTTAATGCCCATTTCAGGCTGCAAATGTTTTTGGGACATTCAGAGCTCTCTGACACAGTTTTTGGGCCACCAACTTTTTCTGGACTTTAGGGGGTCTAGGATGACTGTAAACCCCTTTTTTGGGCCTCTAAAGTTTTCAACATTTTTGCAGCCTAAAATTCATATTAAGGCCTTTTTTGGGCTGCTAACATATTCTGAACTTTCAGTGGTGTAGGATGCATTTTTCGTGCCATAAATATTTTTGGGAATTTCAGTGGTCTAGGATGAGGGTTAATGCCCATTTCAGGCTGCAAATGTTTTTGGGACATTCAGAGCTCTCTGACACAGTTTTTGGGCCACCAACTTTTTCTGGACTTTAGCGGGTCTAGGATGACTGTAAACCCCTTTTTTGGGCCTCTAAAGTTTTCAACATTTTTGCAGCCTAAAATGCATATTAAGGCCTTTTTTGGGCTGCTAACATATTCTGAACTTTCAGTGGTGTAGCATGCATTTTTCGTGCCATAAATATTTTTGGGAATTTCAGTGGTCTAGGATGCGGGTTAATGCCCATTTCAGGCTGCAAATGTTTTTGGGACATTCAGAGCTCTCTGACACAGTTTTTGGGCCACCAACTTTTTCTGGACTTTAGGGGGTCTAGGATGACTGTAAACCCCTTTTTTGGGCCTCCAAAGTTTTCAACATTTTTGCAGCCTAAGATGCATTTTAAGGCCTTTTTTTGGGCTTCTAACATATTCTGAACTTTCAGGGTGTAAGATGCAATTTTCGTACCATAAATATTTTTGGGAATTTCAGTGGTCTAGGATACGTGTTAATGCCCCTTATGGGCTACAAATGTTTTTGGGATATTCAGAGCTCTCTCACCGTTTTTGGGCATCCAACATTTTCTGGACATTAGGGGGTCTAGGATGCCTGCAAACCCCTTTTTTGGGCCCCCAAAGTTTTCAACATTTTTGCAGCCTAAGATGCATTTTAAGGCCTTTTTTTGGGCTGCTAACATGTTCTGAACTTTCAGCGGTGCATGATGCATTTTTCATGCCATAAATATTTTTGGGAATTTCAGTGGTCTAGGATGAGGGCTAATGCCCATTTCAGGCTGCAAATGTTTTTGGGACATTCAGAGCTCTCTGACACAGTTTTTGGGCCACCAACTTTTTCTGGACTTTAGGGGGTCTAGGATGACTGTAAAGCTCTTTTTTGGGCCTCTAAAGTTTTCAACATTTTTGCAGCCTAAAATGCATATTAATGCCTTTTTTGGGCTGCTAAAATATTCTGAACTTTCAGTGGTGTAGGATGCATTTTCCGTGCCATAAATATATTTGGGAATTTCAGTGGTCTAGGATGCTGGTTAATGCCCATTTCAGGCTGCAAATGTTTTTGGGATATTCAGAGCTCTCTGACACCGTTTTTGGGCCACCAACATTTTCTGGACTTTAGGGGGTCTAGGATGCCTGTAAACCCCTTTTTTGGGCCTCCAAAGTTTTCTACATTTTTGCAGCCATAAAATGCATTTTAAGGCATTTTTTGGGCTTCTAACATATTCTGAACTTTCAGGGTGTAAGATGCAATTTTCGTACCATAAATATTTTTGGGAATTTCAGTGGTCTAGGATACGTGTTAATGCCCCTTATGGGCTACAAATGTTTTTGGGATATTCAGAGCTCTCTGACACCGTTTTTGGGCATCCAACATTTTCTGGACATTAGGGGGTCTAGGATGCCTGCAAACCCCTTTTTTGGGCCTCCAAAGTTTTCAACATTTTTGCAGCCTAAGATGCATTTTAAGGCCTTTTTGTGGGCTGCTAACATATTCTGAACTTTCAGTGGTGCAGGATGCATGTTATTTCCATAAATATTTTTGGGAATTTCAGTTGTCTAGGATGCGGGTTAATGCCCATTTCAGGCTGCAAATGTTTTTGGGATATTCAGAGCTCTCTGACACCGTTTTTGGGCAACCAACATTTTCTGGACTTTAGGGGGTCTAGGATGCCTGTAAACCCCTTTTTTGGGCCTCCAAAGTTTTCAACATTTTTGCAGCCTAAGATGCATTTTAAGGCCTTTTTGTGGGCTGCTAACATATTCTGAACTTTCAGCGGTGCAGGATGCATTTTTCGTGCCATAAATATTTTTTGGGAATTTCAGTGGTCTAGGATGAGGGTTAATGCCCATTTCAGGCTGCAAATGTTTTTGGGACATTCAGAGCTCTCTGACACAGTTTTTGGGCCACCAACTTTTTCTGGACTTTAGGGGGTCTAGGATGACTGTAAACCCCTTTTTTGGGCCTCTAAAGTTTTCAACATTTTTGCAGCCTAAAATTCATATTAAGGCCTTTTTTGGGCTGCTAACATATTCTGAACTTTCAGTGGTGTAGGATGCATTTTTCGTGCCATAAATATTTTTGGGAATTTCAGTGGTCTAGGATGAGGGTTAATGCCCATTTCAGGCTGCAAATGTTTTTGGGACATTCAGAGCTCTCTGACACAGTTTTTGGGCCACCAACTTTTTCTGGACTTTAGGGGGTCTAGGATGACTGTAAACCCCTTTTTTGGGCCTCTAAAGTTTTCAACATTTTTGCAGCCTAAAATGCATATTAAGGCCTTTTTTGGGCTGCTAACATATTCTGAACTTTCAGTGGTGTAGCATGCATTTTTCGTGCCATAAATATTTTTGGGAATTTCAGTGGTCTAGGATGAGGGTTAATGCCCATTTCAGGCTGCAAATGTTTTTGGGACATTCAGAGCTCTCTGACACAGTTTTTGGGCCACCAACATTTTCTGGACTTTAGGGGGTCTAGGATGGCTGTAAACCCCTTTTTTGGGCCTCTAAAGTTTTCAACATTTTTGCAGCCTAAAATGCATATTAAGGACTTTTTTGGGCTGCTATCATATTCTGAACTTTCAGTGATGCAGGATGCATGTTATTTCCATAAATATTTTTGGGAATTTCAGTGGTCTAGGATGCGGGTTAATGCCCATTTCAGGCTGCAAATGTTTTTGGGATATTCAGAGCTCTCTGACACCGTTTTTGGGCAACCAACATTTTCTGGACTTTAGGGGGTCTAGGATGACTGTAAACCCCTTTTTTGGGCCCCCAAAGTTTTCAACATTTTTGCAGCCTAAGATGCATTTTAAGGCCTTTTTTGGGGCTGCTAACATGTTGTGAACTTTCAGCGGTGCAGGATGCATATTTCGTGCCATAAATATTTTTGGGAATTTCAGTGGTCTAGGATGAGGGTTAATGCCCATTTCAGGCTGCAAATGTTTTTGGGACATTCAGAACTCTCTGACACAGTTTTTGGGCCACCAACGTTTTCTGGACTTTAGGGGGTCTAGGATGACTGTAAACCTCTTTTTTGGGCCTCTAAAGTTTTCAACATTTTTGCAGCCTAAAATGCATATTAAGGCCTTTTTTGGGCTGCTAAAATATTCTGAACTTTCAGTGGTGTAGGATGCATTTTCCGTGCCATAAATATATTTGGGAATTTCAGTGGTCTAGGATGCGGGTTAATGCCCATTTCAGGCTGCAAATGTTTTTGGGACATTCAGAGCTTTTTGACACAGTTTTTAGGCCACCAACATTTTCTGGACTTTAGGGGGTCTAGGATGCCTGTAAACCCCTTTTTTGGGCCTCCAAAGTTTTCTACATTTTTGCAGCCATAAAATGCATTTTAAGGCATTTTTTGGGCTTCTAACATATTCTGAACTTTCAGGGTGTAAGATGCAATTTTCGTACCATAAATATTTTTGGGAATTTCAGTGGTCTAGGATACGTGTTAATCCCCCATATGGGCTACAAATGTTTTTGGGATATTCAGAGCTCTCTGACACCGTTTTTGGGCATCCAACATTTTCTGGACATTAGGGGGTCTAGGATGCCTGCAAACCCCTTTTTTGGGCCTCCAAAGTTTTCAACATTTTTGCAGCCTAAGATGCATTTTAAGGCCTTTTTTGGGCTGCTATCATATTCTGAACTTTCAGTGGTGCAGGATGTATGTTATTTCCATAAATATTTTTGGGAATTTCAGTGGTCTAGGATGCGGGTTAATGCCCATTTCAGGCTGCAAATGTTTTTGGGATATTCAGAGCTCTCTGACACCGTTTTTGGGCAACCAACATTTTCTGGACTTTAGGGGGTCTAGGATGCCTGTAAACCCCTTTTTTGGACCTCCAAAGTTTTCAACATTTTTGCAGCCTAAGATGCATTTTAAGGCCTTTTTTTGGGCTGCTAACATATTCTGAACTTTCAGCGGTGCAGGATGCATTTTTCGTGCCATAAATATTTTTTGGGAATTTCAGTGGTCTAGGATGAGGGTTAATGCCCATTTCAGGCTGCAAATGTTTTTGGGACATTCAGAGCTCTCTGACAGTTTTTGGGCCACCAACTTTTTCTGGACTTTAGGGGGTCTAGGATGGCTGTAAACCCCTTTTTTGGGCCTCTAAAGTTTTCAACATTTTTGCAGCCTAAAATGCATATTAATGCCTTTTTTGGGCTGCTAACATATTCTTCACTTTCAGTGGTGTAGCATGCATTTTTCGTGCCATAAATATATTTGGGAATTTCAGTGGTCTAGGATGCTGGTTAATGCCCATTTCAGGCTGCAAATGTTTTTGGGATATTCAGAGCTCTCTGACACCGTTTTTGGGCCACCAACATTTTCTGGACTTTAGGGGGTCTAGGATGCCTGTAAACCCCTTTTTTGGGCCTCCAAAGTTTTCTACATTTTTGCAGCCATAAAATGCATTTTAAGGCATTTTTTGGGCTTCTAACATATTCTGAACTTTCAGGGTGTAAGATGCAATTTTCGTACCATAAATATTTTTGGGAATTTCAGTGGTCTAGGATACGTGTTAATGCCCCTTATGGGCTACAAATGTTTTTGGGATATTCAGAGCTCTCTGACACCGTTTTTGGGCATCCAACATTTTCTGGACATTAGGGGGTCTAGGATGCCTGCAAACCCCTTTTTTGGGCCTCCAAAGTTTTCAACATTTTTGCAGCCTAAGATGCATTTTAAGGCCTTTTTGTGGGCTGCTAACATATTCTGAACTTTCAGTGGTGCAGGATGCATGTTATTTCCATAAATATTTTTGGGAATTTCAGTTGTCTAGGATGCGGGTTAATGCCCATTTCAGGCTGCAAATGTTTTTGGGATATTCAGAGCTCTCTGACACCGTTTTTGGGCAACCAACATTTTCTGGACTTTAGGGGGTCTAGGATGCCTGTAAACCCCTTTTTTGGGCCTCCAAAGTTTTCAACATTTTTGCAGCCTAAGATGCATTTTAAGGCCTTTTTGTGGGCTGCTAACATATTCTGAACTTTCAGCGGTGCAGGATGCATTTTTCGTGCCATAAATATTTTTTGGGAATTTCAGTGGTCTAGGATGAGGGTTAATGCCCATTTCAGGCTGCAAATGTTTTTGGGACATTCAGAGCTCTCTGACACAGTTTTTGGGCCACCAACTTTTTCTGGACTTTAGGGGGTCTAGGATGACTGTAAACCCCTTTTTTGGGCCTCTAAAGTTTTCAACATTTTTGCAGCCTAAAATTCATATTAAGGCCTTTTTTGGGCTGCTAACATATTCTGAACTTTCAGTGGTGTAGGATGCATTTTTCGTGCCATAAATATTTTTGGGAATTTCAGTGGTCTAGGATGAGGGTTAATGCCCATTTCAGGCTGCAAATGTTTTTGGGACATTCAGAGCTCTCTGACACAGTTTTTGGGCCACCAACTTTTTCTGGACTTTAGGGGGTCTAGGATGACTGTAAACCCCTTTTTTGGGCCTCTAAAGTTTTCAACATTTTTGCAGCCTAAAATGCATATTAAGGCCTTTTTTGGGCTGCTAACATATTCTGAACTTTCAGTGGTGTAGCATGCATTTTTCGTGCCATAAATATTTTTGGGAATTTCAGTGGTCTAGGATGAGGGTTAATGCCCATTTCAGGCTGCAAATGTTTTTGGGACATTCAGAGCTCTCTGACACAGTTTTTGGGCCACCAACATTTTCTGGACTTTAGGGGGTCTAGGATGGCTGTAAACCCCTTTTTTGGGCCTCTAAAGTTTTCAACATTTTTGCAGCCTAAAATGCATATTAAGGACTTTTTTGGGCTGCTATCATATTCTGAACTTTCAGTGATGCAGGATGCATGTTATTTCCATAAATATTTTTGGGAATTTCAGTGGTCTAGGATGCGGGTTAATGCCCATTTCAGGCTGCAAATGTTTTTGGGATATTCAGAGCTCTCTGACACCGTTTTTGGGCAACCAACATTTTCTGGACTTAAGGGGGTCTAGGATGACTGTAAACCCCTTTTTTGGGCCCCCAAAGTTTTCAACATTTTTGCAGCCTAAGATGCATTTTAAGGCCTTTTTTGGGGCTGCTAACATGTTGTGAACTTTCAGCGGTGCAGGATGCATATTTCGTGCCATAAATATTTTTGGGAATTTCAGTGGTCTAGGATGAGGGTTAATGCCCATTTCAGGCTGCAAATGTTTTTGGGACATTCAGAACTCTCTGACACAGTTTTTGGGCCACCAACGTTTTCTGGACTTTAGGGGGTCTAGGATGACTGTAAACCTCTTTTTTGGGCCTCTAAAGTTTTCAACATTTTTGCAGCCTAAAATGCATATTAAGGCCTTTTTTGGGCTGCTAAAATATTCTGAACTTTCAGTGGTGTAGGATGCATTTTCCGTGCCATAAATATATTTGGGAATTTCAGTGGTCTAGGATGCGGGTTAATGCCCATTTCAGGCTGCAAATGTTTTTGGGACATTCAGAGCTTTTTGACACAGTTTTTAGGCCACCAACATTTTCTGGACTTTAGGGGGTCTAGGATGCCTGTAAACCCCTTTTTTGGGCCTCCAAAGTTTTCTACATTTTTGCAGCCATAAAATGCATTTTAAGGCATTTTTTGGGCTTCTAACATATTCTGAACTTTCAGGGTGTAAGATGCAATTTTCGTACCATAAATATTTTTGGGAATTTCAGTGGTCTAGGATACGTGTTAATCCCCCATATGGGCTACAAATGTTTTTGGGATATTCAGAGCTCTCTGACACCGTTTTTGGGCATCCAACATTTTCTGGACATTAGGGGGTCTAGGATGCCTGCAAACCCCTTTTTTGGGCCTCCAAAGTTTTCAACATTTTTGCAGCCTAAGATGCATTTTAAGGCCTTTTTTGGGCTGCTATCATATTCTGAACTTTCAGTGGTGCAGGATGTATGTTATTTCCATAAATATTTTTGGGAATTTCAGTGGTCTAGGATGCGGGTTAATGCCCATTTCAGGCTGCAAATGTTTTTGGGATATTCAGAGCTCTCTGACACCGTTTTTGGGCAACCAACATTTTCTGGACTTTAGGGGGTCTAGGATGCCTGTAAACCCCTTTTTTGGACCTCCAAAGTTTTCAACATTTTTGCAGCCTAAGATGCATTTTAAGGCCTTTTTTTGGGCTGCTAACATATTCTGAACTTTCAGCGGTGCAGGATGCATTTTTCGTGCCATAAATATTTTTTGGGAATTTCAGTGGTCTAGGATGAGGGTTAATGCCCATTTCAGGCTGCAAATGTTTTTGGGACATTCAGAGCTCTCTGACAGTTTTTGGGCCACCAACTTTTTCTGGACTTTAGGGGGTCTAGGATGGCTGTAAACCCCTTTTTTGGGCCTCTAAAGTTTTCAACATTTTTGCAGCCTAAAATGCATATTAAGGACTTTTTTGGGCTGCTAACATATTCTTCACTTTCAGTGGTGTAGCATGCATTTTTCGTGCCATAAATATTTTTGGGAATTTCAGTGGTCTAGGATGCGGGTTAATGCCCATTTCAGGCTGCAAATGTTTTTGGGATATTCAGAGCTCTCTGACACCGTTTATGGGCCACCAACATTTTCTGGACTTTAGGGGGCCTAGGATGTCTGTAAACCCCTTTTTTGGGCCTCCAAAGTTTTCTACATTTTTTCAGCCCTAAGAGGCATGTTATGGCCTTTTTTGGGCTGCTAACATATTCTGAACTTTCAGTGGTGTAGCATGCGTTTTTCCTGCCATAAATATTTTTGGGAATTTCAGTGGTTAAGGATGCGGGTTAATGCCGATTTCAGGCTGCAAATGTTTTTGGGACATTCAGAGCTTTCTGACACAGTTTTTAGGCCACCAACATTTTCTGGACTTTAGGGGGTCTAGGATGCCTGTAAACCCCTTTTTTGGACCTCCAAAGTTTTCAACATTTTTGCAGCCTAAGATGCATTTTAAGGCATTTTTTGGGCTGCTAACATATTCTGAACTTTCAGTGGTGTAAGATGCATTTTCCGTGCCAAATCTATTTTTCGGAATTTCAGTGGTCTAGGATGCAGGTTAATGCCCATTTCAGGCTGCAAATATTTTTGGGACATTCAGAGCTCTCTGACACCGTTTTTGGGCAACGAACATTTTCTGGACTTTAGGGGGTCTAGGATGCCTGTAAACCCCTTTTTTGGACCTCCAAAGTTTTCAATATTTTTGCAGCCTAAGATGCATTTTAAGGCCTCTTTTGGGCTGCTAACATATTCTGAACTTTCAGCGGTGCAGGATGCATTTTTCGTGCCATAAATATATTTGGGAATTTCAGTGGTCTAGGATGCGGGTTAATGCCCATTTCAGTCTGCAAATGTTTTTGGGATATTCAGAGCTCTCTGACACCGTTTTTGGGCCACCAACATTTTCTGGACTTTAGGGGGTCTAGGATGTCTGTAAACCCCTTTTTTGGGCCTCCAAAGTTTTCTACATTTTTGCAGCCCTATGATGCATGTTATGGCCTTTTTTGGGCTGCTAACATATTCTGAACTTTTAGCGGTGTAGGATGCGTTTTTCCTGCCATAAATATTTTTGGGAATTTCAGTGGTTAAGGATGCGGGTTAATGCCCATTTCAGGCTGCAAATGTTTTTGGGACATTCAGAGCTTTTTGACACAGTTTTTAGGCCACCAACATTTTCTGGACTTTAGGGGGTCTAGGATGCCTGTAAACCCCTTTTTTGGGCCTCCAAAGTTTTCTACATTTTTGCAGCCATAAAATGCATTTTAAGGCATTTTTTGGGCTTCTAACATATTCTGAACTTTCAGGGTGTAAGATGCAATTTTCGTACCATAAATATTTTTGGGAATTTCAGTGGTCTAGGATACGTGTTAAAGCCCCTTATGGGCTACAAATGTTTTTGGGATATTCAGAGCTCTCTGACACCGTTTTTGGGCATCCAACATTTTCTGGACATTAGGGGGTCTAGGATGCCTGCAAACCCCTTTTTTGGGCCCCCAAAGTTTTCAACATTTTTGCAGCCTAAGATGCATTTTAAGGCCTTTTTTTGGGCTGCTAACATGTTCTGAACTTTCAGCGGTGCATGATGCATTTTTTGTGCCATAAATATTTTTGGGAATTTCAGTGGTCTAGGATGAGGGCTAATGCCCATTTCAGGCTGCAAATGTTTTTGGGACATTCAGAGCTCTCTGACACAGTTTTTGGGCCACCAACTTTTTCTGGACTTTAGGGGGTCTAGGATGACTGTAAAGCTCTTTTTTGGGCCTCTAAAGTTTTCAACATTTTTGCAGCCTAAAATGCATATTAATGCCTTTTTTGGGCTGCTAAAATATTCTGAACTTTCAGTGGTGTAGGATGCATTTTCCGTGCCATAAATATATTTGGGAATTTCAGTGGTCTAGGATGCTGGTTAATGCCCATTTCAGGCTGCAAATGTTTTTGGGATATTCAGAGCTCTCTGACACCGTTTTTGGGCCACCAACATTTTCTGGACTTTAGGGGGTCTAGGATGCCTGTAAACCCCTTTTTTGGGCCTCCAAAGTTTTCTACATTTTTGCAGCCATAAAATGCATTTTAAGGCATTTTTTGGGCTTCTAACATATTCTGAACTTTCAGGGTGTAAGATGCAATTTTCGTACCATAAATATTTTTGGGAATTTCAGTGGTCTAGGATACGTGTTAATGCCCCTTATGGGCTACAAATGTTTTTGGGATATTCAGAGCTCTCTGACACCGTTTTTGGGCATCCAACATTTTCTGGACATTAGGGGGTCTAGGATGCCTGCAAACCCCTTTTTTGGGCCTCCAAAGTTTTCAACATTTTTGCAGCCTAAGATGCATTTTAAGGCCTTTTTTGGGCTGCTATCATATTCTGAACTTTCAGTGGTGCAGGATGCATGTTATTTCCATAAATATTTTTGGGAATTTCAGTGGTCTAGGATGCGGGTTAATGCCCATTTCAGGCTGCAAATGTTTTTGGGATATTCAGAGCTCTCTGACACCGTTTTTGGGCAACCAACATTTTCTGGACTTTAGGGGGTCTAGGATGCCTGTAAACCCCTTTTTTGGGCCTCCAAAGTTTTCAACATTTTTGCAGCCTAAGATGCATTTTAAGGCCTTTTTGTGGGCTGCTAACATATTCTGAACTTTCAGCGGTGCAGGATGCATTTTTCGTGCCATAAATATTTTTGGGAATTTCAGTGGTCTAGGATGAGGGTTAATGCCCATTTCAGGCTGCAAATGTTTTGGGACATTCAGAGCTCTCTGACACAGTTTTTGGGCCACCAACGTTTTCTGGACTTTAGGGGGTCTAGGATGACTGTAAACCTCTTTTTTGGGCCTCTAAAGTTTTCAACATTTTTGCAGCCTAAAATGCATATTAAGGCCTTTTTTGGGCTGCTAAAATATTCTGAACTTTCAGTGGTGTAGGATGCATTTTCCGTGCCATGAATATATTTGGGAATTTCAGTGGTCTAGGATGCGGGTTAATGCCCATTTCAGGCTGCAAATGTTTTTGGGATATTCAGAGCTCTCTGACACAGTTTTTGGGCCACCAACATTTTCTGGAATTTAGGGGGTCTAGGATGTCTGTAAACCCCTTTTTTGGGCCTCCAAAGTTTTCTACATTTTTGCAGCCCTATGATGCATGTTATGGCCTTTTTTGGGCTGCTAACATATTCTGAACTTTCAGCGGTGTAGGATGCGTTTTTCCTGCCATAAATATTGTTGGGAATTTCAGTGGTTAAGGATGCGGGTTAATGCCCATTTCAGGCTGCAAATGTTTTTGGGACATTCAGAGCTTTTTGACACAGTTTTTAGGCCACCAACATTTTCTGGACTTTAGGGGGTCTAGGATGCGTGTAAACCCCTTTTTTGGGCCTCCAAAGTTTTCTACATTTTTGCAGCCATAAAATGCATTTTAAGGCATTTTTTGGGCTTCTAACATATTCTGAACTTTCAGGGTGTAAGATGCAATTTTCGTACCATAAATATTTTTGGGAATTTCAGTGGTCTAGGATACGTGTTAATCCCCCATATGGGCTACAAAGGTTTTTGGGATATTCAGAGCTCTCTGACACCGTTTTTGGGCATCCAACATTTTCTGGACATTAGGGGGTCTAGGATGCCTGCAAACCCCTTTTTTGGGCCTCCAAAGTTTTCAACATTTTTGCAGCCTAAGATGCATTTTAAGGCCTTTTTTGGGCTGCTATCATATTCTGAACTTTCAGTGGTGCAGGATGCATGTTATTTCCATAAATATTTTTGGGAATTTCAGTGGTCTAGGATGCGGGTTAATGCCCATTTCAGGCTGCAAATGTTTTTGGGATATTCAGAGCTCTCTGACACCGTTTTTGGGCAACCAACATTTTCTGGACTTTAGGGGGTCTAGGATGCCTGTAAACCCCTTTTTTGGGCCTCCAAAGTTTTCAACATTTTTGCAGCCTAAGATGCATTTTAAGGCCTTTTTTTGGGCTGCTAACATATTCTGAACTTTCAGCGGTGCAGGATGCATTTTTCGTGCCATAAATATTTTTTGGGAATTTCAGTGGTCTAGGATGAGGGTTAATGCCCATTTCAGGCTGCAAATGTTTTTGGGACATTCAGAGCTCTCTGACACAGTTTTTGGGCCACCAACTTTTTCTGGACTTTAGGGGGTCTAGGATGACTGTAAACCCCTTTTTTGGGCCTCTAAAGTTTTCAACATTTTTGCAGCCTAAAATGCATATTAAGGCCTTTTTTGGACTGCTAACATATTCTGAACTTTCAGTGGTGTAGAATGCATTTTTCGTGCCATAAATATTTTTGGGAATTTCAGTGGTCTAGGATGCGGGTTAATGCCCATTTCAGGCTGCAAATGTTTTTGGGATATTCAGAGCTCTCTGACACCGTTTTTGGGCAACCAACATTTTCTGGACTTTAGGGGGTCTAGGATGCCTGTAAACCCCTTTTTTGGGCCTCCAAAGTTTTCAACATTTTTGCAGCCTAAGATGCATTTTAAGGCCTTTTTTTGGGCTGCTAACATATTCTGAACTTTCAGCGGTGCAGGATGCATTTTTCGTGCCATAAATATTTTTTGGGAATTTCAGTGGTCTAGGATGAGGGTTAATGCCCATTTCAGGCTGCAAATGTTTTTGGGACATTCAGAGCTCTCTGACACAGTTTTTGGGCCACCAACTTTTTCTGGACTTTAGGGGGTCTAGGATGACTGTAAACCCCTTTTTTGGGCCTCTAAAGTTTTCAACATTTTTGCAGCCTAAAATGCATACTAAGGCCTTTTTTGGACTGCTAACATATTCTGAACTTTCAGTGGTGTAGAATGCATTTTTCGTGCCATAAATATTTTTGGGAATTTCAGTGGTCTAGGATGCGGGTTAATGCCCATTTCAGGCTGCAAATGTTTTTGGGATATTCAGAGCTCTCTGACACCGTTTTTGGGCAACCAACATTTTCTGGACTTTAGGGGGTCTAGGATGACTGTAAACCCCTTTTTTGGGCCCCCAAAGTTTTCAACATTTTTGCAGCCTAAGATGCATTTTAAGGCCTTTTTTTGGGCTGCTAACATGTTGTGAACTTTCAGCGGTGCAGGATGCATATTTCGTGCCATAAATATTTTTGGGAATTTCCGTGGTCTAGGATGCGGGTTAATGCCAATTTCAGGCTGCAAATGTTTTTGAGATATTCAGAGCTCTCTGACACAGTTTTTGGGCCACCAACTTTTTCTGGACTTTAGGGGGTCTAGGATGACTGTAACCCCCTTTTTTGGGCCTCCAAAGTTTTCAACATTTTTGCAGCCTAAGATGCATTTTAAGGCCTTTTTTGGGCTGCTATCATATTCTGAACTTTCAGTGATGCAGGATGCATGTTATTTCCATAAATATTTTTGGGAATTTCAGTGGTCTAGGATGCGGGTTAATGCCCATTTCAGGCTGCAAATGTTTTTGGGATATTCAGAGCTCTCTGACACCGTTTTTGGGCAACCAACATTTTCTGGACTTTAGGGGGTCTAGGATGACTGTAAACCCCTTTTTTGGACCCCCAAAGTTTTCAACATTTTTGCAGCCTAAAATGCATTTTAAGGCCTTTTTTGGGGCTGCTAACATGTTGTGAACTTTCAGCGGTGCAGGATGCATATTTCGTGCCATAAATATTTTTGGGAATTTCAGTGGTCTAGGATGAGGGTTAATGCCCATTTCAGGCTGCAAATGTTTTTGGGACATTCAGAACTCTCTGACACAGTTTTTGGGCCACCAACGTTTTCTGGACTTTAGGGGGTCTAGGATGACTGTAAACCTCTTTTTTGGGCCTCTAAAGTTTTCAACATTTTTGCAGCCTAAAATGCATATTAAGGCCTTTTTTGGGCTGCTAAAATATTCTGAACTTTCAGTGGTGTAGGATGCATTTTCCGTGCCATAAATATATTTGGGAATTTCAGTGGTCTAGGATGCGGGTTAATGCCCATTTCAGGCTGCAAAAGTTTTTGGGATATTCAGAGCTCTCTGACACCGTTTTTGGGCCACCAACATTTTCTGGAATTAAGGGGGTCTAGGATGTCTGTAAACCCCTTTTTTGGGCCTCCAAAGTTTTCTACATTTTTGCAGCCCTAAGATGCATGTTATGGCTTTTTTTGGGCTGCTAACATATTCTGAACTTTCAGCGGTGTAGGATGCGTTTTTCCTGCCATAAATATTTTTGGGAATTTCAGTGGTTAAGGATGCGGGTTAATGCCCATTTCAGGCTGCAAATGTTTTTGGGACATTCAGAGCTTTTTGACACAGTTTTTAGGCCACCAACATTTTCTGGACTTTAGGGGGTCTAGGATGCCTGTAAACCCCTTTTTTGGGCCTCCAAAGTTTTCTACATTTTTGCAGCCATAAAATGCATTTTAAGGCATTTTTTGGGCTTCTAACATATTCTGAACTTTCAGGGTGTAAGATGCAATTTTCGTACCATAAATATTTTTGGGAATTTCAGTGGTCTAGGATACGTGTTAATCCCCCATATGGGCTACAAATGTTTTTGGGATATTCAGAGCTCTCTGACACCGTTTTTGGGCATCCAACATTTTCTGGACATTAGGGGGTCTAGGATGCCTGCAAACCCCTTTTTTGGGCCTCCAAAGTTTTCAACATTTTTGCAGCCTAAGATGCATTTTAAGGCCTTTTTTGGGCTGCTATCATATTCTGAACTTTCAGTGATGCAGGATGCATGTTATTTCCATAAATATTTTTGGGAATTTCAGTGGTCTAGGATGCGGGTTAATGCCCATTTCAGGCTGCAAATGTTTTTGGGATATTCAGAGCTCTCTGACACCGTTTTTGGGCAACCAACATTTTCTGGACTTTAGGGGGTCTAGGATGACTGTAAACCCCTTTTTTGGGCCCCCAAAGTTTTCAACATTTTTGCAGCCTAAGATGCATTTTAAGGCCTTTTTTGGGGCTGCTAACATGTTGTGAACTTTCAGCGGTGCAGGATGCATATTTCGTGCAATAAATATTTTTGGGAATTTCAGTGGTCTAGGATGAGGGTTAATGCCCATTTCAGGCTGCAAATGTTTTTGGGACATTCAGAACTCTCTGACACAGTTTTTGGGCCACCAACGTTTTCTGGACTTTAGGGGGTCTAGGATGACTGTAAACCTCTTTTTTGGGCCTCTAAAGTTTTCAACATTTTTGCAGCCTAAAATGCATATTAAGGCCTTTTTTGGGCTGCTAACATATTATGAACTTTCAGTGGTGTAGCATGCATTTTTCGTGCCATAAATATATTTGGGAATTTCAGTGGTCTAGGATGCGGGTTAATGCCCATTTCAGGCTGCAAATGTTTTTGGGATATTCAGAGCTCTCTGACACCGTTTTTGGGCAACCAACATTTTCTGGACTTTAGGGGGTCTAGGATGCCTGTAAACCCCTTTTTTGGGCCCCCAAAGTTTTCAACATTTTTGCAGCCTAAGATGCATTTTAAGGCCTTTTTTTGGGCTGCTAACATGTTCTGAACTTTCAGCGGTGCAGGATGCATATTTCGTCCCATAAATATTTTTGGGAATTTCAGTGGTCTAGGATGAGGGTTAATGCCGATTTCAGGCTGCAAATGTTTTTGGGACATTCAGAGCTCTCTGACACAGTTTTTGGGCCACCAACTTTTTCTGGACTTTAGGGGGTCTAGGATGACTGTAACCCCCTTTTTTGGGCCTCCAAAGTTTTCAACATTTTTGCAGCCTAAGATGCATTTTAAGGTCTTTTTTGGGCTGCTATCATATTCTGAACTTTCAGTGATGCAGGATGCATGTTATTTCCATAAATATTTTTGGGAATTTCAGTGGTCTAGGATGCGGGTTAATGCCCATTTCAGGCTGCAAATGTTTTTGGGATATTCAGAGCTCTCTGACACCGTTTTTGGGCAACCAACATTTTCTGGACTTTAGGGGGTCTAGGATGACTGTAAACCCCTTTTTTGGACCCCCAAAGTTTTCAACATTTTTGCAGCCTAAAATGCATTTTAAGGCCTTTTTTGGGGCTGCTAACATGTTGTGAACTTTCAGCGGTGCAGGATGCATATTTCGTGCCATAAATATTTTTGGGAATTTCAGTGGTCTAGGATGAGGGTTAATGCCCATTTCAGGCTGCAAATGTTTTTGGGACATTCAGAACTCTCTGACACAGTTTTTGGGCCACCAACGTTTTCTGGACTTTAGGGGGTCTAGGATGACTGTAAACCTCTTTTTTGGGCCTCTAAAGTTTTCAACATTTTTGCAGCCTAAAATGCATATTAAGGCCTTTTTTGGGCTGCTAAAATATTCTGAACTTTCAGTGGTGTAGGATGCATTTTCCGTGCCATAAATATATTTGGGAATTTCAGTGGTCTAGGATGCGGGTTAATGCCCATTTCAGGCTGCAAATGTTTTTGGGATATTCAGAGCTCTCTGACACCGTTTTTGGGCCACCAACATTTTCTGGAATTAAGGGGGTCTAGGATGTCTGTAAACCCCTTTTTTGGGCCTCCAAAGTTTTCTACATTTTTGCAGCCCTAAGATGCATGTTATGGCCTTTTTTGGGCTGCTAACATATTCTGAACTTTCAGCGGTGTAGGATGTGTTTTTCCTGCCATAAATATTTTTGGGAATTTCAGTGGTTAAGGATGCGGGTTAATGCCCATTTCAGGCTGCAAATGTTTTTGGGACATTCAGAGCTTTTTGACACAGTTTTTAGGCCACCAACATTTTCTGGACTTTAGGGGGTCTAGGATGCCTGTAAACCCCTTTTTTGGGCCTCCAAAGTTTTCTACATTTTTGCAGCCATAAAATGCATTTTAAGGCATTTTTTGGGCTTCTAACATATTCTGAACTTTCAGGGTGTAAGATGCAATTTTCGTACCATAAATATTTTTGGGAATTTCAGTGGTCTAGGATACGTGTTAATCCCCCATATGGGCTACAAATGTTTTTGGGATATTCAGAGCTCTCTGACACCGTTTTTGGGCATCCAACATTTTCTGGACATTAGGGGGTCTAGGATGCCTGCAAACCCCTTTTTTGGGCCTCCAAAGTTTTCAACATTTTTGCAGCCTAAGATGCATTTTAAGGCCTTTTCTGGGCTGCTATCATATTCTGAACTTTCAGTGGTGCAGGATGCATGTTATTTCCATAAATATTTTTGGGAATTTCAGTGGTTAAGGATGCGGGTTAATGCCCATTTCAGGCTGCAAATGTTTTTGGGACATTCAGAGCTCTCTGACACAGTTTTTGGGCCACCAACTTTTTCTGGACTTTAGGGGGTCTAGGATGACTGTAAACCCCTTTTTTGGGCCTCTAAAGTTTTCAACATTTTTGCAGCCTAAAATGCATATTAAGGCCTTTTTTGGACTGCTAACATATTCTGAACTTTCAGTGGTGTAGAATGCATTTTTCGTGCCATAAATATTTTTGGGAATTTCAGTGGTCTAGGATGCGGGTTAATGCACATTTCAGGCTGCAAATGTTTTTGGGATATTCAGAGCTCTCTGACACCGTTTTTGGGCAACCAACATTTTCTGGACTTTAGGGGGTCTAGGATGCCTGTAAACCCCTTTTTTGGGCCCCCAAAGTTTTCAACATTTTTGCAGCCTAAGATGCATTTTAAGGCCTTTTTTTGGGCTGCTAACATGTTCTGAACTTTCAGCGGTGCAGGATGCATATTTCGTCCCATAAATATTTTTGGGAATTTCAGTGGTCTAGGATGAGGGTTAATGCCCATTTCAGGCTGCAAATGTTTTTGGGACATTCAGAGCTCTCTGACACAGTTTTTGGGCCACCAACTTTTTCTGGACTTTAGGGGGTCTAGGATGACTGTAAACCCCTTTTTTGGGCCTCCAAAGTTTTCAACATTTTTGCAGCCTAAGATGCATTTTAAGGCCTTTTTTGGGCTGCTATCATATTCTGAACTTTCAGTGATGCAGGATGCATGTTATTTCCATAAATATTTTTGGGAATTTCAGTGGTCTAGGATGCGGGTTAATGCCCATTTCAGGCTGCAAATGTTTTTGGGACATTCAGAGCTCTCTGACACCGTTTTTGGGCAACCAACATTTTCTGGACTTTAGGGGGTCTAGGATGACTGTAAACCCCTTTTTTGGGCCCCCAAAGTTTTCAACATTTTTGCAGCCTAAGATGCATTTTAAGGCCTTTTTTTGGGCTGCTAACATGTTGTGAACTTTCAGCGGTGCAGGATGCATATTTCGTGCCATAAATATTTTTGGGAATTTCAGTGGTCTAGGATGAGGGTTAATGCCCATTTCAGGCTGCAAATGTTTTTGGGACATTCAGAGCTCTCTGACACAGTTTTTGGGCCACCAACGTTTTCTGGACTTTAGGGGGTCTAGGATGACTGTAAACCTCTTTTTTGGGCCTCTAAAGTTTTCAACATTTTTGCAGCCTAAAATGCATATTAAGGCCTTTTTTGGGCTGCTAAAATATTCTGAACTTTCAGTGGTGTAGGATGCATTTTCCGTGCCATAAATATATTTGGGAATTTCAGTGGTCTAGGATGCGGGTTAATGCCCATTTCAGGCTGCAAATGTTTTTGAGATATTCAGAGCTCTCTGACACCGTTTTTGGGCCACCAACATTTTCTGGAATTTAGGGGGTCTAGGATGTCTGTAAACCCCTTTTTTGGGCCTCCAAAGTTTTCTACATTTTTGCAGCCCTAAGATGCATGTTATGGCCTTTTTTGGGCTGCTAACATATTCTGAACTTTCAGCAGTGTAGGATGCGTTTTTCCTGCCATAAATATTTTTGGGAATTTCAGTGGTTAAGGATGCGGGTTAATGCCCATTTCAGGCTGCAAATGTTTTTGGGACATTCCGAGCTTTTTGACACAGTTTTTAGGCCACCAACATTTTCTGGACTTTAGGGGGTCTAGGATGCCTGTAAACCCCCTTTTTGGGCCTCCAAAGTTTTCTACATTTTTGCAGCCATAAAATGCATTTTAAGGCATTTTTTGGGCTTCTAACATATTCTGAACTTTCAGGGTGTAAGATGCAATTTTCGTACCATAAATATTTTTGGGAATTTCAGTGGTCTAGGATACGTGTTAATCCCCCATATGGGCTACAAATGTTTTTGGGATATTCAGAGCTCTCTGACACCGTTTTTGGGCATCCAACATTTTCTGGACATTAGGGGGTCTAGGATGCCTGCAAACCCCTTTTTTGGGCCTCCAAAGTTTTCAACATTTTTGCAGCCTAAGATGCATTTTAAGGCCTTTTTTTGGGCTGCTAACATATTCTGAACTTTCAGCGGTGCAGGATGCATTTTTCGTGCCATAAATATTTTTTGGGAATTTCAGTGGTCTAGGATGAGGGTTAATGCCCATTTCAGGCTGCAAATGTTTTTGGGACATTCAGAACTCTCTGACACAGTTTTTGGGCCACCAACGTTTTCTGGACTTTAGGGGGTCTAGGATGACTGTAAACCTCTTTTTTGGGCCTCTAAAGTTTTCAACATTTTTGCAGCCTAAAATGCATATTAAGGCCTTTTTTGGGCTGCTAAAATATTCTGAACTTTCAGTGGTGTAGGATGCATTTTCCGTGCCATAAATATATTTGGGAATTTCAGTGGTCTAGGATGCGGGTTAATGCCCATTTCAGGCTGCAAATGTTTTTGGGATATTCAGAGCTCTCTGACACCGTTTTTGGGCCACCAACATTTTCTGGAATTTAGGGGGTCTAGGATGTCTGTAAACCCCTTTTTTGGGCCTCCAAAGTTTTCTACATTTTTGCAGCCCTAAGATGCATGTTATGGCCTTTTTTGGGCTGCTAACATATTCTGAACTTTCAGCGGTGTAGGATGTGTTTTTCCTGCCATAAATATTTTTGGGAATTTCAGTGGTTAAGGATGCGGGTTAATGCCCATTTCAGGCTGCAAATGTTTTTGGGACATTCAGAGCTTTTTGACACAGTTTTTAGGCCACCAACATTTTCTGGACTTTAGGGGGTCTAGGATGCCTGTAAACCCCTTTTTTGGGCCTCCAAAGTTTTCTACATTTTTGCAGCCATAAAATGCATTTTAAGGCATTTTTTGGGCTTCTAACATATTCTGAACTTTCAGGGTGTAAGATGCAATTTTCGTACCATAAATATTTTTGGGAATTTCAGTGGTCTAGGATACGTGTTAATCCCCCATATGGGCTACAAATGTTTTTGGGATATTCAGAGCTCTCTGACACCGTTTTTGGGCATCCAACATTTTCTGGACATTAGGGGGTCTAGGATGCCTGCAAACCCCTTTTTTGGGCCTCCAAAGTTTTCAACATTTTTGCAGCCTAAGATGCATTTTAAGGCCTTTTTTTGGGCTGCTAACATATTCTGAACTTTCAGCGGTGCAGGATGCATTTTTCGTGCCATAAATATTTTTTGGGAATTTCAGTGGTCTAGGATGAGGGTTAATGCCCATTTCAGGCTGCAAATGTTTTTGGGACATTCAGAGCTCTCTGACACAGTTTTTGGGCCACCAACTTTTTCGGGACTTTAGGGGGTCTAGGATGACTGTAAACCCCTTTTTTGGGCCTCTAAAGTTTTCAACATTTTTGCAGCCTAAAATGCATATTAAGGCCTTTTTTGGGCTGCTAACATATTATGAACTTTCAGTGGTGTAGCATGCATTTTTCGTGCCATAAATATTTTTGGGAATTTCAGTGGTCTAGGATGCGGGTTAATGCCCATTTCAGGCTGCAAATGTTTTTGGGATATTCAGAGCTCTCTGACACCGTTTTTGGGCAACCAACATTTTCTGGACTTTAGGGGGTCTAGGATGCCTGTAAACCCCTTTTTTGGGCCCCCAAAGTTTTCAACATTTTTGCAGCCTAAGATGCATTTTAAGGCCTTTTTTTGGGCTGCTAACATGTTCTGAACTTTCAGCGGTGCAGGATGCATATTTCGTCCCATAAATATTTTTGGGAATTTCAGTGGTCTAGATTGAGGGTTAATGCCCATTTCAGGCTGCAAATGTTTTTGGGACATTCAGAGCTCTCTGACACAGTTTTTGGGCCACCAACTTTTTCTGGACTTTAGGGGGTCTAGGATGACTGTAACCCCCTTTTTTGGGCCTCCAAAGTTTTCAACATTTTTGCAGCCTAAGATGCATTTTAAGGCCTTTTTTGGGCTGCTATCATATTCTGAACTTTCAGTGATGCAGGATGCATGTTATTTCCATAAATATTTTTGGGAATTTCAGTGGTCTAGAATGCGGGTTAATGCCCATTTCAGGCTGCAAATGTTTTTGGGATATTCAGAGCTCTCTGACACCGTTTTTGGGCAACCAACATTTTCTGGACTTTAGGGGGTCTAGGATGACTGTAAACCCCTTTTTTGGGCCCCCAAAGTTTTCAACATTTTTGCAGCCTAAGATGCATTTTAAGGCCTTTTTTGGGGCTGCTAACATGTTGTGAACTTTCAGCGGTGCAGGATGCATATTTCGTGCCATAAATATTTTTGGGAATTTCAGTGGTCTAGGATGAGGGTTAATGCCCATTTCAGGCTGCAAATGTTTTTGGGACATTCAGAACTCTCTGACACAGTTTTTGGGCCACCAACGTTTTCTGGACTTTAGGGGGTCTAGGATGACTGTAAACCTCTTTTTTGGGCCTCTAAAGTTTTCAACATTTTTGCAGCCTAAAATGCATATTAAGGCCTTTTTTGGGCTGCTAAAATATTCTGAACTTTCAGTGGTGTAGGATGCATTTTCCGTGCCATAAATATATTTGGGAATTTCAGTGGTCTAGGATGCGGGTTAATGCCCATTTCAGGCTGCAAATGTTTTTGGGATATTCAGAGCTCTCTGACACCGTTTTTGGGCCACCAACATTTTCTGGAATTTAGGGGGTCTAGGATGTCTGTAAACCCCTTTTTTGGGCCTCCAAAGTTTTCTACATTTTTGCAGCCCTAAGATGCATGTTATGGCCTTTTTTGGGCTGCTAACATATTCTGAACTTTCAGCGGTGTAGGATGTGTTTTTCCTGCCATAAATATTTTTGGGAATTTCAGTGGTTAAGGATGCGGGTTAATGCCCATTTCAGGCTGCAAATGTTTTTGGGACATTCAGAGCTTTTTGACACAGTTTTTAGGCCACCAACATTTTCTGGATTTAGGGGGTCTAGGATGCCTGTAAACCCCTTTTTTGGGCCTCCAAAGTTTTCTACATTTTTGCAGCCATAAAATGCATTTTAAGGCATTTTTTGGGCTTCTAACATATTCTGAACTTTCAGGGTGTAAGATGCAATTTTCGTACCATAAATATTTTTGGGAATTTCAGTGGTCTAAGATACGTGTTAATCCCCCATATGGGCTACAAATGTTTTTGGGATATTCAGAGCTCTCTGACACCGTTTTTGGGCATCCAACATTTTCTGGACATTCGGGGGTCTAGGATGCCTGCAAACCCCTTTTTTGGGCCTCCAAAGTTTTCAACATTTTTGCAGCCTAAGATGCATTTTAAGGCCTTTTTTGGGCTGCTATCATATTCTGAACTTTCAGTGGTGCAGGATGCATGTTTTTTCCATAAATATTTTTGGGAATTTCAGTGGTCTAGGATGCGGGTTAATGCCCATTTCAGGCTGCAAATGTTTTTGGGATATTCAGAGCTCTCTGACACCGTTTTTGGGCAACCAACATTTTCTGGACTTTAGGGGGTCTAGGATGCCTGTAAACCCCTTTTTTGGACCTCCAAAGTTTTCAACATTTTTGCAGCCTAAGATGCATTTTAAGGCCTTTTTTTGGGCTGCTAACATATTCTGAACTTTCAGCGGTGCAGGATGCATTTTTCGTGCCATAAATATTTTTCGGGAATTTCAGTGGTCTAGGATGAGGGTTAATGCCCATTTCAGGCTGCAAATGTTTTTGGGACATTCAGAGCTCTCTGACAGTTTTTGGGCCACCAACTTTTTCTGGACTTTAGGGGGTCTAGGATGGCTGTAAACCACTTTTTTGGGCCTCTAAAGTTTTCAACATTTTTGCAGCCTAAAATGCATATTAAGGACTTTTTTGGGCTGCTAACATATTCTGAACTTTCAGTGGTGTAGCATGCATTTTTCGTGCCATAAATATTTTTGGGAATTTCAGTGGTCTAGGATCCGGGTTAATGCCCATTTCAGGCTGCAAATGTTTTTGGGATATTCAGAGCTCTCTGACACCGTTTATGGGCCACCAACATTTTCTGGACTTTAGGGGGCCTAGGATGTCTGTAAACCCCTTTTTTGGGCCTCCAAAGTTTTCTACATTTTTTCAGCCCTAAGAGGCATGTTATGGCCTTTTTTGGGCTGCTAACATATTCTGAACTTTCAGTGGTGTAGCATGCGTTTTTCCTGCCATAAATATTTTTGGGAATTTCAGTGGTTAAGGATGCGGGTTAATGCCGATTTCAGGCTGCAAATGTTTTTGGGACATTCAGAGCTTTCTGACACAGTTTTTAGGCCACCAACATTTTCTGGACTTTAGGGGGTCTAAGATGCCTGTAAACCCCTTTTTTGGACCTCCAAAGTTTTCAAAATTTTTGCAGCCTAAGATGCATTTTAAGGCATTTTTTGGGCTGCTAACATATTCTGAACTTTCAGTGGTGTAAGATGCATTTTCCGTGCCAAATCTATTTTTCGGAATTTCAGTGGTCTAGGATGCAGGTTAATGCCCATTTCAGGCTGCAAATATTTTTGGGACATTCAGAGCTCTCTGACACCGTTTTTGGGCAACGAACATTTTCTGGACTTTAGGGGGTCTAGGATGCCTGTAAACCCCTTTTTTGGACCTCCAAAGTTTTCAATATTTTTGCAGCCTAAGATGCATTTTAAGGCCTCTTTTGGGCTGCTAACATATTCTGAACTTTCAGCGGTGCAGGATGCATTTTTCGTGCCATAAATATATTTGGGAATTTCAGTGGTCTAGGATGCGGGTTAATGCCCATTTCAGGCTGCAAATGTTTTTGGGATATTCAGAGCTCTCTGACACCGTTTTTGGGCCACCAACATTTTCTGGACTTTAGGGGGTCTAGGATGTCTGTAAACCCCTTTTTTGGGCCTCCAAAGTTTTCTACATTTTTGCAGCCCTATGATGCATGTTATGGCCTTTTTTGGGCTGCTAACATATTCTGAACTTTTAGCGGTGTAGGATGCGTTTTTCCTGCCATAAATATTTTTGGGAATTTCAGTGGTTAAGGATGCGGGTTAATGCCCATTTCAGGCTGCAAATGTTTTTGGGACATTCAGAGCTTTTTGACACAGTTTTTAGGCCACCAACATTTTCTGGACTTTAGGGGGTCTAGGATGCCTGTAAACCCCTTTTTTGGGCCTCCAAAGTTTTCTACATTTTTGCAGCCATAAAATGCATTTTAAGGCATTTTTTGGGCTTCTAACATATTCTGAACTTTCAGGGTGTAAGATGCAATTTTCGTACCATAAATATTTTTGGGAATTTCAGTGGTCTAGGATACGTGTTAAAGCCCCTTATGGGCTACAAATGTTTTTGGGATATTCAGAGCTCTCTGACACCGTTTTTGGGCATCCAACATTTTCTGGACATTAGGGGGTCTAGGATGCCTGCAAACCCCTTTTTTGGGCCTCCAAAGTTTTCAACATTTTTGCAGCCTAAGATGCATTTTAAAGCCTTTTTTGGGCTGCTATCATATTCTGAACTTTCAGTGGTGCAGGATGCATGTTATTTCCATAAATATTTTTGGGAATTTCAGTGGTCTAGGATGCGGGTTAATGCCCATTTCAGGCTGCAAATGTTTTTGGGATATTCAGAGCTCTCTGACACCGTTTTTGGGCAACCAACATTTTCTGGACTTTAGGGGGTCTAGGATGCCTGTAAACCCCTTTTTTGGGCCTCCAAAGTTTTCAACATTTTTGCAGCCTAAGATGCATTTTAAGGCCTTTTTTTGGGCTGCTAACATATTCTGAACTTTCAGCGGTGCAGGATGCATTTTTCGTGCCATAAATATTTTTTGGGAATTTCAGTGGTCTAGGATGAGGGTTAATGCCCATTTCAGGCTGCAAATGTTTTTGGGACATTCAGAGCTCTCTGACACAGTTTTTGGGCCACCAACTTTTTCTGGACTTTAGGGGGTCTAGGATGACTGTAAACCCCTTTTTTGGGCCTCTAAAGTTTTCAACATTTTTGCAGCCTAAAATGCATATTAAGGCCTTTTTTGGACTGCTAACATATTCTGAACTTTCAGTGGTGTAGAATGCATTTTTCGTGCCATAAATATTTTTGGGAATTTCAGTGGTCTAGGATGCGGGTTAATGCCCATTTCAGGCTGCAAATGTTTTTGGGATATTCAGAGCTCTCTGACACCGTTTTTGGGCAACCAACATTTTCTGGACTTTAGGGGGTCTAGGATGCCTGTAAACCCCTTTTTTGGGCCCCCAAAGTTTTCAACATTTTTGCAGCCTAAGATGCATTTTAAGGCCTTTTTTTGGGCTGCTAACATGTTCTGAACTTTCAGCGGTGCAGGATGCATATTTCGTCCCATAAATATTTTTGGGAATTTCAGTGGTCTAGGATGAGGGTTAATGCCCATTTCAGGCTGCAAATGTTTTTGGGACATTCAGAGCTCTCTGACACAGTTTTTGGGCCACCAACTTTTTCTGGACTTTAGGGGGTCTAGGATGACTGTAAACCCCTTTTTTGGGCCTCCAAAGTTTTCAACATTTTTGCAGCCTAAGATGCATTTTAAGGCCTTTTTTGGGCTGCTATCATATTCTGAACTTTCAGTGATGCAGGATGCATGTTATTTCCATAAATATTTTTGGGAATTTCAGTGGTCTAGGATGAGGGTTAATGCCCATTTCAGGCTGCAAATGTTTTTGGGACATTCAGAGCTCTCTGACACAGTTTTTGGGCCACCAACTTTTTCTGGACTTTAGGGGGTCTAGGATGACTGTAAACCTCTTTTTTGGGCCTCTAAAGTTTTCAACATTTTTGCAGCCTAAAATGCATATTAAGGCCTTTTTTGGGCTGCTAAAATATTCTGAACTTTCAGTGGTGTAGGATGCATTTTCCGTGTCATAAATATATTTGGGAATTTCAGTGGTCTAGGATGCGGGTTAATGCCCATTTCAGGCTGCAAATGTTTTTGGGATATTCAGAGCTCTCTGACACCGTTTTTGGGCCACCAACATTTTCTGGACTTTAGGGGGTCTAGGATGACTGTAAACCCCTTTTTTGGGCCTCTAAAATTTTCAACATTTTTGCAGCCTAAGAAGCATTTTAAGACCTTTTTTTGGGCTGCTAACATATTCTGAACTTTCAGCGGTGTAGGATGCATTTTTCGTGCCATAAATATTTTTGGGATTTTCAGTGCTCTAGGATGCGGTTTAATGCCCATTTCAGGCTGCAAATATTTTTGGGACATTCAGAACTTTCTGACACAATTTGTAGGCCACCAACATTTTCTGGACTTTAGGGGGTCTAGGATGCCTGTAAACCCTTTTTTGGACCTCCAAATTTGTCAATATTTTTGCAGCCTAAGATGCATTTTAAGGCCTTTTTTGGGCTGCTAACATATTCTGAACTTTCAGCGGTGTAGGATGCATTTTTCGTGCCATGAATATTTTTGGGAATTTCAGTGGTCTAGGATGCGGGTTAATGCCCATTTCAGGCTGCAAATGTTTTTGGGATATTCAGAGCTCTCTGACACCGTTTTTGGGCAACCAACATTTTCTGGACTTTAGGGGGTCTAGGATGCCTGTAAACCCCTTTTTTGGGCCTCTAAAGTTTTCAACATTTTTGCAGCCTAAGATGATTTTTAGGCCTTTTTTGGGCTGCTATCATATTCTGAACTTTCAGTGGTGCAGGATGCATGTTATTTCCATAAATACTTTTGGGAATTTCAGTGGTCTAGGATGCGGGTTAATGCCCATTTCAGGCTGCAAGTGTTTTTGGGACATTCCGAGCTTTCTGACACAGTTTTTAGGCCACCAACATTTTCTGGACTTTAGGGGGTCTAGGATGCCTGTAAACCCCTTTTTTGGGCCTCCAAAGTTTTCTACATTTTTGCAGCCATAAGATGCATTTTAAGGCATTTTTCTGGGCTTCTAACATATTCTGAACTTTCAGCGGTGCAGGATGCATTTTTTGTGCCATAAATATTTTTGGGAATTTCAGTGGTCTAGGATGCGGGTTAATGCCCATTTCAGGCTGCAAATGTTTTTGGGATATTCAGAGCTCTCTGACACCATTTTTGGGCCACCAACATTTTCTGGACTTTAGGGGGTCTAGGATGCCTGTAAACCCCTTTTTTGGGCCTCCAAAGTTTTCTACATTTTTGCAGCCCTAAGATGCATGTTATGGCCTTTTTTGGGCTGCTAACATATTCTGAACTTTCAGCGGTGTAGGATGCATTTTTCGTGCCATAAATATTTTTGGGAATTTCAGTGGTCTATGATGCGGGTTAATGCCCATTTCAGGCTGCAGATGTTTTTGGGACATTCCGAGCTTTCTGACACAGTTTCTAGGCCACCAACATTTTCTGGACTTTAGGGGGTCTAGGATGACTGTAAACCCCTTTTTTGGGCCTCCAAAGTTTTCAACATTTTTGCAGCCTAAGATGCATTTTAAGGCCTTTTTTGGGCTGCTATCATATTCTGAACTTTCAGGGGTGTAGGATGCATTTTTCGTGCCATAAATATTTTTGGGAATTTCAGTGGTCTAGAATGCGGGTTAATGCCCATTTCAGGCTGCAAATGTTTTTGGGATATTCAGAGCTCTCTGACACCGTTTTTGGGCAACCAACATTTTCTGGACTTTAGGGGGTCTAGGATGCCTGTAAACCCCTTTTTTGGGCCTCCAAAGTTTTCAACATTTTTGCAGCCTAAGATGCATTTTAAGGCCTTTTTTGGGCTGCTATCATATTCTGAACTTTCAGTGGTGCAGGATGCATGTTATTTCCATGAACATTTTTGGGAATTTCAGTGGTCTAGGATGCGGGTTAATTTCAGGCTGCAAATGTTTTTGGGACATTCAGAGCTTTCTGACACAGTTTTTAGGCCACCAACATTTTCTGGACTTTAGGGGGTCTAGGATGCATGTAAACCCCTTTTTTGGGCCTCCAAAGTTTTCTACATTTTTGCAGCCATAAGATGCATTTTAAGGCATTTTTTGGGCTTCTAACATATTCTGAACTTTCAGAGTGTAAGATGCATTTTTCGTGCCATACATATTTTTGGGAATTTCAATGGTCTAGGATGCGTGTTAATGCCCCTTATAGGCTACAAATGTTTTGGGGATATTCAGAGCTCTCTGACACGGTTTTTTGGCCACCAACATTTTCTGGACTTTAGGGGGTCTACGATGCCTGTAAACCCCTTTTTTGGACCTCCAAAGTTTTCAATATTTTTGCAGCCTAAGATGCATTTTAAGGCCTTTTTTGGGCTGCTATCATATTCTGAACTTTCAGCGGTGCAGGATGCATTTTTCGTGCACAAAATATTTTTGGGAATTTCAGTGGTCTAGGATGAGGGTTAATGCCCATTTCAGGCTGCAAATGTTTTTGAGACATTCAGAGCTCTCTGACCCTGTTTTTGGGCCACCAACATTTTCTGGACTTCAGGGGGTCTAGGATGCCTGTAAACCCCTTTTTTGGGCCTCCAAAGTTTTCTGCATGTTTGCAGCCCTAAAATGCATTTTAAGGCATTTTTTGGGCTGCTAACATATTCTGAACTTTCAGGATGTAAGATGCATTTTTTGTGCCAAAACAATTTTTGGGAATTTCAGTGGTCTAGGATGCAGGTTCATGCCCCTTATAGGCTACAAATGTTTTTGAGACATTCAGAGCTCTCTGACAGTTTTTTGGGACACCAACATTTTCTGGACTTTAGGGGGTCTAGGATGCCTGTAAACCCCCTTTTTTGGGCCTCCAAAGTTGTCTACATTTTTGCAGCCCTAAGATGCATTTTAAGGCATTTTTGGGGCTGCTAACATATTCTGAACTTTCAGGGTGTAAGATGCATTTTTCGTGCCAAAACTATTTTTGGGAATTTCAGTGGTCTAGGTTGCAGGTTAATGCCCCTTATAGGCTACAAATGTTTTTGGGACATTCAGAGCTCTCTGACAGTTTTTTGGGCCACCAACATTTTCTGGACTTTAGGGGGTCTAGGATGCCTGTAAACCCCTTTTTTGGGCCTCCAAAGTTTTCAACATTTTTGCAGCCTAAGATGCATTTTAAGGCCTTTTTTGGGCTGCTAACATATTCTGAACTTTCAGCGGTGTAGGATGCATTTTTCGTGCAATGAATATTTTTGGGAATTTCAGTGGTCTAGGATGCGGTTTAATGCCCATTTCAGGCTGCAAATATTTTTGGGACATTCAGAACTTTCTGACACAGTTTTTAGGCCACCAACATTTGCTGGACTTTAGGGGACCTAGGATGCCTGTAAACCCTTTTTTGGACCTCCAAATTTGTCAATATTTTTGCAGCCTAAGATGCATTTTAAGGCCTTTTTTGGGCTGCTAACATATTCTGAACTTTCAGCGGTGTAGGATGCATTTTTCGGGCCATGAAAATTTTTGGGAATTTCAGTGGTCTAGGATGCGGGTTAATGCCCATTTCAGGCTGCAAATGTTTTTGGGATATTCAGAGCTCTCTGACACCGTTTTTGGGCAACCAACATTTTCTGGACTTTAGGGGGTCTAGGATGCCTGTAAACCCCTTTTTTGGGCCTCTAAAGTTTTCAACATGTTTGCAGCCTAAGATGCATATTAAGGCCTTTTTTGGGCTGCTATCATATTCTGAACGTTCAGTGGTGCAGGATGCATGTTATTTCCATAAATATGTTTGGGAATTTCAGTGGTCTATGATGCGGGTTAATGCCCATTTCAGGCTGCAAATGTTTTTGGGATATTCAAAGCTCTCTGACACCGTTTTTGGGCCACCAACATTTTCTGGACTTTAGGGGGTCTAGGATGCCTGTAAACCCCTTTTTTGGGCTTCCAAAGTTTTCTACATTTTTACAGCCCTAAGGTGCATGTTATGGCCTTTTTTGGGCTGCTAACATATTCTGAACTTTCAGTGGTGTAGGATGCATTTTTCGTGCCATAAATATTTTTGGGAATTTCAGTGGTCTAGGATGCGGGTTAATGCCCATTTCAGGCTGCAAATGTTTTTGGGATATTCAGAGCTTTCTGACACAGGTTTTAGGCCACCAACATTTTCTGGACTTTAGGGGGTCTAGGATGACTGTAAACCCCTTTTTTGGGCCTCCAAAGTTTTCAACATTTTTGCAGCCTAAGATGGATTTTAAGGCCTTTTTTTGGCTGCTATCATATTCTGACCTTTCAGGGGTGTAGGATGCATTTTTTCATGCACAAAATATTTTTGGGGATTTCAGTGGTCTAGGATGCGGGTTAATGCCCATTTCAGGCTGCAAATGTTTTTGGGATATTCAGAGCTCTCTGACACCGTTTTTGGGCCACCAACATTTTCTGGACTTTAGGGGGTCTAGGATGCCTTTAAACCCCTTTTTTTGGGCCTCCAAAGTTTTCTACATTTTTGCAGCCCTAAGATGCATGTTATGGCCTTTTTTGGGCTGCTAACATATTCTGAACTTTCAGCGGTGTAGGATGCGTTTTTCCTGCCATAAATATTTTTGGGAATTTCAGTGGTTAAGGATGCGGGTTAATGCCCATTTCAGGCTGCAAATGCTTTTGGGACATTCAGAGCTTTCTGACACAGTTTCCAGGCCACCAACATTTTCTGGACTTTAGGGGGTCTACGATGACTGTAAACCCCTTTTTTGTGCCTCCAAAGTTTTCAACATTTTTGCAGCCTAAGATGATTTTTAGGCCTTTTTTGGGCTGCATTCACATTCTGAACTTTCAGTGGTGCAGGATGCATGTTATTTCCATAAATACTTTTGGGAATTTCAGTGGTCTAGGATGCGGGTTAATGCCCATTTCAGGCTGCAAATGTTTTTGGGACATTCCGAGCTTTCTGACACAGTTTTTAGGCCACCAACATTTTCTGGACTTTAGGGGGTCTAGGATGCCTGTAAACCCTTTTTTGGACCTCCAAATTTGTCAATATTTTTGCAGCCTAAGATGCATTTTAAGGCCTTTTTTGGGCTGCTAACATATTCTGAACTTTCAGCGGTGTAGGATGCATTTTTCGTGCCATGAATATTTTTGGGAATTTCAGTGGTCTAGGATGCGGGTTAATGCCCATTTCAGGCTGCAAATGTTTTTGGGATATTCAGAGCTCTCTGACACCGTTTTTGGGCAACCAACATTTTCTGGACTTTAGGGGGTCTAGGATGCCTGTAAACCCCTTTTTTGGGCCTCTAAAGTTTTCAACATTTTTGCAGCCTAAGATGATTTTTAGGCCTTTTTTGGGCTGCTATCACATTCTGAACTTTCAGTGATGCAGGATGCATGTTATTTCCATAAATACTTTTGGGAATTTCAGTGGTCTAGGATGCGGGTTAATGCCCATTTCAGGCTGCAAATGTTTTTGGGACATTCCGAGCTTTCTGACACAGTTTTTAGGCCACCAACATTCTCTGGACTTTAGGGGGTCTAGGATGCCTGTAAACCCCTTTTTTGGGCCTCCAAAGTTTTCTACATTTTTGCAGCCATAAGATGCATTTTAAGGCATTTTTCTGGGCTTCTAACATATTCTGAACTTTCAGCGGTGCAGGATGCATTTTTCGTGCCATAAATATTTTTGGGAATTTCAGTGGTCTATGATGCGGGTTAATGCCCATTTCAGGCTGCAGATGTTTTTGGGACATTCCGAGCTTTCTGACACAGTTTCTAGGCCACCAACATTTTCTGGACTTTAGGGGGTCTAGGATGACTGTAAACCCCTTTTTTGGGCCTCCAAAGTTTTCAACATTTTTGCAGCCTAAGATGCATTTTAAGGCCTTTTTTGGGCTGCTATCATATTCTGAACTTTCAGTGGTGCAGGATGCATGTTATTTCCATGAACATTTTTGGGAATTTCAGTGGTCTAGAATGCGGGTTAATGCCCATTTCAGGCTGCAAATGTTTTTGGGACATTCAGAGCTTTCTGACACAGTTTTTAGGCCACCAACATTTTCTGGACTTTAGGGGGTCTAGGATGCATGTAAACCCCTTTTTTGGGCCTCCAAAGTTTTCTACATTTTTGCAGCCATAAGATGCATTTTAAGGCATTTTTTGGGCTTCTAACATATTCTGAACTTTCAGAGTGTAAGATGCATTTTTCGTGCCATACATATTTTTGGGAATTTCAATGGTCTAGGATGCGTGTTAATGCCCCTTATAGGCTACAAATGTTTTGGGGATATTCAGAGCTCTCTGACACCGTTTTTTGGCCACCAACATTTTCTGGACTTTAGGGGGTCTAGGATGCCTGTAAACCCCTTTTTTGGGCCTCCAAAGTTTTCAACATTTTTGCAGCCTAAGATGCATTTTAAGGCCTTTTTTGGGCTGCTATCATATTCTGAACTTTCAGCGGTGCAGGATGCATTTTTCATGCACAAAATATTTTTGGGAATTTCAGTGGTCTAGGATGAGGGTTAATGCCCATTTCAGGCTGCAAATGTTTTTGGGACATTCAGAGCTCTCTGACACAGTTTTTGGGCCACCAACTTTTTCTGGACTTTAGGGGGTCTAGGATGACTGTAAACCCCTTTTTTGGGCCTCTAAAGTTTTCAACATTTTTGCAGCCTAAAACGCATATTAAGGCCTTTTTTGGGCTGCTAACATATTCTGAACTTTCAGTGGTGTAGGATGCGTTTTCCTGCCATTAATATTTTTGGGAATTTCAGTGGTCTAGGATGCGGGTTAATGCCCATTTCAGGCTGCAAATGTTTTTGGTACATTCAGAGCTTTCTGACACAGTTTTTAGGCCACCAACATTTTCTGGACTTTAGGGGGTCTAGGATGCCTGTAAACCCCTTTTTTGGGCCTCCAAAGTTTTCTACATTTTTGCAGCCCTAAGATGCATGTTATGGCCTTTTTTGGGCTGCTAACATATTCTGAACTTTCAGCGGTGTAGGATGCATTTTTCGTGCCATAAATATTTTTGGGAATTTCAGTGGTCTAGGATGTGGGTTAATGCCCATTTCAGGCTGCAGATGTTTTTGGGACATTCCGAGCTTTCTGACACAGTTTCTAGGCCACCAACATTTTCTGGACTTTAGTGGGTCTAGGATGACTGTAAATCCCTTTTTTGGGCCTCCAAAGTTTTCAACATTTTTGCAGCCTAAGATGCATTTTAAGGCCTTTTTTGGGCTGCTATCATATTCTGAACTTTCAGTGGTGCAGGATGCATGTGATTTCCATAAATATTTTTGGGAATTTCAGTGGTCTAGGATGCGGGTTAATGCCCATTTCAGGCTGCAAATGTTTTTGGGATATTCAGAGCTCTCTGACACCGTTTTTGGGCAACCAACATTTTCTGGACTTTAGGGGGTCTAGGATGCCTGTAAACCCCTTTTTTGGGCCTCCAAAGTTTTCAACATTTTTGCAGCCTAAGATGCATTTTAAGGCCTTTTTGTGGGCTGCTAACATATTCTGAACTTTCAGCGGTGCAGGATGCATTTTTCGTGCCATAAATATTTTTTGGGAATTTCAGTGGTCTAGGATGAGGGTTAATGCCCATTTCAGGCTGCAAATGTTTTTGGGACATTCAGAGCTCTCTGACACAGTTTTTGGGCCACCAACTTTTTCTGGACTTTAGGGGGTCTAGGATGACTGTAAACCCCTTTTTTGGGCCTCTAAAGTTTTCAACATTTTTGCAGCCTAAAATTCATATTAAGGCCTTTTTTGGGCTGCTAACATATTCTGAACTTTCAGTGGTGTAGGATGCATTTTTCGTGCCATAAATATTTTTGGGAATTTCAGTGGTCTAGGATGAGGGTTAATGCCCATTTCAGGCTGCAAATGTTTTTGGGACATTCAGAGCTCTCTGACACAGTTTTTGGGCCACCAACTTTTTCTGGACTTTAGCGGGTCTAGGATGACTGTAAACCCCTTTTTTGGGCCTCTAAAGTTTTCAACATTTTTGCAGCCTAAAATGCATATTAAGGCCTTTTTTGGGCTGCTAACATATTCTGAACTTTCAGTGGTGTAGCATGCATTTTTCGTGCCATAAATATTTTTGGGAATTTCAGTGGTCTAGGATGCGGGTTAATGCCCATTTCAGGCTGCAAATGTTTTTGGGACATTCAGAGCTCTCTGACACAGTTTTTGGGCCACCAACTTTTTCTGGACTTTAGGGGGTCTAGGATGACTGTAAACCCCTTTTTTGGGCCTCCAAAGTTTTCAACATTTTTGCAGCCTAAGATGCATTTTAAGGCCTTTTTTTGGGCTTCTAACATATTCTGAACTTTCAGGGTGTAAGATGCAATTTTCGTACCATAAATATTTTTGGGAATTTCAGTGGTCTAGGATACGTGTTAATGCCCCTTATGGGCTACAAATGTTTTTGGGATATTCAGAGCTCTCTCACCGTTTTTGGGCATCCAACATTTTCTGGACATTAGGGGGTCTAGGATGCCTGCAAACCCCTTTTTTGGGCCCCCAAAGTTTTCAACATTTTTGCAGCCTAAGATGCATTTTAAGGCCTTTTTTTGGGCTGCTAACATGTTCTGAACTTTCAGCGGTGCATGATGCATTTTTCGTGCCATAAATATTTTTGGGAATTTCAGTGGTCTAGGATGAGGGCTAATGCCCATTTCAGGCTGCAAATGTTTTTGGGACATTCAGAGCTCTCTGACACAGTTTTTGGGCCACCAACTTTTTCTGGACTTTAGGGGGTCTAGGATGACTGTAAAGCTCTTTTTTGGGCCTCTAAAGTTTTCAACATTTTTGCAGCCTAAAATGCATATTAATGCCTTTTTTGGGCTGCTAAAATATTCTGAACTTTCAGTGGTGTAGGATGCATTTTCCGTGCCATAAATATATTTGGGAATTTCAGTGGTCTAGGATGCTGGTTAATGCCCATTTCAGGCTGCAAATGTTTTTGGGATATTCAGAGCTCTCTGACACCGTTTTTGGGCCACCAACATTTTCTGGACTTTAGGGGGTCTAGGATGCCTGTAAACCCCTTTTTTGGGCCTCCAAAGTTTTCTACATTTTTGCAGCCATAAAATGCATTTTAAGGCATTTTTTGGGCTTCTAACATATTCTGAACTTTCAGGGTGTAAGATGCAATTTTCGTACCATAAATATTTTTGGGAATTTCAGTGGTCTAGGATACGTGTTAATGCCCCTTATGGGCTACAAATGTTTTTGGGATATTCAGAGCTCTCTGACACCGTTTTTGGGCATCCAACATTTTCTGGACATTAGGGGGTCTAGGATGCCTGCAAACCCCTTTTTTGGGCCTCCAAAGTTTTCAACATTTTTGCAGCCTAAGATGCATTTTAAGGCCTTTTTTGGGCTGCTATCATATTCTGAACTTTCAGTGGTGCAGGATGCATGTTATTTCCATAAATATTTTTGGGAATTTCAGTGGTCTAGGATGCGGGTTAATGCCCATTTCAGGCTGCAAATGTTTTTGGGATATTCAGAGCTCTCTGACACCGTTTTTGGGCAACCAACATTTTCTGGACTTTAGGGGGTCTAGGATGCCTGTAAACCCCTTTTTTGGGCCTCCAAAGTTTTCAACATTTTTGCAGCCTAAGATGCATTTTAAGGCCTTTTTGTGGGCTGCTAACATATTCTGAACTTTCAGCGGTGCAGGATGCATTTTTCGTGCCATAAATATTTTTTGGGAATTTCAGTGGTCTAGGATGAGGGTTAATGCCCATTTCAGGCTGCAAATGTTTTTGGGACATTCAGAGCTCTCTGACACAGTTTTTGGGCCACCAACTTTTTCTGGACTTTAGGGGGTCTAGGATGACTGTAAACCCCTTTTTTGGGCCTCTAAAGTTTTCAACATTTTTGCAGCCTAAAATTCATATTAAGGCCTTTTTTGGGCTGCTAACATATTCTGAACTTTCAGTGGTGTAGGATGCATTTTTCGTGCCATAAATATTTTTGGGAATTTCAGTGGTCTAGGATGAGGGTTAATGCCCATTTCAGGCTGCAAATGTTTTTGGGACATTCAGAGCTCTCTGACACAGTTTTTGGGCCACCAACTTTTTCTGGACTTTAGGGGGTCTAGGATGACTGTAAACCCCTTTTTTGGGCCTCTAAAGTTTTCAACATTTTTGCAGCCTAAAATGCATATTAAGGCCTTTTTTGGGCTGCTAACATATTCTGAACTTTCAGTGGTGTAGCATGCATTTTTCGTGCCATAAATATTTTTGGGAATTTCAGTGGTCTAGGATGAGGGTTAATGCCCATTTCAGGCTGCAAATGTTTTTGGGACATTCAGAGCTCTCTGACACAGTTTTTGGGCCACCAACATTTTCTGGACTTTAGGGGGTCTAGGATGGCTGTAAACCCCTTTTTTGGGCCTCTAAAGTTTTCAACATTTTTGCAGCCTAAAATGCATATTAAGGACTTTTTTGGGCTGCTAACATATTCTGAACTTTCAGTGGTGTAGCATGCATTTTTCGTGCCATAAATATTTTTGGGAATTTCAGTGGTCTAGGATGCGGGTTAATGCCCATTTCAGGCTGCAAATGTTTTTGGGATATTCAGAGCTCTCTGACACCGTTTTTGGACAACCAACATTTTCTGGACTTTAGGGGGTCTAGGATGCCTGTAAACCCCTTTTTTGGGCCCCCAAAGTTTTCAACATTTTTGCAGCCTAAGATGCATTTTAAGGCCTTTTTTTGGGCTGCTAACATGTTCTGAACTTTCAGCGGTGCAGGATGCATATTTCGTCCCATAAATATTTTTGGGAATTTCAGTGGTCTAGATTGAGGGTTAATGCCCATATCAGGCTGCAAATGTTTTTGGGACATTCAGAGCTCTCTGACACAGTTTTTGGGCCACCAGCTTTTTCTGGACTTTAGGGGTTCTAGGATGACTGTAACCCCCTTTTTTGGGCCTCCAAAGTTTTCAACATTTTTGCAGCCTAAGATGCATTTTAAGGCCTTTTTTGGGCTGCTATCATATTCTGAACTTTCAGTGATGCAGGATGCATGTTATTTCCATAAATATTTTTGGGAATTTCAGTGGTCTAGGATGCGGGTTAATGCCCATTTCAGGCTGCAAATGTTTTTGGGATATTCAGAGCTCTCTGACACCGTTTTTGGGCCACCAACATTTTCTGGACTTTAGGGGGTCTAGGATGGCTGTAAACCCCTTTTTTGGGCCTCTAAAGTTTTCAACATTTTTGCAGCCTAAAATGCATATTAAGGACTTTTTTGGGCTGCTAACATATTCTGAACTTTCAGTGGTGTAGGATGCATTTTCCGTGCCATAAATATATTTGGGAATTTCAGTGGTCTAGGATGCGGGTTAATGCCCATTTCAGGCTGCAAATGTTTTTGGGACATTCAGAGCTTTTTGACACAGTTTTTAGGCCACCAACATTTTCTGGACTTTAGGGGGTCTAGGATGCCTGTAAACCCCTTTTTTGGGCCTCCAAAGTTTTCTACATTTTTGCAGCCATAAAATGCATTTTAAGGCATTTTTTGGGCTTCTAACATATTCTGAACTTTCAGGGTGTAAGATGCAATTTTCGTACCATAAATATTTTTGGGAATTTCAGTGGTCTAGGATACGTGTTAATCCCCCATATGGGCTACAAATGTTTTTGGGATATTCAGAGCTCTCTGACACCGTTTTTGGGCATCCAACATTTTCTGGACATTAGGGGGTCTAGGATGCCTGCAAACCCCTTTTTTGGGCCTCCAAAGTTTTCAACATTTTTGCAGCCTAAGATGCATTTTAAGGCCTTTTTTGGGCTGCTATCATATTCTGAACTTTCAGTGGTGCAGGATGTATGTTATTTCCATAAATATTATTGGGAATTTCAGTGGTCTAGGATGCGGGTTAATGCCCATTTCAGGCTGCAAATGTTTTTGGGATATTCAGAGCTCTCTGACACCGTTTTTGGGCAACCAACATTTTCTGGACTTTAGGGGGTCTATGATGCCTGTAAACCCCTTTTTTGGACCTCCAAAGTTTTCAACATTTTTGCAGCCTAAGATGCATTTTAAGGCCTTTTTTTGGGCTGCTAACATATTCTGAACTTTCAGCGGTGCAGGATGCATTTTTCGTGCCATAAATATTTTTTGGGAATTTCAGTGGTCTAGGATGAGGGTTAATGCCCATTTCAGGCTGCAAATGTTTTTGGGACATTCAGAGCTCTCTGACAGTTTTTGGGCCACCAACTTTTTCTGGACTTTAGGGGGTCTAGGATGGCTGTAAACCCCTTTTTTGGGCCTCTAAAGTTTTCAACATTTTTGCAGCCTAAAATGCATATTAAGGACTTTTTTGGGCTGCTAACATATTCTTCACTTTCAGTGGTGTAGCATGCATTTTTCGTGCCATAAATATTTTTGGGAATTTCAGTGGTCTAGGATGCGGGTTAATGCCCATTTCAGGCTGCAAATGTTTTTGGGATATTCAGAGCTCTCTGACACCGTTTATGGGCCACCAACATTTTCTGGACTTTAGGGGGCCTAGGATGTCTGTAAACCCCTTTTTTGGGCCTCCAAAGTTTTCTACATTTTTTCAGCCCTAAGAGGCATGTTATGGCCTTTTTTGGGCTGCTAACATATTCTGAACTTTCAGTGGTGTAGCATGCGTTTTTCCTGCCATAAATATTTTTGGGAATTTCAGTGGTTAAGGATGCGGGTTAATGCCGATTTCAGGCTGCAAATGTTTTTGGGACATTCAGAGCTTTCTGACACAGTTTTTAGGCCACCAACATTTTCTGGACTTTAGGGGGTCTAGGATGCCTGTAAACCCCTTTTTTGGACCTCCAAAGTTTTCAACATTTTTGCAGCCTAAGATGCATTTTAAGGCATTTTTTGGGCTGCTAACATATTCTGAACTTTCAGTGGTGTAAGATGCATTTTCCGTGCCAAATCTATTTTTCGGAATTTCAGTGGTCTAGGATGCAGGTTAATGCCCATTTCAGGCTGCAAATATTTTTGGGACATTCAGAGCTCTCTGACACCGTTTTTGGGCAACGAACATTTTCTGGACTTTAGGGGGTCTAGGATGCCTGTAAACCCCTTTTTTGGACCTCCAAAGTTTTCAATATTTTTGCAGCCTAAGATGCATTTTAAGGCCTCTTTTGGGCTGCTAACATATTCTGAACTTTCAGCGGTGCAGGATGCATTTTTCGTGCCATAAATATATTTGGGAATTTCAGTGGTCTAGGATGCGGGTTAATGCCCATTTCAGGCTGCAAATGTTTTTGGGATATTCAGAGCTCTCTGACACCGTTTTTGGGCCACCAACATTTTCTGGACTTTAGGGGGTCTAGGATGTCTGTAAACCCCTTTTTTGGGCCTCCAAAGTTTTCTACATTTTAGCAGCCCTATGATGCATGTTATGGCCTTTTTTGGGCTGCTAACATATTCTGAACTTTTAGCGGTGTAGGATGCGTTTTTCCTGCCATAAATATTTTTGGGAATTTCAGTGGTTAAGGATGCGGGTTAATGCCCATTTCAGGCTGCAAATGTTTTTGGGACATTCAGAGCTTTTTGACACAGTTTTTAGGCCACCAACATTTTCTGGACTTTAGGGGGTCTAGGATGCCTGTAAACCCCTTTTTTGGGCCTCCAAAGTTTTCTACATTTTTGCAGCCATAAAATGCATTTTAAGGCATTTTTTGGGCTTCTAACATATTCTGAACTTTCAGGGTGTAAGATGCAATTTTCGTACCATAAATATTTTTGGGAATTTCAGTGGTCTAGGATACGTGTTAAAGCCCCTTATGGGCTACAAATGTTTTTGGGATATTCAGAGCTCTCTGACACCGTTTTTGGGCATCCAACATTTTCTGGACATTAGGGGGTCTAGGATGCCTGCAAACCCCTTTTTTGGGCCCCCAAAGTTTTCAACATTTTTGCAGCCTAAGATGCATTTTAAGGCCTTTTTTTGGGCTGCTAACATGTTCTGAACTTTCAGCGGTGCATGATGCATTTTTCGTGCCATAAATATTTTTGGGAATTTCAGTGGTCTAGGATGAGGGCTAATGCCCATTTCAGGCTGCAAATGTTTTTGGGACATTCAGAGCTCTCTGACACAGTTTTTGGGCCACCAACTTTTTCTGGACTTTAGGGGGTCTAGGATGACTGTAAAGCTCTTTTTTGGGCCTCTAAAGTTTTCAACATTTTTGCAGCCTAAAATGCATATTAATGCCTTTTTTGGGCTGCTAAAATATTCTGAACTTTCAGTGGTGTAGGATGCATTTTCCGTGCCATAAATATATTTGGGAATTTCAGTGGTCTAGGATGCTGGTTAATGCCCATTTCAGGCTGCAAATGTTTTTGGGATATTCAGAGCTCTCTGACACCGTTTTTGGGCCACCAACATTTTCTGGACTTTAGGGGGTCTAGGATGCCTGTAAACCCCTTTTTTGGGCCTCCAAAGTTTTCTACATTTTTGCAGCCATAAAATGCATTTTAAGGCATTTTTTGGGCTTCTAACATATTCTGAACTTTCAGGGTGTAAGATGCAATTTTCGTACCATAAATATTTTTGGGAATTTCAGTGGTCTAGGATACGTGTTAATGCCCCTTATGGGCTACAAATGTTTTTGGGATATTCAGAGCTCTCTGACACCGTTTTTGGGCATCCAACATTTTCTGGACATTAGGGGGTCTAGGATGCCTGCAAACCCCTTTTTTGGGCCTCCAAAGTTTTCAACATTTTTGCAGCCTAAGATGCATTTTAAGGCCTTTTTTGGGCTGCTATCATATTCTGAACTTTCAGTGGTGCAGGATGCATGTTATTTCCATAAATATTTTTGGGAATTTCAGTGGTCTAGGATGCGGGTTAATGCCCATTTCAGGCTGCAAATGTTTTTGGGATATTCAGAGCTCTCTGACACCGTTTTTGGGCAACCAACATTTTCTGGACTTTAGGGGGTCTAGGATGCCTGTAAACCCCTTTTTTGGGCCTCCAAAGTTTTCAACATTTTTGCAGCCTAAGATGCATTTTAAGGCCTTTTTGTGGGCTGCTAACATATTCTGAACTTTCAGCGGTGCAGGATGCATTTTTCGTGCCATAAATATTTTTTGGGAATTTCAGTGGTCTAGGATGAGGGTTAATGCCCATTTCAGGCTGCAAATGTTTTTGGGACATTCAGAGCTCTCTGACACAGTTTTTGGGCCACCAACTTTTTCTGGACTTTAGGGGGTCTAGGATGACTGTAAACCCCTTTTTTGGGCCTCTAAAGTTTTCAACATTTTTGCAGCCTAAAATTCATATTAAGGCCTTTTTTGGGCTGCTAACATATTCTGAACTTTCAGTGGTGTAGGATGCATTTTTCGTGCCATAAATATTTTTGGGAATTTCAGTGGTCTAGGATGAGGGTTAATGCCCATTTCAGGCTGCAAATGTTTTTGGGACATTCAGAGCTCTCTGACACAGTTTTTGGGCCACCAACTTTTTCTGGACTTTAGGGGGTCTAGGATGACTGTAAACCCCTTTTTTGGGCCTCTAAAGTTTTCAACATTTTTGCAGCCTAAAATGCATATTAAGGCCTTTTTTGGGCTGCTAACATATTCTGAACTTTCAGTGGTGTAGCATGCATTTTTCGTGCCATAAATATTTTTGGGAATTTCAGTGGTCTAGGATGAGGGTTAATGCCCATTTCAGGCTGCAAATGTTTTTGGGACATTCAGAGCTCTCTGACACAGTTTTTGGGCCACCAACATTTTCTGGACTTTAGGGGGTCTAGGATGGCTGTAAACCCCTTTTTTGGGCCTCTAAAGTTTTCAACATTTTTGCAGCCTAAAATGCATATTAAGGACTTTTTTGGGCTGCTAACATATTCTGAACTTTCAGTGGTGTAGCATGCATTTTTCGTGCCATAAATATTTTTGGGAATTTCAGTGGTCTAGGATGCGGGTTAATGCCCATTTCAGGCTGCAAATGTTTTTGGGATATTCAGAGCTCTCTGACACCGTTTTTGGACAACCAACATTTTCTGGACTTTAGGGGGTCTAGGATGCCTGTAAACCCCTTTTTTGGGCCCCCAAAGTTTTCAACATTTTTGCAGCCTAAGATGCATTTTAAGGCCTTTTTTTGGGCTGCTAACATGTTCTGAACTTTCAGCGGTGCAGGATGCATATTTCGTCCCATAAATATTTTTGGGAATTTCAGTGGTCTAGATTGAGGGTTAATGCCCATATCAGGCTGCAAATGTTTTTGGGACATTCAGAGCTCTCTGACACAGTTTTTGGGCCACCAGCTTTTTCTGGACTTTAGGGGGTCTAGGATGACTGTAACCCCCTTTTTTGGGCCTCCAAAGTTTTCAACATTTTTGCAGCCTAAGATGCATTTTAAGGCCTTTTTTGGGCTGCTATCATATTCTGAACTTTCAGTGATGCAGGATGCATGTTATTTCCATAAATAATTTTGGGAATTTCAGTGGTCTAGGATGCGGGTTAATGCCCATTTCAGGCTGCAAATGTTTTTGGGACATTCAGAGCTTTCTGACACAGTTTTTAGGCCACCAACATTTTCTGGACTTTAGGGGGTCTAGGATGCCTGTAAACCCCTTTTTTGGACCTCCAAAGTTTTCAACATTTTTGCAGCCTAAGATGCATTTTAAGGCATTTTTTGGGCTGCTAACATATTCTGAACTTTCAGTGGTGTAAGATGCATTTTCCGTGCCAAATCTATTTTTCGGAATTTCAGTGGTCTAGGATGCAGGTTAATGCCCATTTCAGGCTGCAAATATTTTTGGGACATTCAGAGCTCTCTGACACCGTTTTTGGGCAACGAACATTTTCTGGACTTTAGGGGGTCTAGGATGCCTGTAAACCCCTTTTTTGGACCTCCAAAGTTTTCAATATTTTTGCAGCCTAAGATGCATTTTAAGGCCTCTTTTGGGCTGCTAACATATTCTGAACTTTTAGCGGTGCAGGATGCATTTTTCGTGCCATAAATATATTTGTGAATTTCAGTTGTCTAGGATGCGGGTTAATGCCCATTTCAGGCTGCAAATGTTTTTGGGACATTCAGAGCTTTTTGACACAGTTTTTAGGCCACCAACATTTTCTGGACTTTAGGGGGTCTAGGATGCCTGTAAACCCCTTTTTTGGGCCTCCAAAGTTTTCTACATTTTTGCAGCCATAAAATGCATTTTAAGGCATTTTTTGGGCTTCTAACATATTCTGAACTTTCAGGGTGTAAGATGCAATTTTCGTACCATAAATATTTTTGGGAATTTCAGTGGTCTAGGATACGTGTTAAAGCCCCTTATGGGCTACAAATGTTTTTGGGATATTCAGAGCTCTCTGACACCGTTTTTGGGCATCCAACATTTTCTGGACATTAGGGGGTCTAGGATGCCTGCAAACCCCTTTTTTGGGCCTCCAAAGTTTTCAACATTTTTGCAGCCTAAGATGCATTTTAAGGCCTTTTTTGGGCTGCTATCATATTCTGAACTTTCAGTGGTGCAGGATGCATGTTATTTCCATAAATATTTTTGGGAATTTCAGTGGTCTAGGATGCGGGTTAATGCCCATTTCAGGCTGCAAATGTTTTTGGGATATTCAGAGCTCTCTGACACCGTTTTTGGGCAACCAACATTTTCTGGACTTTAGGGGGTCTAGGATGCCTGTAAACCCCTTTTTTGGGCCTCCAAAGTTTTCAACATTTTTGCAGCCTAAGATGCATTTTAAGGCCTTTTTGTGGGCTGCTAACATATTCTGAACTTTCAGCGGTGCAGGATGCATTTTTCGTGCAATGAATATTTTTGGGAATTTCAGTGGTCTAGGATGCGGTTTAATACCCATTTCAGGCTGCAAATATTTTGGGACATTCAGAGTTTTCTGATACAGTTTTTAGGCCACCAACATTTTCTGGACTTTAGGGGGTCTAGGATGCCTGTAAACCCCTTTTTTGGGCCTCCAAAGTTTTCAACATTTTTGCAGCCTAAGATGCATTTTAAGGCCTTTTTTGGGCTGCTATCATATTCTGAACTTTCAGCGGTGCAGGATGCATTTTTCGTGCACAAAATATTTTTGGGAATTTCAGTGGTCTAGGATGAGGGTTAATGCCCATTTCAGGCTGCAAATGTTTTTGGGACATTCAGAGCTCTCTGACACAGTTTTTGTGCCACCATCTTTTTCTGGACTTTAGGGGGTCTAGGATGACTGTAAACCCCTTTTTTGGGCCTCTAAAGTTTTCAACATTTTTGCAGCCTAAAATGCATATTAAGGCCTTTTTTGGGCTGCTAACATATTCTGAACTTTCAGTGGTGTAGGATGCATTTTTCGTGCCATAAATATTTTTGGGATTTTCAGTGGTCTAGGATGCGGGTTAATGCCCATTTCAGGCTGTAAATGTTTTTGGGACATTCAGAGCTCTCTGACACAGTTTTTGGGCCACCAACATTTTCCGGACTTTAGGGGGTCTAGGATGACTGTAAACCCCTTTTTTGGGCCTCCAAAGTTTTCTACATTTTTGCAGCCATAAGATGCATTTTAAGGCATTTTTTGGGCTTCTAACATATTCTGAACTTTCAGAGTGTAAGATGCATTTTTCGTGCCATACATATTTTTGGGAATTTCAATGGTCTAGGATGCGTGTTAATGCCCCTTATAGGCTACAAATGTTTTGGGGATATTCAGAGCTCTGTGACACCGTTTTTTGGTCACCAACATTTTCTGGACTTTAGGGGGTCTACGATGCCTGTAAACCCCTTTTTTGTGCCTCCAAAGTTTTCAACATTTTTGCAGCCTAAGATGCATTTTAAGGCCTTTTTTGGGCTGCTATCATATTCTGAACTTTCAGTGGTGCAGGATGCATGTTATTTCCATAAATATTTTTGGGAATTTCAGTGGTCTAGGATGCGGGTTACTGCCCATTTCAGGCTGCACATGTTTTTGGGATATTCAGAGCTCTCTGACACCGTTTTTTGGCCACCAACATTTTCTGGACTTTAGGGGGTCTACGATGCCTGTAAACCCCTTTTTTGGACCTCCAAAGTTTTCAACATTTTTGCAGCCTAAAATGCATATTAAGGCCTTTTTTGGGCTGCTAACATATTCTGAACTTTCAGTGGTGTAGGATGCATTTTTCGTGCCATAAATATTTTTGGGAATTTCAGTGGTCTAGGATGAGGGTTAATGCCCATTTCAGGCTGCAAATGTTTTTGGGACATTCAGAGCTCTCTGACACAGTTTTTGGGCCACCAACTTTTTCTGGACTTTAGGGGGTCTAGGATGACTGTAAACTCCTTTTTTGGGCCTCTAAAGTTTTCAACATTTTTGCAGCCTAAAATGCATATTAAGGCCTTTTTTGGGCTGCTAACATATTCTGAACTTTCAGTGGTGTAGGATGCATTTTTCGTGCCATACATATTTTTGGGAATTTCAATGGTCTAGGATGCGTGTTAATGCCCCTTATAGGCTACAAATGTTTTGGGGATATTCAGAGCTCTGTGACACCGTTTTTTGGTCACCAACATTTTCTGGACTTTAGGGGGTCTACGATGCCTGTAAACCCCTTTTTTGGCCCTCCAAAGTTTTCAACATTTTTGCAGCCTAAGATGCATTTTAAGGCCTTGTTTGGGCTGCTATCATATTCTGAACTTTCAGTGGTGCAGGATGCATGTTATTTCCATAAATATTTTTGGGAATTTCAGTGGTCTAGGATGCGGGTTACTGCCCATTTCAGGCTGCAAATGTTTTTGGGATATTCAGAGCTCTCTGACACCGTTTTTTGGCCACCAACATTTTCTGGACTTTAGGGGGTCTACGATGCCTGTAAACCCCTTTTTTGGGGCCTCTAAAGTTTTCAACATTTTTGCAGCCTAAAATGCATATTAAGGCCTTTTTTGGGCTGCTAACATATTCTGAACTTTCAGTGGTGTAGGATGCATTTTTCGTGCCATAAATATTTTTGGGAATTTCAGTGGTCTAGGATGAGGGTTAATGCCCATTTCAGGCTGCAAATGTTTTTGGGACATTCAGAGCTCTCTGACACAGTTTTTGGGCCACCAACTTTTTCTGGACTTTAGGGGGTCTAGGATGACTGTAAACCCCTTTTTTGGGCCTCCAAAGTTTTCAACATTTTTGCAGCCTAAGATGCATTTTAAGGCCTTTTTTGGGCTGCTATCATATTCTGAACTTTCAGTGGTGCAGGATGCATGTTATTTCCATAAATATTTTTGGGAATTTCAGTGGTCTAGGATGCGGGTTAATGCCCATTTCAGGCTGCAAATGTTTTTGGGATATTCAGAGCTCTCTGACACCGTTTTTGGGCAACCAACATTTTCTGGACTTTAGGGGGTCTAGGATGCCTGTAAACCCCTTTTTTGGGCCCCCAAAGTTTTCAACATTTTTGCAGCGTAAGATGCATTTTAAGGCCTTTTTTGGGGCTGCTAACATGTTCTGAACTTTCAGCGGTGCAGGATGCATTTTTCGTGCCATAAATATTTTTGGGAATTTCAGTGGTCTAGGATGAGGGTTAATGCCCATTTCAGGCTGCAAATGTTTTTGGGACATTCAGAGCTCTCTGACACAGTTTTTGGGCCACCAACTTTTTCTGGACTTTAGGGGGTCTAGGATGACTGTAAACCTCTTTTTTGGGGCCTCTAAAGTTTTCAACATTTTTGCAGCCTAAAATGCATATTAAGGCCTTTTTTGGGCTGCTAAAATATTCTGAACTTTCAGTGGTGTAGGATGCATTTTCCGTGCCATAAATATATTTGGGAATTTCAGTGGTCTAGGATGCTGGTTAATGCCCATTTCAGGCTGCAAATGTTTTTGGGATATTCAGAGATCTCTGACACCGTTTTTGGGCCACCAACATTTTCTGGACTTTAGGGGGTCTAGGATGTCTGTAAACCCCTTTTTTGGGCCTCCAAAGTTTTCTACATTTTTGCAGCCCTAAGATGCATGTTATGGCCTTTTTTGGGCTGCTAACATATTCTGAACTTTCAGCGGTGTAGGATGCGTTTTTCCTGCCATAAATATTTTTGGGAATTTCAGTGGTTAAGGATGCGGGTTAATGCCCATTTCAGGCTGCAAATGTTTTTGGGACATTCAGAGCTTTTTGACACAGTTTTTACGCCACCAACATTTTCTGGACTTTAGGGGGTCTAGGATGCCTGTAAACCCCTTTTTTGGGCCTCCAAAGTTTTCTACATTTTTGCAGCCATAAAATGCATTTTAAGGCATTTTTTGGGCTTCTAACATATTCTGAACTTTCAGGGTGTAAGATGCAATTTTCGTACCATAAATATTTTTGGGAATTTCAGTGGTCTAGGATACGTGTTAATGCCCCTTATGGGCTACAAATGTTTTTGGGATATTCAGAGCTCTCTGACACCGTTTTTGGGCATCCAACATTTTCTGGACATTAGGGGGTCTAGGATGCCTGCAAACCCCTTTTTTGGGCCTCCAAAGTTTTCAACATTTTTGCAGCCTAAGATGCATTTTAAGGCCTTTTTTGGGCTGCTATCATATTCTGAACTTTCAGTGGTGCAGGATGCATGTTATTTCCATAAATATTTTTGGGAATTTCAGTGGTCTAGGATGCGGGTTAATGCCCATTTCAGGCTGCAAATGTTTTTGGGATATTCAGAGCTCTCTGACACCGTTTTTGGGCAACCAACATTTTCTGGACGTTAGGGGGTCTAGGATGCCTGTAAACCCCTTTTTTGGGCCTCCAAAGTTTTCAACATTTTTGCAGCCTAAGATGCATTTTAAGGCCTTTTTGTGGGCTGCTAACATATTCTGAACTTTCAGCGGTGCAGGATGCATTTTTCGTGCCATAAATATTTTTTGGGAATTTCAGTGGTCTAGGATGAGGGTTAATGCCCATTTCAGGCTGCAAATGTTTTTGGGACATTCAGAGCTCTCTGACACAGTTTTTGGGCCACCAACTTTTTCTGGACTTTAGGGGGTCTAGGATGACTGTAAACCCCTTTTTTGGGCCTCTAAAGTTTTCAACATTTTTGCAGCCTAAAATTCATATTAAGGCCTTTTTTGGGCTGCTAACATATTCTGAACTTTCAGTGGTGTAGGATGCATTTTTCGTGCCATAAATATTTTTGGGAATTTCAGTGGTCTAGGATGAGGGTTAATGCCCATTTCAGGCTGCAAATGTTTTTGGGACATTCAGAGCTCTCTGACACAGTTTTTGGGCCACCAACTTTTTCTGGACTTTAGGGGGTCTAGGATGACTGTAAACCCCTTTTTTGGGCCTCTAAAGTTTTCAACATTTTTGCAGCCTAAAATGCATATTAAGGCCTTTTTTGGGCTGCTAACATATTCTGAACTTTCAGTGGTGTAGCATGCATTTTTCGTGCCATAAATATTTTTTGGAATTTCAGTGATCTAGGATGCGGGTTAATGCCCATTTCAGGCTGCAAATGTTTTTGGGACATTCAGAGCTCTCTGACACAGTTTTTGGGCCACCAACTTTTTCTGGACTTTAGGGGGTCTAGGATGACTGTAAACCACTTTTTTGGGCCTCCAAAGTTTTCAACATTTTTACAGCCTAAGGTGCATTTTAAGGCCTTTTTTGGGCTGCTATCATATTCTGAACTTTCAGTGATGCAGGATGCATGTTATTTCCATAAATATTTTTGGGAATTTCAGTGGTCTAGGATGCGGGTTAATGCCCATTTCAGGCTGCAAATGTTTTTGGGATATTCAGAGCTCTCTGACACCGTTTTTGGGCAACCAACATTTTCTGGACTTTAGGGGGTCTAGGATGACTGTAAACCCCTTTTTTGGGCCCCCAAAGTTTTCAACATTTTTGCAGCCTAAGATGCATTTTAAGGCCTTTTCTTGGGCTTCTAACATATTCTGAACTTTCAGGGTGTAAGATGCAATTTTCGTACCATAAATATTTTTGGGAATTTCAGTGGTCTAGGATACGTGTTAAAGCCCCTTATGGGCTACGAATGTTTTTGGGATATTCAGAGCTCTCTGACACCGTTTTTGGGCATCCAACATTTTCTGGACATTAGGGGGTCTAGGATGCCTGCAAACCCCTTTTTTGGGCCTCCAAAGTTTTCAACATTTTTGCAGCCTAAGATGCATTTTAAGGCCTTTTTTGGGCTGCTATCATATTCTGAACTTTCAGTCGTGCAGGATGCATGTTATTTCCATAAATATTTTTAGGAATTTCAGTGGTCTAGGATGCGAGTTAATGCCCATTTCAGGCTGCAAATGTTTTTGGGATATTCAGAGCTCTCTGACACCATTTTTGGGCAACCAACATTTTCTGGACTTTAGGGGGTCTAGGATGCCTGTAAACCCCTTTTTTGGGCCTCCAAAGTTTTCAACATTTTTGCAGCCTAAGATGCATTTTAAGGCCTTTTTGTGGGCTGCTAATATATTCTGAACTTTCAGCGGTGCAGGATGCATTTTTCGTGCAATGAATATTTTTGGGAATTTCAGTGGTCTAGGATGCGGTTTAATACCCATTTCAGGCTGCAAATATTTTGGGACATTCAGAGTTTTCTGATACAGTTTTTAGGCCACCAACATTTTCTGGACTTTAGGGGGTCTAGGATGCCTGTAAACCCCTTTTTTGGGCCTCCAAAGTTTTCAACATTTTTGCAGCCTAAGATGCATTTTAAGGCCTTTTTTGGGCTGCTATCATATTCTGAACTTTCAGCGGTGCAGGATGCATTTTTCGTGCACAAAATATTTTTGGGAATTTCAGTGGTCTAGGATGAGGGTTAATGCCCATTTCAGGCTGCAAATGTTTTTGGGACATTCAGAGCTCTCTGACACAGTTTTTGTGCCACCATCTTTTTCTGGACTTTAGGGGGTCTAGGATGACTGTAAACCCCTTTTTTGGGCCTCTAAAGTTTTCAACATTTTTGCAGCCTAAAATGCATATCAAGGCCTTTTTTGGGCTGCTAACATATTCTGAACTTTCAGTGGTGTAGGATGCATTTTTCGTGCCATAAATATTTTTGGGATTTTCAGTGGTCTAGGATGCGGGTTAATGCCCATTTCAGGCTGTAAATGTTTTTGGGACATTCAGAGCTCTCTGACACAGTTTTTGGGCCACCAACATTTTCCGGACTTTAGGGGGTCTAGGATGACTGTAAACCCCTTTTTTGGGCCTCCAAAGTTTTCTACATTTTTGCAGCCATAAGATGCATTTTAAGGCATTTTTTGGGCTTCTAACATATTCTGAATTTTCAGAGTGTAAGATGCATTTTTCGTGCCATACATATTTTTGGGAATTTCAATGGTCTAGGATGCGTGTTAATGCCCCTTATAGGCTACAAATGTTTTGGGGATATTCAGAGCTCTGTGACACCGTTTTTTGGTCACCAACATTTTCTGGACTTTAGGGGGTCTACGATGCCTGTAAACCCCTTTTTTGTGCCTCCAAAGTTTTCAACATTTTTGCAGCCTAAGATGCATTTTAAGGCCTTTTTTGGGCTGCTATCATATTCTGAACTTTCAGTGGTGCAGGATGCATGTTATTTCCATAAATAGTTTTGGGAATTTCAGTGGTCTAGGATGCGGGTTACTGCCCATTTCAGGCTGCAAATGTTTTTGGGATATTCAGAGCTCTCTGACACCGTTTTTTGGCCACCAACATTTTCTGGACTTTAGGGGGTCTACGATGCCTGTAAACCCCTTTTTTGGACCTCCAAAGTTTTCAACATTTTTGCAGCCTAAAATGCATATTAAGGCCTTTTTTGGGCTGCTAACATATTCTGAACTTTCAGTGGTGTAGGATGCATTTTTCGTGCCATAAATAATTTTGGGAATTTCATTGGTCTAGGATGAGGGTTAATGCCCATTTCAGGCTGCAAATGTTTTTGGGACATTCAGAGCTCTCTGACACAGTTTTTGGGCCACCAACTTTTTCTGGACTTTAGGGGGTCTAGGATGACTGTAAACCCCTTTTTTGGGCCTCCAAAGTTTTCAACATTTTTGCAGCCTAAGATGCATTTTAAGGCCTTTTTTGGGCTGCTATCATATTCTGAACTTTCAGTGGTGCAGGATGCATGTTATTTCCATAAATATTTTTGGGAATTTCAGTGGTCTAGGATGCGGGTTAATGCCCATTTCAGGCTGCAAATGTTTTTGGGATATTCAGAGCTCTCTGACACCGTTTTTGGGCAACCAACATTTTCTGGACTTTAGGGGGTCTAGGATGCCTGTAAACCCCTTTTTTGGGCCCCCAAAGTTTTCAACATTTTTGCAGCCTAAGATGCATTTTAAGGCCTTTTTTGGGGCTGCTAACATGTTCTGAACTTTCAGCGGTGCAGGATGCATTTTTCGTGCCATAAATATTTTTGGGAATTTCAGTGGTCTAGGATGAGGGTTAATGCCCATTTCAGGCTGCAAATGTTTTTGGGACATTCAGAGCTCTCTGACACAGTTTTTGGGCCACCAACTTTTTCTGGACTTTAGGGGGTCTAGGATGACTGTAAACCTCTTTTTTGGGCCTCTAAAGTTTTCAACATTTTTGCAGCCTAAAATGCATATTAAGGCCTTTTTTGGGCTGCTAAAATATTCTGAACTTTCAGTGGTGTAGGATGCATTTTCCGTGCCATAAATATATTTGGGAATTTCAGTGGTCTAGGATGCTGGTTAATGCCCATTTCAGGCTGCAAATGTTTTTGGGATATTCAGAGCTCTCTGACACCGTTTTTGGGCCACCAACATTTTCTGGACTTTAGGGGGTCTAGGATGTCTGTAAACCCCTTTTTTGGGCCTCCAAAGTTTTCTACATTTTTGCAGCCCTAAGATGCATGTTATGGCCTTTTTTGGGCTGCTAACATATTCTGAACTTTCAGCGGTGTAGGATGCATTTTTCCTGCCATAAATATTTTTGGGAATTTCAGTGGTTAAGGATGCGGGTTAATGCCCATTTCAGGCTGTAAATGTTTTTGGGACATTCAGAGCTCTCTGACACAGTTTTTGGGCCACCAACATTTTCCGGACTTTAGGGGGTCTAGGATGACTGTAAACCCCTTTTTTGGGCCTCCAAAGTTTTCTACATTTTTGCAGCCATAAGATGCATTTTAAGGCATTTTTTGGGCTTCTAACATATTCTGAACTTTCAGAGTGTAAGATGCATTTTTCGTGCCATACATATTTTTGGGAATTTCAATGGTCTAGGATGCGTGTTAATGCCCCTTATAGGCTACAAATGTTTTGGGGATATTCAGAGCTCTGTGACACCGTTTTTTGGTCACCAACATTTTCTGGACTTTAGGGGGTCTACGATGCCTGTAAACCCCTTTTTTGTGCCTCCAAAGTTTTCAACATTTTTGCAGCCTAAGATGCATTTTAAGGCCTTTTTTGGGCTGCTATCATATTCTGAACTTTCAGTGGTGCAGGATGCATGTTATTTCCATAAATATTTTTGGGAATTTCAGTGGTCTAGGATGCGGGTTACTGCCCATTTCAGGCTGCAAATGTTTTTGGGATATTCAGAGCTCTCTGACACCGTTTTTTGGCCACCAACATTTTCTGGACTTTAGGGGGTCTACGATGCCTGTAAACCCCTTTTTTGGACCTCCAAAGTTTTCAACATTTTTGCAGCCTAAAATGCATATTAAGGCCTTTTTTGGGCTGCTAACATATTCTGAACTTTCAGTGGTGTAGGATGCATTTTTCGTGCCATAAATATTTTTGGGAATTTCAGTGGTCTAGGATGAGGGTTAATGCCCATTTCAGGCTGCAAATGTTTTTGGGACATTCAGAGCTCTCTGACACAGTTTTTGGGCCACCAACTTTTTCTGGACTTTAGGGGGTCTAGGATGATTGTAAACTCCTTTTTTGGGCCTCTAAAGTTTTCAACATTTTTGCAGCCTAAAATGCATATTAAGGCCTTTTTTGGGCTGCTAACATATTCTGAACTTTCAGTGGTGTAGGATGCATTTTTCGTGCCATACATATTTTTGGGAATTTCAATGGTCTAGGATGCGTGTTAATGCCCCTTATAGGCTACAAATGTTTTGGGGATATTCAGAGCTCTGTGACACCGTTTTTTGGTCACCAACATTTTCTGGACTTTAGGGGGTCTACGATGCCTGTAAACCCCTTTTTTGGCCCTCCAAAGTTTTCAACATTTTTGCAGCCTAAGATGCATTTTAAGGCCTTGTTTGGGCTGCTATCATATTCTGAACTTTCAGTGGTGCAGGATGCATGTTATTTCCATAAATATTTTTGGGAATTTCAGTGGTCTAGGATGCGGGTTACTGCCCATTTCAGGCTGCAAATGTTTTTGGGATATTCAGAGCTCTCTGACACCGTTTTTTGGCCACCAACATTTTCTGGACTTTAGGGGGTCTACGATGCCTGTAAACCCCTTTTTTGGACCTCCAAAGTTTTCAACATTTTTGCAGCCTAAAATGCATATTAAGGCCTTTTTTGGGCTGCTAACATATTCTGAACTTTCAGTGGTGTAGGATGCATTTTTCGTGCCATAAATATTTTTGGGAATTTCAGTGGTCTAGGATGAGGGTTAATGCCCATTTCAGGCTGCAAATGTTTTTGGGACATTCAGAGCTCTCTGACACAGTTTTTGGGCCACCAACTCTTTCTGGACTTTAGGGGGTCTAGGATGACTGTAAACCCCTTTTTTGGGCCTCCAAAGTTTTCAACATTTTTGCAGCCTAAGATGCATTTTAAGGCCTTTTTTGGGCTGCTATCATATTCTGAACTTTCAGTGGTGCAGGATGCATGTTATTTCCATAAATATTTTTGGGAATTTCAGTGGTCTAGGATGCGGGTTAATGCCCATTTCAGGCTGCAAATGTTTTTGGGATATTCAGAGCTCTCTGACACCGTTTTTGGGCAACCAACATTTTCTGGACTTTAGGGGGTCTAGGATGCCTGTAAACCCCTTTTTTGGGCCCCCAAAGTTTTCAACATTTTTGCAGCGTAAGATGCATTTTAAGGCCTTTTTTGGGGCTACTAACATGTTCTGAACTTTCAGCGGTGCAGGATGCATTTTTCGTGCCATAAATATTTTTGGGAATTTCAGTGGTCTAGGATGAGGGTTAATGCCCATTTCAGGCTGCAAATGTTTTTGGGACATTCAGAGCTCTCTGACACAGTTTTTGGGCCACCAACTTTTTCTGGACTTTAGGGGGTCTAGGATGACTGTAAACCTCTTTTTTGGGGCCTCTAAAGTTTTCAACATTTTTGCAGCCTAAAATGCATATTAAGGCCTTTTTTGGGCTGCTAAAATATTCTGAACTTTCAGTGGTGTAGGATGCATTTTCCGTGCCATAAATATATTTGGGAATTTCAGTGGTCTAGGATGCTGGTTAATGCCCATTTCAGGCTGCAAATGTTTTTGGGATATTCAGAGCTCTCTGACACCGTTTTTGGGCCACCAACATTTTCTGGACTTTAGGGGGTCTAGGATGTCTGTAAACCCCTTTTTTGGGCCTCCAAAGTTTTCTACATTTTTGCAGCCCTAAGATGCATGTTATGGCCTTTTTTGGGCTGCTAACATATTCTGAACTTTCAGTGGTGTAGGATGCATTTTCCGTGCCATAAATATATTTGGGAATTTCAGTGGTCTAGGATGCTGGTTAATGCCCATTTCAGGCTGCAAATGTTTTTGGGATATTCAGAGCTCTCTGACACCGTTTTTGGGCCACCAACATTTTCTGGACTTTAGGGGGTCTAGGATGCCTGTAAACCCCTTTTTTGGGCCTCCAAAGTTTTCTACATTTTTGCAGCCATAAAATGCATTTTAAGGCATTTTTTGGGCTTCTAACATATTCTGAACTTTCAGGGTGTAAGATGCAATTTTCGTACCATAAATATTTTTGGGAATTTCAGTGGTCTAGGATACGTGTTAATGCCCCTTATGGGCTACAAATGTTTTTGGGATATTCAGAGCTCTCTGACACCGTTTTTGGGCATCCAACATTTTCTGGACATTAGGGGGTCTAGGATGCCTGCAAACCCCTTTTTTGGGCCTCCAAAGTTTTCAACATTTTTGCAGCCTAAGATGCATTTTAAGGCCTTTTTTGGGCTGCTATCATATTCTGAACTTTCAGTGGTGCAGGATGCATGTTATTTCCATAAATATTTTTGGGAATTTCAGTGGTCTAGGATGCGGGTTAATGCCCATTTCAGGCTGCAAATGTTTTTGGGATATTCAGAGCTCTCTGACACCGTTTTTGGGCAACCAACATTTTCTGGACTTTAGGGGGTCTAGGATGCCTGTAAACCCCTTTTTTGGGCCTCCAAAGTTTTCAACATTTTTGCAGCCTAAGATGCATTTTAAGGCCTTTTTGTGGGCTGCTAACATATTCTGAACTTTCAGCGGTGCAGGATGCATTTTTCGTGCCATAAATATTTTTTGGGAATTTCAGTGGTCTAGGATGAGGGTTAATGCCCATTTCAGGCTGCAAATGTTTTTGGGACATTCAGAGCTCTCTGACACAGTTTTTGGGCCACCAACTTTTTCTGGACTTTAGGGGGTCTAGGATGACTGTAAACCCCTTTTTTGGGCCTCTAAAGTTTTCAACATTTTTGCAGCCTAAAATTCATATTAAGGCCTTTTTTGGGCTGCTAACATATTCTGAACTTTCAGTGGTGTAGGATGCATTTTTCGTGCCATAAATATTTTTGGGAATTTCAGTGGTCTAGGATGAGGGTTAATGCCCATTTCAGGCTGCAAATGTTTTTGGGACATTCAGAGCTCTCTGACACAGTTTTTGGGCCACCAACTTTTTCTGGACTTTAGGGGGTCTAGGATGACTGTAAACCCCTTTTTTGGGCCTCTAAAGTTTTCAACATTTTTGCAGCCTAAAATGCATATTAAGGCCTTTTTTGGGCTGCTAACATATTCTGAACTTTCAGTGGTGTAGCATGCATTTTTCGTGCCATAAATATTTTTTGGAATTTCAGTGATCTAGGATGCGGGTTAATGCCCATTTCAGGCTGCAAATGTTTTTGGGACATTCAGAGCTCTCTGACACAGTTTTTGGGCCACCAACTTTTTCTGGACTTTAGGGGGTCTAGGATGACTGTAAACCACTTTTTTGGGCCTCCAAAGTTTTCAACATTTTTACAGCCTAAGATGCATTTTAAGGCCTTTTTTGGGCTGCTATCATATTCTGAACTTTCAGTGATGCAGGATGCATGTTATTTCCATAAATATTTTTGGGAATTTCAGTGGTCTAGGATGCGGGTTAATGCCCATTTCAGGCTGCAAATGTTTTTGGGATATTCAGAGCTCTCTGACACCGTTTTTGGGCAACCAACATTTTCTGGACTTTAGGGGGTCTAGGATGACTGTAAACCCCTTTTTTGGGCCCCCAAAGTTTTCAACATTTTTGCAGCCTAAGATGCATTTTAAGGCCTTTTCTTGGGCTTCTAACATATTCTGAACTTTCAGGGTGTAAGATGCAATTTTCGTACCATAAATATTTTTGGGAATTTCAGTGGTCTAGGATACGTGTTAAAGCCCCTTATGGGCTACGAATTTTTTTTTTGATATTCAGAGCTCTCTGACACCGTTTTTGGGCATCCAACATTTTCTGGACATTAGGGGGTCTAGGATGCCTGCAAACCCCTTTTTTGGGCCTCCAAAGTTTTCAACATTTTTGCAGCCTAAGATGCATTTTAAGGCCTTTTTTGGGCTGCTATCATATTCTGAACTTTCAGTGGTGCAGGATGCATGTTATTTCCATAAATATTTTTAGGAATTTCAGTGGTCTAGGATGCGAGTTAATGCCCATTACAGGCTGCAAATGTTTTTGGGAAAATTCAGAGCTCTCTGACACCGTTTTTGGGCAACCAACATTTTCTGGACTTTAGGGGGTCTAGGATGCCTGTAAACCCCTTTTTTGGGCCTCCAAAGTTTTCAACATTTTTGCAGCCTAAGATGCATTTTAAGGCCTTTTTGTGGGCTGCTAATATATTCTGAACTTTCAGCGGTGCAGGATGCATTTTTCGTGCAATGAATATTTTTGGGAATTTCAGTGGTCTAGGATGCGGTTTAATACCCATTTCAGGCTGCAAATATTTTGGGACATTCAGAGTTTTCTGATACAGTTTTTAGGCCACCAACATTTTCTGGACTTTAGGGGGTCTAGGATGCCTGTAAACCCCTTTTTTGGGCCTCCAAAGTTTTCAACATTTTTGCAGCCTAAGATGCATTTTAAGGCCTTTTTTGGGCTGCTATCATATTCTGAACTTTCAGCGGTGCAGGATGCATTTTTCGTGCACAAAATATTTTTGGGAATTTCAGTGGTCTAGGATGCGGGTTAATGCCCATTTCAGGCTGTAAATGTTTTTGGGACATTCAGAGCTCTCTGACACAGTTTTTGGGCCACCAACATTTTCCGGACTTTAGGGGGTCTAGGATGACTGTAAACCCCTTTTTTGGGCCTCCAAAGTTTTCTACATTTTTGCAGCCATAAGATGCATTTTAAGGCATTTTTTGGGCTTCTAACATATTCTGAACTTTCAGAGTGTAAGATGCATTTTTCGTGCCATACATATTTTTGGGAATTTCAATGGTCTAGGATGCGTGTTAATGCCCATTTCAGGCTGCAAATGTTTTTGGGACATTCAGAGCTCTCTGACACAGTTTTTGTGCCACCATCTTTTTCTGGACTTTAGGGGGTCTAGGATGACTGTAAACCCCTTTTTTGGGCCTCTAAAGTTTTCAACATTTTTGCAGCCTAAAATGCATATCAAGGCCTTTTTTGGGCTGCTAACATATTCTGAACTTTCAGTGGTGTAGGATGCATTTTTCGTGCCATAAATATTTTTGGGATTTTCAGTGGTCTAGGATGCGGGTTAATGCCCATTTCAGGCTGTAAATGTTTTTGGGACATTCAGAGCTCTCTGACACAGTTTTTGGGCCACCAACATTTTCCGGACTTTAGGGGGTCTAGGATGACTGTAAACCCCTTTTTTGGGCCTCCAAAGTTTTCTACATTTTTGCAGCCATAAGATGCATTTTAAGGCATTTTTTGGGCTTCTAACATATTCTGAACTTTCAGAGTGTAAGATGCATTTTTCGTGCCATACATATTTTTGGGAATTTCAATGGTCTAGGATGCGTGTTAATGCCCCTTATAGGCTACAAATGTTTTGGGGATATTCAGAGCTCTGTGACACCGTTTTTTGGTCACCAACATTTTCTGGACTTTAGGGGGTCTACGATGCCTGTAAACCCCTTTTTTGTGCCTCCAAAGTTTTCAACATTTTTGCAGCCTAAGATGCATTTTAAGGCCTTTTTTGGGCTGCTATCATATTCTGAACTTTCAGTGGTGCAGGATGCATGTTATTTCCATAAATATTTTTGGGAATTTCAGTGGTCTAGGATGCGGGTTACTGCCCATTTCAGGCTGCAAATGTTTTTGGGATATTCAGAGCTCTCTGACACCGTTTTTTGGCCACCAACATTTTCTGGACTTTAGGGGGTCTACGATGCCTGTAAACCCCTTTTTTGGACCTCCAAAGTTTTCAACATTTTTGCAGCCTAAAATGCATATTAAGGCCTTTTTTGGGCTGCTAACATATTCTGAACTTTCAGTGGTGTAGGATGCATTTTTCGTGCCATAAATATTTTTGGGAATTTCAGTGGTCTAGGATGAGGGTTAATGCCCATTTCAGGCTGCAAATGTTTTTGGGACATTCAGAGCTCTCTGACACAGTTTTTGGGCCACCAACTTTTTCTGGACTTTAGGGGGTCTAGGATGACTGTAAACTCCTTTTTTGGGCCTCTAAAGTTTTCAACATTTTTGCAGCCTAAAATGCATATTAAGGCCTTTTTTGGGCTGCTAACATATTCTGAACTTTCAGTGGTGTAGGATGCATTTTTCGTGCCATACATATTTTTGGAAATTTCAATGGTCTAGGATGCGTGTTAATGCCCCTTATAGGCTACAAATGTTTTGGGGATATTCAGAGCTCTGTGACACCGTTTTTTGGTCACCAACATTTTCTGGACTTTAGGGGGTCTACGATGCCTGTAAACCCCTTTTTTGTGCCTCCAAAGTTTTCAACATTTTTGCAGCCTAAGATGCATTTTAAGGCCTTTTTTGGGCTGCTATCATATTCTGAACTTTCAGTGGTGCAGGATGCATGTTATTTCCATAAATAGTTTTGGGAATTTCAGTGGTCTAGGATGCGGGTTACTGCCCATTTCAGGCTGCAAATGTTTTTGGGATATTCAGAGCTCTCTGACACCGTTTTTTGGCCACCAACATTTTCTGGACTTTAGGGGGTCTACGATGCCTGTAAACCCCTTTTTTGGACCTCCAAAGTTTTCAACATTTTTGCAGCCTAAAATGCATATTAAGGCCTTTTTTGGGGCTGCTAACATGTTCTGAACTTTCAGCGGTGCAGGATGCATTTTTCGTGCCATAAATATTTTTGGGAATTTCAGTGGTCTAGGATGAGGGTTAATGCCCATTTCAGGCTGCAAATGTTTTTGGGACATTCAGAGCTCTCTGACACAGTTTTTGGGCCACCAACTTTTTCTGGACTTTAGGGGGTCTAGGATGACTGTAAACCCCTTTTTTGGGCCTCCAAAGTTTTCAACATTTTTGCAGCCTAAGATGCATTTTAAGGCCTTTTTTGGGCTGCTATCATATTCTGAACTTTCAGTGGTGCAGGATGCATGTTATTTCCATAAATATTTTTGGGAATTTCAGTGGTCTAGGATGCGGGTTAATGCCCATTTCAGGCTGCAAATGTTTTTGGGATATTCAGAGCTCTCTGACACCGTTTTTGGGCAACCAACATTTTCTGGACTTTAGGGGGTCTAGGATGCCTGTAAACCCCTTTTTTGGGCCCCCAAAGTTTTCAACATTTTTGCAGCCTAAGATGCATTTTAAGGCCTTTTTTGGGGCTGCTAACATGTTCTGAACTTTCAGCGGTGCAGGATGCATTTTTCGTGCCATAAATATTTTTGGGAATTTCAGTGGTCTAGGATGAGGGTTAATGCCCATTTCAGGCTGCAAATGTTTTTGGGACATTCAGAGCTCTCTGACACAGTTTTTGGGCCACCAACTTTTTCTGGACTTTAGGGGGTCTAGGATGACTGTAAACCTCTTTTTTGGGCCTCTAAAGTTTTCAACATTTTTGCAGCCTAAAATGCATATTAAGGCCTTTTTTGGGCTGCTAAAATATTCTGAACTTTCAGTGGTGTAGGATGCATTTTCCGTGCCATAAATATATTTGGGAATTTCAGTGGTCTAGGATGCTGGTTAATGCCCATTTCAGGCTGCAAATGTTTTTGGGATATTCAGAGCTCTCTGACACCGTTTTTGGGCCACCAACATTTTCTGGACTTTAGGGGGTCTAGGATGTCTGTAAACCCCTTTTTTGGGCCTCCAAAGTTTTCTACATTTTTGCAGCCCTAAGATGCATGTTATGGCCTTTTTTGGGCTGCTAACATATTCTGAACTTTCAGCGGTGTAGGATGCATTTTTCCTGCCATAAATATTTTTGGGAATTTCAGTAGTTAAGGATGCGGGTTAATGCCCATTTCAGGCTGTAAATGTTTTTGGGACATTCAGAGCTCTCTGACACAGTTTTTGGGCCACCAACATTTTCCGGACTTTAGGGGGTCTAGGATGACTGTAAACCCCTTTTTTGGGCCTCCAAAGTTTTCTACATTTTTGCAGCCATAAGATGCATTTTAAGGCATTTTTTGGGCTTCTAACATATTCTGAACTTTCAGAGTGTAAGATGCATTTTTCGTGCCATACATATTTTTGGGAATTTCAATGGTCTAGGATGCGTGTTAATGCCCCTTATAGGCTACAAATGTTTTGGGGATATTCAGAGCTCTGTGACACCGTTTTTTGGTCACCAACATTTTCTGGACTTTAGGGGGTCTACGATGCCTGTAAACCCCTTTTTTGTGCCTCCAAAGTTTTCAACATTTTTGCAGCCTAAGATGCATTTTAAGGCCTTTTTTGGGCTGCTATCATATTCTGAACTTTCAGTGGTGCAGGATGCATGTTATTTCCATAAATATTTTTGGGAATTTCAGTGGTCTAGGATGCGGGTTACTGCCCATTTCAGGCTGCACATGTTTTTGGGATATTCAGAGCTCTCTGACACCGTTTTTTGGCCACCAACATTTTCTGGACTTTAGGGGGTCTACGATGCCTGTAAACCCCTTTTTTGGACCTCCAAAGTTTTCAACATTTTTGCAGCCTAAAATGCATATTAAGGCCTTTTTTGGGCTGCTAACATATTCTGAACTTTCAGTGGTGTAGGATGCATTTTTCGTGCCATAAATATTTTTGGGAATTTCAGTGGTCTAGGATGAGGGTTAATGCCCATTTCAGGCTGCAAATGTTTTTGGGACATTCAGAGCTCTCTGACACAGTTTTTGGGCCACCAACTTTTTCTGGACTTTAGGGGGTCTAGGATGACTGTAAACTCCTTTTTTGGGCCTCTAAAGTTTTCAACATTTTTGCAGCCTAAAATGCATATTAAGGCCTTTTTTGGGCTGCTAACATATTCTGAACTTTCAGTGGTGTAGGATGCATTTTTCGTGCCATACATATTTTTGGGAATTTCAATGGTCTAGGATGCGTGTTAATGCCCCTTATAGGCTACAAATGTTTTGGGGATATTCAGAGCTCTGTGACACCGTTTTTTGGTCACCAACATTTTCTGGACTTTAGGGGGTCTACGATGCCTGTAAACCCCTTTTTTGGCCCTCCAAAGTTTTCAACATTTTTGCAGCCTAAGATGCATTTTAAGGCCTTGTTTGGGCTGCTATCATATTCTGAACTTTCAGTGGTGCAGGATGCATGTTATTTCCATAAATATTTTTGGGAATTTCAGTGGTTTAGGATGCGGGTTACTGCCCATTTCAGGCTGCAAATGTTTTTGGGATATTCAGAGCTCTCTGACACCGTTTTTTGGCCACCAACATTTTCTGGACTTTAGGGGGTCTACGATGCCTGTAAACCCCTTTTTTGGACCTCCAAAGTTTTCAACATTTTTGCAGCCTAAAATGCATATTAAGGCCTTTTTTGGGCTGCTAACATATTCTGAACTTTCAGTGGTGTAGGATGCATTTTTCGTGCCATAAATATTTTTGGGAATTTCAGTGGTCTAGGATGAGGGTTAATGCCCATTTCAGGCTGCAAATGTTTTTGGGACATTCAGAGCTCTCTGACACAGTTTTTGGGCCACCAACTTTTTCTGGACTTTAGGGGGTCTAGGATGACTGTAAACCCCTTTTTTGGGCCTCCAAAGTTTTCAACATTTTTGCAGCCTAAGATGCATTTTAAGGCCTTTTTTGGGCTGCTATCATATTCTGAACTTTCAGTGGTGCAGGATGCATGTTATTTCCATAAATATTTTTGGGAATTTCAGTGGTCTAGGATGCGGGTTAATGCCCATTTCAGGCTGCAAATGTTTTTGGGATATTCAGAGCTCTCTGACACCGTTTTTGGGCAACCAACATTTTCTGGACTTTAGGGGGTCTAGGATGACTGTAAACCCCTTTTTTGGGCCCCCAAAGTTTTCAACATTTTTGCAGCGTAAGATGCATTTTAAGGCCTTTTTTGGGGCTGCTAACATGTTCTGAACTTTCAGCGGTGCAGGATGCATTTTTCGTGCCATAAATATTTTTGGGAATTTCAGTGGTCTAGGATGAGGGTTAATGCCCATTTCAGGCTGCAAATGTTTTTGGGACATTCAGAGCTCTCTGACACAGTTTTTGGGCCACCAACTTTTTCTGGACTTTAGGGGGTCTAGGATGACTGTAAACCTCTTTTTTGGGGCCTCTAAAGTTTTCAACATTTTTGCAGCCTAAAATGCATATTAAGGCCTTTTTTGGGCTGCTAAAATATTCTGAACTTTCAGTGGTGTAGGATGCATTTTCCGTGCCATAAATATATTTGGGAATTTCAGTGGTCTAGGATGCTGGTTAATGCCCATTTCAGGCTGCAAATGTTTTTGGGATATTCAGAGCTCTCTGACACCGTTTTTGGGCCACCAACATTTTCTGGACTTTAGGGGGTCTAGAATGTCTGTAAACCCCTTTTTTGGGCCTCCAAAGTTTTCTACATTTTTGCAGCCCTAAGATGCATGTTATGGCCTTTTTTGGGCTGCTAACATATTCTGAACTTTCAGCGGTGTAGGATGCGTTTTTCCTGCCATAAATATTTTTGGGAATTTCAGTGGTTAAGGATGCGGGTTAATGCCCATTTCAGGCTGCAAATGTTTTTGGGACATTCAGAGCTTTTTGACACAGTTTTTACGCCACCAACATTTTCTGGACTTTAGGGGGTCTAGGATGCCTGTAAACCCCTTTTTTGGGCCTCCAAAGTTTTCTACATTTTTGCAGCCATAAAATGCATTTTAAGGCATTTTTTGGGCTTCTAACATATTCTGAACTTTCAGGGTGTAAGATGCAATTTTCGTACCATAAATATTTTTGGGAATTTCAGTGGTCTAGGATACGTGTTAATGCCCCTTATGGGCTACAAATGTTTTTGGGATATTCAGAGCTCTCTGACACCGTTTTTGGGCATCCAACATTTTCTGGACATTAGGGGGTCTAGGATGCCTGCAAACCCCTTTTTTGGGCCTCCAAAGTTTTCAACATTTTTGCAGCCTAAGATGCATTTTAAGGCCTTTTTTGGGCTGCTATCATATTCTGAACTTTCAGTGGTGCAGGATGCATGTTATTTCCATAAATATTTTTGGGAATTTCAGTGGTCTAGGATGCGGGTTAATGCCCATTTCAGGCTGCAAATGTTTTTGGGATATTCAGAGCTCTCTGACACCGTTTTTGGGCAACCAACATTTTCTGGACTTTAGGGGGTCTAGGATGCCTGTAAACCCCTTTTTTGGGCCTCCAAAGTTTTCAACATTTTTGCAGCCTAAGATGCATTTTAAGGCCTTTTTGTGGGCTGCTAACATATTCTGAACTTTCAGCGGTGCAGGATGCATTTTTCGTGCCATAAATATTTTTTGGGAATTTCAGTGGTCTAGGATGAGGGTTAATGCCCATTTCAGGCTGCAAATGTTTTTGGGACATTCAGAGCTCTCTGACACAGTTTTTGGGCCACCAACTTTTTCTGGACTTTAGGGGGTCTAGGATGACTGTAAACCCCTTTTTTGGGCCTCTAAAGTTTTCAACATTTTTGCAGCCTAAAATTCATATTAAGGCCTTTTTTGGGCTGCTAACATATTCTGAACTTTCAGTGGTGTAGGATGCATTTTTCGTGCCATAAATATTTTTGGGAATTTCAGTGGTCTAGGATGAGGGTTAATGCCCATTTCAGGCTGCAAATGTTTTTGGGACATTCAGAGCTCTCTGACACAGTTTTTGGGCCACCAACTTTTTCTGGACTTTAGGGGGTCTAGGATGACTGTAAACCCCTTTTTTGGGCCTCTAAAGTTTTCAACATTTTTGCAGCCTAAAATGCATATTAAGGCCTTTTTTGGGCTGCTAACATATTCTGAACTTTCAGTGGTGTAGCATGCATTTTTCGTGCCATAAATATTTTTTGGAATTTCAGTGATCTAGGATGCGGGTTAATGCCCATTTCAGGCTGCAAATGTTTTTGGGACATTCAGAGCTCTCTGACACAGTTTTTGGGCCACCAACTTTTTCTGGACTTTAGGGGGTCTAGGATGACTGTAAACCACTTTTTTGGGCCTCCAAAGTTTTCAACATTTTTACAGCCTAAGATGCATTTTAAGGCCTTTTTTGGGCTGCTATCATATTCTGAACTTTCAGTGATGCAGGATGCATGTTATTTCCATAAATATTTTTGGGAATTTCAGTGGTCTAGGATGCGGGTTAATGCCCATTTCAGGCTGCAAATGTTTTTGGGATATTCAGAGCTCTCTGACACCGTTTTTGGGCAACCAACATTTTCTGGACTTTAGGGGGTCTAGGATGACTGTAAACCCCTTTTTTGGGCCCCCAAAGTTTTCAACATTTTTGCAGCCTAAGATGCATTTTAAGGCCTTTTCTTGGGCTTCTAACATATTCTGAACTTTCAGGGTGTAAGATGCAATTTTCGTACCATAAATATTTTTGGGAATTTCAGTGGTCTAGGATACGTGTTAAAGCCCCTTATGGGCTACGAATTTTTTTTTTGATATTCAGAGCTCTCTGACACCGTTTTTGGGCATCCAACATTTTCTGGACATTAGGGGGTCTAGGATGCCTGCAAACCCCTTTTTTGGGCCTCCAAAGTTTTCAACATTTTTGCAGCCTAAGATGCATTTTAAGGCCTTTTTTGGGCTGCTATCATATTCTGAACTTTCAGTGGTGCAGGATGCATGTTATTTCCATAAATATTTTTAGGAATTTCAGTGGTCTAGGATGCGAGTTAATGCCCATTACAGGCTGCAAATGTTTTTGGGAAAATTCAGAGCTCTCTGACACCGTTTTTGGGCAACCAACATTTTCTGGACTTTAGGGGGTCTAGGATGCCTGTAAACCCCTTTTTTGGGCCTCCAAAGTTTTCAACATTTTTGCAGCCTAAGATGCATTTTAAGGCCTTTTTGTGGGCTGCTAATATATTCTGAACTTTCAGCGGTGCAGGATGCATTTTTCGTGCAATGAATATTTTTGGGAATTTCAGTGGTCTAGGATGCGGTTTAATACCCATTTCAGGCTGCAAATATTTTGGGACATTCAGAGTTTTCTGATACAGTTTTTAGGCCACCAACATTTTCTGGACTTTAGGGGGTCTAGGATGCCTGTAAACCCCTTTTTTGGGCCTCCAAAGTTTTCAACATTTTTGCAGCCTAAGATGCATTTTAAGGCCTTTTTGTGGGCTGCTAATATATTCTGAACTTTCAGCGGTGCAGGATGCATTTTTCGTGCAATGAATATTTTTGGGAATTTCAGTGGTCTAGGATGCGGTTTAATACCCATTTCAGGCTGCAAATATTTTGGGACATTCAGAGTTTTCTGATACAGTTTTTAGGCCACCAACATTTTCTGGACTTTAGGGGGTCTAGGATGCCTGTAAACCCCTTTTTTGGGCCTCCAAAGTTTTCTACATTTTTGCAGCCATAAGATGCATTTTAAGGCATTTTTTGGGCTTCTAACATATTCTGAACTTTCAGAGTGTAAGATGCATTTTTCGTGCCATACATATTTTTGGGAATTTCAATGGTCTAGGATGCGTGTTAATGCCCATTTCAGGCTGCAAATGTTTTTGGGACATTCAGAGCTCTCTGACACAGTTTTTGTGCCACCATCTTTTTCTGGACTTTAGGGGGTCTAGGATGACTGTAAACCCCTTTTTTGGGCCTCTAAAGTTTTCAACATTTTTGCAGCCTAAAATGCATATCAAGGCCTTTTTTGGGCTGCTAACATATTCTGAACTTTCAGTGGTGTAGGATGCATTTTTCGTGCCATAAATATTTTTGGGATTTTCAGTGGTCTAGGATGCGGGTTAATGCCCATTTCAGGCTGTAAATGTTTTTGGGACATTCAGAGCTCTCTGACACAGTTTTTGGGCCACCAACATTTTCCGGACTTTAGGGGGTCTAGGATGACTGTAAACCCCTTTTTTGGGCCTCCAAAGTTTTCTACATTTTTGCAGCCATAAGATGCATTTTAAGGCATTTTTTGGGCTTCTAACATATTCTGAACTTTCAGAGTGTAAGATGCATTTTTCGTGCCATACATATTTTTGGGAATTTCAATGGTCTAGGATGCGTGTTAATGCCCCTTATAGGCTACAAATGTTTTGGGGATATTCAGAGCTCTGTGACACCGTTTTTTGGTCACCAACATTTTCTGGACTTTAGGGGGTCTACGATGCCTGTAAACCCCTTTTTTGTGCCTCCAAAGTTTTCAACATTTTTGCAGCCTAAGATGCATTTTAAGGCCTTTTTTGGGCTGCTATCATATTCTGAACTTTCAGTGGTGCAGGATGCATGTTATTTCCATAAATATTTTTGGGAATTTCAGTGGTCTAGGATGCGGGTTACTGCCCATTTCAGGCTGCAAATGTTTTTGGGATATTCAGAGCTCTCTGACACCGTTTTTTGGCCACCAACATTTTCTGGACTTTAGGGGGTCTACGATGCCTGTAAACCCCTTTTTTGGACCTCCAAAGTTTTCAACATTTTTGCAGCCTAAAATGCATATTAAGGCCTTTTTTGGGCTGCTAACATATTCTGAACTTTCAGTGGTGTAGGATGCATTTTTCGTGCCATAAATATTTTTGGGAATTTCAGTGGTCTAGGATGAGGGTTAATGCCCATTTCAGGCTGCAAATGTTTTTGGGACATTCAGAGCTCTCTGACACAGTTTTTGGGCCACCAACTTTTTCTGGACTTTAGGGGGTCTAGGATGACTGTAAACTCCTTTTTTGGGCCTCTAAAGTTTTCAACATTTTTGCAGCCTAAAATGCATATTAAGGCCTTTTTTGGGCTGCTAACATATTCTGAACTTTCAGTGGTGTAGGATGCATTTTTCGTGCCATACATATTTTTGGAAATTTCAATGGTCTAGGATGCGTGTTAATGCCCCTTATAGGCTACAAATGTTTTGGGGATATTCAGAGCTCTGTGACACCGTTTTTTGGTCACCAACATTTTCTGGACTTTAGGGGGTCTACGATGCCTGTAAACCCCTTTTTTGTGCCTCCAAAGTTTTCAACATTTTTGCAGCCTAAGATGCATTTTAAGGCCTTTTTTGGGCTGCTATCATATTCTGAACTTTCAGTGGTGCAGGATGCATGTTATTTCCATAAATAGTTTTGGGAATTTCAGTGGTCTAGGATGCGGGTTACTGCCCATTTCAGGCTGCAAATGTTTTTGGGATATTCAGAGCTCTCTGACACCGTTTTTTGGCCACCAACATTTTCTGGACTTTAGGGGGTCTACGATGCCTGTAAACCCCTTTTTTGGACCTCCAAAGTTTTCAACATTTTTGCAGCCTAAAATGCATATTAAGGCCTTTTTTGGGGCTGCTAACATGTTCTGAACTTTCAGCGGTGCAGGATGCATTTTTCGTGCCATAAATATTTTTGGGAATTTCAGTGGTCTAGGATGAGGGTTAATGCCCATTTCAGGCTGCAAATGTTTTTGGGACATTCAGAGCTCTCTGACACAGTTTTTGGGCCACCAACTTTTTCTGGACTTTAGGGGGTCTAGGATGACTGTAAACCCCTTTTTTGGGCCTCCAAAGTTTTCAACATTTTTGCAGCCTAAGATGCATTTTAAGGCCTTTTTTGGGCTGCTATCATATTCTGAACTTTCAGTGGTGCAGGATGCATGTTATTTCCATAAATATTTTTGGGAATTTCAGTGGTCTAGGATGCGGGTTAATGCCCATTTCAGGCTGCAAATGTTTTTGGGATATTCAGAGCTCTCTGACACCGTTTTTGGGCAACCAACATTTTCTGGACTTTAGGGGGTCTAGGATGCCTGTAAACCCCTTTTTTGGGCCTCCAAAGTTTTCAACATTTTTGCAGCCTAAGATGCATTTTAAGGCCTTTTTGTGGGCTGCTAATATATTCTGAACTTTCAGCGGTGCAGGATGCATTTTTCGTGCAATGAATATTTTTGGGAATTTCAGTGGTCTAGGATGCGGTTTAATACCCATTTCAGGCTGCAAATATTTTGGGACATTCAGAGTTTTCTGATACAGTTTTTAGGCCACCAACATTTTCTGGACTTTAGGGGGTCTAGGATGCCTGTAAACCCCTTTTTTGGGCCTCCAAAGTTTTCAACATTTTTGCAGCCTAAGATGCATTTTAAGGCCTTTTTTGGGCTGCTATCATATTCTGAACTTTCAGCGGTGCAGGATGCATTTTTCGTGCACAAAATATTTTTGGGAATTTCAGTGGTCTAGGATGCGGGTTAATGCCCATTTCAGGCTGTAAATGTTTTTGGGACATTCAGAGCTCTCTGACACAGTTTTTGGGCCACCAACATTTTCCGGACTTTAGGGGGTCTAGGATGACTGTAAACCCCTTTTTTGGGCCTCCAAAGTTTTCTACATTTTTGCAGCCATAAGATGCATTTTAAGGCATTTTTTGGGCTTCTAACATATTCTGAACTTTCAGAGTGTAAGATGCATTTTTCGTGCCATACATATTTTTGGGAATTTCAATGGTCTAGGATGCGTGTTAATGCCCATTTCAGGCTGCAAATGTTTTTGGGACATTCAGAGCTCTCTGACACAGTTTTTGTGCCACCATCTTTTTCTGGACTTTAGGGGGTCTAGGATGACTGTAAACCCCTTTTTTGGGCCTCTAAAGTTTTCAACATTTTTGCAGCCTAAAATGCATATCAAGGCCTTTTTTGGGCTGCTAACATATTCTGAACTTTCAGTGGTGTAGGATGCATTTTTCGTGCCATAAATATTTTTGGGATTTTCAGTGGTCTAGGATGCGGGTTAATGCCCATTTCAGGCTGTAAATGTTTTTGGGACATTCAGAGCTCTCTGACACAGTTTTTGGGCCACCAACATTTTCCGGACTTTAGGGGGTCTAGGATGACTGTAAACCCCTTTTTTGGGCCTCCAAAGTTTTCTACATTTTTGCAGCCATAAGATGCATTTTAAGGCATTTTTTGGGCTTCTAACATATTCTGAACTTTCAGAGTGTAAGATGCATTTTTCGTGCCATACATATTTTTGGGAATTTCAATGGTCTAGGATGCGTGTTAATGCCCCTTATAGGCTACAAATGTTTTGGGGATATTCAGAGCTCTGTGACACCGTTTTTTGGTCACCAACATTTTCTGGACTTTAGGGGGTCTACGATGCCTGTAAACCCCTTTTTTGTGCCTCCAAAGTTTTCAACATTTTTGCAGCCTAAGATGCATTTTAAGGCCTTTTTTGGGCTGCTATCATATTCTGAACTTTCAGTGGTGCAGGATGCATGTTATTTCCATAAATATTTTTGGGAATTTCAGTGGTCTAGGATGCGGGTTACTGCCCATTTCAGGCTGCAAATGTTTTTGGGATATTCAGAGCTCTCTGACACCGTTTTTTGGCCACCAACATTTTCTGGACTTTAGGGGGTCTACGATGCCTGTAAACCCCTTTTTTGGACCTCCAAAGTTTTCAACATTTTTGCAGCCTAAAATGCATATTAAGGCCTTTTTTGGGCTGCTAACATATTCTGAACTTTCAGTGGTGTAGGATGCATTTTTCGTGCCATAAATATTTTTGGGAATTTCAGTGGTCTAGGATGAGGGTTAATGCCCATTTCAGGCTGCAAATGTTTTTGGGACATTCAGAGCTCTCTGACACAGTTTTTGGGCCACCAACTTTTTCTGGACTTTAGGGGGTCTAGGATGACTGTAAACTCCTTTTTTGGGCCTCTAAAGTTTTCAACATTTTTGCAGCCTAAAATGCATATTAAGGCCTTTTTTGGGCTGCTAACATATTCTGAACTTTCAGTGGTGTAGGATGCATTTTTCGTGCCATACATATTTTTGGAAATTTCAATGGTCTAGGATGCGTGTTAATGCCCCTTATAGGCTACAAATGTTTTGGGGATATTCAGAGCTCTGTGACACCGTTTTTTGGTCACCAACATTTTCTGGACTTTAGGGGGTCTACGATGCCTGTAAACCCCTTTTTTGTGCCTCCAAAGTTTTCAACATTTTTGCAGCCTAAGATGCATTTTAAGGCCTTTTTTGGGCTGCTATCATATTCTGAACTTTCAGTGGTGCAGGATGCATGTTATTTCCATAAATAGTTTTGGGAATTTCAGTGGTCTAGGATGCGGGTTACTGCCCATTTCAGGCTGCAAATGTTTTTGGGATATTCAGAGCTCTCTGACACCGTTTTTTGGCCACCAACATTTTCTGGACTTTAGGGGGTCTACGATGCCTGTAAACCCCTTTTTTGGACCTCCAAAGTTTTCAACATTTTTGCAGCCTAAAATGCATATTAAGGCCTTTTTTGGGGCTGCTAACATGTTCTGAACTTTCAGCGGTGCAGGATGCATTTTTCGTGCCATAAATATTTTTGGGAATTTCAGTGGTCTAGGATGAGGGTTAATGCCCATTTCAGGCTGCAAATGTTTTTGGGACATTCAGAGCTCTCTGACACAGTTTTTGGGCCACCAACTTTTTCTGGACTTTAGGGGGTCTAGGATGACTGTAAACCCCTTTTTTGGGCCTCCAAAGTTTTCAACATTTTTGCAGCCTAAGATGCATTTTAAGGCCTTTTTTGGGCTGCTATCATATTCTGAACTTTCAGTGGTGCAGGATGCATGTTATTTCCATAAATATTTTTGGGAATTTCAGTGGTCTAGGATGCGGGTTAATGCCCATTTCAGGCTGCAAATGTTTTTGGGATATTCAGAGCTCTCTGACACCGTTTTTGGGCAACCAACATTTTCTGGACTTTAGGGGGTCTAGGATGCCTGTAAACCCCTTTTTTGGGCCCCCAAAGTTTTCAACATTTTTGCAGCCTAAGATGCATTTTAAGGCCTTTTTTGGGGCTGCTAACATGTTCTGAACTTTCAGCGGTGCAGGATGCATTTTTCGTGCCATAAATATTTTTGGGAATTTCAGTGGTCTAGGATGAGGGTTAATGCCCATTTCAGGCTGCAAATGTTTTTGGGACATTCAGAGCTCTCTGACACAGTTTTTGGGCCACCAACTTTTTCTGGACTTTAGGGGGTCTAGGATGACTGTAAACCTCTTTTTTGGGCCTCTAAAGTTTTCAACATTTTTGCAGCCTAAAATGCATATTAAGGCCTTTTTTGGGCTGCTAAAATATTCTGAACTTTCAGTGGTGTAGGATGCATTTTCCGTGCCATAAATATATTTGGGAATTTCAGTGGTCTAGGATGCTGGTTAATGCCCATTTCAGGCTGCAAATGTTTTTGGGATATTCAGAGCTCTCTGACACCGTTTTTGGGCCACCAACATTTTCTGGACTTTAGGGGGTCTAGGATGTCTGTAAACCCCTTTTTTGGGCCTCCAAAGTTTTCTACATTTTTGCAGCCCTAAGATGCATGTTATGGCCTTTTTTGGGCTGCTAACATATTCTGAACTTTCAGCGGTGTAGGATGCATTTTTCCTGCCATAAATATTTTTGGGAATTTCAGTAGTTAAGGATGCGGGTTAATGCCCATTTCAGGCTGTAAATGTTTTTGGGACATTCAGAGCTCTCTGACACAGTTTTTGGGCCACCAACATTTTCCGGACTTTAGGGGGTCTAGGATGACTGTAAACCCCTTTTTTGGGCCTCCAAAGTTTTCTACATTTTTGCAGCCATAAGATGCATTTTAAGGCATTTTTTGGGCTTCTAACATATTCTGAACTTTCAGAGTGTAAGATGCATTTTTCGTGCCATACATATTTTTGGGAATTTCAATGGTCTAGGATGCGTGTTAATGCCCCTTATAGGCTACAAATGTTTTGGGGATATTCAGAGCTCTGTGACACCGTTTTTTGGTCACCAACATTTTCTGGACTTTAGGGGGTCTACGATGCCTGTAAACCCCTTTTTTGTGCCTCCAAAGTTTTCAACATTTTTGCAGCCTAAGATGCATTTTAAGGCCTTTTTTGGGCTGCTATCATATTCTGAACTTTCAGTGGTGCAGGATGCATGTTATTTCCATAAATATTTTTGGGAATTTCAGTGGTCTAGGATGCGGGTTACTGCCCATTTCAGGCTGCACATGTTTTTGGGATATTCAGAGCTCTCTGACACCGTTTTTTGGCCACCAACATTTTCTGGACTTTAGGGGGTCTACGATGCCTGTAAACCCCTTTTTTGGACCTCCAAAGTTTTCAACATTTTTGCAGCCTAAAATGCATATTAAGGCCTTTTTTGGGCTGCTAACATATTCTGAACTTTCAGTGGTGTAGGATGCATTTTTCGTGCCATAAATATTTTTGGGAATTTCAGTGGTCTAGGATGAGGGTTAATGCCCATTTCAGGCTGCAAATGTTTTTGGGACATTCAGAGCTCTCTGACACAGTTTTTGGGCCACCAACTTTTTCTGGACTTTAGGGGGTCTAGGATGACTGTAAACTCCTTTTTTGGGCCTCTAAAGTTTTCAACATTTTTGCAGCCTAAAATGCATATTAAGGCCTTTTTTGGGCTGCTAACATATTCTGAACTTTCAGTGGTGTAGGATGCATTTTTCGTGCCATACATATTTTTGGGAATTTCAATGGTCTAGGATGCGTGTTAATGCCCCTTATAGGCTACAAATGTTTTGGGGATATTCAGAGCTCTGTGACACCGTTTTTTGGTCACCAACATTTTCTGGACTTTAGGGGGTCTACGATGCCTGTAAACCCCTTTTTTGGCCCTCCAAAGTTTTCAACATTTTTGCAGCCTAAGATGCATTTTAAGGCCTTGTTTGGGCTGCTATCATATTCTGAACTTTCAGTGGTGCAGGATGCATGTTATTTCCATAAATATTTTTGGGAATTTCAGTGGTTTAGGATGCGGGTTACTGCCCATTTCAGGCTGCAAATGTTTTTGGGATATTCAGAGCTCTCTGACACCGTTTTTTGGCCACCAACATTTTCTGGACTTTAGGGGGTCTACGATGCCTGTAAACCCCTTTTTTGGACCTCCAAAGTTTTCAACATTTTTGCAGCCTAAAATGCATATTAAGGCCTTTTTTGGGCTGCTAACATATTCTGAACTTTCAGTGGTGTAGGATGCATTTTTCGTGCCATAAATATTTTTGGGAATTTCAGTGGTCTAGGATGAGGGTTAATGCCCATTTCAGGCTGCAAATGTTTTTGGGACATTCAGAGCTCTCTGACACAGTTTTTGGGCCACCAACTTTTTCTGGACTTTAGGGGGTCTAGGATGACTGTAAACCCCTTTTTTGGGCCTCCAAAGTTTTCAACATTTTTGCAGCCTAAGATGCATTTTAAGGCCTTTTTTGGGCTGCTATCATATTCTGAACTTTCAGTGGTGCAGGATGCATGTTATTTCCATAAATATTTTTGGGAATTTCAGTGGTCTAGGATGCGGGTTAATGCCCATTTCAGGCTGCAAATGTTTTTGGGATATTCAGAGCTCTCTGACACCGTTTTTGGGCAACCAACATTTTCTGGACTTTAGGGGGTCTAGGATGACTGTAAACCCCTTTTTTGGGCCCCCAAAGTTTTCAACATTTTTGCAGCGTAAGATGCATTTTAAGGCCTTTTTTGGGGCTGCTAACATGTTCTGAACTTTCAGCGGTGCAGGATGCATTTTTCGTGCCATAAATATTTTTGGGAATTTCAGTGGTCTAGGATGAGGGTTAATGCCCATTTCAGGCTGCAAATGTTTTTGGGACATTCAGAGCTCTCTGACACAGTTTTTGGGCCACCAACTTTTTCTGGACTTTAGGGGGTCTAGGATGACTGTAAACCTCTTTTTTGGGGCCTCTAAAGTTTTCAACATTTTTGCAGCCTAAAATGCATATTAAGGCCTTTTTTGGGCTGCTAAAATATTCTGAACTTTCAGTGGTGTAGGATGCATTTTCCGTGCCATAAATATATTTGGGAATTTCAGTGGTCTAGGATGCTGGTTAATGCCCATTTCAGGCTGCAAATGTTTTTGGGATATTCAGAGCTCTCTGACACCGTTTTTGGGCCACCAACATTTTCTGGACTTTAGGGGGTCTAGGATGTCTGTAAACCCCTTTTTTGGGCCTCCAAAGTTTTCTACATTTTTGCAGCCCTAAGATGCATGTTATGGCCTTTTTTGGGCTGCTAACATATTCTGAACTTTCAGCGGTGTAGGATGCGTTTTTCCTGCCATAAATATTTTTGGGAATTTCAGTGGTTAAGGATGCGGGTTAATGCCCATTTCAGGCTGCAAATGTTTTTGGGACATTCAGAGCTTTTTGACACAGTTTTTACGCCACCAACATTTTCTGGACTTTAGGGGGTCTAGGATGCCTGTAAACCCCTTTTTTGGGCCTCCAAAGTTTTCTACATTTTTGCAGCCATAAAATGCATTTTAAGGCATTTTTTGGGCTTCTAACATATTCTGAACTTTCAGGGTGTAAGATGCAATTTTCGTACCATAAATATTTTTGGGAATTTCAGTGGTCTAGGATACGTGTTAATGCCCCTTATGGGCTACAAATGTTTTTGGGATATTCAGAGCTCTCTGACACCGTTTTTGGGCATCCAACATTTTCTGGACATTAGGGGGTCTAGGATGCCTGCAAACCCCTTTTTTGGGCCTCCAAAGTTTTCAACATTTTTGCAGCCTAAGATGCATTTTAAGGCCTTTTTTGGGCTGCTATCATATTCTGAACTTTCAGTGGTGCAGGATGCATGTTATTTCCATAAATATTTTTGGGAATTTCAGTGGTCTAGGATGCGGGTTAATGCCCATTTCAGGCTGCAAATGTTTTTGGGATATTCAGAGCTCTCTGACACCGTTTTTGGGCAACCAACATTTTCTGGACTTTAGGGGGTCTAGGATGCCTGTAAACCCCTTTTTTGGGCCTCCAAAGTTTTCAACATTTTTGCAGCCTAAGATGCATTTTAAGGCCTTTTTGTGGGCTGCTAACATATTCTGAACTTTCAGCGGTGCAGGATGCATTTTTCGTGCCATAAATATTTTTTGGGAATTTCAGTGGTCTAGGATGAGGGTTAATGCCCATTTCAGGCTGCAAATGTTTTTGGGACATTCAGAGCTCTCTGACACAGTTTTTGGGCCACCAACTTTTTCTGGACTTTAGGGGGTCTAGGATGACTGTAAACCCCTTTTTTGGGCCTCTAAAGTTTTCAACATTTTTGCAGCCTAAAATTCATATTAAGGCCTTTTTTGGGCTGCTAACATATTCTGAACTTTCAGTGGTGTAGGATGCATTTTTCGTGCCATAAATATTTTTGGGAATTTCAGTGGTCTAGGATGAGGGTTAATGCCCATTTCAGGCTGCAAATGTTTTTGGGACATTCAGAGCTCTCTGACACAGTTTTTGGGCCACCAACTTTTTCTGGACTTTAGGGGGTCTAGGATGACTGTAAACCCCTTTTTTGGGCCTCTAAAGTTTTCAACATTTTTGCAGCCTAAAATGCATATTAAGGCCTTTTTTGGGCTGCTAACATATTCTGAACTTTCAGTGGTGTAGCATGCATTTTTCGTGCCATAAATATTTTTTGGAATTTCAGTGATCTAGGATGCGGGTTAATGCCCATTTCAGGCTGCAAATGTTTTTGGGACATTCAGAGCTCTCTGACACAGTTTTTGGGCCACCAACTTTTTCTGGACTTTAGGGGGTCTAGGATGACTGTAAACCACTTTTTTGGGCCTCCAAAGTTTTCAACATTTTTACAGCCTAAGATGCATTTTAAGGCCTTTTTTGGGCTGCTATCATATTCTGAACTTTCAGTGATGCAGGATGCATGTTATTTCCATAAATATTTTTGGGAATTTCAGTGGTCTAGGATGCGGGTTAATGCCCATTTCAGGCTGCAAATGTTTTTGGGATATTCAGAGCTCTCTGACACCGTTTTTGGGCAACCAACATTTTCTGGACTTTAGGGGGTCTAGGATGACTGTAAACCCCTTTTTTGGGCCCCCAAAGTTTTCAACATTTTTGCAGCCTAAGATGCATTTTAAGGCCTTTTCTTGGGCTTCTAACATATTCTGAACTTTCAGGGTGTAAGATGCAATTTTCGTACCATAAATATTTTTGGGAATTTCAGTGGTCTAGGATACGTGTTAAAGCCCCTTATGGGCTACGAATTTTTTTTTTGATATTCAGAGCTCTCTGACACCGTTTTTGGGCATCCAACATTTTCTGGACATTAGGGGGTCTAGGATGCCTGCAAACCCCTTTTTTGGGCCTCCAAAGTTTTCAACATTTTTGCAGCCTAAGATGCATTTTAAGGCCTTTTTTGGGCTGCTATCATATTCTGAACTTTCAGTGGTGCAGGATGCATGTTATTTCCATAAATATTTTTAGGAATTTCAGTGGTCTAGGATGCGAGTTAATGCCCATTACAGGCTGCAAATGTTTTTGGGAAAATTCAGAGCTCTCTGACACCGTTTTTGGGCAACCAACATTTTCTGGACTTTAGGGGGTCTAGGATGCCTGTAAACCCCTTTTTTGGGCCTCCAAAGTTTTCAACATTTTTGCAGCCTAAGATGCATTTTAAGGCCTTTTTGTGGGCTGCTAATATATTCTGAACTTTCAGCGGTGCAGGATGCATTTTTCGTGCAATGAATATTTTTGGGAATTTCAGTGGTCTAGGATGCGGTTTAATACCCATTTCAGGCTGCAAATATTTTGGGACATTCAGAGTTTTCTGATACAGTTTTTAGGCCACCAACATTTTCTGGACTTTAGGGGGTCTAGGATGCCTGTAAACCCCTTTTTTGGGCCTCCAAAGTTTTCAACATTTTTGCAGCCTAAGATGCATTTTAAGGCCTTTTTGTGGGCTGCTAATATATTCTGAACTTTCAGCGGTGCAGGATGCATTTTTCGTGCAATGAATATTTTTGGGAATTTCAGTGGTCTAGGATGCGGTTTAATACCCATTTCAGGCTGCAAATATTTTGGGACATTCAGAGTTTTCTGATACAGTTTTTAGGCCACCAACATTTTCTGGACTTTAGGGGGTCTAGGATGCCTGTAAACCCCTTTTTTGGGCCTCCAAAGTTTTCTACATTTTTGCAGCCATAAGATGCATTTTAAGGCATTTTTTGGGCTTCTAACATATTCTGAACTTTCAGAGTGTAAGATGCATTTTTCGTGCCATACATATTTTTGGGAATTTCAATGGTCTAGGATGCGTGTTAATGCCCATTTCAGGCTGCAAATGTTTTTGGGACATTCAGAGCTCTCTGACACAGTTTTTGTGCCACCATCTTTTTCTGGACTTTAGGGGGTCTAGGATGACTGTAAACCCCTTTTTTGGGCCTCTAAAGTTTTCAACATTTTTGCAGCCTAAAATGCATATCAAGGCCTTTTTTGGGCTGCTAACATATTCTGAACTTTCAGTGGTGTAGGATGCATTTTTCGTGCCATAAATATTTTTGGGATTTTCAGTGGTCTAGGATGCGGGTTAATGCCCATTTCAGGCTGTAAATGTTTTTGGGACATTCAGAGCTCTCTGACACAGTTTTTGGGCCACCAACATTTTCCGGACTTTAGGGGGTCTAGGATGACTGTAAACCCCTTTTTTGGGCCTCCAAAGTTTTCTACATTTTTGCAGCCATAAGATGCATTTTAAGGCATTTTTTGGGCTTCTAACATATTCTGAACTTTCAGAGTGTAAGATGCATTTTTCGTGCCATACATATTTTTGGGAATTTCAATGGTCTAGGATGCGTGTTAATGCCCCTTATAGGCTACAAATGTTTTGGGGATATTCAGAGCTCTGTGACACCGTTTTTTGGTCACCAACATTTTCTGGACTTTAGGGGGTCTACGATGCCTGTAAACCCCTTTTTTGTGCCTCCAAAGTTTTCAACATTTTTGCAGCCTAAGATGCATTTTAAGGCCTTTTTTGGGCTGCTATCATATTCTGAACTTTCAGTGGTGCAGGATGCATGTTATTTCCATAAATATTTTTGGGAATTTCAGTGGTCTAGGATGCGGGTTACTGCCCATTTCAGGCTGCAAATGTTTTTGGGATATTCAGAGCTCTCTGACACCGTTTTTTGGCCACCAACATTTTCTGGACTTTAGGGGGTCTACGATGCCTGTAAACCCCTTTTTTGGACCTCCAAAGTTTTCAACATTTTTGCAGCCTAAAATGCATATTAAGGCCTTTTTTGGGCTGCTAACATATTCTGAACTTTCAGTGGTGTAGGATGCATTTTTCGTGCCATAAATATTTTTGGGAATTTCAGTGGTCTAGGATGAGGGTTAATGCCCATTTCAGGCTGCAAATGTTTTTGGGACATTCAGAGCTCTCTGACACAGTTTTTGGGCCACCAACTTTTTCTGGACTTTAGGGGGTCTAGGATGACTGTAAACTCCTTTTTTGGGCCTCTAAAGTTTTCAACATTTTTGCAGCCTAAAATGCATATTAAGGCCTTTTTTGGGCTGCTAACATATTCTGAACTTTCAGTGGTGTAGGATGCATTTTTCGTGCCATACATATTTTTGGAAATTTCAATGGTCTAGGATGCGTGTTAATGCCCCTTATAGGCTACAAATGTTTTGGGGATATTCAGAGCTCTGTGACACCGTTTTTTGGTCACCAACATTTTCTGGACTTTAGGGGGTCTACGATGCCTGTAAACCCCTTTTTTGTGCCTCCAAAGTTTTCAACATTTTTGCAGCCTAAGATGCATTTTAAGGCCTTTTTTGGGCTGCTATCATATTCTGAACTTTCAGTGGTGCAGGATGCATGTTATTTCCATAAATAGTTTTGGGAATTTCAGTGGTCTAGGATGCGGGTTACTGCCCATTTCAGGCTGCAAATGTTTTTGGGATATTCAGAGCTCTCTGACACCGTTTTTTGGCCACCAACATTTTCTGGACTTTAGGGGGTCTACGATGCCTGTAAACCCCTTTTTTGGACCTCCAAAGTTTTCAACATTTTTGCAGCCTAAAATGCATATTAAGGCCTTTTTTGGGGCTGCTAACATGTTCTGAACTTTCAGCGGTGCAGGATGCATTTTTCGTGCCATAAATATTTTTGGGAATTTCAGTGGTCTAGGATGAGGGTTAATGCCCATTTCAGGCTGCAAATGTTTTTGGGACATTCAGAGCTCTCTGACACAGTTTTTGGGCCACCAACTTTTTCTGGACTTTAGGGGGTCTAGGATGACTGTAAACCCCTTTTTTGGGCCTCCAAAGTTTTCAACATTTTTGCAGCCTAAGATGCATTTTAAGGCCTTTTTTGGGCTGCTATCATATTCTGAACTTTCAGTGGTGCAGGATGCATGTTATTTCCATAAATATTTTTGGGAATTTCAGTGGTCTAGGATGCGGGTTAATGCCCATTTCAGGCTGCAAATGTTTTTGGGATATTCAGAGCTCTCTGACACCGTTTTTGGGCAACCAACATTTTCTGGACTTTAGGGGGTCTAGGATGCCTGTAAACCCCTTTTTTGGGCCCCCAAAGTTTTCAACATTTTTGCAGCCTAAGATGCATTTTAAGGCCTTTTTTGGGGCTGCTAACATGTTCTGAACTTTCAGCGGTGCAGGATGCATTTTTCGTGCCATAAATATTTTTGGGAATTTCAGTGGTCTAGGATGAGGGTTAATGCCCATTTCAGGCTGCAAATGTTTTTGGGACATTCAGAGCTCTCTGACACAGTTTTTGGGCCACCAACTTTTTCTGGACTTTAGGGGGTCTAGGATGACTGTAAACCTCTTTTTTGGGCCTCTAAAGTTTTCAACATTTTTGCAGCCTAAAATGCATATTAAGGCCTTTTTTGGGCTGCTAAAATATTCTGAACTTTCAGTGGTGTAGGATGCATTTTCCGTGCCATAAATATATTTGGGAATTTCAGTGGTCTAGGATGCTGGTTAATGCCCATTTCAGGCTGCAAATGTTTTTGGGATATTCAGAGCTCTCTGACACCGTTTTTGGGCCACCAACATTTTCTGGACTTTAGGGGGTCTAGGATGTCTGTAAACCCCTTTTTTGGGCCTCCAAAGTTTTCTACATTTTTGCAGCCCTAAGATGCATGTTATGGCCTTTTTTGGGCTGCTAACATATTCTGAACTTTCAGCGGTGTAGGATGCATTTTTCCTGCCATAAATATTTTTGGGAATTTCAGTAGTTAAGGATGCGGGTTAATGCCCATTTCAGGCTGTAAATGTTTTTGGGACATTCAGAGCTCTCTGACACAGTTTTTGGGCCACCAACATTTTCCGGACTTTAGGGGGTCTAGGATGACTGTAAACCCCTTTTTTGGGCCTCCAAAGTTTTCTACATTTTTGCAGCCATAAGATGCATTTTAAGGCATTTTTTGGGCTTCTAACATATTCTGAACTTTCAGAGTGTAAGATGCATTTTTCGTGCCATACATATTTTTGGGAATTTCAATGGTCTAGGATGCGTGTTAATGCCCCTTATAGGCTACAAATGTTTTGGGGATATTCAGAGCTCTGTGACACCGTTTTTTGGTCACCAACATTTTCTGGACTTTAGGGGGTCTACGATGCCTGTAAACCCCTTTTTTGTGCCTCCAAAGTTTTCAACATTTTTGCAGCCTAAGATGCATTTTAAGGCCTTTTTTGGGCTGCTATCATATTCTGAACTTTCAGTGGTGCAGGATGCATGTTATTTCCATAAATATTTTTGGGAATTTCAGTGGTCTAGGATGCGGGTTACTGCCCATTTCAGGCTGCACATGTTTTTGGGATATTCAGAGCTCTCTGACACCGTTTTTTGGCCACCAACATTTTCTGGACTTTAGGGGGTCTACGATGCCTGTAAACCCCTTTTTTGGACCTCCAAAGTTTTCAACATTTTTGCAGCCTAAAATGCATATTAAGGCCTTTTTTGGGCTGCTAACATATTCTGAACTTTCAGTGGTGTAGGATGCATTTTTCGTGCCATAAATATTTTTGGGAATTTCAGTGGTCTAGGATGAGGGTTAATGCCCATTTCAGGCTGCAAATGTTTTTGGGACATTCAGAGCTCTCTGACACAGTTTTTGGGCCACCAACTTTTTCTGGACTTTAGGGGGTCTAGGATGACTGTAAACTCCTTTTTTGGGCCTCTAAAGTTTTCAACATTTTTGCAGCCTAAAATGCATATTAAGGCCTTTTTTGGGCTGCTAACATATTCTGAACTTTCAGTGGTGTAGGATGCATTTTTCGTGCCATACATATTTTTGGGAATTTCAATGGTCTAGGATGCGTGTTAATGCCCCTTATAGGCTACAAATGTTTTGGGGATATTCAGAGCTCTGTGACACCGTTTTTTGGTCACCAACATTTTCTGGACTTTAGGGGGTCTACGATGCCTGTAAACCCCTTTTTTGGCCCTCCAAAGTTTTCAACATTTTTGCAGCCTAAGATGCATTTTAAGGCCTTGTTTGGGCTGCTATCATATTCTGAACTTTCAGTGGTGCAGGATGCATGTTATTTCCATAAATATTTTTGGGAATTTCAGTGGTTTAGGATGCGGGTTACTGCCCATTTCAGGCTGCAAATGTTTTTGGGATATTCAGAGCTCTCTGACACCGTTTTTTGGCCACCAACATTTTCTGGACTTTAGGGGGTCTACGATGCCTGTAAACCCCTTTTTTGGACCTCCAAAGTTTTCAACATTTTTGCAGCCTAAAATGCATATTAAGGCCTTTTTTGGGCTGCTAACATATTCTGAACTTTCAGTGGTGTAGGATGCATTTTTCGTGCCATAAATATTTTTGGGAATTTCAGTGGTCTAGGATGAGGGTTAATGCCCATTTCAGGCTGCAAATGTTTTTGGGACATTCAGAGCTCTCTGACACAGTTTTTGGGCCACCAACTTTTTCTGGACTTTAGGGGGTCTAGGATGACTGTAAACCCCTTTTTTGGGCCTCCAAAGTTTTCAACATTTTTGCAGCCTAAGATGCATTTTAAGGCCTTTTTTGGGCTGCTATCATATTCTGAACTTTCAGTGGTGCAGGATGCATGTTATTTCCATAAATATTTTTGGGAATTTCAGTGGTCTAGGATGCGGGTTAATGCCCATTTCAGGCTGCAAATGTTTTTGGGATATTCAGAGCTCTCTGACACCGTTTTTGGGCAACCAACATTTTCTGGACTTTAGGGGGTCTAGGATGACTGTAAACCCCTTTTTTGGGCCCCCAAAGTTTTCAACATTTTTGCAGCGTAAGATGCATTTTAAGGCCTTTTTTGGGGCTGCTAACATGTTCTGAACTTTCAGCGGTGCAGGATGCATTTTTCGTGCCATAAATATTTTTGGGAATTTCAGTGGTCTAGGATGAGGGTTAATGCCCATTTCAGGCTGCAAATGTTTTTGGGACATTCAGAGCTCTCTGACACAGTTTTTGGGCCACCAACTTTTTCTGGACTTTAGGGGGTCTAGGATGACTGTAAACCTCTTTTTTGGGGCCTCTAAAGTTTTCAACATTTTTGCAGCCTAAAATGCATATTAAGGCCTTTTTTGGGCTGCTAAAATATTCTGAACTTTCAGTGGTGTAGGATGCATTTTCCGTGCCATAAATATATTTGGGAATTTCAGTGGTCTAGGATGCTGGTTAATGCCCATTTCAGGCTGCAAATGTTTTTGGGATATTCAGAGCTCTCTGACACCGTTTTTGGGCCACCAACATTTTCTGGACTTTAGGGGGTCTAGGATGTCTGTAAACCCCTTTTTTGGGCCTCCAAAGTTTTCTACATTTTTGCAGCCCTAAGATGCATGTTATGGCCTTTTTTGGGCTGCTAACATATTCTGAACTTTCAGCGGTGTAGGATGCGTTTTTCCTGCCATAAATATTTTTGGGAATTTCAGTGGTTAAGGATGCGGGTTAATGCCCATTTCAGGCTGCAAATGTTTTTGGGACATTCAGAGCTTTTTGACACAGTTTTTACGCCACCAACATTTTCTGGACTTTAGGGGGTCTAGGATGCCTGTAAACCCCTTTTTTGGGCCTCCAAAGTTTTCTACATTTTTGCAGCCATAAAATGCATTTTAAGGCATTTTTTGGGCTTCTAACATATTCTGAACTTTCAGGGTGTAAGATGCAATTTTCGTACCATAAATATTTTTGGGAATTTCAGTGGTCTAGGATACGTGTTAATGCCCCTTATGGGCTACAAATGTTTTTGGGATATTCAGAGCTCTCTGACACCGTTTTTGGGCATCCAACATTTTCTGGACATTAGGGGGTCTAGGATGCCTGCAAACCCCTTTTTTGGGCCTCCAAAGTTTTCAACATTTTTGCAGCCTAAGATGCATTTTAAGGCCTTTTTTGGGCTGCTATCATATTCTGAACTTTCAGTGGTGCAGGATGCATGTTATTTCCATAAATATTTTTGGGAATTTCAGTGGTCTAGGATGCGGGTTAATGCCCATTTCAGGCTGCAAATGTTTTTGGGATATTCAGAGCTCTCTGACACCGTTTTTGGGCAACCAACATTTTCTGGACTTTAGGGGGTCTAGGATGCCTGTAAACCCCTTTTTTGGGCCTCCAAAGTTTTCAACATTTTTGCAGCCTAAGATGCATTTTAAGGCCTTTTTGTGGGCTGCTAACATATTCTGAACTTTCAGCGGTGCAGGATGCATTTTTCGTGCCATAAATATTTTTTGGGAATTTCAGTGGTCTAGGATGAGGGTTAATGCCCATTTCAGGCTGCAAATGTTTTTGGGACATTCAGAGCTCTCTGACACAGTTTTTGGGCCACCAACTTTTTCTGGACTTTAAGGGGTCTAGGATGACTGTAAACCCCTTTTTTGGGCCTCTAAAGTTTTCAACATTTTTGCAGCCTAAAATTCATATTAAGGCCTTTTTTGGGCTGCTAACATATTCTGAACTTTCAGTGGTGTAGGATGCATTTTTCGTGCCATAAATATTTTTGGGAATTTCAGTGGTCTAGGATGAGGGTTAATGCCCATTTCAGGCTGCAAATGTTTTTGGGACATTCAGAGCTCTCTGACACAGTTTTTGGGCCACCAACTTTTTCTGGACTTTAGGGGGTCTAGGATGACTGTAAACCCCTTTTTTGGGCCTCTAAAGTTTTCAACATTTTTGCAGCCTAAAATGCATATTAAGGCCTTTTTTGGGCTGCTAACATATTCTGAACTTTCAGTGGTGTAGCATGCATTTTTCGTGCCATAAATATTTTTTGGAATTTCAGTGATCTAGGATGCGGGTTAATGCCCATTTCAGGCTGCAAATGTTTTTGGGACATTCAGAGCTCTCTGACACAGTTTTTGGGCCACCAACTTTTTCTGGACTTTAGGCGGTCTAGGATGACTGTAAACCACTTTTTTGGGCCTCCAAAGTTTTCAACATTTTTACAGCCTAAGATGCATTTTAAGGCCTTTTTTGGGCTGCTATCATATTCTGAACTTTCAGTGATGCAGGATGCATGTTATTTCCATAAATATTTTTGGGAATTTCAGTGGTCTAGGATGCGGGTTAATGCCCATTTCAGGCTGCAAATGTTTTTGGGATATTCAGAGCTCTCTGACACCGTTTTTGGGCAACCAACATTTTCTGGACTTTAGGGGGTCTAGGATGACTGTAAACCCCTTTTTTGGGCCCCCAAAGTTTTCAACATTTTTGCAGCCTAAGATGCATTTTAAGGCCTTTTCTTGGGCTTCTAACATATTCTGAACTTTCAGGGTGTAAGATGCAATTTTCGTACCATAAATATTTTTGGGAATTTCAGTGGTCTAGGATACGTGTTAAAGCCCCTTATGGGCTACGAATGTTTTTGGGATATTCAGAGCTCTCTGACACCGTTTTTGGGCATCCAACATTTTCTGGACATTAGGGGGTCTAGGATGCCTGCAAACCCCTTTTTTGGGCCTCCAAAGTTTTCAACATTTTTGCAGCCTAAGATGCATTTTAAGGCCTTTTTTGGGCTGCTATCATATTCTGAACTTTCAGTGGTGCAGGATGCATGTTATTTCCATAAATATTTTTAGGAATTTCAGTGGTCTAGGATGCGAGTTAATGCCCATTTCAGGCTGCAAATGTTTTTGGGATATTCAGAGCTCTCTGACACCGTTTTTGGGCAACCAACATTTTCTGGACTTTAGGGGGTCTAGGATGCCTGTAAACCCCTTTTTTGGGCCTCCAAAGTTTTCAACATTTTTGCAGCCTAAGATGCATTTTAAGGCCTTTTTGTGGGCTGCTAATATATTCTGAACTTTCAGCGGTGCAGGATGCATTTTTCGTGCAATGAATATTTTTGGGAATTTCAGTGGTCTAGGATGCGGTTTAATACCCATTTCAGGCTGCAAATATTTTGGGACATTCAGAGTTTTCTGATACAGTTTTTAGGCCACCAACATTTTCTGGACTTTAGGGGGTCTAGGATGCCTGTAAACCCCTTTTTTGGGCCTCCAAAGTTTTCAACATTTTTGCAGCCTAAGATGCATTTTAAGGCCTTTTTTGGGCTGCTATCATATTCTGAACTTTCAGCGGTGCAGGATGCATTTTTCGTGCACAAAATATTTTTGGGAATTTCAGTGGTCTAGGATGAGGGTTAATGCCCATTTCAGGCTGCAAATGTTTTTGGGACATTCAGAGCTCTCTGACACAGTTTTTGTGCCACCATCTTTTTCTGGACTTTAGGGGGTCTAGGATGACTGTAAACCCCTTTTTTGGGCCTCTAAAGTTTTCAACATTTTTGCAGCCTAAAATGCATATCAAGGCCTTTTTTGGGCTGCTAACATATTCTGAACTTTCAGTGGTGTAGGATGCATTTTTCGTGCCATAAATATTTTTGGGATTTTCAGTGGTCTAGGATGCGGGTTAATGCCCATTTCAGGCTGTAAATGTTTTTGGGACATTCAGAGCTCTCTGACACAGTTTTTGGGCCACCAACATTTTCCGGACTTTAGGGGGTCTAGGATGACTGTAAACCCCTTTTTTGGGCCTCCAAAGTTTTCTACATTTTTGCAGCCATAAGATGCATTTTAAGGCATTTTTTGGGCTTCTAACATATTCTGAACTTTCAGAGTGTAAGATGCATTTTTCGTGCCATACATATTTTTGGGAATTTCAATGGTCTAGGATGCGTGTTAATGCCCCTTATAGGCTACAAATGTTTTGGGGATATTCAGAGCTCTGTGACACCGTTTTTTGGTCACCAACATTTTCTGGACTTTAGGGGGTCTACGATGCCTGTAAACCCCTTTTTTGTGCCTCCAAAGTTTTCAACATTTTTGCAGCCTAAGATGCATTTTAAGGCCTTTTTTGGGCTGCTATCATATTCTGAACTTTCAGTGGTGCAGGATGCATGTTATTTCCATAAATATTTTTGGGAATTTCAGTGGTCTAGGATGCGGGTTACTGCCCATTTCAGGCTGCAAATGTTTTTGGGATATTCAGAGCTCTCTGACACCGTTTTTTGGCCACCAACATTTTCTGGACTTTAGGGGGTCTACGATGCCTGTAAACCCCTTTTTTGGACCTCCAAAGTTTTCAACATTTTTGCAGCCTAAAATGCATATTAAGGCCTTTTTTGGGCTGCTAACATATTCTGAACTTTCAGTGGTGTAGGATGCATTTTTCGTGCCATAAATATTTTTGGGAATTTCAGTGGTCTAGGATGAGGGTTAATGCCCATTTCAGGCTGCAAATGTTTTTGGGACATTCAGAGCTCTCTGACACAGTTTTTGGGCCACCAACTTTTTCTGGACTTTAGGGGGTCTAGGATGACTGTAAACTCCTTTTTTGGGCCTCTAAAGTTTTCAACATTTTTGCAGCCTAAAATGCATATTAAGGCCTTTTTTGGGCTGCTAACATATTCTGAACTTTCAGTGGTGTAGGATGCATTTTTCGTGCCATACATATTTTTGGAAATTTCAATGGTCTAGGATGCGTGTTAATGCCCCTTATAGGCTACAAATGTTTTGGGGATATTCAGAGCTCTGTGACACCGTTTTTTGGTCACCAACATTTTCTGGACTTTAGGGGGTCTACGATGCCTGTAAACCCCTTTTTTGTGCCTCCAAAGTTTTCAACATTTTTGCAGCCTAAGATGCATTTTAAGGCCTTTTTTGGGCTGCTATCATATTCTGAACTTTCAGTGGTGCAGGATGCATGTTATTTCCATAAATAGTTTTGGGAATTTCAGTGGTCTAGGATGCGGGTTACTGCCCATTTCAGGCTGCAAATGTTTTTGGGATATTCAGAGCTCTCTGACACCGTTTTTTGGCCACCAACATTTTCTGGACTTTAGGGGGTCTACGATGCCTGTAAACCCCTTTTTTGGACCTCCAAAGTTTTCAACATTTTTGCAGCCTAAAATGCATATTAAGGCCTTTTTTGGGCTGCTAACATATTCTGAACTTTCAGTGGTGTAGGATGCATTTTTCGTGCCATAAATAATTTTGGGAATTTCATTGGTCTAGGATGAGGGTTAATGCCCATTTCAGGCTGCAAATGTTTTTGGGACATTCAGAGCTCTCTGACACAGTTTTTGGGCCACCAACTTTTTCTGGACTTTAGGGGGTCTAGGATGACTGTAAATCCCTTTTTTGGGCCTCCAAAGTTTTCAACATTTTTGCAGCCTAAGATGCATTTTAAGGCCTTTTTTGGGCTGCTATCATATTCTGAACTTTCAGTGGTGCAGGATGCATGTTATTTCCATAAATATTTTTGGGAATTTCAGTGGTCTAGGATGCGGGTTAATGCCCATTTCAGGCTGCAAATGTTTTTGGGATATTCAGAGCTCTCTGACACCGTTTTTGGGCAACCAACATTTTCTGGACTTTAGGGGGTCTAGGATGCCTGTAAACCCCTTTTTTGGGCCCCCAAAGTTTTCAACATTTTTGCAGCCTAAGATGCATTTTAAGGCCTTTTTTGGGGCTGCTAACATGTTCTGAACTTTCAGCGGTGCAGGATGCATTTTTCGTGCCATAAATATTTTTGGGAATTTCAGTGGTCTAGGATGAGGGTTAATGCCCATTTCAGGCTGCAAATGTTTTTGGGACATTCAGAGCTCTCTGACACAGTTTTTGGGCCACCAACTTTTTCTGGACTTTAGGGGGTCTAGGATGACTGTAAACCTCTTTTTTGGGCCTCTAAAGTTTTCAACATTTTTGCAGCCTAAAATGCATATTAAGGCCTTTTTTGGGCTGCTAAAATATTCTGAACTTTCAGTGGTGTAGGATGCATTTTCCGTGCCATAAATATATTTGGGAATTTCAGTGGTCTAGGATGCTGGTTAATGCCCATTTCAGGCTGCAAATGTTTTTGGGATATTCAGAGCTCTCTGACACCGTTTTTGGGCCACCAACATTTTCTGGACTTTAGGGGGTCTAGGATGTCTGTAAACCCCTTTTTTGGGCCTCCAAAGTTTTCTACATTTTTGCAGCCCTAAGATGCATGTTATGGCCTTTTTTGGGCTGCTAACATATTCTGAACTTTCAGCGGTGTAGGATGCATTTTTCCTGCCATAAATATTTTTGGGAATTTCAGTGGTTAAGGATGCGGGTTAATGCCCATTTCAGGCTGTAAATGTTTTTGGGACATTCAGAGCTCTCTGACACAGTTTTTGGGCCACCAACATTTTCCGGACTTTAGGGGGTCTAGGATGACTGTAAACCCCTTTTTTGGGCCTCCAAAGTTTTCTACATTTTTGCAGCCATAAGATGCATTTTAAGGCATTTTTTGGGCTTCTAACATATTCTGAACTTTCAGAGTGTAAGATGCATTTTTCGTGCCATACATATTTTTGGGAATTTCAATGGTCTAGGATGCGTGTTAATGCCCCTTATAGGCTACAAATGTTTTGGGGATATTCAGAGCTCTGTGACACCGTTTTTTGGTCACCAACATTTTCTGGACTTTAGGGGGTCTACGATGCCTGTAAACCCCTTTTTTGTGCCTCCAAAGTTTTCAACATTTTTGCAGCCTAAGATGCATTTTAAGGCCTTTTTTGGGCTGCTATCATATTCTGAACTTTCAGTGGTGCAGGATGCATGTTATTTCCATAAATATTTTTGGGAATTTCAGTGGTCTAGGATGCGGGTTACTGCCCATTTCAGGCTGCAAATGTTTTTGGGATATTCAGAGCTCTCTGACACCGTTTTTTGGCCACCAACATTTTCTGGACTTTAGGGGGTCTACGATGCCTGTAAACCCCTTTTTTGGACCTCCAAAGTTTTCAACATTTTTGCAGCCTAAAATGCATATTAAGGCCTTTTTTGGGCTGCTAACATATTCTGAACTTTCAGTGGTGTAGGATGCATTTTTCGTGCCATAAATATTTTTGGGAATTTCAGTGGTCTAGGATGAGGGTTAATGCCCATTTCAGGCTGCAAATGTTTTTGGGACATTCAGAGCTCTCTGACACAGTTTTTGGGCCACCAACTTTTTCTGGACTTTAGGGGGTCTAGGATGATTGTAAACTCCTTTTTTGGGCCTCTAAAGTTTTCAACATTTTTGCAGCCTAAAATGCATATTAAGGCCTTTTTTGGGCTTTAACATATTCTGAACTTTCAGTGGTGTAGGATGCATTTTTCGTGCCATACATATTTTTGGGAATTTCAATGGTCTAGGATGCGTGTTAATGCCCCTTATAGGCTACAAATGTTTTGGGGATATTCAGAGCTCTGTGACACCGTTTATTGGTCACCAACATTTTCTGGACTTTAGGGGGTCTACGATGCCTGTAAACCCCTTTTTTGGCCCTCCAAAGTTTTCAACATTTTTGCAGCCTAAGATGCATTTTAAGGCCTTGTTTGGGCTGCTATCATATTCTGAACTTTCAGTGGTGCAGGATGCATGTTATTTCCATAAATATTTTTGGGAATTTCAGTGGTCTAGGATGCGGGTTACTGCCCATTTCAGGCTGCAAATGTTTTTGGGATATTCAGAGCTCTCTGACACCGTTTTTTGGCCACCAACATTTTCTGGACTTTAGGGGGTCTACGATGCCTGTAAACCCCTTTTTTGGACCTCCAAAGTTTTCAACATTTTTGCAGCCTAAAATGCATATTAAGGCCTTTTTTGGGCTGCTAACATATTCTGAACTTTCAGTGGTGTAGGATGCATTTTTCGTGCCATAAATATTTTTGGGAATTTCAGTGGTCTAGGATGAGGGTTAATGCCCATTTCAGGCTGCAAATGTTTTTGGGACATTCAGAGCTCTCTGACACAGTTTTTGGGCCACCAACTTTTTCTGGACTTTAGGGGGTCTAGGATGACTGTAAACCTCTTTTTTGGGGCCTCTAAAGTTTTCAACATTTTTGCAGCCTAAAATGCATATTAAGGCCTTTTTTGGGCTGCTAAAATATTCTGAACTTTCAGTGGTGTAGGATGCATTTTCCGTGCCATAAATATATTTGGGAATTTCAGTGGTCTAGGATGCTGGTTAATGCCCATTTCAGGCTGCAAATGTTTTTGGGATATTCAGAGCTCTCTTACACCGTTTTTGGGCCACCAACATTTTCTGGACTTTAGGGGGTCTAGGATGTCTGTAAACCCCTTTTTTGGGCCTCCAAAGTTTTCTACATTTTTGCAGCCCTAAGATGCATGTTATGGCCTTTTTTGGGCTGCTAACATATTCTGAACTTTCAGCGGTGTAGGATGCATTTTTCCTGCCATAAATATTTTTGGGAATTTCAGTGGTTAAGGATGCGGGTTAATGCCCATTTCAGGCTGCAAATGTTTTTGGGACATTCAGAGCTTTTTGACACAGTTTTTACGCCACCAACATTTTCTGGACTTTAGGGGGTCTAGGATGCCTGTAAACCCCTTTTTTGGGCCTCCAAAGTTTTCTACATTTTTGCAGCCATAAAATGCATTTTAAGGCATTTTTTGGGCTTCTAACATATTCTGAACTTTCAGGGTGTAAGATGCAATTTTCGTACCATAAATATTTTTGGGAATTTCAGTGGTCTAGGATACGTGTTAATGCCCCTTATGGGCTACAAATGTTTTTGGGATATTCAGAGCTCTCTGACACCGTTTTTGGGCATCCAACATTTTCTGGACATTAGGGGGTCTAGGATGCCTGCAAACCCCTTTTTTGGGCCTCCAAAGTTTTCAACATTTTTGCAGCCTAAGATGCATTTTAACGCCTTTTTTGGGCTGCTATCATATTCTGAACTTTCAGTGGTGCAGGATACATGTTATTTCCATAAATATTTTTGGGAATTTCCGTGGTCTAGGATGCGGGTTAATGCCCATTTCAGGCTGCAAATGTTTTTGGGATATTCAGAGCTCTCTGACACCGTTTTTGGGCAACCAACATTTTCTGGACTTTAGGGGGTCTAAGATGCATGTAAACCCCTTTTTTGGGCCTCCAAAGTTTTCAACATTTTTGCAGCCTAAGATGCATTTTAAGGCCTTTTTGTGGGCTGCTAACATATTCTGAACTTTCAGCGGTGCAGGATGCATTTTTCGTGCCATAAATATTTTTTGGGAATTTCAGTGGTCTAGGATGAGGGTTAATGCCCATTTCAGGCTGCAAATGTTTTTGGGACATTCAGAGCTCTCTGACACAGTTTTTGGGCCACCAACATTTTCCGGACTTTAGGGGGTCTAGGATGACTGTAAACCCCTTTTTTGGGCCTCCAAAGTTTTCTACATTTTTGCAGCCATAAGATGCATTTTAAGGCATTTTTTGGGCTTCTAACATATTCTGAACTTTCAGAGTGTAAGATGCATTTTTCGTGCCATACATATTTTTGGGAATTTCAATGGTCTAGGATGCGTGTTAATGCCCCTTATAGGCTACAAATGTTTTGGGGATATTCAGAGCTCTGTGACACCGTTTTTTGGTCACCAACATTTTCTGGACTTTAGGGGGTCTACGATGCCTGTAAACCCCTTTTTTGTGCCTCCAAAGTTTTCAACATTTTTGCAGCCTAAGATGCATTTTAAGGCCTTTTTTGGGCTGCTATCATATTCTGAACTTTCAGTGGTGCAGGATGCATGTTATTTCCATAAATATTTTTGGGAATTTCAGTGGTCTAGGATGCGGGTTACTGCCCATTTCAGGCTGCACATGTTTTTGGGATATTCAGAGCTCTCTGACACCGTTTTTTGGCCACCAACATTTTCTGGACTTTAGGGGGTCTACGATGCCTGTAAACCCCTTTTTTGGACCTCCAAAGTTTTCAACATTTTTGCAGCCTAAAATGCATATTAAGGCCTTTTTTGGGCTGCTAACATATTCTGAACTTTCAGTGGTGTAGGATGCATTTTTCGTGCCATAAATATTTTTGGGAATTTCAGTGGTCTAGGATGAGGGTTAATGCCCATTTCAGGCTGCAAATGTTTTTGGGACATTCAGAGCTCTCTGACACAGTTTTTGGGCCACCAACTTTTTCTGGACTTTAGGGGGTCTAGGATGACTGTAAACTCCTTTTTTGGGCCTCTAAAGTTTTCAACATTTTTGCAGCCTAAAATGCATATTAAGGCCTTTTTTGGGCTGCTAACATATTCTGAACTTTCAGTGGTGTAGGATGCATTTTTCGTGCCATACATATTTTTGGGAATTTCAATGGTCTAGGATGCGTGTTAATGCCCCTTATAGGCTACAAATGTTTTGGGGATATTCAGAGCTCTGTGACACCGTTTTTTGGTCACCAACATTTTCTGGACTTTAGGGGGTCTACGATGCCTGTAAACCCCTTTTTTGGCCCTCCAAAGTTTTCAACATTTTTGCAGCCTAAGATGCATTTTAAGGCCTTGTTTGGGCTGCTATCATATTCTGAACTTTCAGTGGTGCAGGATGCATGTTATTTCCATAAATATTTTTGGGAATTTCAGTGGTCTAGGATGCGGGTTACTGCCCATTTCAGGCTGCAAATGTTTTTGGGATATTCAGAGCTCTCTGACACCGTTTTTTGGCCACCAACATTTTCTGGACTTTAGGGGGTCTACGATGCCTGTAAACCCCTTTTTTGGACCTCCAAAGTTTTCAACATTTTTGCAGCCTAAAATGCATATTAAGGCCTTTTTTGGGCTGCTAACATATTCTGAACTTTCAGTGGTGTAGGATGCATTTTTCGTGCCATAAATATTTTTGGGAATTTCAGTGGTCTAGGATGAGGGTTAATGCCCATTTCAGGCTGCAAATGTTTTTGGGACATTCAGAGCTCTCTGACACAGTTTTTGGCCCACCAACTTTTTCTGGACTTTAGGGGGTCTAGGATGACTGTAAACCCCTTTTTTGGGCCTCCAAAGTTTTCAACATTTTTGCAGCCTAAGATGCATTTTAAGGCCTTTTTTGGGCTGCTATCATATTCTGAACTTTCAGTGGTGCAGGATGCATGTTATTTCCATAAATATTTTTGGGAATTTCAGTGGTCTAGGATGCGGGTTAATGCCCATTTCAGGCTGCAAATGTTTTTGGGATATTCAGAGCTCTCTGACACCGTTTTTGGGCAACCAACATTTTCTGGACTTTAGGGGGTCTAGGATGACTGTAAACCCCTTTTTTGGGCCCCCAAAGTTTTCAACATTTTTGCAGCGTAAGATGCATTTTAAGGCCTTTTTTGGGGCTGCTAACATGTTCTGAACTTTCAGCGGTGCAGGATGCATTTTTCGTGCCATAAATATTTTTGGGAATTTCAGTGGTCTAGGATGAGGGTTAATGCCCATTTCAGGCTGCAAATGTTTTTGGGACATTCAGAGCTCTCTGACACAGTTTTTGGGCCACCAACTTTTTCTGGACTTTAGGGGGTCTAGGATGACTGTAAACCTCTTTTTTGGGGCCTCTAAAGTTTTCAACATTTTTGCAGCCTAAAATGCATATTAAGGCCTTTTTTGGGCTGCTAAAATATTCTGAACTTTCAGTGGTGTAGGATGCATTTTCCGTGCCATAAATATATTTGGGAATTTCAGTGGTCTAGGATGCTGGTTAATGCCCATTTCAGGCTGCAAATGTTTTTGGGATATTCAGAGCTCTCTGACACCGTTTTTGGGCCACCAACATTTTCTGGACTTTAGGGGGTCTAGGATGTCTGTAAACCCCTTTTTTGGGCCTCCAAAGTTTTCTACATTTTTGCAGCCCTAAGATGCATGTTATGGCCTTTTTTGGGCTGCTAACATATTCTGAACTTTCAGCGGTGTAGGATGCGTTTTTCCTGCCATAAATATTTTTGGGAATTTCAGTGGTTAAGGATGCGGGTTAATGCCCATTTCAGGCTGCAAATGTTTTTGGGACATTCAGAGCTTTTTGACACAGTTTTTACGCCACCAACATTTTCTGGACTTTAGGGGGTCTAGGATGCCTGTAAACCCCTTTTTTGGGCCTCCAAAGTTTTCTACATTTTTGCAGCCATAAAATGCATTTTAAGGCATTTTTTGGGCTTCTAACATATTCTGAACTTTCAGGGTGTAAGATGCAATTTTCGTACCATAAATATTTTTGGGAATTTCAGTGGTCTAGGATACGTGTTAATGCCCCTTATGGGCTACAAATGTTTTTGGGATATTCAGAGCTCTCTGACACCGTTTTTGGGCATCCAACATTTTCTGGACATTAGGGGGTCTAGGATGCCTGCAAACCCCTTTTTTGGGCCTCCAAAGTTTTCAACATTTTTGCAGCCTAAGATGCATTTTAAGGCCTTTTTTGGGCTGCTATCATATTCTGAACTTTCAGTGGTGCAGGATGCATGTTATTTCCATAAATATTTTTGGGAATTTCAGTGGTCTAGGATGCGGGTTAATGCCCATTTCAGGCTGCAAATGTTTTTGGGATATTCAGAGCTCTCTGACACCGTTTTTGGGCAACCAACATTTTCTGGACTTTAGGGGGTCTAGGATGCCTGTAAACCCCTTTTTTGGGCCTCCAAAGTTTTCAACATTTTTGCAGCCTAAGATGCATTTTAAGGCCTTTTTGTGGGCTGCTAACATATTCTGAACTTTCAGCGGTGCAGGATGCATTTTTCGTGCCATAAATATTTTTTGGGAATTTCAGTGGTCTAGGATGAGGGTTAATGCCCATTTCAGGCTGCAAATGTTTTTGGGACATTCAGAGCTCTCTGACACAGTTTTTGGGCCACCAACTTTTTCTGGACTTTAGGGGGTCTAGGATGACTGTAAACCCCTTTTTTGGGCCTCTAAAGTTTTCAACATTTTTGCAGCCTAAAATTCATATTAAGGCCTTTTTTGGGCTGCTAACATATTCTGAACTTTCAGTGGTGTAGGATGCATTTTTCGTGCCATAAATATTTTTGGGAATTTCAGTGGTCTAGGATGAGGGTTAATGCCCATTTCAGGCTGCAAATGTTTTTGGGACATTCAGAGCTCTCTGACACAGTTTTTGGGCCACCAACTTTTTCTGGACTTTAGGGGGTCTAGGATGACTGTAAACCCCTTTTTTGGGCCTCTAAAGTTTTCAACATTTTTGCAGCCTAAAATGCATATTAAGGCCTTTTTTGGGCTGCTAACATATTCTGAACTTTCAGTGGTGTAGCATGCATTTTTCGTGCCATAAATATTTTTTGGAATTTCAGTGATCTAGGATGCGGGTTAATGCCCATTTCAGGCTGCAAATGTTTTTGGGACATTCAGAGCTCTCTGACACAGTTTTTGGGCCACCAACTTTTTCTGGACTTTAGGCGGTCTAGGATGACTGTAAACCACTTTTTTGGGCCTCCAAAGTTTTCAACATTTTTACAGCCTAAGATGCATTTTAAGGCCTTTTTTGGGCTGCTATCATATTCTGAACTTTCAGTGATGCAGGATGCATGTTATTTCCATAAATATTTTTGGGAATTTCAGTGGTCTAGGATGCGGGTTAATGCCCATTTCAGGCTGCAAATGTTTTTGGGATATTCAGAGCTCTCTGACACCGTTTTTGGGCAACCAACATTTTCTGGACTTTAGGGGGTCTAGGATGACTGTAAACCCCTTTTTTGGGCCCCCAAAGTTTTCAAAATTTTTGCAGCCTAAGATGCATTTTAAGGCCTTTTCTTGGGCTTCTAACATATTCTGAACTTTCAGGGTGTAAGATGCAATTTTCGTACCATAAATATTTTTGGGAATTTCAGTGGTCTAGGATACGTGTTAAAGCCCCTTATGGGCTACGAATGTTTTTGGGATATTCAGAGCTCTCTGACACCGTTTTTGGGCATCCAACATTTTCTGGACATTAGGGGGTCTAGGATGCCTGCAAACCCCTTTTTTGGGCCTCCAAAGTTTTCAACATTTTTGCAGCCTAAGATGCATTTTAAGGCCTTTTTTGGGCTGCTATCATATTCTGAACTTTCAGTGGTGCAGGATGCATGTTATTTCCATAAATATTTTTAGGAATTTCAGTGGTCTAGGATGCGAGTTAATGCCCATTTCAGGCTGCAAATGTTTTTGGGATATTCAGAGCTCTCTGACACCGTTTTTGGGCAACCAACATTTTCTGGACTTTAGGGGGTCTAGGATGCCTGTAAACCCCTTTTTTGGGCCTCCAAAGTTTTCAACATTTTTGCAGCCTAAGATGCATTTTAAGGCCTTTTTGTGGGCTGCTAATATATTCTGAACTTTCAGCGGTGCAGGATGCATTTTTCGTGCAATGAATATTTTTGGGAATTTCAGTGGTCTAGGATGCGGTTTAATACCCATTTCAGGCTGCAAATATTTTGGGACATTCAGAGTTTTCTGATACAGTTTTTAGGCCACCAACATTTTCTGGACTTTAGGGGGTCTAGGATGCCTGTAAACCCCTTTTTTGGGCCTCCAAAGTTTTCAACATTTTTGCAGCCTAAGATGCATTTTAAGGCCTTTTTTGGGCTGCTATCATATTCTGAACTTTCAGCGGTGCAGGATGCATTTTTCGTGCACAAAATATTTTTGGGAATTTCAGTGGTCTAGGATGAGGGTTAATGCCCATTTCAGGCTGCAAATGTTTTTGGGACATTCAGAGCTCTCTGACACAGTTTTTGTGCCACCATCTTTTTCTGGACTTTAGGGGGTCTAGGATGACTGTAAACCCCTTTTTTGGGCCTCTAAAGTTTTCAACATTTTTGCAGCCTAAAATGCATATCAAGGCCTTTTTTGGGCTGCTAACATATTCTGAACTTTCAGTGGTGTAGGATGCATTTTTCGTGCCATAAATATTTTTGGGATTTTCAGTGGTCTAGGATGCGGGTTAATGCCCATTTCAGGCTGTAAATGTTTTTGGGACATTCAGAGCTCTCTGACACAGTTTTTGGGCCACCAACATTTTCCGGACTTTAGGGGGTCTAGGATGACTGTAAACCCCTTTTTTGGGCCTCCAAAGTTTTCTACATTTTTGCAGCCATAAGATGCATTTTAAGGCATTTTTTGGGCTTCTAACATATTCTGAACTTTCAGAGTGTAAGATGCATTTTTCGTGCCATACATATTTTTGGGAATTTCAATGGTCTAGGATGCGTGTTAATGCCCCTTATAGGCTACAAATGTTTTGGGGATATTCAGAGCTCTGTGACACCGTTTTTTGGTCACCAACATTTTCTGGACTTTAGGGGGTCTACGATGCCTGTAAACCCCTTTTTTGTGCCTCCAAAGTTTTCAACATTTTTGCAGCCTAAGATGCATTTTAAGGCCTTTTTTGGGCTGCTATCATATTCTGAACTTTCAGTGGTGCAGGATGCATGTTATTTCCATAAATATTTTTGGGAATTTCAGTGGTCTAGGATGCGGGTTACTGCCCATTTCAGGCTGCAAATGTTTTTGGGATATTCAGAGCTCTCTGACACCGTTTTTTGGCCACCAACATTTTCTGGACTTTAGGGGGTCTACGATGCCTGTAAACCCCTTTTTTGGACCTCCAAAGTTTTCAACATTTTTGCAGCCTAAAATGCATATTAAGGCCTTTTTTGGGCTGCTAACATATTCTGAACTTTCAGTGGTGTAGGATGCATTTTTCGTGCCATAAATATTTTTGGGAATTTCAGTGGTCTAGGATGAGGGTTAATGCCCATTTCAGGCTGCAAATGTTTTTGGGACATTCAGAGCTCTCTGACACAGTTTTTGGGCCACCAACTTTTTCTGGACTTTAGGGGGTCTAGGATGACTGTAAACTCCTTTTTTGGGCCTCTAAAGTTTTCAACATTTTTGCAGCCTAAAATGCATATTAAGGCCTTTTTTGGGCTGCTAACATATTCTGAACTTTCAGTGGTGTAGGATGCATTTTTCGTGCCATACATATTTTTGGAAATTTCAATGGTCTAGGATGCGTGTTAATGCCCCTTATAGGCTACAAATGTTTTGGGGATATTCAGAGCTCTGTGACACCGTTTTTTGGTCACCAACATTTTCTGGACTTTAGGGGGTCTACGATGCCTGTAAACCCCTTTTTTGTGCCTCCAAAGTTTTCAACATTTTTGCAGCCTAAGATGCATTTTAAGGCCTTTTTTGGGCTGCTATCATATTCTGAACTTTCAGTGGTGCAGGATGCATGTTATTTCCATAAATAGTTTTGGGAATTTCAGTGGTCTAGGATGCGGGTTACTGCCCATTTCAGGCTGCAAATGTTTTTGGGATATTCAGAGCTCTCTGACACCGTTTTTTGGCCACCAACATTTTCTGGACTTTAGGGGGTCTACGATGCCTGTAAACCCCTTTTTTGGACCTCCAAAGTTTTCAACATTTTTGCAGCCTAAAATGCATATTAAGGCCTTTTTTGGGCTGCTAACATATTCTGAACTTTCAGTGGTGTAGGATGCATTTTTCGTGCCATAAATAATTTTGGGAATTTCATTGGTCTAGGATGAGGGTTAATGCCCATTTCAGGCTGCAAATGTTTTTGGGACATTCAGAGCTCTCTGACACAGTTTTTGGGCCACCAACTTTTTCTGGACTTTAGGGGGTCTAGGATGACTGTAAACCCCTTTTTTGGGCCTCCAAAGTTTTCAACATTTTTGCAGCCTAAGATGCATTTTAAGGCCTTTTTTGGGCTGCTATCATATTCTGAACTTTCAGTGGTGCAGGATGCATGTTATTTCCATAAATATTTTTGGGAATTTCAGTGGTCTAGGATGCGGGTTAATGCCCATTTCAGGCTGCAAATGTTTTTGGGATATTCAGAGCTCTCTGACACCGTTTTTGGGCAACCAACATTTTCTGGACTTTAGGGGGTCTAGGATGCCTGTAAACCCCTTTTTTGGGCCCCCAAAGTTTTCAACATTTTTGCAGCCTAAGATGCATTTTAAGGCCTTTTTTGGGGCTGCTAACATGTTCTGAACTTTCAGCGGTGCAGGATGCATTTTTCGTGACATAAATATTTTTGGGAATTTCAGTGGTCTAGGATGAGGGTTAATGCCCATTTCAGGCTGCAAATGTTTTTGGGACATTCAGAGCTCTCTGACACAGTTTTTGGGCCACCAACTTTTTCTGGACTTTAGGGGGTCTAGGATGACTGTAAACCTCTTTTTTGGGCCTCTAAAGTTTTCAACATTTTTGCAGCCTAAAATGCATATTAAGGCCTTTTTTGGGCTGCTAAAATATTCTGAACTTTCAGTGGTGTAGGATGCATTTTCCGTGCCATAAATATATTTGGGAATTTCAGTGGTCTAGGATGCTGGTTAATGCCCATTTCAGGCTGCAAATGTTTTTGGGATATTCAGAGCTCTCTGACACCGTTTTTGGGCCACCAACATTTTCTGGACTTTAGGGGGTCTAGGATGTCTGTAAACCCCTTTTTTGGGCCTCCAAAGTTTTCTACATTTTTGCAGCCCTAAGATGCATGTTATGGCCTTTTTTGGGCTGCTAACATATTCTGAACTTTCAGCGGTGTAGGATGCATTTTTCCTGCCATAAATATTTTTGGGAATTTCAGTGGTTAAGGATGCGGGTTAATGCCCATTTCAGGCTGTAAATGTTTTTGGGACATTCAGAGCTCTCTGACACAGTTTTTGGGCCACCAACATTTTCCGGACTTTAGGGGGTCTAGGATGACTGTAAACCCCTTTTTTGGGCCTCCAAAGTTTTCTACATTTTTGCAGCCATAAGATGCATTTTAAGGCATTTTTTGGGCTTCTAACATATTCTGAACTTTCAGAGTGTAAGATGCATTTTTCGTGCCATACATATTTTTGGGAATTTCAATGGTCTAGGATGCGTGTTAATGCCCCTTATAGGCTACAAATGTTTTGGGGATATTCAGAGCTCTGTGACACCGTTTTTTGGTCACCAACATTTTCTGGACTTTAGGGGGTCTACGATGCCTGTAAACCCCTTTTTTGTGCCTCCAAAGTTTTCAACATTTTTGCAGCCTAAGATGCATTTTAAGGCCTTTTTTGGGCTGCTATCATATTCTGAACTTTCAGTGGTGCAGGATGCATGTTATTTCCATAAATATTTTTGGGAATTTCAGTGGTCTAGGATGCGGGTTACTGCCCATTTCAGGCTGCAAATGTTTTTGGGATATTCAGAGCTCTCTGACACCGTTTTTTGGCCACCAACATTTTCTGGACTTTAGGGGGTCTACGATGCCTGTAAACCCCTTTTTTGGACCTCCAAAGTTTTCAACATTTTTGCAGCCTAAAATGCATATTAAGGCCTTTTTTGGGCTGCTAACATATTCTGAACTTTCAGTGGTGTAGGATGCATTTTTCGTGCCATAAATATTTTTGGGAATTTCAGTGGTCTAGGATGAGGGTTAATGCCCATTTCAGGCTGCAAATGTTTTTGGGACATTCAGAGCTCTCTGACACAGTTTTTGGGCCACCAACTTTTTCTGGACTTTAGGGGGTCTAGGATGATTGTAAACTCCTTTTTTGGGCCTCTAAAGTTTTCAACATTTTTGCAGCCTAAAATGCATATTAAGGCCTTTTTTGGGCTGCTAACATATTCTGAACTTTCAGTGGTGTAGGATGCATTTTTCGTGCCATACATATTTTTGGGAATTTCAATGGTCTAGGATGCGTGTTAATGCCCCTTATAGGCTACAAATGTTTTGGGGATATTCAGAGCTCTGTGACACCGTTTATTGGTCACCAACATTTTCTGGACTTTAGGGGGTCTACGATGCCTGTAAACCCCTTTTTTGGCCCTCCAAAGTTTTCAACATTTTTGCAGCCTAAGATGCATTTTAAGGCCTTGTTTGGGCTGCTATCATATTCTGAACTTTCAGTGGTGCAGGATGCATGTTATTTCCATAAATATTTTTGGGAATTTCAGTGGTCTAGGATGCGGGTTACTGCCCATTTCAGGCTGCAAATGTTTTTGGGATATTCAGAGCTCTCTGACACCGTTTTTTGGCCACCAACATTTTCTGGACTTTAGGGGGTCTACGATGCCTGTAAACCCCTTTTTTGGACCTCCAAAGTTTTCAACATTTTTGCAGCCTAAAATGCATATTAAGGCCTTTTTTGGGCTGCTAACATATTCTGAACTTTCAGTGGTGTAGGATGCATTTTTCGTGCCATAAATATTTTTGGGAATTTCAGTGGTCTAGGATGAGGGTTAATGCCCATTTCAGGCTGCAAATGTTTTTGGGACATTCAGAGCTCTCTGACACAGTTTTTGGGCCACCAACTTTTTCTGGACTTTAGGGGGTCTAGGATGACTGTAAACCCCTTTTTTGGGCCTCCAAAGTTTTCAACATTTTTGCAGCCTAAGATGCATTTTAAGGCCTTTTTTGGGCTGCTATCATATTCTGAACTTTCAGTGGTGCAGGATGCATGTTATTTCCATAAATATTTTTGGGAATTTCAGTTGTCTAGGATGCGGGTTAATGCCCATTTCAGGCTGCAAATGTTTTTGGGATATTCAGAGCTCTCTGACACCGTTTTTGGGCAACCAACATTTTCTGGACTTTAGGGGGTCTAGGATGCCTGTAAACCCCTTTTTTGGGCCCCCAAAGTTTTCAACATTTTTGCAGCGTAAGATGCATTTTAAGGCCTTTTTTGGGGCTGCTAACATGTTCTGAACTTTCAGCGGTGCAGGATGCATTTTTCGTGCCATAAATATTTTTGGGAATTTCAGTGGTCTAGGATGAGGGTTAATGCCCATTTCAGGCTGCAAATGTTTTTGGGACATTCAGAGCTCTCTGACACAGTTTTTGGGCCACCAACTTTTTCTGGACTTTAGGGGGTCTAGGATGACTGTAAACCTCTTTTTTGGGGCCTCTAAAGTTTTCAACATTTTTGCAGCCTAAAATGCATATTAAGGCCTTTTTTGGGCTGCTAAAATATTCTGAACTTTCAGTGGTGTAGGATGCATTTTCCGTGCCATAAATATATTTGGGAATTTCAGTGGTCTAGGATGCTGGTTAATGCCCATTTCAGGCTGCAAATGTTTTTGGGATATTCAGAGCTCTCTGACACCGTTTTTGGGCCACCAACATTTTCTGGACTTTAGGGGGTCTAGGATGTCTGTAAACCCCTTTTTTGGGCCTCCAAAGTTTTCTACATTTTTGCAGCCCTAAGATGCATGTTATGGCCTTTTTTGGGCTGCTAACATATTCTGAACTTTCAGCGGTGTAGGATGCGTTTTTCCTGCCATAAATATTTTTGGGAATTTCAGTGGTTAAGGATGCGGGTTACTGCCCATTTCAGGCTGCAAATGTTTTTGGGATATTCAGAGCTCTCTGACACCGTTTTTTGGCCACCAACATTTTCTGGACTTTAGGGGGTCTACGATGCCTGTAAACCCCTTTTTTGGACCTCCAAAGTTTTCAACATTTTTGCAGCCTAAAATGCATATTAAGGCCTTTTTTGGGCTGCTAACATATTCTGAACTTTCAGTGGTGTAGGATGCATTTTTCGTGCCATAAATATTTTTGGGAATTTCAGTGGTCTAGGATGAGGGTTAATGCCCATTTCAGGCTGCAAATGTTTTTGGGACATTCAGAGCTCTCTGACACAGTTTTTGGGCCACCAACTTTTTCTGGACTTTAGGGGGTCTAGGATGATTGTAAACTCCTTTTTTGGGCCTCTAAAGTTTTCAACATTTTTGCAGCCTAAAATGCATATTAAGGCCTTTTTTGGGCTGCTAACATATTCTGAACTTTCAGTGGTGTAGGATGCATTTTTCGTGCCATACATATTTTTGGGAATTTCAATGGTCTAGGATGCGTGTTAATGCCCCTTATAGGCTACAAATGTTTTGGGGATATTCAGAGCTCTGTGACACCGTTTTTTGGTCACCAACATTTTCTGGACTTTAGGGGGTCTACGATGCCTGTAAACCCCTTTTTTGGCCCTCCAAAGTTTTCAACATTTTTGCAGCCTAAGATGCATTTTAAGGCCTTGTTTGGGCTGCTATCATATTCTGAACTTTCAGTGGTGCAGGATGCATGTTATTTCCATAAATATTTTTGGGAATTTCAGTGGTCTAGGATGCGGGTTACTGCCCATTTCAGGCTGCAAATGTTTTTGGGATATTCAGAGCTCTCTGACACCGTTTTTTGGCCACCAACATTTTCTGGACTTTAGGGGGTCTACGATGCCTGTAAACCCCTTTTTTGGACCTCCAAAGTTTTCAACATTTTTGCAGCCTAAAATGCATATTAAGGCCTTTTTTGGGCTGCTAACATATTCTGAACTTTCAGTGGTGTAGGATGCATTTTTCGTGCCATAAATATTTTTGGGAATTTCAGTGGTCTAGGATGAGGGTTAATGCCCATTTCAGGCTGCAAATGTTTTTGGGACATTCAGAGCTCTCTGACACAGTTTTTGGCCCACCAACTTTTTCTGGACTTTAGGGGGTCTAGGATGACTGTAAACCCCTTTTTTGGGCCTCCAAAGTTTTCAACATTTTTGCAGCCTAAGATGCATTTTAAGGCCTTTTTTGGGCTGCTATCATATTCTGAACTTTCAGTGGTGCAGGATGCATGTTATTTCCATAAATATTTTTGGGAATTTCAGTGGTCTAGGATGCGGGTTAATGCCCATTTCAGGCTGCAAATGTTTTTGGGATATTCAGAGCTCTCTGACACCGTTTTTGGGCAACCAACATTTTCTGGACTTTAGGGGGTCTAGGATGACTGTAAACCCCTTTTTTGGGCCCCCAAAGTTTTCAACATTTTTGCAGCGTAAGATGCATTTTAAGGCCTTTTTTGGGGCTGCTAACATGTTCTGAACTTTCAGCGGTGCAGGATGCATTTTTCGTGCCATAAATATTTTTGGGAATTTCAGTGGTCTAGGATGAGGGTTAATGCCCATTTCAGGCTGCAAATGTTTTTGGGACATTCAGAGCTCTCTGACACAGTTTTTGGGCCACCAACTTTTTCTGGACTTTAGGGGGTCTAGGATGACTGTAAACCTCTTTTTTGGGGCCTCTAAAGTTTTCAACATTTTTGCAGCCTAAAATGCATATTAAGGCCTTTTTTGGGCTGCTAAAATATTCTGAACTTTCAGTGGTGTAGGATGCATTTTCCGTGCCATAAATATATTTGGGAATTTCAGTGGTCTAGGATGCTGGTTAATGCCCATTTCAGGCTGCAAATGTTTTTGGGATATTCAGAGCTCTCTGACACCGTTTTTGGGCCACCAACATTTTCTGGACTTTAGGGGGTCTAGGATGTCTGTAAACCCCTTTTTTGGGCCTCCAAAGTTTTCTACATTTTTGCAGCCCTAAGATGCATGTTATGGCCTTTTTTGGGCTGCTAACATATTCTGAACTTTCAGCGGTGTAGGATGCGTTTTTCCTGCCATAAATATTTTTGGGAATTTCAGTGGTTAAGGATGCGGGTTAATGCCCATTTCAGGCTGCAAATGTTTTTGGGACATTCAGAGCTTTTTGACACAGTTTTTACGCCACCAACATTTTCTGGACTTTAGGGGGTCTAGGATGCCTGTAAACCCCTTTTTTGGGCCTCCAAAGTTTTCTACATTTTTGCAGCCATAAAATGCATTTTAAGGCATTTTTTGGGCTTCTAACATATTCTGAACTTTCAGGGTGTAAGATGCAATTTTCGTACCATAAATATTTTTGGGAATTTCAGTGGTCTAGGATACGTGTTAATGCCCCTTATGGGCTACAAATGTTTTTGGGATATTCAGAGCTCTCTGACACCGTTTTTGGGCATCCAACATTTTCTGGACATTAGGGGGTCTAGGATGCCTGCAAACCCCTTTTTTGGGCCTCCAAAGTTTTCAACATTTTTGCAGCCTAAGATGCATTTTAAGGCCTTTTTTGGGCTGCTATCATATTCTGAACTTTCAGTGGTGCAGGATGCATGTTATTTCCATAAATATTTTTGGGAATTTCAGTGGTCTAGGATGCGGGTTAATGCCCATTTCAGGCTGCAAATGTTTTTGGGATATTCAGAGCTCTCTGACACCGTTTTTGGGCAACCAACATTTTCTGGACTTTAGGGGGTCTAGGATGCCTGTAAACCCCTTTTTTGGGCCTCCAAAGTTTTCAACATTTTTGCAGCCTAAGATGCATTTTAAGGCCTTTTTGTGGGCTGCTAACATATTCTGAACTTTCAGCGGTGCAGGATGCATTTTTCGTGCCATAAATATTTTTTGGGAATTTCAGTGGTCTAGGATGAGGGTTAATGCCCATTTCAGGCTGCAAATGTTTTTGGGACATTCAGAGCTCTCTGACACAGTTTTTGGGCCACCAACTTTTTCTGGACTTTAGGGGGTCTAGGATGACTGTAAACCCCTTTTTTGGGCCTCTAAAGTTTTCAACATTTTTGCAGCCTAAAATTCATATTAAGGCCTTTTTTGGGCTGCTAACATATTCTGAACTTTCAGTGGTGTAGGATGCATTTTTCGTGCCATAAATATTTTTGGGAATTTCAGTGGTCTAGGATGAGGGTTAATGCCCATTTCAGGCTGCAAATGTTTTTGGGACATTCAGAGCTCTCTGACACAGTTTTTGGGCCACCAACTTTTTCTGGACTTTAGGGGGTCTAGGATGACTGTAAACCCCTTTTTTGGGCCTCTAAAGTTTTCAACATTTTTGCAGCCTAAAATGCATATTAAGGCCTTTTTTGGGCTGCTAACATATTCTGAACTTTCAGTGGTGTAGCATGCATTTTTCGTGCCATAAATATTTTTTGGAATTTCAGTGATCTAGGATGCGGGTTAATGCCCATTTCAGGCTGCAAATGTTTTTGGGACATTCAGAGCTCTCTGACACAGTTTTTGGGCCACCAACTTTTTCTGGACTTTAGGCGGTCTAGGATGACTGTAAACCACTTTTTTGGGCCTCCAAAGTTTTCAACATTTTTACAGCCTAAGATGCATTTTAAGGCCTTTTTTGGGCTGCTATCATATTCTGAACTTTCAGTGATGCAGGATGCATGTTATTTCCATAAATATTTTTGGGAATTTCAGTGGTCTAGGATGCGGGTTAATGCCCATTTCAGGCTGCAAATGTTTTTGGGATATTCAGAGCTCTCTGACACCGTTTTTGGGCAACCAACATTTTCTGGACTTTAGGGGGTCTAGGATGACTGTAAACCCCTTTTTTGGGCCCCCAAAGTTTTCAAAATTTTTGCAGCCTAAGATGCATTTTAAGGCCTTTTCTTGGGCTTCTAACATATTCTGAACTTTCAGGGTGTAAGATGCAATTTTCGTACCATAAATATTTTTGGGAATTTCAGTGGTCTAGGATACGTGTTAAAGCCCCTTATGGGCTACGAATGTTTTTGGGATATTCAGAGCTCTCTGACACCGTTTTTGGGCATCCAACATTTTCTGGACATTAGGGGGTCTAGGATGCCTGCAAACCCCTTTTTTGGGCCTCCAAAGTTTTCAACATTTTTGCAGCCTAAGATGCATTTTAAGGCCTTTTTTGGGCTGCTATCATATTCTGAACTTTCAGTGGTGCAGGATGCATGTTATTTCCATAAATATTTTTAGGAATTTCAGTGGTCTAGGATGCGAGTTAATGCCCATTTCAGGCTGCAAATGTTTTTGGGATATTCAGAGCTCTCTGACACCGTTTTTGGGCAACCAACATTTTCTGGACTTTAGGGGGTCTAGGATGCCTGTAAACCCCTTTTTTGGGCCTCCAAAGTTTTCAACATTTTTGCAGCCTAAGATGCATTTTAAGGCCTTTTTGTGGGCTGCTAATATATTCTGAACTTTCAGCGGTGCAGGATGCATTTTTCGTGCAATGAATATTTTTGGGAATTTCAGTGGTCTAGGATGCGGTTTAATACCCATTTCAGGCTGCAAATATTTTGGGACATTCAGAGTTTTCTGATACAGTTTTTAGGCCACCAACATTTTCTGGACTTTAGGGGGTCTAGGATGCCTGTAAACCCCTTTTTTGGGCCTCCAAAGTTTTCAACATTTTTGCAGCCTAAGATGCATTTTAAGGCCTTTTTTGGGCTGCTATCATATTCTGAACTTTCAGCGGTGCAGGATGCATTTTTCGTGCACAAAATATTTTTGGGAATTTCAGTGGTCTAGGATGAGGGTTAATGCCCATTTCAGGCTGCAAATGTTTTTGGGACATTCAGAGCTCTCTGACACAGTTTTTGTGCCACCATCTTTTTCTGGACTTTAGGGGGTCTAGGATGACTGTAAACCCCTTTTTTGGGCCTCTAAAGTTTTCAACATTTTTGCAGCCTAAAATGCATATCAAGGCCTTTTTTGGGCTGCTAACATATTCTGAACTTTCAGTGGTGTAGGATGCATTTTTCGTGCCATAAATATTTTTGGGATTTTCAGTGGTCTAGGATGCGGGTTAATGCCCATTTCAGGCTGTAAATGTTTTTGGGACATTCAGAGCTCTCTGACACAGTTTTTGGGCCACCAACATTTTCCGGACTTTAGGGGGTCTAGGATGACTGTAAACCCCTTTTTTGGGCCTCCAAAGTTTTCTACATTTTTGCAGCCATAAGATGCATTTTAAGGCATTTTTTGGGCTTCTAACATATTCTGAACTTTCAGAGTGTAAGATGCATTTTTCGTGCCATACATATTTTTGGGAATTTCAATGGTCTAGGATGCGTGTTAATGCCCCTTATAGGCTACAAATGTTTTGGGGATATTCAGAGCTCTGTGACACCGTTTTTTGGTCACCAACATTTTCTGGACTTTAGGGGGTCTACGATGCCTGTAAACCCCTTTTTTGTGCCTCCAAAGTTTTCAACATTTTTGCAGCCTAAGATGCATTTTAAGGCCTTTTTTGGGCTGCTATCATATTCTGAACTTTCAGTGGTGCAGGATGCATGTTATTTCCATAAATATTTTTGGGAATTTCAGTGGTCTAGGATGCGGGTTACTGCCCATTTCAGGCTGCAAATGTTTTTGGGATATTCAGAGCTCTCTGACACCGTTTTTTGGCCACCAACATTTTCTGGACTTTAGGGGGTCTACGATGCCTGTAAACCCCTTTTTTGGACCTCCAAAGTTTTCAACATTTTTGCAGCCTAAAATGCATATTAAGGCCTTTTTTGGGCTGCTAACATATTCTGAACTTTCAGTGGTGTAGGATGCATTTTTCGTGCCATAAATATTTTTGGGAATTTCAGTGGTCTAGGATGAGGGTTAATGCCCATTTCAGGCTGCAAATGTTTTTGGGACATTCAGAGCTCTCTGACACAGTTTTTGGGCCACCAACTTTTTCTGGACTTTAGGGGGTCTAGGATGACTGTAAACTCCTTTTTTGGGCCTCTAAAGTTTTCAACATTTTTGCAGCCTAAAATGCATATTAAGGCCTTTTTTGGGCTGCTAACATATTCTGAACTTTCAGTGGTGTAGGATGCATTTTTCGTGCCATACATATTTTTGGAAATTTCAATGGTCTAGGATGCGTGTTAATGCCCCTTATAGGCTACAAATGTTTTGGGGATATTCAGAGCTCTGTGACACCGTTTTTTGGTCACCAACATTTTCTGGACTTTAGGGGGTCTACGATGCCTGTAAACCCCTTTTTTGTGCCTCCAAAGTTTTCAACATTTTTGCAGCCTAAGATGCATTTTAAGGCCTTTTTTGGGCTGCTATCATATTCTGAACTTTCAGTGGTGCAGGATGCATGTTATTTCCATAAATAGTTTTGGGAATTTCAGTGGTCTAGGATGCGGGTTACTGCCCATTTCAGGCTGCAAATGTTTTTGGGATATTCAGAGCTCTCTGACACCGTTTTTTGGCCACCAACATTTTCTGGACTTTAGGGGGTCTACGATGCCTGTAAACCCCTTTTTTGGACCTCCAAAGTTTTCAACATTTTTGCAGCCTAAAATGCATATTAAGGCCTTTTTTGGGCTGCTAACATATTCTGAACTTTCAGTGGTGTAGGATGCATTTTTCGTGCCATAAATAATTTTGGGAATTTCATTGGTCTAGGATGAGGGTTAATGCCCATTTCAGGCTGCAAATGTTTTTGGGACATTCAGAGCTCTCTGACACAGTTTTTGGGCCACCAACTTTTTCTGGACTTTAGGGGGTCTAGGATGACTGTAAACCCCTTTTTTGGGCCTCCAAAGTTTTCAACATTTTTGCAGCCTAAGATGCATTTTAAGGCCTTTTTTGGGCTGCTATCATATTCTGAACTTTCAGTGGTGCAGGATGCATGTTATTTCCATAAATATTTTTGGGAATTTCAGTGGTCTAGGATGCGGGTTAATGCCCATTTCAGGCTGCAAATGTTTTTGGGATATTCAGAGCTCTCTGACACCGTTTTTGGGCAACCAACATTTTCTGGACTTTAGGGGGTCTAGGATGCCTGTAAACCCCTTTTTTGGGCCCCCAAAGTTTTCAACATTTTTGCAGCCTAAGATGCATTTTAAGGCCTTTTTTGGGGCTGCTAACATGTTCTGAACTTTCAGCGGTGCAGGATGCATTTTTCGTGCCATAAATATTTTTGGGAATTTCAGTGGTCTAGGATGAGGGTTAATGCCCATTTCAGGCTGCAAATGTTTTTGGGACATTCAGAGCTCTCTGACACAGTTTTTGGGCCACCAACTTTTTCTGGACTTTAGGGGGTCTAGGATGACTGTAAACCTCTTTTTTGGGCCTCTAAAGTTTTCAACATTTTTGCAGCCTAAAATGCATATTAAGGCCTTTTTTGGGCTGCTAAAATATTCTGAACTTTCAGTGGTGTAGGATGCATTTTCCGTGCCATAAATATATTTGGGAATTTCAGTGGTCTAGGATGCTGGTTAATGCCCATTTCAGGCTGCAAATGTTTTTGGGATATTCAGAGCTCTCTGACACCGTTTTTGGGCCACCAACATTTTCTGGACTTTAGGGGGTCTAGGATGTCTGTAAACCCCTTTTTTGGGCCTCCAAAGTTTTCTACATTTTTGCAGCCCTAAGATGCATGTTATGGCCTTTTTTGGGCTGCTAACATATTCTGAACTTTCAGCGGTGTAGGATGCATTTTTCCTGCCATAAATATTTTTGGGAATTTCAGTGGTTAAGGATGCGGGTTAATGCCCATTTCAGGCTGTAAATGTTTTTGGGACATTCAGAGCTCTCTGACACAGTTTTTGGGCCACCAACATTTTCCGGACTTTAGGGGGTCTAGGATGACTGTAAACCCCTTTTTTGGGCCTCCAAAGTTTTCTACATTTTTGCAGCCATAAGATGCATTTTAAGGCATTTTTTGGGCTTCTAACATATTCTGAACTTTCAGAGTGTAAGATGCATTTTTCGTGCCATACATATTTTTGGGAATTTCAATGGTCTAGGATGCGTGTTAATGCCCCTTATAGGCTACAAATGTTTTGGGGATATTCAGAGCTCTGTGACACCGTTTTTTGGTCACCAACATTTTCTGGACTTTAGGGGGTCTACGATGCCTGTAAACCCCTTTTTTGTGCCTCCAAAGTTTTCAACATTTTTGCAGCCTAAGATGCATTTTAAGGCCTTTTTTGGGCTGCTATCATATTCTGAACTTTCAGTGGTGCAGGATGCATGTTATTTCCATAAATATTTTTGGGAATTTCAGTGGTCTAGGATGCGGGTTACTGCCCATTTCAGGCTGCAAATGTTTTTGGGATATTCAGAGCTCTCTGACACCGTTTTTTGGCCACCAACATTTTCTGGACTTTAGGGGGTCTACGATGCCTGTAAACCCCTTTTTTGGACCTCCAAAGTTTTCAACATTTTTGCAGCCTAAAATGCATATTAAGGCCTTTTTTGGGCTGCTAACATATTCTGAACTTTCAGTGGTGTAGGATGCATTTTTCGTGCCATAAATATTTTTGGGAATTTCAGTGGTCTAGGATGAGGGTTAATGCCCATTTCAGGCTGCAAATGTTTTTGGGACATTCAGAGCTCTCTGACACAGTTTTTGGGCCACCAACTTTTTCTGGACTTTAGGGGGTCTAGGATGATTGTAAACTCCTTTTTTGGGCCTCTAAAGTTTTCAACATTTTTGCAGCCTAAAATGCATATTAAGGCCTTTTTTGGGCTGCTAACATATTCTGAACTTTCAGTGGTGTAGGATGCATTTTTCGTGCCATACATATTTTTGGGAATTTCAATGGTCTAGGATGCGTGTTAATGCCCCTTATAGGCTACAAATGTTTTGGGGATATTCAGAGCTCTGTGACACCGTTTATTGGTCACCAACATTTTCTGGACTTTAGGGGGTCTACGATGCCTGTAAACCCCTTTTTTGGCCCTCCAAAGTTTTCAACATTTTTGCAGCCTAAGATGCATTTTAAGGCCTTGTTTGGGCTGCTATCATATTCTGAACTTTCAGTGGTGCAGGATGCATGTTATTTCCATAAATATTTTTGGGAATTTCAGTGGTCTAGGATGCGGGTTACTGCCCATTTCAGGCTGCAAATGTTTTTGGGATATTCAGAGCTTTCTGACACCGTTTTTTGGCCACCAACATTTTCTGGACTTTAGGGGGTCTACGATGCCTGTAAACCCCTTTTTTGGACCTCCAAAGTTTTCAACATTTTTGCAGCCTAAAATGCATATTAAGGCCTTTTTTGGGCTGCTAACATATTCTGAACTTTCAGTGGTGTAGGATGCATTTTTCGTGCCATAAATATTTTTGGGAATTTCAGTGGTCTAGGATGAGGGTTAATGCCCATTTAAGGCTGCAAATGTTTTTGGGACATTCAGAGCTCTCTGACACAGTTTTTGGGCCACCAACTTTTTCTGGACTTTAGGGGGTCTAGGATGACTGTAAACCCCTTTTTTGGGCCTCCAAAGTTTTCAACATTTTTGCAGCCTAAGATGCATTTTAAGGCCTTTTTTGGGCTGCTATCATATTCTGAACTTTCAGTGGTGCAGGATGCATGTTATTTCCATAAATATTTTTGGGAATTTCAGTGGTCTAGGATGCGGGTTAATGCCCATTTCAGGCTGCAAATGTTTTTGGGATATTCAGAGCTCTCTGACACCGTTTTTGGGCAACCAACATTTTCTGGACTTTAGGGGGTCTAGGATGCCTGTAAACCCCTTTTTTGGGCCCCCAAAGTTTTCAACATTTTTGCAGCGTAAGATGCATTTTAAGGCCTTTTTTGGGGCTGCTAACATGTTCTGAACTTTCAGCGGTGCAGGATGCATTTTTCGTGCCATAAATATTTTTGGGAATTTCAGTGGTCTAGGATGAGGGTTAATGCCCATTTCAGGCTGCAAATGTTTTTGGGACATTCAGAGCTCTCTGACACAGTTTTTGGGCCACCAACTTTTTCTGGACTTTAGGGGGTCTAGGATGACTGTAAACCTCTTTTTTGGGGCCTCTAAAGTTTTCAACATTTTTGCAGCCTAAAATGCATATTAAGGCCTTTTTTGGGCTGCTAAAATATTCTGAACTTTCAGTGGTGTAGGATGCATTTTCCGTGCCATAAATATATTTGGGAATTTCAGTGGTCTAGGATGCTGGTTAATGCCCATTTCAGGCTGCAAATGTTTTTGGGATATTCAGAGCTCTCTGACACCGTTTTTGGGCCACCAACATTTTCTGGACTTTAGGGGGTCTAGGATGTCTGTAAACCCCTTTTTTGGGCCTCCAAAGTTTTCTACATTTTTGCAGCCCTAAGATGCATGTTATGGCCTTTTTTGGGCTGCTAACATATTCTGAACTTTCAGCGGTGTAGGATGCGTTTTTCCTGCCATAAATATTTTTGGGAATTTCAGTGGTTAAGGATGCGGGTTAATGCCCATTTCAGGCTGCAAATGTTTTTGGGACATTCAGAGCTTTTTGACACAGTTTTTACGCCACCAACATTTTCTGGACTTTAGGGGGTCTAGGATGCCTGTAAACCCCTTTTTTGGGCCTCCAAAGTTTTCTACATTTTTGCAGCCATAAAATGCATTTTAAGGCATTTTTTGGGCTTCTAACATATTCTGAACTTTCAGGGTGTAAGATGCAATTTTCGTACCATAAATATTTTTGGGAATTTCAGTGGTCTAGGATACGTGTTAATGCCCCTTATGGGCTACAAATGTTTTTGGGATATTCAGAGCTCTCTGACACCGTTTTTGGGCATCCAACATTTTCTGGACATTAGGGGGTCTAGGATGCCTGCAAACCCCTTTTTTGGGCCTCCAAAGTTTTCAACATTTTTGCAGCCTAAGATGCATTTTAAGGCCTTTTTTGGGCTGCTATCATATTCTGAACTTTCAGTGGTGCAGGATGCATGTTATTTCCATAAATATTTTTGGGAATTTCAGTGGTCTAGGATGCGGGTTAATGCCCATTTCAGGCTGCAAATGTTTTTGGGATATTCAGAGCTCTCTGACACCGTTTTTGGGCAACCAACATTTTCTGGACTTTAGGGGGTCTAGGATGCCTGTAAACCCCTTTTTTGGGCCTCCAAAGTTTTCAACATTTTTGCAGCCTAAGATGCATTTTAAGGCCTTTTTGTGGGCTGCTAACATATTCTGAACTTTCAGCGGTGCAGGATGCATTTTTCGTGCCATAAATATTTTTTGGGAATTTCAGTGGTCTAGGATGAGGGTTAATGCCCATTTCAGGCTGCAAATGTTTTTGGGACATTCAGAGCTCTCTGACACAGTTTTTGGGCCACCAACTTTTTCTGGACTTTAGGGGGTCTAGGATGACTGTAAACCCCTTTTTTGGGCCTCTAAAGTTTTCAACATTTTTGCAGCCTAAAATTCATATTAAGGCCTTTTTTGGGCTGCTAACATATTCTGAACTTTCAGTGGTGTAGGATGCATTTTTCGCCCCATAAATATTTTTGGGAATTTCAGTGGTCTAGGATGAGGGTTAATGCCCATTTCAGGCTGCAAATGTTTTTGGGACATTCAGAGCTCTCTGACACAGTTTTTGGGCCACCAACTTTTTCTGGACTTTAGGGGGTCTAGGATGACTGTAAACCCCTTTTTTGGGCCTCTAAAGTTTTCAACATTTTTGCAGCCTAAAATGCATATTAAGGCCTTTTTTGGGCTGCTAACATATTCTGAACTTTCAGTGGTGTAGCATGCATTTTTCGTGCCATAAATATTTTTTGGAATTTCAGTGATCTAGGATGCGGGTTAATGCCCATTTCAGGCTGCAAATGTTTTTGGGACATTCAGAGCTCTCTGACACAGTTTTTGGGCCACCAACTTTTTCTGGACTTTAGGGGGTCTAGGATGACTGTAAACCACTTTTTTGGGCCTCCAAAGTTTTCAACATTTTTACAGCCTAAGATGCATTTTAAGGCCTTTTTTGGGCTGCTATCATATTCTGAACTTTCAGTGATGCAGGATGCATGTTATTTCCATAAATATTTTTGGGAATTTCAGTGGTCTAGGATGCGGGTTAATGCCCATTTCAGGCTGCAAATGTTTTTGGGATATTCAGAGCTCTCTGACACCGTTTTTGGGCAACCAACATTTTCTGGACTTTAGGGGGTCTAGGATGACTGTAAACCCCTTTTTTGGGCCCCCAAAGTTTTCAACATTTTTGCAGCCTAAGATGCATTTTAAGGCCTTTTCGTGGGCTTCTAACATATTCTGAACTTTCAGGGTGTAAGATGCAATTTTCGTACCATAAATATTTTTGGGAATTTCAGTGGTCTAGGATACGTGTTAAAGCCCCTTATGGGCTACGAATGTTTTTGGGATATTCAGAGCTCTCTGACACCGTTTTTGGGCATCCAACATTTTCTGGACATTAGGGGGTCTAGGATGCCTGCAAACCCCTTTTTTGGGCCTCCAAAGTTTTCAACATTTTTGCAGCCTAAGATGCATTTTAAGGCCTTTTTTGGGCTGCTATCATATTCTGAACTTTCAGTGGTGCAGGATGCATGTTATTTCCATAAATATTTTTAGGAATTTCAGTGGTCTAGGATGCGAGTTAATGCCCATTTCAGGCTGCAAATGTTTTTGGGATATTCAGAGCTCTCTGACACCGTTTTTGGGCAACCAACATTTTCTGGACTTTAGGGGGTCTAGGATGCCTGTAAACCCCTTTTTTGGGCCTCCAAAGTTTTCAACATTTTTGCAGCCTAAGATGCATTTTAAGGCCTTTTTGTGGGCTGCTAATATATTCTGAACTTTCAGCGGTGCAGGATGCATTTTTCGTGCAATGAATATTTTTGGGAATTTCAGTGGTCTAGGATGCGGTTTAATACCCATTTCAGGCTGCAAATATTTTGGGACATTCAGAGTTTTCTGATACAGTTTTTAGGCCACCAACATTTTCTGGACTTTAGGGGGTCTAGGATGCCTGTAAACCCCTTTTTTGGGCCTCCAAAGTTTTCAACATTTTTGCAGCCTAAGATGCATTTTAAGGCCTTTTTTGGGCTGCTATCATATTCTGAACTTTCAGCGGTGCAGGATGCATTTTTCGTGCACAAAATATTTTTGGGAATTTCAGTGGTCTAGGATGAGGGTTAATGCCCATTTCAGGCTGCAAATGTTTTTGGGACATTCAGAGCTCTCTGACACAGTTTTTGTGCCACCATCTTTTTCTGGACTTTAGGGGGTCTAGGATGACTGTAAACCCCTTTTTTGGGCCTCTAAAGTTTTCAACATTTTTGCAGCCTAAAATGCATATCAAGGCCTTTTTTGGGCTGCTAACATATTCTGAACTTTCAGTGGTGTAGGATGCATTTTTCGTGCCATAAATATTTTTGGGATTTTCAGTGGTCTAGGATGCGGGTTAATGCCCATTTCAGGCTGTAAATGTTTTTGGGACATTCAGAGCTCTCTGACACAGTTTTTGGGCCACCAACATTTTCCGGACTTTAGGGGGTCTAGGATGACTGTAAACCCCTTTTTTGGGCCTCCAAAGTTTTCTACATTTTTGCAGCCATAAGATGCATTTTAAGGCATTTTTTGGGCTTCTAACATATTCTGAACTTTCAGAGTGTAAGATGCATTTTTCGTGCCATACATATTTTTGGGAATTTCAATGGTCTAGGATGCGTGTTAATGCCCCTTATAGGCTACAAATGTTTTGGGGATATTCAGAGCTCTGTGACACCGTTTTTTGGTCACCAACATTTTCTGGACTTTAGGGGGTCTACGATGCCTGTAAACCCCTTTTTTGTGCCTCCAAAGTTTTCAACATTTTTGCAGCCTAAGATGCATTTTAAGGCCTTTTTTGGGCTGCTATCATATTCTGAACTTTCAGTGGTGCAGGATGCATGTTATTTCCATAAATATTTTTGGGAATTTCAGTGGTCTAGGATGCGGGTTACTGCCCATTTCAGGCTGCAAATGTTTTTGGGATATTCAGAGCTCTCTGACACCGTTTTTTGGCCACCAACATTTTCTGGACTTTAGGGGGTCTACGATGCCTGTAAACCCCTTTTTTGGACCTCCAAAGTTTTCAACATTTTTGCAGCCTAAAATGCATATTAAGGCCTTTTTTGGGCTGCTAACATATTCTGAACTTTCAGTGGTGTAGGATGCATTTTTCGTGCCATAAATAATTTTGGGAATTTCATTGGTCTAGGATGAGGGTTAATGCCCATTTCAGGCTGCAAATGTTTTTGGGACATTCAGAGCTCTCTGACACAGTTTTTGGGCCACCAACTTTTTCTGGACTTTAGGGGGTCTAGGATGACTGTAAACCCCTTTTTTGGGCCTCCAAAGTTTTCAACATTTTTGCAGCCTAAGATGCATTTTAAGGCCTTTTTTGGGCTGCTATCATATTCTGAACTTTCAGCGGTGTAGGATGCATTTTTCCTGCCATAAATATTTTTGGGAATTTCAGTGGTTAAGGATGCGGGTTAATGCCCATTTCAGGCTGCAAATGTTTTTGGGACATTCAGAGCTTTTTGACACAGTTTTTACGCCACCAACATTTTCTGGACTTTAGGGGGTCTAGGATGCCTGTAAACCCCTTTTTTGGGCCTCCAAAGTTTTCTACATTTTTGCAGCCATAAAATGCATTTTAAGGCATTTTTTGGGCTTCTAACATATTCTGAACTTTCAGGGTGTAAGATGCAATTTTCGTACCATAAATATTTTTGGGAATTTCAGTGGTCTAGGATACGTGTTAATGCCCCTTATGGGCTACAAATGTTTTTGGGATATTCAGAGCTCTCTGACACCGTTTTTGGGCATCCAACATTTTCTGGACATTAGGGGGTCTAGGATGCCTGCAAACCCCTTTTTTGGGCCTCCAAAGTTTTCAACATTTTTGCAGCCTAAGATGCATTTTAACGCCTTTTTTGGGCTGCTATCATATTCTGAACTTTCAGTGGTGCAGGATGCATGTTATTTCCATAAATATTTTTGGGAATTTCAGTGGTCTAGGATGCGGGTTAATGCCCATTTCAGGCTGCAAATGTTTTTGGGATATTCAGAGCTCTCTGACACCGTTTTTGGGCAACCAACATTTTCTGGACTTTAGGGGGTCTAAGATGCATGTAAACCCCTTTTTTGGGCCTCCAAAGTTTTCAACATTTTTGCAGCCTAAGATGCATTTTAAGGCCTTTTTGTGGGCTGCTAACATATTCTGAACTTTCAGCGGTGCAGGATGCATTTTTCGTGCCATAAATATTTTTTGGGAATTTCAGTGGTCTAGGATGAGGGTTAATGCCCATTTCAGGCTGCAAATGTTTTTGGGACATTCAGAGCTCTCTGACACAGTTTTTGGGCCACCAACTTTTTCTGGACTTTAGGGGGTCTAGGATGACTGTAAACCCCTTTTTTGGGCCTCTAAAGTTTTCAACATTTTTGCAGCCTAAAATTCATATTAAGGCCTTTTTTGGGCTGCTAACATATTCTGAACTTTCAGGGTGTAAGATGCAATTTTCGTACCATAAATATTTTTGGGAATTTCAGTGGTCTAGGATACGTGTTAATGCCCCTTATGGGCTACAAATGTTTTTGGGATATTCAGAGCTCTCTCACCGTTTTTGGGCATCCAACATTTTCTGGACATTAGGGGGTCTAGGATGCCTGCAAACCCCTTTTTTGGGCCTCCAAAGTTTTCAACATTTTTGCAGCCTAAGATGCATTTTAAGGCCTTTTTTGGGCTGCTATCATATTCTGAACTTTCAGTGGTGCAGGATGCATGTTATTTCCATAAATATTTTTGGGAATTTCAGTGGTCTAGGATGCGGGTTAATGCCCATTTCAGGCTGCAAATGTTTTTGGGATATTCAGAGCTCTCTGACACCGTTTTTGGGCAACCAACATTTTCTGGACTTTAGGGGGTCTAGGATGCCTGTAAACCCCTTTTTTGGGCCTCCAAAGTTTTCAACATTTTTGCAGCCTAAGATGCATTTTAAGGCCTTTTTTTGGGCTGCTAACATATTCTGAACTTTCAGCGGTGCAGGATGCATTTTTCGTGCCATAAATATTTTTTGGGAATTTCAGTGGTCTAGGATGAGGGTTAATGCCCATTTCAGGCTGCAAATGTTTTTGGGACATTCAGAGCTCTCTGACACAGTTTTTGGGCCACCAACTTTTTCTGGACTTTAGGGGGTCTAGGATGACTGTAAACCCCTTTTTTGGGCCTCTAAAGTTTTCAACATTTTTGCAGCCTAAAATGCATATTAAGGCCTTTTTTGGGCTGCTAACATATTCTGAACTTTCAGTGGTGTAGGATGCATTTTTCGTGCCATAAATATTTTTGGGAATTTCAGTGGTCTAGGATGAGGGTTAATGCCCATTTCAGGCTGCAAATGTTTTTGGGACATTCAGAGCTCTCTGACACAGTTTTTGGGCCACCAACTTTTTCTGGACTTTAGGGGGTCTAGGATGACTGTAAACCCCTTTTTTGGGCCTCCAAAGGTTTCAACATTTTTGCAGCCTAAGATGCATTTTAAGGCCTTTTTTGGGCTGCTATCATATTCTGAACTTTCAGTGGTGCAGGATGCATGTTATTTCCATAAATATTTTTGGGAATTTCAGTGGTCTAGGATGCGGGTTAATGCCCATTTCAGGCTGCAAATGTTTTTGGGATATTCAGAGCTCTCTGACACCGTTTTTGGGCAACCAACATTTTCTGGACTTTAGGGGGTCTAGGATGCCTGTAAACCCCTTTTTTGGGCCCCCAAAGCTTTCAACATTTTTACAGCCTAAGATGCATTTTAAGGCCTTTTTTTGGGCTGCTAACATGTTCTGAACTTTCAGTGGTGCAGGATGCATTTTTCGTGCCATAAATATTTTTGGGAATTTCAGTGGTCTAGGATGAGGGTTAATGCCCATTTCAGGCTGCAAATGTTTTTGGGACATTCAGAGCTCTCTGACACAGTTTTTGGGCCACCAACTTTTTCTGGACTTTAGGGGGTCTAGGATGACTGTAAACCTCTTTTTTGGGCCTCTAAAGTTTTCAACATTTTTGCAGCCTAAAATGCATATTAAGGCCTTTTTTGGGCTGCTAAAATATTCTGAACTTTCAGTGGTGTAGGATGCATTTTCCGTGCCATAAATATATTTGGGAATTTCAGTGGTCTAGGATGCTGGTTAATGCCCATTTCAGGCTGCAAATGTTTTTGGGATATTCAGAGCTCTCTGACACAGTTTTTGGGCCACCAACATTTTCTGGACTTTAGGGGGTCTAGGATGTCTGTAAACCCCTTTTTTGGGCCTCCAAAGTTTTCTACATTTTTGCAGCCCTAAGAGGCATGTTATGGCCTTTTTTGGGCTGCTAACATATTCTGAACTTTCAGCGGTGTAGGATGCGTTTTTCCTGCCATAAATATTTTTGGGAATTTCAGTGGTTAAGGATGCGGGTTAATGCCCATTTCAGGCTGCAAATGTTTTTGGGACATTCAGAGCTCTCTGACACAGTTTTTGGGCCACCAACTTTTTCTGGACTTTAGGGGGTCTAGGATGACTGTAAACCCCTTTTTTGGGCCTCTAAAGTTTTCAACATTTTTGCAGCCTAAAATGCATATTAAGGCCTTTTTTGGGCTGCTAACATATTCTGAACTTTCAGTGGTGTAGGATGCATTTTTCGTGCCATAAATATTTTTTGGAATTTCAGTGGTCTAGGATGAGGGTTAATGCCCATTTCAGGCTGCAAATGTTTTTGGGACATTCAGAGCTCTCTGACACAGTTTTTGGGCCACCAACTTTTTCTGGACTTTAGGGGGTCTAGGATGACTGTAAACCCCTTTTTTGGGCCTCCAAAGTTTTCAACATTTTTGCAGCCTAAGATGCATTTTAAGGCCTTTTTTGGGCTGCTATCATATTCTGAACTTTCAGTGGTGCAGGATGCATGTTATTTCCATAAATATTTTTGGGAATTTCAGTGGTCTAGGATGCGGGTTAATGCCCATTTCAGGCTGCAAATGTTTTTGGGATATTCAGAGCTCTCTGACACCGTTTTTGGGCAACCAACATTTTCTGGACTTTAGGGGGTCTAGGATGCCTGTAAATCCCTTTTTTGGGCCCCCAAAGTTTTCAACATTTTTGCAGCCTAAGATGCATTTTAAGGCCTTTTTTTGGGCTGCTAACATGTTCTGAACTTTCAGCGGTGCAGGATGCATTTTTCGTGCCATAAATATTTTTGGGAATTTCAGTGGTCTAGGATGAGGGTTGATGCCCATTTCAGGCTGCAAATGTTTTTGGGACATTCAGAGCTCTCTGACACAGTTTTTGGGCCACCAACTTTTTCTGGACTTTAGGGGGTCTAGGATGACTGTAAAGCTCTTTTTTGGGCCTCTAAAGTTTTCAACATTTTTGCAGCCTAAAATGCATATTAATGCCTTTTTTGGGCTGCTAAAATATTCTGAACTTTCAGTGGTGTAGGATGCATTTTCCGTGCCATAAATATATTTGGGAATTTCAGTGGTCTAGGATGCTGGTTAATGCCCATTTCAGGCTGCAAATGTTTTTGGGATATTCAGAGCTCTCTGACACCGTTTTTGGGCCACCAACATTTTCTGGACTTTAGGGGGTCTAGGATGCCTGTAAACCCCTTTTTTGGGCCTCCAAAGTTTTCTACATTTTTGCAGCCATAAAATGCATTTTAAGGCATTTTTTGGGCTTCTAACATATTCTGAACTTTCAGGGTGTAAGATGCAATTTTCGTACCATAAATATTTTTGGGAATTTCAGTGGTCTAGGATACGTGTTAATGCCCCTTATGGGCTACAAATGTTTTTGGGATATTCAGAGCTCTCTGACACCGTTTTTGGGCATCCAACATTTTCTGGACATTAGGGGGTCTAGGATGCCTGCAAACCCCTTTTTTGGGCCTCCAAAGTTTTCAACATTTTTGCAGCCTAAGATGCATTTTAAGGCCTTTTTTGGGCTGCTATCATATTCTGAACTTTCAGTTGTGCAGGATGCATGTTATTTCCATAAATATTTTTGGGAATTTCAGTGGTCTAGGATGCGGGTTAATGCCCATTTCAGGCTGCAAATGTTTTTGGGATATTCAGAGCTCTCTGACACCGTTTTTGGGCAACCAACATTTTCTGGACTTTAGGGGGTCTAGGATGCCTGTAAACCCCTTTTTTGGGCCTCCAAAGTTTTCAACATTTTTGCAGCCTAAGATGCATTTTAAGGCCTTTTTGTGGGCTGCTAACATATTCTGAACTTTCAGCGGTGCAGGATGCATTTTTCGTGCCATAAATATTTTTGGGAATTTCAGTGGTCTAGGATGAGGGTTAATGCCCATTTCAGGCTGCAAATGTTTTTGGGACATTCAGAGCTCTCTGACACAGTTTTTGGGCCACCAACTTTTTCTGGACTTTAGGGGGTCTAGGATGACTGTAAACCCCTTTTTTGGGCCTCTAAAGTTTTCAACATTTTTGCAGCCTAAAATGCATTTTAAGGCCTTTTTTGGGCTGCTAACATATTCTGAACTTTCAGTGGTGTAGCATGCATTTTTCGTGCCATAAATATTTTTGGGAATTTCAGTGGTCTAGGATGCGGGTTAATGCCCATTTCAGGCTGCAAATGTTTTTGGGATATTCAGAGCTCTCTGACACCGTTTTTGGGCAACCAACATTTTCTGGACTTTAGGGGGTCTAGGATGCCTGTAAACCCCTTTTTTGGGCCCCCAAAGTTTTCAACATTTTTGCAGCCTAAGATGCATTTTAAGGCCTTTTTTTGGGCTGCTAACATGTTCTGAACTTTCAGCGGTGCAGGATGCATATTTCGTGCCATAAATATTTTTGGGAATTTCAGTGGTCTAGGATGAGGGTTAATGCCCATTTCAGGCTGCAAATGTTTTTGGGACATTCAGAGCTCTCTGACACAGTTTTTGGGCCACCAACTTTTTCTGGACTTTAGGGGGTCCAGGATGACTGTAAACCCCTTTTTTGGGCCTCCAAAGTTTTCAACATTTTTACAGCCTAAGATGCATTTTAAGGCCTTTTTTGGGCTGCTATCATATTCTGAACTTTCAGTGATGCAGGATGCATGTTATTTCCATAAATATTTTTGGGAATTTCAGTGGTCTAGGATGCGGGTTAATGCCCATTTCAGGCTGCAAATGTTTTTGGGATATTCAGAGCTCTCTGACACCGTTTTTGGGCAACCAACATTTTCTGGACTTTAGGGGGTCTAGGATGACTGTAAACCCCTTTTTTGGGCCCCCAAAGTTTTCAACATTTTTGCAGCCTAAGATGCATTTTAAGGTCTTTTTTTGGGCTGCTAACATGTTGTGACCTTTCAGCGGTGCAGGATGCATATTTCGTGCCATAAATATTTTTGGGAATTTCAGTGGTCTAGGATGAGGGTTAATGCCCATTTCAGGCTGCAAATGTTTTTGGGACATTCAGAGCTCTCTGACACAGTTTTTGGGCCACCAACGTTTTCTGGACTTTAGGGGGTCTAGGATGACTGTAAACCTCTTTTTTGGGCCTCTAAAGTTTTCAACATTTTTGCAGCCTAAAATGCATATTAAGGCCTTTTTTGGGCTGCTAAAATATTCTGAACTTTCAGTGGTGTAGGATGCATTTTCCGTGCCATAAATATATTTGGGAATTTCAGTGGTCTAGGATGCGGGTTAATGCCCATTTCAGGCTGCAAATGTTTTTGGGATATTCAGAGCTCTCTGACACCGTTTTTGGGCCACCAACATTTTCTGGAATTTAGGGGGTCTAGGATGTCTGTAAACCCCTTTTTTGGGCCTCCAAAGTTTTCTACATTTTTGCAGCCCTAAGATGCATGTTATGGCCTTTTTTGGGCTGCTAACATATTCTGAACTTTCAGCGGTGTAGGATGCGTTTTTCCTGCCATAAATATTTTTGGGAATTTCAGTGGTCTAGGATGCGGGTTACTGCCCATTTCAGGCTGCAAATGTTTTTGGGACATTCAGAGCTTTTTGACACAGTTTTTAGGCCACCAACATTTTCTGGACTTTAGGGGGTCTAGGATGCCTGTAAACCCCTTTTTTGGGCCTCCAAAGTTTTCAACATTTTTGCAGCCTAAGATGCATTTTAAGGCCTTTTTTGGGCTGCTAACATATTCTGAACTTTCAGCGGTGTAGGATGCATTTTTCGTGCCATAAATATTTTTGGGATTTTCAGTGCTCTAGGATGCGGTTTAATGCCCATTTCAGGCTGCAAATATTTTTGTGACATTCAGAACTTTCTGACACAATTTGTAGGCCACCAACATTTTCTGGACTTTAGGGGGTCTAGGATGCCTGTAAACCCTTTTTTGGACCTCCAAATTTGTCAATATTTTTGCAGCCTAAGATGCATTTTAAGGCCTTTTTTGGGCTGCTAACATATTCTGAACTTTCAGCGGTGTAGGATGCATTTTTCGTGCCATGAATATTTTTGGGAATTTCAGTGGTCTAGGATGCGGGTTAATGCCCATTTCAGGCTGCAAATGTTTTTGGGATATTCAGAGCTCTCTGACACCGTTTTTGGGCAACCAACATTTTCTGGACTTTAGGGGGTCTAGGATGCCTGTAAACCCCTTTTTTGGGCCTCTAAAGTTTTCAACATTTTTGCAGCCTAAGATGATTTTTAGGCCTTTTTTGGGCTGCTATCATATTCTGAACTTTCAGTGGTGCAGGATGCATGTTATTTCCATAAATACTTTTGGGAATTTCAGTGGTCTAGGATGCGGGTTAATGCCCATTTCAGGCTGCAAATGTTTTTGGGACATTCCGAGCTTTCTGACACAGTTTTTAGGCCACCAACATTTTCTGGACTTTAGGGGGTCTAGGATGCCTGTAAACCCCTTTTTTGGGCCTCCAAAGTTTTCTACATTTTTGCAGCCATAAGATGCATTTTAAGGCATTTTTCTGGGCTTCTAACATATTCTGAACTTTCAGCGGTGCAGGATGCATTTTTTGTGCCATAAATATTTTTGGGAATTTCAGTGGTCTAGGATGCGGGTTAATGCCCATTTCAGGCTGCAAATGTTTTTGGGATATTCAGAGCTCTCTGACACCATTTTTGGGCCACCAACATTTTCTGGACTTTAGGGGGTCTAGGATGCCTGTAAACCCCTTTTTTGGGCCTCCAAAGTTTTCTACATTTTTGCAGCCCTAAGATGCATGTTATGGCCTTTTTTGGGCTGCTAACATATTCTGAACTTTCAGCGGTGTAGGATGCATTTTTCGTGCCATAAATATTTTTGGGAATTTCAGTGGTCTATGATGCGGGTTAATGCCCATTTCAGGCTGCAGATGTTTTTGGGACATTCCGAGCTTTCTGACACAGTTTCTAGGCCACCAACATTTTCTGGACTTTAGGGGGTCTAGGATGACTGTAAACCCCTTTTTTGGGCCTCCAAAGTTTTCAACATTTTTGCAGCCTAAGATGCATTTTAAGGCCTTTTTTGGGCTGCTATCATATTCTGAACTTTCAGGGGTGTAGGATGCATTTTTCGTGCCATAAATATTTTTGGGAATTTCAGTGGTCTAGAATGCGGGTTAATGCCCATTTCAGGCTGCAAATGTTTTTGGGATATTCAGAGCTCTCTGACACCGTTTTTGGGCAACCAACATTTTCTGGACTTTAGGGGGTCTAGGATGCCTGTAAACCCCTTTTTTGGGCCTCCAAAGTTTTTAACATTTTTGCAGCCTAAGATGCATTTTAAGGCCTTTTTTGGGCTGCTATCTTATTCTGAACTTTCAGTGGTGCAGGATGCATGTTATTTCCATGAACATTTTTGGGAATTTCAGTGGTCTAGGATGCGGGTTAATGCCCATTTCAGGCTGCAAATGTTTTTGGGACATTCAGAGCTTTCTGACACAGTTTTTAGGCCACCAACATTTTCTGGACTTTAGGGGGTCTAGGATGCCTGTAAACCCCCTTTTTGGGCCTCCAAAGTTTTCAACATTTTTGCAGCCTAAGATGCATTTTAAGGCCTTTTTTGGGCTGCTATCTTATTCTGAACTTTCAGTGGTGCAGGATGCATGTTATTTCCATGAACATTTTTGGGAATTTCAGTGGTCTAGGATGCGGGTTAATGCCCATTTCAGGCTGCAAATGTTTTTGGGACATTCAGAGCTCTCTGACACAGTTTTTGGGCCACCAACGTTTTCTGGACTTTAGGGGGTCTAGGATGACTGTAAACCTCTTTTTTGGGCCTCTAAAGTTTTCAACATTTTTGCAGCCTAAAATGCATATTAAGGCCTTTTTTGGGCTGCTAAAATATTCTGAACTTTCAGTGGTGTAGGATGCATTTTCCGTGCCATAAATATATTTGGGAATTTCAGTGGTCTAGGATGCGGGTTAATGCCCATTTCAGGCTGCAAATGTTTTTGGGATATTCAGAGCTCTCTGACACCGTTTTTGGGCCACCAACATTTTCTGGAATTTAGGGGGTCTAGGATGTCTGTAAACCCCTTTTTTGGGCCTCCAAAGTTTTCTACATTTTTGCAGCCCTAAGATGCATGTTATGGCCTTTTTTGGGCTGCTAACATATTCTGAACTTTCAGCGGTGTAGGATGCGTTTTTCCTGCCATAAATATTTTTGGGAATTTCAGTGGTCTAGGATGCGGGTTACTGCCCATTTCAGGCTGCAAATGTTTTTGGGACATTCAGAGCTTTTTGACACAGTTTTTAGGCCACCAACATTTTCTGGACTTTAAGGGGTCTAGGATGCCTGTAAACCCCTTTTTTGGGCCTCCAAAGTTTTCAACATTTTTGCAGCCTAAGATGCATTTTAAGGCCTTTTTTGGGCTGCTAACATATTCTGAACTTTCAGCGGTGTAGGATGCATTTTTCGTGCCATAAATATTTTTGGGATTTTCAGTGCTCTAGGATGCGGTTTAATGCCCATTTCAGGCTGCAAATATTTTTGTGACATTCAGAACTTTCTGACACAATTTGTAGGCCACCAACATTTTCTGGACTTTAGGGGGTCTAGGATGCCTGTAAACCCTTTTTTGGACCTCCAAATTTGTCAATATTTTTGCAGCCTAAGATGCATTTTAAGGCCTTTTTTGGGCTGCTAACATATTCTGAACTTTCAGCGGTGTAGGATGCATTTTTCGTGCCATGAATATTTTTGGGAATTTCAGTGGTCTAGGATGCGGGTTAATGCCCATTTCAGGCTGCAAATGTTTTTGGGATATTCAGAGCTCTCTGACACCGTTTTTGGGCAACCAACATTTTCTGGACTTTAGGGGGTCTAGGATGCCTGTAAACCCCTTTTTTGGGCCTCTAAAGTTTTCAACATTTTTGCAGCCTAAGATGATTTTTAGGCCTTTTTTGGGCTGCTATCATATTCTGAACTTTCAGTGGTGCAGGATGCATGTTATTTCCATAAATACTTTTGGGAATTTCAGTGGTCTAGGATGCGGGTTAATGCCCATTTCAGGCTGCAAATGTTTTTGGGACATTCCGAGCTTTCTGACACAGTTTTTAGGCCACCAACATTTTCTGGACTTTAGGGGGTCTAGGATGCCTGTAAACCCCTTTTTTGGGCCTCCAAAGTTTTCTACATTTTTGCAGCCATAAGATGCATTTTAAGGCATTTTTCTGGGCTTCTAACATATTCTGAACTTTCAGCGGTGCAGGATGCATTTTTTGTGCCATAAATATTTTTGGGAATTTCAGTGGTCTAGGATGCGGGTTAATGCCCATTTCAGGCTGCAAATGTTTTTGGGATATTCAGAGCTCTCTGACACCATTTTTGGGCCACCAACATTTTCTGGACTTTAGGGGGTCTAGGATGCCTGTAAACCCCTTTTTTGGGCCTCCAAAGTTTTCTACATTTTTGCAGCCCTAAGATGCATGTTATGGCCTTTTTTGGGCTGCTAACATATTCTGAACTTTCAGCGGTGTAGGATGCATTTTTCGTGCCATAAATATTTTTGGGAATTTCAGTGGTCTATGATGCGGGTTAATGCCCATTTCAGGCTGCAGATGTTTTTGGGACATTCCGAGCTTTCTGACACAGTTTCTAGGCCACCAACATTTTCTGGACTTTAGGGGGTCTAGGATGACTGTAAACCCCTTTTTTGGGCCTCCAAAGTTTTCAACATTTTTGCAGCCTAAGATGCATTTTAAGGCCTTTTTTGGGCTGCTATCATATTCTGAACTTTCAGGGGTGTAGGATGCATTTTTCGTGCCATAAATATTTTTGGGAATTTCAGTGGTCTAGAATGCGGGTTAATGCCCATTTCAGGCTGCAAATGTTTTTGGGATATTCAGAGCTCTCTGACACCGTTTTTGGGCAACCAACATTTTCTGGACTTTAGGGGGTCTAGGATGCCTGTAAACCCCTTTTTTGGGCCTCCAAAGTTTTTAACATTTTTGCAGCCTAAGATGCATTTTAAGGCCTTTTTTGGGCTGCTATCTTATTCTGAACTTTCAGTGGTGCAGGATGCATGTTATTTCCATGAACATTTTTGGGAATTTCAGTGGTCTAGGATGCGGGTTAATGCCCATTTCAGGCTGCAAATGTTTTTGGGACATTCAGAGCTTTCTGACACAGTTTTTAGGCCACCAACATTTTCTGGACTTTAGGGGGTCTAGGATGCCTGTAAACCCCTTTTTTGGGCCTCCAAAGTTTTCAACATTTTTGCAGCCTAAGATGCATTTTAAGGCCTTTTTGTGGGCTGCTAACATATTCTGAACTTTCAGCGGTGCAGGATGCATTTTTCGTGCCATAAATATTTTTTGGGAATTTCAGTGGTCTAGGATGAGGGTTAATGCCCATTTCAGGCTGCAAATGTTTTTGGGACATTCAGAGCTCTCTGACACAGTTTTTGGGCCACCAACTTTTTCTGGACTTTAGGGGGTCTAGGATGACTGTAAACCCCTTTTTTGGGCCTCTAAAGTTTTCAACATTTTTGCAGCCTAAAATTCATATTAAGGCCTTTTTTGGGCTGCTAACATATTCTGAACTTTCAGTGGTGTAGGATGCATTTTTCGTGCCATAAATATTTTTGGGAATTTCAGTGGTCTAGGATGAGGGTTAATGCCCATTTCAGGCTGCAAATGTTTTTGGGACATTCAGAGCTCTCTGACACAGTTTTTGGGCCACCAACTTTTTCTGGACTTTAGGGGGTCTAGGATGACTGTAAACCCCTTTTTTGGGCCTCTAAAGTTTTCAACATTTTTGCAGCCTAAAATGCATATTAAGGCCTTTTTTGGGCTGCTAACATATTCTGAACTTTCAGTGGTGTAGCATGCATTTTTCGTGCCATAAATATTTTTGGGAATTTCAGTGGTCTAGGATGCGGGTTAATGCCCATTTCAGGCTGCAAATGTTTTTGGGACATTCAGAGCTCTCTGACACAGTTTTTGGGCCACCAACTTTTTCTGGACTTTAGGGGGTCTAGGATGACTGTAAACCCCTTTTTTGGGCCTCCAAAGTTTTCAACATTTTTGCAGCCTAAGATGCATTTTAAGGCCTTTTTTTGGGCTTCTAACATATTCTGAACTTTCAGGGTGTAAGATGCAATTTTCGTACCATAAATATTTTTGGGAATTTCAGTGGTCTAGGATACGTGTTAATGCCCCTTATGGGCTACAAATGTTTTTGGGATATTCAGAGCTCTCTCACCGTTTTTGGGCATCCAACATTTTCTGGACATTAGGGGGTCTAGGATGCCTGCAAACCCCTTTTTTGGGCCTCCAAAGTTTTCAACATTTTTGCAGCCTAAGATGCATTTTAAGGCCTTTTTTGGGCTGCTATCATATTCTGAACTTTCAGTGGTGCAGGATGCATGTTATTTCCATAAATATTTTTGGGAATTTCAGTGGTCTAGGATGCGGGTTAATGCCCATTTCAGGCTGCAAATGTTTTTGGGATATTCAGAGCTCTCTGACACCGTTTTTGGGCAACCAACATTTTCTGGACTTTAGGGGGTCTAGGATGCCTGTAAACCCCTTTTTTGGGCCTCCAAAGTTTTCAACATTTTTGCAGCCTAAGATGCATTTTAAGGCCTTTTTTTGGGCTGCTAACATATTCTGAACTTTCAGCGGTGCAGGATGCATTTTTCGTGCCATAAATATTTTTGGGAATTTCAGTGGTCTAGGATGAGGGTTAATGCCCATTTCAGGCTGCAAATGTTTTTGGGACATTCAGAGCTCTCTGACACAGTTTTTGGGCCACCAACTTTTTCTGGACTTTAGGGGGTCTAGGATGACTGTAAACCCCTTTTTTGGGCCTCCAAAGTTTTCAACATTTTTGCAGCCTAAGATGCATTTTAAGGCCTTTTTTGGGCTGCTATCATATTCTGAACTTTCAGTGGTGCAGGATGCATGTTATTTCCATAAATATTTTTGGGAATTTCAGTGGTCTAGGATGCGGGTTAATGCCCATTTCAGGCTGCAAATGTTTTTGGGATATTCAGAGCTCTCTGACACCGTTTTTGGGCAACCAACATTTTCTGGACTTTAGGGGGTCTAGGATGCCTGTAAACCCCTTTTTTGGGCCCCCAAAGTTTTCAACATTTTTACAGCCTAAGATGCATATTAAGGCCTTTTTTGGGCTGCTAAAATATTCTGAACTTTCAGTGGTGTAGGATGCATTTTCCGTGCCATAAATATATTTGGGAATTTCAGTGGTCTAGGATGCTGGTTAATGCCCATTTCAGGCTGCAAATGTTTTTGGGATATTCAGAGCTCTCTGACACAGTTTTTGGGCCACCAACATTTTCTGGACTTTAGGGGGTCTAGGATGTCTGTAAACCCCTTTTTTGGGCCTCCAAAGTTTTCTACATTTTTGCAGCCCTAAGATGCATGTTATGGCCTTTTTTGGGCTGCTAACATATTCTGAACTTTCAGCGGTGTAGGATGCGTTTTTCCTGCCATAAATATTTTTGGGAATTTCAGTGGTTAAGGATGCGGGTTAATGCCCATTTCAGGCTGCAAATGTTTTTGGGACATTCAGAGCTCTCTGACACAGTTTTTGGGCCACCAACTTTTTCTGGACTTTAGTGGGTCTAGGATGACTGTAAACCCCTTTTTTGGGCCTCTAAAGTTTTCAACATGTTTGCAGCCTAAAATGCATATTAAGGCCTTTTTTGGGCTGCTAACATATTCTGAACTTTCAGTGGTGTAGGATGCATTTTTCGTGCCATAAATATTTTTGAGAATTTCAGTGGTCTAGGATGAGGGTTAATGCCCATTTCAGGCTGCAAATGTTTTTGGGACATTCAGAGCTCTCTGACACAGTTTTTGGGCCACCAACTTTTTCTGGACTTTAGGGGGTCTAGGATGACTGTAAACCCCTTTTTTGGGCCTCCAAAGTTTTCAACATTTTTGCAGCCTAAGATGCATTTTAAGGCCTTTTTTGGGCTGCTATCATATTCTGAACTTTCAGTGGTGCAGGATGCATGTTATTTCCATAAATATTTTTGGGAATTTCAGTGGTCTAGGATGCGGGTTAATGCCCATTTCAGGCTGCACATGTTTTTGGGATATTCAGAGCTCTCTGACACCGTTTTTGGGCAACCAACATTTTCTGGACTTTAGGGGGTCTAGGATGCCTGTAAATCCCTTTTTTGGGCCCCCAAAGTTTTCAACATTTTTGCAGCCTAAGATGCATTTTAAGGCCTTTTTTTGGGCTGCTAACATGTTCTGAACTTTCAGCGGTGCAGGATGCATTTTTCGTGCCATAAATATTTTTGGGAATTTCAGTGGTCTAGGATGAGGGTTAATGCCCATTTCAGGCTGCAAATGTTTTTGGGACATTCAGAGCTCTCTGACACAGTTTTTGGGCCACCAACTTTTTCTGGACTTTAGGGGTTCTAGGATGACTGTAAAGCTCTTTTTTGGGCCTCTAAAGTTTTCAACATTTTTGCAGCCTAAAATGCATATTAATGCCTTTTTTGGGCTGCTAAAATATTCTGAACTTTCAGTGGTGTAGGATGCATTTTCCGTGCCATAAATATATTTGGGAATTTCAGTGGTCTAGGATGCTGGTTAATGCCCATTTCAGGCTGCAAATGTTTTTGGGATATTCAGAGCTCTCTGACACCGTTTTTGGGCCACCAACATTTTCTGGACTTTAGGGGGTCTAGGATGCCTGTAAACCCCTTTTTTGGGCCTCCAAAGTTTTCTACATTTTTGCAGCCATAAAATGCATTTTAAGGCATTTTTTGGGCTTCTAACATATTCTGAACTTTCAGGGTGTAAGATGCAATTTTCGTACCATAAATATTTTTGGGAATTTCAGTGGTCTAGGATACGTGTTAATGCCCCTTATGGGCTACAAATGTTTTTGGGATATTCAGAGCTCTCTGACACCGTTTTTGGGCATCCAACATTTTCTGGACATTAGGGGGTCTAGGATGCCTGCAAACCCCTTTTTTGGGCCTCCAAAGTTTTCAACATTTTTGCAGCCTAAGATGCATTTTAAGGCCTTTTTTGGGCTGCTATCATATTCTGAACTTTCAGTGGTGCAGGATGCATGTTATTTCCATAAATATTTTTGGGAATTTCAGTGGTCTAGGATGCGGGTTAATGCCCATTTCAGGCTGCAAATGTTTTTGGGATATTCAGAGCTCTCTGACACCGTTTTTGGGCAACCAACATTTTCTGGACTTTAGGGGGTCTAGGATGCCTGTAAACCCCTTTTTTGGGCCTCCAAAGTTTTCAACATTTTTGCAGCCTAAGATGCATTTTAAGGCCTTTTTGTGGGCTGCTAACATATTCTGAACTTTCAGCGGTGCAGGATGCATTTTTCGTGCCATAAATATTTTTTGGGAATTTCAGTGGTCTAGGATGAGGGTTAATGCCCATTTCAGGCTGCAAATGTTTTTGGGACATTCAGAGCTCTCTGACACAGTTTTTGGGCCACCAACTTTTTCTGGACTTTAGGGGGTCTAGGATGACTGTAAACCCCTTTTTTGGGCCTCTAAAGTTTTCAACATTTTTGCAGCCTAAAATTCATATTAAGGCCTTTTTTGGGCTGCTAACATATTCTGAACTTTCAGTGGTGTAGGATGCATTTTTCGTGCCATAAATATTTTTGGGAATTTCAGTGGTCTAGGATGAGGGTTAATGCCCATTTCAGGCTGCAAATGTTTTTGGGACATTCAGAGCTCTCTGACACAGTTTTTGAGCCACCAACTTTTTCTGTACTTTAGGGGGTCTAGGATGACTGTAAACCCCTTTTTTGGGCCTCTAAAGTTTTCAACATTTTTGCAGCCTAAAATGCATATTAAGGCCTTTTTTGGGCTGCTAACATATTCTGAACTTTCAGTGGTGTAGCATGCATTTTTCGTGCCATAAATATTTTTGGGAATTTCAGTGGTCTAGGATGCGGGTTAATGCCCATTTCAGGCTGCAAATGTTTTTGGGATATTCAGAGCTCTCTGACACCGTTTTTGGGCAACCAACATTTTCTGGACTTTAGGGGGTCTAGGATGCCTGTAAACCCCTTTTTTGGGCCCCCAAAGTTTTCAACATTTTTGCAGCCTAAGATGCATTTTAAGGCCTTTTTTTGGGCTGCTAACATGGTCTGAACTTTCAGCGGTGCAGGATGCATATTTCGTGCCATAAATATTTTTGGGAATTTCAGTGGTCTAGGATGAGGGTTAATGCCCATTTCAGGCTGCAAATGTTTTTGGGACATTCAGAGCTCTCTGACACAGTTTTTGGGCCACCAACTTTTTCTGGACTTTAGGGGGTCTAGGATGACTGTAAACCCCTTTTTTGGGCCTCCAAAGTTTTCAACATTTTTACAGCCTAAGATGCATTTTAAGGCCTTTTTTGGGCTGCTATCATATTCTGAACTTTCAGTGATGCAGGATGCATGTTATTTCCATAAATATTTTTGGGAATTTCAGTGGTCTAGGATGCGGGTTAATGCCCATTTCAGGCTGCAAATGTTTTTGGGATATTCAGAGCTCTCTGACACCGTTTTTGGGCAACCAACATTTTCTGGACTTTAGGGGGTCTAGGATGACTGTAAACCCCTTTTTTGGGCCCCCAAAGTTTTCAACATTTTTGCAGCCTAAGATGCATTTTAAAGCCTTTTTTTGGGCTGCTAACATGTTGTGACCTTTCAGCGGTGCAGGATGCATATTTCGTGCCATAAATATTTTTGGGAATTTCAGTGGTCTAGGATGAGGGTTAATGCCCATTTCAGGCTGCAAATGTTTTTGGGACATTCAGAGCTCTCTGACACAGTTTTTGGGCCACCAACGTTTTCTGGACTTTAGGGGGTCTAGGATGACTGTAAACCTCTTTTTTGGGCCTCTAAAGTTTTCAACATTTTTGCAGCCTAAAATGAATATTAAGGCCTTTTTTGGGCTGCTAAAATATTCTGAACTTTCAGTGGTGTAGGATGCATTTTCCGTGCCATAAATATATTTGGGAATTTCAGTGGTCTAGGATGCGGGTTAATGCCCATTTCAGGCTGCAAATGTTTTTGGGATATTCAGAGCTCTCTGACACCGTTTTTGGGCCACCAACATTTTCTGGAATTTAGGGGGTCTAGGATGTCTGTAAACCCCTTTTTTGGGCCTCCAAAGTTTTCTACATTTTTGCAGCCCTAAGATGCATGTTATGGCCTTTTTTGGGCTGCTAACATATTCTGAACTTTCAGCGGTGTAGGATGCGTTTTTCCTGCCATAAATATTTTTGGGAATTTCAGTGGTCTAGGATGCGGGTTAATGCCCATTTCAGGCTGCAAATGTTTTTGGGACATTCAGAGCTTTTTGACACAGTTTTTAGGCCACCAACATTTTCTGGACTTTAGGGGGTCTAGGATGCCTGTAAACCCCTTTTTTGGGCCTCCAAAGTTTTCAACATTTTTGCAGCCTAAGATGCATTTTAAGGCCTTTTTTGGGCTGCTAACATATTCTGAACTTTCAGCGGTGTAGGATGCATTTTTCATGCAATGAATATTTTTGGGAATTTCTGTGGTCTAGGATGCGGTTTAATACCCATTTCAGGCTGCAAATATTTTTGGGACATTCAGAACTTTCTGACACAGTTTTTAGGCCACCAACATTTTCTGGACTTTAGGGGGTCTAGGATGCCTGTAAACCCTTTTTTGGACCTCCAAATTTGTCAATATTTTTGCAGCCTAAGATGCATTTTAAGGCCTTTTTTGGGCTGCTAACATATTCTGAACTTTCAGCGGTGTAGGATGCATTTTTCGTGCCATGAATATTTTTGGGAATTTCAGTGGTCTAGGATGCGGGTTAATGCCCATTTCAGGCTGCAAATGTTTTTGGGATATTCAGAGCTCTCTGACACCGTTTTTGGGCAACCAACATTTTCTGGACTTTAGGGGGTCTAGGATGCCTGTAAACCCCTTTTTTGGGCCTCTAAAGTTTTCAACATTTTTGCAGCCTAAAATGATTTTTAGGCCTTTTTTGGGCTGCTATCATATTCTGAACTTTCAGTGGTGCAGGATGCATGTTATTTCCATGAATACTTTTGGGAATTTCAGTGGTCTAGGATGCGGGTTAATGCCCATTTCAGGCTGCAAATGTTTTTGGGACATTCCGAGCTTTCTGACACAGTTTTTAGGCCACCAACATTTTCTGGACTTTAGGGGGTCTAGGATGCCTGTGAACCCCTTTTTTGGGCCTCCAAAGTTTTCTACATTTTTGCAGCCATAAGATGCATTTTAAGGCATTTTTCTGGGCTTCTAACATATTCTGAACTTTCAGCGGTGCAGGATGCATTTTTTGTGCCATAAATATTTTTGGGAATTTCAGTGGTCTAGGATGCGGGTTAATGCCCATTTCAGGCTGCAAATGTTTTTGGGATATTCAGAGCTCTCTGACACCATTTTTGGGCCACCAACATTTTCTGGACTTTAGGGGGTCTAGGATGCCTGTAAACCCCTTTTTTGGGCCTCCAAAGTTTTCTACATTTTTGCAGCCCTAAGATGCATGTTATGGCCTTTTTTGGGCTGCTAACATATTCTGAACTTTCAGCGGTGTAGGATGCATTTTTCGTGCCATAAATATTTTTGGGAATTTCAGTGGTCTATGATGCGGGTTAATGCCCATTTCAGGCTGCAGATGTTTTTGGGACATTCCGAGCTTTCTGACACAGTTTCTAGGCCACCAACATTTTCTGGACTTTAGGGGGTCTAGGATGACTGTAAACCCCTTTTTTGGGCCTCCAAAGTTTTCAACATTTTTGCAGCCTAAGATGCATTTTAAGGCCTTTTTTGGGCTGCTATCATATTCTGAACTTTCAGGGGTGTAGGATGCATTTTTCGTGCCATAAATATTTTTGGGAATTTCAGTGGTCTAGAATGCGGGTTAATGCCCATTTCAGGCTGCAAATGTTTTTGGGATATTCAGAGCTCTCTGACACCGTTTTTGGGCAACCAACATTTTCTGGACTTTAGGGGGTCTAGGATGCCTGTAAACCCCTTTTTTGGGCCTCCAAAGTTTTCAACATTTTTGCAGCCTAAGATGCATTTTAAGGCCTTTTTTGGGCTGCTATCATATTCTGAACTTTCAGTGGTGCAGGATGCATGTTATTTCCATGAACATTTTTGGGAATTTCAGTGGTCTAGGATGCGGGTTAATGCCCATTTCAGGCTGCAAATGTTTTTGGGACATTCAGAGCTTTCTGACACAGTTTTTAGGCCACCAACATTTTCTGGACTTTAGGGGGTCTAGGATGCATGTAAACCCCTTTTTTGGGCCTCCAAAGTTTTCTACATTTTTGCAGCCATAAGATGCATTTTAAGGCATTTTTTGGGCTTCTAACATATTCTGAACTTTCAGAGTGTAAGATGCATTTTTCGTGCCATACATATTTTTGGGAATTTCAATGGTCTAGGATGCGTGTTAATGCCCCTTATAGGCTACAAATGTTTTGGGGATATTCAGAGCTCTCTGACACCGTTTTTTGGCCACCAACATTTTCTGGACTTTAGGGGGTCTACGATGCCTGTAAACCCCTTTTTTGGACCTCCAAAGTTTTCAATATTTTTGCAGCCTAAGATGCATTTTAAGGCCTTTTTTGGGCTGCTATCATATTCTGAACTTTCAGCGGTGCAGGATGCATTTTTCGTGCACAAAATATTTTTGGGAATTTCAGTTGTCTAGGATGAGGGTTAATGCCCATTTCAGGCTGCAAATGTTTTTGAGACATTCAGAGCTCTCTGACCCTGTTTTTGGGCCACCAACATTTTCTGGACTTCAGGGGGTCTAGGATGCCTGTAAACCCCTTTTTTGGGCCTCCAAAGTTTTCTGCATGTTTGCAGCCCTAAAATGCATTTTAAGGCATTTTTTGGGCTGCTAACATATTCTGAACTTTCAGGATGTAAGATGCATTTTTTGTGCCAAAACAATTTTTGGGAATTTCAGTGGTCTAGGATGCAGGTTCATGCCCCTTATAGGCTACAAATGTTTTTGAGACATTCAGAGCTCTCTGACAGTTTTTTGGGACACCAACATTTTCTGGACTTTAGGGGGTCTAGGATGCCTGTAAACCCCCTTTTTTGGGCCTCCAAAGTTGTCTACATTTTTGCAGCCCTAAGATGCATTTTAAGGCATTTTTGGGGCTGCTAACATATTCTGAACTTTCAGGGTGTAAGATGCATTTTTCGTGCCAAAACTATTTTTGGGAATTTCAGTGGTCTAGGTTGCAGGTTAATGCCCCTTATAGGCTACAAATGTTTTTGGGACATTCAGAGCTCTCTGACAGTTTTTTGGGCCACCAACATTTTCTGGACTTTAGGGGGTCTAGGATGCCTGTAAACCCCTTTTTTGGGCCTCCAAAGTTTTCAACATTTTTGCAGCCTAAGATGCATTTTAAGGCCTTTTTTGGGCTGCTAACATATTCTGAACTTTCAGCGGTGTAGGATGCATTTTTCGGGCCATGAAAATTTTTGGGAATTTCAGTGGTCTAGGATGCGGGTTAATGCCCATTTCAGGCTGCAAATGTTTTTGGGATATTCAGAGCTCTCTGACACCGTTTTTGGGCAACCAACATTTTCTGGACTTTAGGGGGTCTAGGATGCCTGTAAACCCCTTTTTTGGGCCTCTAAAGTTTTCAACATGTTTGCAGCCTAAGATGCATATTAAGGCCTTTTTTGGGCTGCTATCATATTCTGAACGTTCAGTGGTGCAGGATGCATGTTATTTCCATAAATATTTTTGGGAATTTCAGTGGTCTAGGATGCGGGTTAATGCCCATTTCAGGCTGCAAATGTTTTTGGGATATTCAAAGCTCTCTGACACCGTTTTTGGGCCACCAACATTTTCTGGACTTTAGGGGGTCTAGGATGCCTGTAAACCCCTTTTTTGGGCCTCCAAAGTTTTCTACATTTTTACAGCCCTAAGGTGCATGTTATGGCCTTTTTTGGGCTGCTAACATATTCTGAACTTTCAGTGGTGTAGGATGCATTTTTCGTGCCATAAATATTTTTGGGAATTTCAGTGGTCTAGGATGCGGGTTAATGCCCATTTCAGGCTGCAAATGTTTTTGGGATATTCAGAGCTTTCTGACACAGGTTTTAGGCCACCAACATTTTCTGGACTTTAGGGGGTCTAGGATGACTGTAAACCCCTTTTTTGGGCCTCCAAAGTTTTCAACATTTTTGCAGCCTAAGATGGATTTTAAGGCCTTTTTTTGGCTGCTATCATATTCTGACCTTTCAGGGGTGTAGGATGCATTTTTTCATGCACAAAATATTTTTGGGGATTTCAGTGGTCTAGGATGCGGGTTAATGCCCATTTCAGGCTGCAAATGTTTTTGGGATATTCAGAGCTCTCTGACACCGTTTTTGGGCCACCAACATTTTCTGGACTTTAGGGGGTCTAGGATGCCTTTAAACCCCTTTTTTTGGGCCTCCAAAGTTTTCTACATTTTTGCAGCCCTAAGATGCATGTTATGGCCTTTTTTGGGCTGCTAACATATTCTGAACTTTCAGCGGTGTAGGATGCGTTTTTCCTGCCATAAATATTTTTGGGAATTTCAGTGGTTAAGGATGCGGGTTAATGCCCATTTCAGGCTGCAAATGCTTTTGGGACATTCAGAGCTTTCTGACACAGTTTCCAGGCCACCAACATTTTCTGGAATTTAGGGGGTCTACGATGACTGTAAACCCCTTTTTTGTGCCTCCAAAGTTTTCAACATTTTTGCAGCCTAAGATGATTTTTAGGCCTTTTTTGGGCTGCATTCACATTCTGAACTTTCAGTGGTGCAGGATGCATGTTATTTCCATAAATACTTTTGGGAATTTCAGTGGTCTAGGATGCGGGTTAATGCCCATTTCAGGCTGCAAATGTTTTTGGGACATTCCGAGCTTTCTGACACAGTTTTTAGGCCACCAACATTTTCTGGACTTTAGGGGGTCTAGGATGCCTGTAAACCCTTTTTTGGACCTCCAAATTTGTCAATATTTTTGCAGCCTAAGATGCATTTTAAGGCCTTTTTTGGGCTGCTAACATATTCTGAACTTTCAGCGGTGTAGGATGCATTTTTCGTGCCATGAATATTTTTGGGAATTTCAGTGGTCTAGGATGCGGGTTAATGCCCATTTCAGGCTGCAAATGTTTTTGGGATATTCAGAGCTCTCTGACACCGTTTTTGGGCAACCAACATTTTCTGGACTTTAGGGGGTCTAGGATGCCTGTAAACCCCTTTTTTGGGCCTCTAAAGTTTTCAACATTTTTGCAGCCTAAGATGATTTTTAGGCCTTTTTTGGGCTGCTATCACATTCTGAACTTTCAGTGATGCAGGATGCATGTTATTTCCATAAATACTTTTGGGAATTTCAGTGGTCTAGGATGCGGGTTAATGCCCATTTCAGGCTGCAAATGTTTTTGGGACATTCCGAGCTTTCTGACACAGTTTTTAGGCCACCAACATTTTCTGGACTTTAGGGGGTCTAGGATGCCTGTAAACCCCTTTTTTGGGCCTCCAAAGTTTTCTACATTTTTGCAGCCATAAGATGCATTTTAAGGCATTTTTCTGGGCTTCTAACATATTCTGAACATTCAGCGGTGCAGGATGCATTTTTTGTGCCATAAATATTTTTGGGAATTTCAGTGGTCTAGGATGCGGGTTAATGCCCAGTTCAGGCTGCAAATGTTTTTGGGATATTCAGAGCTCTCTGACACCATTTTTGGGCCACCAACATTTTCTGGACTTTAGGGGGTCTAGGATGCCTGTAAACCCCTTTTTTGGGCCTCCAAAGTTTTCTACATTTTTGCAGCCCTAAGATGCATGTTATGGCCTTTTTTGGGCTGCTAACATATTCTGAACTTTCAGCGGTGTAGGATGCATTTTTCGTGCCATAAATATTTTTGGGAATTTCAGTGGTCTATGATGCGGGTTAATGCCCATTTCAGGCTGCAGATGTTTTTGGGACATTCCGAGCTTTCTGACACAGTTTCTAGGCCACCAACATTTTCTGGACTTTAGGGGGTCTAGGATGACTGTAAACCCCTTTTTTGGGCCTCCAAAGTTTTCAACATTTTTGCAGCCTAAGATGCATTTTAAGGCCTTTTTTGGGCTGCTATCATATTCTGAACTTTCAGGGGTGTAGGATGCATTTTTCGTGCCATAAATATTTTTGGGAATTTCAGTGGTCTAGAATGCGGGTTAATGCCCATTTCAGGCTGCAAATGTTTTTGGGATATTCAGAGCTCTCTGACACCGTTTTTGGGCAACCAACATTTTCTGGACTTTAGGGGGTCTAGGATGCCTGTAAACCCCTTTTTTGGGCCTCCAAAGTTTTCAACATTTTTGCAGCCTAAGATGCATTTTAAGGCCTTTTTTGGGCTGCTATCATATTCTGAACTTTCAGTGGTGCAGGATGCATGTTATTTCCATGAACATTTTTGGGAATTTCAGTGGTCTAGGCTGCGGGTTAATGCCCATTTCAGGCTGCAAATGTTTTTGGGACATTCAGAGCTTTCTGACACAGTTTTTAGGCCACCAACATTTTCTGGACTTTAGGGGGTCTAGGATGCATGTAAACCCCTTTTTTGGGCCTCCAAAGTTTTCTACATTTTTGCAGCCATAAGATGCATTTTAAGGCATTTTTTGGGCTTCTAACATATTCTGAACTTTCAGAGTGTAAGATGCATTTTTCGTGCCATACATATTTTTGGGAATTTCAATGGTCTAGGATGCGTGTTAATGCCCCTTATAGGCTACAAATGTTTTGGGGATATTCAGAGCTCTCTGACACCGTTTTTTGGCCACCAACATTTTCTGGACTTTAGGGGGTCTAGGATGCCTGTAAACCCCTTTTTTGGGCCTCCAAAGTTTTCAACATTTTTGCAGCCTAAGATGCATTTTAAGGCCTTTTTTGGGCTGCTATCATATTCTGAACTTTCAGCGGTGCAGGATGCATTTTTCGTGCACAAAATATTTTTGGGAATTTCAGTGGTCTAGGATGAGGGTTAATGCCCATTTCAGGCTGCAAATGTTTTTGGGACATTCAGAGCTCTCTGACACAGTTTTTGGGCCACCAACTTTTTCTGGACTTTAGGGGGTCTAGGATGACTGTAAACCCCTTTTTTGGGCCTCTAAAGTTTTCAACATTTTTGCAGCCTAAAACGCATATTAAGGCCTTTTTTGGGCTGCTAACATATTCTGAACTTTCAGTGGTGTAGGATGCGTTTTCCTGCCATTAATATTTTTGGGAATTTCAGTGGTCTAGGATGCGGGTTAATGCCCATTTCAGGCTGCAAATGTTTTTGGTACATTCAGAGCTTTCTGACACAGTTTTTAGGCCACCAACATTTTCTGGACTTTAGGGGGTCTAGGATGCCTGTAAACCCCTTTTTTGGGCCTCCAAAGTTTTCTACATTTTTGCAGCCCTAAGATGCATGTTATGGCCTTTTTTGGGCTGCTATCATATTCTGAACTTTCAGTGGTGCAGGATGCATGTTATTTCCATAAATATTTTTGGGAATTTCAGTGGTCTAGGATGCGGGTTAATGCCCATTTCAGGCTGCAAATGTTTTTGGGATATTCAGAGCTCTCTGACACCGTTTTTGGGCAACCAACATTTTCTGGACTTTAGGGGGTCTAGGATGCCTGTAAACCCCTTTTTTGGGCCTCCAAAGTTTTCAACATTTTTGCAGCCTAAGATGCATTTTAAGGCCTTTTTGTGGGCTGCTAACATATTCTGAACTTTCAGCGGCGCAGGATGCATTTTTCGTGCCATAAATATTTTTTGGGAATTTCAGTGGTCTAGGATGAGGGCTAATGCCCATTTCAGGCTGCAAATGTTTTTGGGACATTCAGAGCTCTCTGACACAGTTTTTGGGCCACCAACTTTTTCTGGACTTTAGGGGGTCTAGGATGACTGTAAACCCCTTTTTTGGGCCTCTAAAGTTTTCAACATTTTTGCAGCCTAAAATTCATATTAAGGCCTTTTTTGGGCTGCTAACATATTCTGAACTTTCAGTGGTGTAGGATGCATTTTTCGTGCCATAAATATTTTTGGGAATTTCAGTGGTCTAGGATGAGGGTTAATGCCCATTTCAGGCTGCAAATGTTTTTGGGACATTCAGAGCTCTCTGACACAGTTTTTGGGCCACCAACTTTTTCTGGACTTTAGGGGGTCTAGGATGACTGTAAACCCCTTTTTTGGGCCTCTAAAGTTTTCAACATTTTTGCAGCCTAAAATGCATATTAAGGCCTTTTTTGGGCTGCTAACATATTCTGAACTTTCAGTGGTGTAGCATGCATTTTTCGTGCCATAAATATTTTTGGGAATTTCAGTGGTCTAGGATGCGGGTTAATGCCCATTTCAGGCTGCAAATGTTTTTGGGACATTCAGAGCTCTCTGACACAGTTTTTGGGCCACCAACTTTTTCTGGACTTTAGGGGGTCTAGGATGACTGTAAACCCCTTTTTTGGGCCTCCAAAGTTTTCAACATTTTTGCAGCCTAAGATGCATTTTAAGGCCTTTTTTTGGGCTTCTAACATATTCTGAACTTTCAGGGTGTAAGATGCAATTTTCGTACCATAAATATTTTTGGGAATTTCAGTGGTCTAGGATACGTGTTAATGCCCCTTATGGGCTACAAATGTTTTTGGGATATTCAGAGCTCTCTCACCGTTTTTGGGCATCCAACATTTTCTGGACATTAGGGGGTCTAGGATGCCTGCAAACCCCTTTTTTGGGCCTCCAAAGTTTTCAACATTTTTGCAGCCTAAGATGCATTTTAAGGCCTTTTTTGGGCTGCTATCATATTCTGAACTTTCAGTGGTGCAGGATGCATGTTATTTCCATAAATATTTTTGGGAATTTCAGTGGTCTAGGATGCGGGTTAATGCCCATTTCAGGCTGCAAATGTTTTTGGGATATTCAGAGCTCTCTGACACCGTTTTTGGGCAACCAACATTTTCTGGACTTTAGGGGGTCTAGGATGCCTGTAAACCCCTTTTTTGGGCCTCCAAAGTTTTCAACATTTTTGAAGCCTAAGATGCATTTTAAGGCCTTTTTTTGGGCTGCTAACATATTCTGAACTTTCAGCGGTGCAGGATGCATTTTTCGTGCCATAAATATTTTTTGGGAATTTCAGTGGTCTAGGATGAGGGTTAATGCCCATTTCAGGCTGCAAATGTTTTGGGGACATTCAGAGCTCTCTGACACAGTTTTTGGGCCACCAACTTTTTCTGGACTTTAGGGGGTCTAGGATGACTGTAAACCCCTTTTTTGGGCCTCTAAAGTTTTCAACATTTTTGCAGCCTAAAATGCATATTAAGGCCTTTTTTGGGCTGCTAACATATTCTGAACTTTCAGTGGTGTAGGATGCATTTTTCGTGCCATAAATATTTTTGGGAATTTCAGTGGTCTAGGATGCGGGTTAATGCCCATTTCAGGCTGCAAATGTTTTTGGGACATTCAGAGCTTTCTGACACAGTTTTTAGGCCACCAACATTTTCTGGACTTTAGGGGGTCTAGGATGCATGTAAACCCCTTTTTTGGGCCTCCAAAGTTTTCTACATTTTTGCAGCCATAAGATGCATTTTAAGGCATTTTTTGGGCTTCTAACATATTCTGAACTTTCAGAGTGTAAGATGCATTTTTCGTGCCATACATATTTTTGGGAATTTCAATGGTCTAGGATGCGTGTTAATGCCCCTTATAGGCTACAAATGTTTTGGGGATATTCAGAGCTCTCTGACACCGTTTTTTGGCCACCAACATTTTCTGGACTTTAGGGGGTCTACGATGCTTGTAAACCCCTTTTTTGGACCTCCAAAGTTTTCAATATTTTTGCAGCCTAAGATGCATTTTAAGGCCTTTTTTGGGCTGCTATCATATTCTGAACTTTCAGCGGTGCAGGATGCATTTTTCGTGCACAAAATATTTTTGGGAATTTCAGTGGTCTAGGATGAGGGTTAATGCCCATTTCAGGCTGCAAATGTTTTTGAGACATTCAGAGCTCTCTGACCCTGTTTTTGGGCCACCAACATTTTCTGGACTTCAGGGGGTCTAGGATGCCTGTAAACCCCTTTTTTGGGCCTCCAAAGTTTTCTGCATGTTTGCAGCCCTAAAATGCATTTTAAGGCATTTTTTGGGCTGCTAACATATTCTGAACTTTCAGGATGTAAGATGCATTTTTTGTGCCAAAACAATTTTTGGGAATTTCAGTGGTCTAGGATGCAGGTTCATGCCCCTTATAGGCTACAAATGTTTTTGAGACATTCAGAGTTCTCTGACAGTTTTTTGGGACACCAACATTTTCTGGACTTTAGGGGGTCTAGGATGCCTGTAAACCCCCTTTTTTGGGCCTCCAAAGTTGTCTACATTTTTGCAGCCCTAAGATGCATTTTAAGGCATTTTTGGGGCTGCTAACATATTCTGAACTTTCAGGGTGTAAGATGCATTTTTCGTGCCAAAACTATTTTTGGGAATTTCAGTGGTCTAGGTTGCAGGTTAATGCCCCTTATAGGCTACAAATGTTTTTGGGACATTCAGAGCTCTCTGACAGTTTTTTGGGCCACCAACATTTTCTGGACTTTAGGGGGTCTAGGATGCCTGTAAACCCCTTTTTTGGGCCTCCAAAGTTTTCAACATTTTTGCAGCCTAAGATGCATTTTAAGGCCTTTTTTGGGCTGCTAACATATTCTGAACTTTCAGCGGTGTAGGATGCATTTTTCGTGCAATGAATATTTTTGGGAATTTCAGTGGTCTAGGATGCGGTTTAATGCCCATTTCAGGCTGCAAATATTTTTGGGACATTCAGAATTTTCTGACACAGTTTTTAGGCCACCAACATTTGCTGGACTTTAGGGGACCTAGGATGCCTGTAAACCCTTTTTTGGACCTCCAAATTTGTCAATATTTTTGCAGCCTAAGATGCATTTTAAGGCCTTTTTTGGGCTGCTAACATATTCTGAACTTTCAGCGGTGTAGGATGCATTTTTCGGGCCATGAAAATTTTTGGGAATTTCAGTGGTCTAGGATGCGGGTTAATGCCCATTTCAGGCTGCAAATGTTTTTGGGATATTCAGAGCTCTCTGACACCGTTTTTGGGCAACCAACATTTTCTGGACTTTAGGGGGTCTAGGATGCCTGTAAACCCCTTTTTTGGGCCTCTAAAGTTTTCAACATGTTTGCAGCCTAAGATGCATATTAAGGCCTTTTTTGGGCTGCTATCATATTCTGAACGTTCAGTGGTGCAGGATGCATGTTATTTCCATAAATATTTTTGGGAATTTCAGTGGTCTAGGATGCGGGTTAATGCCCATTTCAGGCTGCAAATGTTTTTGGGATATTCAAAGCTCTCTGACACCGTTTTTGGGCCACCAACATTTTCTGGACTTTAGGGGGTCTAGGATGCCTGTAAACCCCTTTTTTGGGCCTTCAAAGTTTTCTACATTTCTACAGCCCTAAGGTGCATGTTATGGCCTTTTTTGGGCTGCTAACATATTCTGAACTTTCAGTGGTGTAGGATGCATTTTTCGTGCCATAAATATTTTTGGGAATTTCAGTGGTCTAGGATGCGGGTTAATGCCCATTTCAGGCTGCAAATGTTTTTGGGATATTCAGAGCTTTCTGACACAGGTTTTAGGCCACCAACATTTTCTGGACTTTAGGGGGTCTAGGATGACTGTAAACCCCTTTTTTGGGCCTCCAAAGTTTTCAACATTTTTGCAGCCTAAGATGGATTTTAAGGCCTTTTTTTGGCTGCTATCATATTCTGACCTTTCAGGGGTGTAGGATGCATTTTTTCATGCACAAAATATTTTTGGGGATTTCAGTGGTCTAGGATGCGGGTTAATGCCCATTTCAGGCTGCAAATGTTTTTGGGATATTCAGAGCTCTCTGACACCGTTTTTGGGCCACCAACATTTTCTGGACTTTAGGGGGTCTAGGATGCCTTTAAACCCCTTTTTTTGGGCCTCCAAAGTTTTCTACATTTTTGCAGCCCTAAGATGCATGTTATGGCCTTTTTTGGGCTGCTAACATATTCTGAACTTTCAGCGGTGTAGGATGCGTTTTTCCTGCCATAAATATTTTTGGGAATTTCAGTGGTTAAGGATGCGGGTTAATGCCCATTTCAGGCTGCAAATGCTTTTGGGACATTCAGAGCTTTCTGACACAGTTTCCAGGCCACCAACATTTTCTGGACTTTAGGGGGTCTAGGATGCCTGTAAACCCCTTTTTTGGGCCTCCAAAGTTTTCAACATTTTTGCAGCCTAAGATGCATTTTAAGGCCTTTTTTGGGCTGCTATCATATTCTGAACTTTCAGCGGTGCAGGATGCATTTTCAGTGCTATTCAGAGCTCTCTGGCAACCAACATTTTCTGGACTTTAGGGGGTCTAGGATGCCTGTAAACCCCTTTTTTGGGCCTCTAAAGTTTTCAACATTTTTGCAGCCTAAGATGATTTTTAGGCCTTTTTTGGGCTGCTATCACATTCTGAACTTTCAGTGATGCAGGATGCATGTTATTTCCATAAATACTTTTGGGAATTTCAGTGGTCTAGGATGCGGGTTAATGCCCATTTCAGGCTGCAAATGTTTTTGGGACATTCCGAGCTTTCTGACACAGTTTTTAGGCCACCAACATTTTCTGGACTTTAGGGGGTCTAGGATGCCTGTAAACCCCTTTTTTGGGCCTCCAAAGTTTTCTACATTTTTGCAGCCATAAGATGCATTTTAAGGCATTTTTCTGGGCTTCTAACATATTCTGAACATTCAGCGGTGCAGGATGCATTTTTTGTGCCATAAATATTTTTGGGAATTTCAGTGGTCTAGGATGCGGGTTAATGCCCAGTTCAGGCTGCAAATGTTTTTGGGATATTCAGAGCTCTCTGACACCATTTTTGGGCCACCAACATTTTCTGGACTTTAGGGGGTCTAGGATGCCTGTAAACCCCTTTTTTGGGCCTCCAAAGTTTTCTACATTTTTGCAGCCCTAAGATGCATGTTATGGCCTTTTTTGGGCTGCTAACATATTCTGAACTTTCAGCGGTGTAGGATGCATTTTTCGTGCCATAAATATTTTTGGGAATTTCAGTGGTCTATGATGCGGGTTAATGCCCATTTCAGGCTGCAGATGTTTTTGGGACATTCCGAGCTTTCTGACACAGTTTCTAGGCCACCAACATTTTCTGGACTTTAGGGGGTCTAGGATGACTGTAAACCCCTTTTTTGGGCCTCCAAAGTTTTCAACATTTTTGCAGCCTAAGATGCATTTTAAGGCCTTTTTTGGGCTGCTATCACATTCTGAACTTTCAGTGATGCAGGATGCATGTTATTTCCATAAATACTTTTGGGAATTTCAGTGGTCTAGGCTGCGGGTTAATGCCCATTTCAGGCTGCAAATGTTTTTGGGACATTCAGAGCTTTCTGACACAGTTTTTAGGCCACCAACATTTTCTGGACTTTAGGGGGTCTAGGATGCATGTAAACCCCTTTTTTGGGCCTCCAAAGTTTTCTACATTTTTGCAGCCATAAGATGCATTTTAAGGCATTTTTTGGGCTTCTAACATATTCTGAACTTTCAGAGTGTAAGATGCATTTTTCGTGCCATACATATTTTTGGGAATTTCAATGGTCTAGGATGCGTGTTAATGCCCCTTATAGGCTACAAATGTTTTGGGGATATTCAGAGCTCTCTGACACCGTTTTTTGGCCACCAACATTTTCTGGACTTTAGGGGGTCTAGGATGCCTGTAAACCCCTTTTTTGGGCCTCCAAAGTTTTCAACATTTTTGCAGCCTAAAACGCACATTAAGGCCTTTTTTGGGCTGCTAACATATTCTGAACTTTCAGTGGTGTAGGATGCGTTTTCCTGCCATTAATATTTTTGGGAATTTCAGTGGTCTAGGATGCGGGTTAATGCCCATTTCAGGCTGCAAATGTTTTTGGTACATTCAGAGCTTTCTGACACAGTTTTTAGGCCACCAACATTTTCTGGACTTTAGGGGGTCTAGGATGCCTGTAAACCCCTTTTTTGGGCCTCCAAAGTTTTCTACATTTTTGCAGCCCTAAGATGCATGTTATGGCCTTTTTTGGGCTGCTAACATATTCTGAACTTTCAGCGGTGTAGGATGCATTTTTCGTACCATAAATATTTTTGGGAATTTCAGTGGTCTAGGATACGTGTTAATGCCCCTTATGGGCTACAAATGTTTTTGGGATATTCAGAGCTCTCTGACACCGTTTTTGGGCATCCAACATTTTCTGGACATTAGGGGGTCTAGGATGCCTGCAAACCCCTTTTTTGGGCCTCCAAAGTTTTCAACATTTTTGCAGCCTAGGATGCATTTTAAGGCCTTTTTTGGGCTGCTATCATATTCTGAACTTTCAGTGGTGCAGGATGCATGTTATTTCCATAAATATTTTTGGGAATTTCAGTGGTCTAGGATGCGGGTTAATGCCCATTTCAGGCTGCAAATGTTTTTGGGATATTCAGAGCTCTCTGACACCGTTTTTGGGCAACCAACATTTTCTGGACTTTAGGGGGTCTAGGATGCCTGTAAACCCCTTTTTTGGGCCTCCAAAGTTTTCAACATTTTTGCAGCCTAAGATGCATTTTAAGGCCTTTTTGTGGGCTGCTAACATATTCTGAACTTTCAGCGGTGCAGGATGCATTTTTCGTGCCATAAATATTTTTTGGGAATTTCAGTGGTCTAGGATGAGGGCTAATGCCCATTTCAGGCTGCAAATGTTTTTGGGACATTCAGAGCTCTCTGACACAGTTTTTGGGCCACCAACTTTTTCTGGACTTTAGGGGGTCTAGGATGACTGTAAACCCCTTTTTTGGGCCTCTAAAGTTTTCAACATTTTTGCAGCCTAAAATTCATATTAAGGCCTTTTTTGGGCTGCTAACATATTCTGAACTTTCAGTGGTGTAGGATGCATTTTTCGTGCCATAAATATTTTTGGGAATTTCAGTGGTCTAGGATGAGGGTTAATGCCCATTTCAGGCTGCAAATGTTTTTGGGACATTCAGAGCTCTCTGACACAGTTTTTGGGCCACCAACTTTTTCTGGACTTTAGGGGGTCTAGGATGACTGTAAACCCCTTTTTTGGGCCTCTAAAGTTTTCAACATTTTTGCAGCCTAAAATGCATATTAAGGCCTTTTTTGGGCTGCTAACATATTCTGATTTTTCAGTGGTGTAGCATGCATTTTTCGTGCCATAAATATTTTTGGGAATTTCAGTGGTCTAGGATGCGGGTTAATGCCCATTTCAGGCTGCAAATGTTTTTGGGACATTCAGAGCTCTCTGACACAGTTTCTGGGCCACCAACTTTTTCTGGACTTTAGGGGGTCTAGGATGACTGTAAACCCCTTTTTTGGGCCTCCAAAGTTTTCAACATTTTTGCAGCCTAAGATGCATTTTAAGGCCTTTTTTTGGGCTTCTAACATATTCTGAACTTTCAGGGTGTAAGATGCAATTTTCGTACCATAAATATTTTTGGGAATTTCAGTGGTCTAGGATACGTGTTAATGCCCCTTATGGGCTACAAATGTTTTTGGGATATTCAGAGCTCTCTCACCGTTTTTGGGCATCCAACATTTTCTGGACATTAGGGGGTCTAGGATGCCTGCAAACCCCTTTTTTGGGCCTCCAAAGTTTTCAACATTTTTGCAGCCTAAGATGCATTTTAAGGCCTTTTTTGGGCTGCTATCATATTCTGAACTTTCAGTGGTGCAGGATGCATGTTATTTCCATAAATATTTTTGGGAATTTCAGTGGTCTAGGATGCGGGTTAATGCCCATTTCAGGCTGCAAATGTTTTTGGGATATTCAGAGCTCTCTGACACCATTTTTGGGCAACCAACATTTTCTGGACTTTAGGGGGTCTAGGATGCCTGTAAACCCCTTTTTTGGGCCTCCAAAGTTTTCAACATTTTTGCAGCCTAAGATGCATTTTAAGGCCTTTTTTTGGGCTGCTAACATATTCTGAACTTTCAGCGGTGCAGGATGCATTTTTCGTGCCATAAATATTTTTTGGGAATTTCAGTGGTCTAGGATGAGGGTTAATGCCCATTTCAGGCTGCAAATGTTTTGGGGACATTCAGAGCTCTCTGACACAGTTTTTGGGCCACCAACTTTTTCTGGACTTTAGGGGGTCTAGGATGACTGTAAACCCCTTTTTTGGGCCTCTAAAGTTTTCAACATTTTTGCAGCCTAAAATGCATATTAAGGCCTTTTTTGGGCTGCTAACATATTCTGAACTTTCAGTGGTGTAGGATGCATTTTTCGTGCCATAAATATTTTTGGGAATTTCAGTGGTCTAGGATGAGGGTTAATGCCCATTTCAGGCTGCAAATGTTTTTGGGACATTCAGAGCTCTCTGACACAGTTTTTGGGCCACCAACTTTTTCTGGACTTTAGGGGGTCTAGGATGACTGTAAACCCCTTTTTTGGGCCTCCAAAGTTTTCAACATTTTTGCAGCCTAAGATGCATTTTAAGGCCTTTTTTGGGCTGCTATCATATTCTGAACTTTCAGTGGTTCAGGATGCATGTTATTTCCATAAATATTTTTGGGAATTTCAGTGGTCTAGGATGCGGGTTAATGCCCATTTCAGGCTGCAAATGTTTTTGGGATATTCAGAGCTCTCTGACACCGTTTTTGGGCAACCAACATTTTCTGGACTTTAGGGGGTCTAGGATGCCTGTAAACCCCTTTTTTGGGCCCCCAAAGTTTTCAACATTTTTACAGCCTAAAATGCATATTAAGGCCTTTTTTGGGCTGCTAAAATATTCTGAACTTTCAGTGGTGTAGGATGCATTTTCCGTGCCATAAATATATTTGGGAATTTCAGTGGTATAGGATGCTGGTTAATGCCCATTTCAGGCTGCAAATGTTTTTGGGATATTCAGAGCTCTCTGACACAGTTTTTGGGCCACCAACATTTTCTGGACTTTAGGGGGTCTAGGATGTCTGTAAACCCCTTTTTTGGGCCTCCAAAGTTTTCTACATTTTTGCAGCCCTAAGATGCATGTTATGGCCTTTTTTGGGCTGCTAACATATTCTGAACTTTCAGCGGTGTAGGATGCGTTTTTCCTGCCATAAATATTTTTGGGAATTTCAGTGGTTAAGGATGCGGGTTAATGTCCATTTCAGGCTGCAAATGTTTTTGGGACATTCAGAGCTCTCTGACACAGTTTTTGGGCCACCAACTTTTTCTGGACTTTAGGGGGTTTAGGATGACTGTAAACCCCCTTTTTGGGCCTCTAAAGTTTTCAACATTTTTGCAGCCTAAAATGCATATTAAGGCCTTTTTTGGGCTGCTAACATATTCTGAACTTTCAGTGGTGTAGGATGCATTTTTCGTGCCATAAATATTTTTGGGAATTTCAGTGGTCTAGGATGAGGGTTAATGCCCATTTCAGGCTGCAAATGTTTTTGGGACATTCAGAGCTCTCTGACACAGTTTTTGGGCCACCAACTTTTTCTGGACTTTAGGGGGTCTAGGATGACTGTAAACCCCTTTTTTGGGCCTCCAAAGTTTTCAACATTTTTGCAGCCTAAGATGCATTTTAAGTCCTTTTTTGGGCTGCTATCATATTCTGAACTTTCAGTGGTGCAGGATGCATGTTATTTCCATAAATATTTTTGGGAATTTCAGTGGTCTAGGATGCGGGTTAATGCCCATTTCAGGCTGCAAATGTTTTTGGGATATTCAGAGCTCTCTGACACCGTTTTTGGGCAACCAACATTTTCTGGACTTTAGGGGGTCTAGGATGCCTGTAAACCCCTTTTTTGGGCCCCCAAAGTTTTCAACATTTTTGCAGCCTAAGATGCATTTTAAGGCCTTTTTTTGGGCTGCTAACATGTTCTGAACTTTCAGCGGTGCAGGATGCATTTTTCGTGCCATAAATATTTTTGGGAATTTCAGTGGTCTAGGATGAGGGTTAATGCCCATTTCAGGCTGCAAATGTTTTTGGGACATTCAGAGCTCTCTGACACAGTTTTTGGGCCACCAACTTTTTCTGGACTTTAGGGGGTCTAGGATGACTGTAAAGCTCTTTTTTGGGCCTCTAAAGTTTTCAACATTTTTGCAGCCTAAAATGCATATTAATGCCTTTTTTGGGCTGCTAAAATATTCTGAACTTTCAGTGGTGTAGGATGCATTTTCCGTGCCATAAATATATTTGGGAATTTCAGTGGTCTAGGATGCTGGTTAATGCCCATTTCAGGCTGCAAATGTTTTTGGGATATTCAGAGCTCTCTGACACCGTTTTTGGGCCACCAACATTTTCTGGACTTTAGGGGGTCTAGGATGCCTGTAAACCCCTTTTTTGGGACTCCAAAGTTTTCTACATTTTTGCAGCCATAAAATGCATTTTAAGGCATTTTTTGGGCTTCTAACATATTCTGAACTTTCAGGGTGTAAGATGCAATTTTCGTACCATAAATATTTTTGGGAATTTCAGTGGTCTAGGATACGTGTTAATGCCCCTTATGGGCTACAAATGTTTTTGGGATATTCAGAGCTCTCTGACACCGTTTTTGGGCATCCAACATTTTCTGGACATTAGGGGGTCTAGGATGCCTGCAAACCCCTTTTTTGGGCCTCCAAAGTTTTCAACATTTTTGCAGCCTAAGATGCATTTTAAGGCCTTTTTTGGGCTGCTATCATATTCTGAACTTTCAGTGGTGCAGGATGCATGTTATTTCCATAAATATTTTTGGGAATTTCAGTGGACTAGGATGCGGGTTAATGCCCATTTCAGGCTGCAAATGTTTTTGGGATATTCAGAGCTCTCTGACACCGTTTTTGGGCAACCAACATTTTCTGGACTTTAGGGGGTCTAGGATGCCTGTAAACCCCTTTTTTGGGCCTCCAAAGTTTTCAACATTTTTGCAGCCTAAAATGCATTTTAAGGCCTTTTTGTGGGCTGCTAACATATTCTGAACTTTCAGCGGTGCAGGATGCATTTTTCGTGCCATAAATATTTTTTGGGAATTTCAGTGGTCTAGGATGAGGGTTAATGCCCATTTCAGGCTGCAAATGTTTTTGGGACATTCAGAGCTCTCTGACACAGTTTTTGGGCCACCAACTTTTTCTGCACTTTAGGGGGTCTAGGATGACTGTAAACCCCTTTTTTGGGCCTCTAAAGTTTTCAACATTTTTGCAGCCTAAAATTCATATTAAGGCCTTTTTTGGGCTGCTAACATATTCTGAACTTTCAGTGGTGTAGGATGCATTTTTCGTGCCATAAATATTTTTGGGAATTTCAGTGGTCTAGGATGAGGGTTAATGCCCATTTCAGGCTGCAAATGTTTTTGGGACATTCAGAGCTCTCTGACACAGTTTTTGGGCCACCAACTTTTTCTGCACTTTAGGGGGTCTAGGATGACTGTAAACCCCTTTTTTGGGCCCCCAAAGTTTTCAACATTTTTGCAGCCTAAGATGCATTTTAAGGCCTTTTTTTGGGCTGCTAACATGTTCTGAAATTTCAGCGGTGCAGGATGCATATTTAGTGCCATAAATATTTTTGGGAATTTCAGTGGTCTAGGATGAGGGTTAATGCCCATTTCAGGCTGCAAATGTTTTTGGGACATTCAGAGCTCTCTGACACAGTTTTTGGGCCACCAACTTTTTCTGGACTTTAGGGGGTCTAGGATGACTGTAAACCCCTTTTTTGGGCCTCCAAAGTTTTCAACATTTTTACAGCCTAAGATGCATTTTAAGGCCTTTTTTGGGCTGCTATCATATTCTGAACTTTCAGTGATGCAGGATGCATGTTATTTCCATAAATATTTTTGGGAATTTCAGTGGTCTAGGATGCGGGTTAATGCCCATTTCAGGCTGCAAATGTTTTTGGGATATTCAGAGCTCTCTGACACCGTTTTTGGGCAACCAACATTTTCTGGACTTTAGGGGGTCTAGGATGACTGTAAACCCCTTTTTTGGGCCCCCAAAGTTTTCAACATTTTTGCAGCCTAAGATGCATTTTAAGGCCTTTTTTTGGGCTGCTAACATGTTCTGAACTTTCAGCGGTGCAGGATGCATTTTTCGTGCCATAAATATTTTTGGGAATTTCAGTGGTCTAGGATGAGGGTTAATGCCCATTTCAGGCTGCAAATGTTTTTGGGACATTCAGAGCTCTCTGACACAGTTTTTGGGCCACCAACTTTTTCTGGACTTTAGGGGGTCTAGGATGACTGTAAAGCTCTTTTTTGGGCCTCTAAAGTTTTCAACATTTTTGCAGCCTAAAATGCATATTAATGCCTTTTTTGGGCTGCTAAAATATTCTGAACTTTCAGTGGTGTAGGATGCATTTTCCGTGCCATAAATATATTTGGGAATTTCAGTGGTCTAGGATGCTGGTTAATGCCCATTTCAGGCTGCAAATGTTTTTGGGATATTCAGAGCTCTCTGACACCGTTTTTGGGCCACCAACATTTTCTGGACTTTAGGGGGTCTAGGATGCCTGTAAACCCCTTTTTTGGGACTCCAAAGTTTTCTACATTTTTGCAGCCATAAAATGCATTTTAAGGCATTTTTTGGGCTTCTAACATATTCTGAACTTTCAGGGTGTAAGATGCAATTTTCGTACCATAAATATTTTTGGGAATTTCAGTGGTCTAGGATACGTGTTAATGCCCCTTATGGGCTACAAATGTTTTTGGGATATTCAGAGCTCTCTGACACCGTTTTTGGGCATCCAACATTTTCTGGACATTAGGGGGTCTAGGATGCCTGCAAACCCCTTTTTTGGGCCTCCAAAGTTTTCAACATTTTTGCAGCCTAAGATGCATTTTAAGGCCTTTTTTGGGCTGCTATCATATTCTGAACTTTCAGTGGTGCAGGATGCATGTTATTTCCATAAATATTTTTGGGAATTTCAGTGGACTAGGATGCGGGTTAATGCCCATTTCAGGCTGCAAATGTTTTTGGGATATTCAGAGCTCTCTGACACCGTTTTTGGGCAACCAACATTTTCTGGACTTTAGGGGGTCTAGGATGCCTGTAAACCCCTTTTTTGGGCCTCCAAAGTTTTCAACATTTTTGCAGCCTAAAATGCATTTTAAGGCCTTTTTGTGGGCTGCTAACATATTCTGAACTTTCAGCGGTGCAGGATGCATTTTTCGTGCCATAAATATTTTTTGGGAATTTCAGTGGTCTAGGATGAGGGTTAATGCCCATTTCAGGCTGCAAATGTTTTTGGGACATTCAGAGCTCTCTGACACAGTTTTTGGGCCACCAACTTTTTCTGCACTTTAGGGGGTCTAGGATGACTGTAAACCCCTTTTTTGGGCCTCTAAAGTTTTCAACATTTTTGCAGCCTAAAATTCATATTAAGGCCTTTTTTGGGCTGCTAACATATTCTGAACTTTCAGTGGTGTAGGATGCATTTTTCGTGCCATAAATATTTTTGGGAATTTCAGTGGTCTAGGATGAGGGTTAATGCCCATTTCAGGCTGCAAATGTTTTTGGGACATTCAGAGCTCTCTGACACAGTTTTTGGGCCACCAACTTTTTCTGCACTTTAGGGGGTCTAGGATGACTGTAAACCCCTTTTTTGGGCCTCTAAAGTTTTCAACATTTTTGCAGCCTAAAATGCCTATTAAGGCCTTTTTTGGGCTGCTAACATATTCTGAACTTTCAGTGGTGTAGCATGCATTTTTCGTGCCATAAATATTTTTGGGAATTTCAGTGGTCTAGGATGCGGGTTAATGCCCATTTCAGGCTGCAAATGTTTTTGGGATATTCAGAGCTCTCTGACACCGTTTTTGGGCAACCAACATTTTCTGGACTTTAGGGGGTCTAGGATGCCTGTAAACCCCTTTTTTGGGCCCCCAAAGTTTTCAACATTTTTGCAGCCTAAGATGCATTTTAAGGCCTTTTTTTGGGCTGCTAACATGTTCTGAAATTTCAGCGGTGCAGGATGCATATTTAGTGCCATAAATATTTTTGGGAATTTCAGTGGTCTAGGATGAGGGTTAATGCCCATTTCAGGCTGCAAATGTTTTTGGGACATTCAGAGCTCTCTGACACAGTTTTTGGGCCACCAACTTTTTCTGGACTTTAGGGGGTCTAGGATGACTGTAAACCCCTTTTTTGGGCCTCCAAAGTTTTCAACATTTTTACAGCCTAAGATGCATTTTAAGGCCTTTTTTGGGCTGCTATCATATTCTGAACTTTCAGTGATGCAGGATGCATGTTATTTCCATAAATATTTTTGGGAATTTCAGTGGTCTAGGATGCGGGTTAATGCCCATTTCAGGCTGCAAATGTTTTTGGGATATTCAGAGCTCTCTGACACCGTTTTTGGGCAACCAATATTTTCTGGACTTTAGGGGGTCTAGGATGACTGTAAACCCCTTTTTTGGGCCCCCAAAGTTTTCAACATTTTTGCAGCCTAAGATGCATTTTAAGGCCTTTTTTTGGGCTGCTAACATGTTGTGATCTTTCAGCAGTGCAGGATGCATATTTCGTGCCATAAATATTTTTGGGAATTTCAGTGGTCTAGGATGACGGTTAATGCCCATTTTAGGCTGCAAATGTTTTTGGGACATTCAGAGCTCTCTGACACAGTTTTTGGGCCACCAACGTTTTCTGGACTTTAGGGGGTCTAGGATGACTGTAAACCTCTTTTTTGGGCCTCTAAAGTTTTCAACATTTTTGCAGCCTAAAATGCATATTAAGGCCTTTTTTGGGCTGCTAAAATATTCTGAACTTTCAGTGGTGTAGGATGCATTTTCCGTGCCATAAATATATTTGGGAATTTCAGTGGTCTAGGATGCGGGTTAATGCCCATTTCAGGCTGCAAATGTTTTTGGGATATTCAGAGCTCTCTGACACCGTTTTTGGGCCACCAATATTTTCTGGAATTTAGGGGGTCTAGGATGTCTGTAAACCCCTTTTTTGGGCCTCCAAAGTTTTCTACATTTTTGCAGCCCTAAGATGCATGTTATGGCCTTTTTTGGGCTGCTAACATATTCTGAACTTTCAGCGGTGTAGGATGCGTTTTTCCTGCCATAAATATTTTTGGGAATTTCAGTGGTCTAGGATGCGGGTTAATGCCCATTTCAGGCTGCAAATGTTTTTGGGACATTCCGAGCTTTCTGACACAGTTTTTAGGCCACCAACATTTTCTGGACTTTAGGGGGTCTAGGATGCCTGTAAACCCTTTTTTGGACCTCCAAATTTGTCAATATTTTTGCAGCCTAAGATGCATTTTAAGGCCTTTTTTGGGCTGCTAACATATTCTGAACTTTCAGCGGTGTAGGATGCATTTTTCGTGCCATGAATATTTTTGGGAATTTCAGTGGTCTAGGATGCGGGTTAATGCCCATTTCAGGCTGCAAATGTTTTTGGGATATTCAGAGCTCTCTGACACCGTTTTTGGGCAACCAACATTTTCTGGACTTTAGGGGGTCTAGGATGCCTGTAAACCCCTTTTTTGGGCCTCTAATGTTTTCAACATTTTTGCAGCCTAAGATGATTTTTAGGCCTTTTTTGGGCTGCTATCACATTCTGAACTTTCAGTGATGCAGGATGCATGTTATTTCCATAAATACTTTTGGGAATTTCAGTGGTCTAGGATGCGGGTTAATGCCCATTTCAGGCTGCAAATGTTTTTGGGACATTCCGAGCTTTCTGACACAGTTTTTAGGCCACCAACATTTTCTGGACTTTAGGGGGTCTAGGATGCCTGTAAACCCCTTTTTTGGGCCTCCAAAGTTTTCTACATTTTTGCAGCCATAAGATGCATTTTAAGGCATTTTTCTGGGCTTCTAACATATTCTGAACTTTCAGCGGTGCAGGATGCATTTTTTGTGCCATAAATATTTTTGGGAATTTCAGTGGTCTAGGATGCGGGTTAATGCCCATTTCAGGCTGCAAATGTTTTTGGGATATTCAGAGCTCTCTGACACCATTTTTGGGCCACCAACATTTTCTGGACTTTAGGGGGTCTAGGATGCCTGTAAACCCCTTTTTTGGGCCTCCAAAGTTTTCTACATTTTTGCAGCCCTAAGATGCATGTTATGGCCTTTTTTGGGCTGCTAACATATTCTGAACTTTCAGCGGTGTAGGATGCATTTTTCGTGCCATAAATATTTTTGGGAATTTCAGTGGTCTATGATGCGGGTTAATGCCCATTTCAGGCTGCAGATGTTTTTGGGACATTCCGAGCTTTCTGACACAGTTTCTAGGCCACCAACATTTTCTGGACTTTAGGGGGTCTAGGATGACTGTAAACCCCTTTTTTGGGCCTCCAAAGTTTTCAACATTTTTGCAGCCTAAGATGCATTTTAAGGCCTTTTTTGGGCTGCTATCATATTCTGAACTTTCAGGGGTGTAGGATGCATTTTTCGTGCCATAAATATTTTTGGGAATTTCAGTGGTCTAGAATGCGGGTTAATGCCCATTTCAGGCTGCAAATGTTTTTGGGATATTCAGAGCTCTCTGACACCGTTTTTGGGCAACCAACATTTTCTGGACTTTAGGGGGTCTAGGATGCCTGTAAACCCCTTTTTTGGGCCTCCAAAGTTTTCAACATTTTTGCAGCCTGAGATGCATTTTAAGGCCTTTTTTGGGCTGCTATCATATTCTGAACTTTCAGTGGTGCAGGATGCATGTTATTTCCATGAACATTTTTGGGAATTTCAGTGGTCTAGGCTGCGGGTTAATGCCCATTTCAGGCTGCAAATATTTTTGGGACATTCAGAGCTTTCTGACACAGTTTTTAGGCCACCAACATTTTCTGGACTTTAGGGGGTCTAGGATGCATGTAAACCCCTTTTTTGGGCCTCCAAAGTTTTCTACATTTTTGCAGCCATAAGATGCATTTTAAGGCATTTTTTGGGCTTCTAACATATTCTGAACTTTCAGAGTGTAAGATGCATTTTTCGTGCCATACATATTTTTGGGAATTTCAATGGTCTAGGATGCGTGTTAATGCCCCTTATAGGCTACAAATGTTTTGGGGATATTCAGAGCTCTCTGACACCGTTTTTTGGCCACCAACATTTTCTGGACTTTAGGGGGTCTAGGATGCCTGTAAACCCCTTTTTTGGGCCTCCAAAGTTTTCAACATTTTTGCAGCCTAAGATGCATTTTAAGGCCTTTTTTGGGCTGCTATCATATTCTGAACTTTCAGCGGTGCAGGATGCATTTTTCGTGCACAAAATATTTTTGGGAATTTCAGTGGTCTAGGATGAGGGTTAATGCCCATTTCAGGCTGCAAATGTTTTTGGGACATTCAGAGCTCTCTGACACAGTTTTTGGGCCACCAACTTTTTCTGGACTTTAGGGGGTCTAGGATGACTGTAAACCCCTTTTTTGGGCCTCTAAAGTTTTCAACATTTTTGCAGCCTAAAACGCATATTAAGGCCTTTTTTGGGCTGCTAACATATTCTGAACTTTCAGTGGTGTATGATGCGTTTTCCTGCCATTAATATTTTTGGGAATTTCAGTGGTCTAGGATGCGGGTTAATGCCCATTTCAGGCTGCAAATGTTTTTGGTACATTCAGAGCTTTCTGACACAGTTTTTAGGCCACCAACATTTTCTGGACTTTAGGGGGTCTAGGATGCCTGTAAACCCCTTTTTTGGGCCTCCAAAGTTTTCTACATTTTTGCAGCCCTAAGATGCATGTTATGGCCTTTTTTGGGCTGCTAACATATTCTGAACTTTCAGCGGTGTAGGATGCATTTTTCGTGCCATAAATATTTTTGGGAATTTCAGTGGTCTAGGATGTGGGTTAATGCCCATTTCAGGCTGCAGATGTTTTTGGGACATTCCGAGCTTTCTGACACAGTTTCTAGGCCACCAACATTTTCTGGACTTTAGTGGGTCTAGGATGACTGTAAATCCCTTTTTTGGGCCTCCAAAGTTTTCAACATTTTTGCAGCCTAAGATGCATTTTAAGGCCTTTTTTGGGCTGCTATCATATTCTGAACTTTCAGTGGTGCAGGATGCATGTTATTTCCATAAATATTTTTGGGAATTTCAGTGGTCTAGGATGCGGGTTAATGCCCATTTCAGGCTGCAAATGTTTTTGGGATATTCAGAGCTCTCTGACACCGTTTTTGGGCAACCAACATTTTCTGGACTTTAGGGGGTCTAGGATGCCTGTAAACCCCTTTTTTGGGCCTCCAAAGTTTTCAACATTTTTGCAGCCTAAGATGCATTTTAAGGCCTTTTTGTGGGCTGCTAACATATTCTGAACTTTCAGCGGTGCAGGATGCATTTTTCGTGCCATAAATATTTTTTGGGAATTTCAGTGGTCTAGGATGAGGGTTAATGCCCATTTCAGGCTGCAAATGTTTTTGGGACATTCAGAGCTCTCTGACACAGTTTTTGGGCCACCAACTTTTTCTGGACTTTAGGGGGTCTGTAAACCCCTTTTTTGGGCCTCTAAAGTTTTCAACATTTTTGCAGCCTAAAATTCATATTAAGGCCTTTTTTGGGCTGCTAACATATTCTGAACTTTCAGTGGTGTAGGATGCATTTTTCGTGCCATAAATATTTTTGGGAATTTCAGTGGTCTAGGATGAGGGTTAATGCCCATTTCAGGCTGCAAATGTTTTTGGGACATTCAGAGCTCTCTGACACAGTTTTTGGGCCACCAACTTTTTCTGGACTTTAGGGGGTCTAGGATGACTGTAAACCCCTTTTTTGGGCCTCTAAAGTTTTCAACATTTTTGCAGCCTAAAGTGCATATTAAGGCCTTTTTTGGGCTGCTAACATATTCTGAACTTTCAGTGGTGTAGGATGCATTTTCCGTGCCATAAATATATTTGGGAATTTCAGTGGTCTAGGATGCTGGTTAATGCCCATTTCAGGCTGCAAATGTTTTTGGGATATTCAGAGCTCTCTGACACCGTTTTTGGGCCACCAACATTTTCTGGACTTTAGGGGGTCTAGGATGTCTGTAAACCCCTTTTTTGGGCCTCCAAAGTTTTCTACATTTTTGCAGCCCTAAGATGCATGTTATGGCCTTTTTTGGGCTGCTAACATATTCTGAACTTTCAGCGGTGTAGGATGCGTTTTTCCTGCCATAAATATTTTTGGGAATTTCAGTGGTTAAGGATGCGGGTTAATGCCCATTTCAGGCTGCAAATGTTTTTGGGACATTCAGAGCTTTTTGACACAGTTTTTACGCCACCAACATTTTCTGGACTTTAGGGGGTCTAGGATGCCTGTAAACCCCTTTTTTGGGCCTCCAAAGTTTTCTACATTTTTGCAGCCATAAAATGCATTTTAAGGCATTTTTTGGGCTTCTAACATATTCTGAACTTTCAGGGTGTAAGATGCAATTTTCGTACCATAAATATTTTTGGGAATTTCAGTGGTCTAGGATACGTGTTAATGCCCCTTATGGGCTACAAATGTTTTTGGGATATTCAGAGCTCTATGACACCGTTTTTGGGCATCCAACATTTTCTGGACATTAGGGGGTCTAGGATGCCTGCAAACCCCTTTTTTGGGCCTCCAAAGTTTTTAACATTTTTGCAGCCTAAGATGCATTTTAAGGCCTTTTTTGGGCTGCTATCATATTCTGAACTTTCAGTGGTGCAGGATGCATGTTATTTCCATAAATATTTTTGGGAATTTCAGTGGTCTAGGATGCGGGTTAATGCCCATTTCAGGCTGCAAATGTTTTTGGGATATTCAGAGCTCTCTGACACCGTTTTTGGGCAACCAACATTTTCTGGACTTTAGGGGGTCTAGGATGCCTGTAAACCCCTTTTTTGGGCCTCCAAAGTTTTCAACATTTTTGCAGCCTAAGATGCATTTTAAGGCCTTTTTGTGGGCTGCTAACATATTCTGAACTTTCAGCGGTGCAGGATGCATTTTTCGTGCCATAAATATTTTTTGGGAATTTCAGTGGTCTAGGATGAGGGTTAATGCCCATTTCAGGCTGCAAATGTTTTTGGGACATTCAGAGCTCTCTGACACAGTTTTTGGGCCACCAACTTTTTCTGGACTTTAGGGGGTCTAGGATGACTGTAAACCCCTTTTTTGGGCCTCTAAAGTTTTCAACATTTTTGCAGCCTAAAATTCATATTAAGGCCTTTTTTGGGCTGCTAACATATTCTGAACTTTCAGTGGTGTAGGATGCATTTTTCGTGCCATTAATATTTTTGGGAATTTCAGTGGTCTAGGATGAGGGTTAATGCCCATTTCAGGCTGCAAATGTTTTTGGGACATTCAGAGCTCTCTGACACAGTTTTTGGGCCACCAACTTTTTCTGGACTTTAGGGGGTCTAGGATGACTGTAAACCCCTTTTTTGGGCCTCTAAAGTTTTCAACATTTTTGCAGCCTAAAATGCATATTAAGGCCTTTTTTGGGCTGCTAACATATTCTGAACTTTCAGTGGTGTAGCATGCATTTTTCGTGCCATGAATATTTTTGGGAATTTCAGTGGTCTAGGATGCGGGTTAATGCCCATTTCAGGCTGCAAATGTTTTTGGGACATTCAGAGCTCTCTGACACAGTTTCTAGGCCACCAACATTTTCTGGACTTTAGTGGGTCTAGGATGACTGTAAATCCCTTTTTTGGGCCTCCAAAGTTTTCAACATTTTTGCAGCCTAAGATGCATTTTAAGGCCTTTTTTGGGCTGCTATCATATTCTGAACTTTCAGTGGTGCAGGATGCATGTTATTTCCATAAATATTTTTGGGAATTTCAGTGGTCTAGGATGCGGGTTAATGCCCATTTCAGGCTGCAAATGTTTTTGGGATATTCAGAGCTCTCTGACACCGTTTTTGGGCAACCAACATTTTCTGGACTTTAGGGGGTCTAGGATGCCTGTAAACCCCTTTTTTGGGCCTCCAAAGTTTTCAACATTTTTGCAGCCTAAGATGCATTTTAAGGCCTTTTTGTGGGCTGCTAACATATTCTGAACTTTCAGCGGTGCAGGATGCATTTTTCGTGCCATAAATATTTTTGGGGAATTTCAGTGGTCTAGGATGAGGGTTAATGCCCATTTCAGGCTGCAAATGTTTTTGGGACATTCAGAGCTCTCTGACACAGTTTTTGGGCCACCAACTTTTTCTGGACTTTAGGGGGTCTAGGATGACTGTAAACCCCTTTTTTGGGCCTCTAAAGTTTTCAACATTTTTGCAGCCTAAAGTGCATATTAAGGCCTTTTTTGGGCTGCTAACATATTCTGAACTTTCAGTGGTGTAGGATGCATTTTCCGTGCCATAAATATATTTGGGAATTTCAGTGGTCTAGGATGCTGGTTAATGCCCATTTCAGGCTGCAAATGTTTTTGGGATATTCAGAGCTCTCTGACACCGTTTTTGGGCCACCAACATTTTCTGGACTTTAGGGGGTCTAGGATGTCTGTAAACCCCTTTTTTGGGCCTCCAAAGTTTTCTACATTTTTGCAGCCCTAAGATGCATGTTATGGCCTTTTTTGGGCTGCTAACATATTCTGAACTTTCAGCGGTGTAGGATGCGTTTTTCCTGCCATAAATATTTTTGGGAATTTCAGTGGTTAAGGATGCGGGTTAATGCCCATTTCAGGCTGCAAATGTTTTTGGGACATTCAGAGCTTTTTGACACAGTTTTTACGCCACCAACATTTTCTGGACTTTAGGGGGTCTAGGATGCCTGTAAACCCCTTTTTTGGGCCTCCAAAGTTTTCTACATTTTTGCAGCCATAAAATGCATTTTAAGGCATTTTTTGGGCTTCTAACATATTCTGAACTTTCAGGGTGTAAGATGCAATTTTCGTACCATAAATATTTTTGGGAATTTCAGTGGTCTAGGATACGTGTTAATGCCCCTTATGGGCTACAAATGTTTTTGGGATATTCAGAGCTCTCTGACACCGTTTTTGGGCATCCAACATTTTCTGGACATTAGGGGGTCTAGGATGCCTGCAAACCCCTTTTTTGGGCCTCCAAGGTTTTTAACATTTTTGCAGCCTAAGATGCATTTTAAGGCCTTTTTTGGGCTGCTATCATATTCTGAACTTTCAGTGGTGCAGGATGCATGTTATTTCCATAAATATTTTTGGGAATTTCAGTGGTCTAGGATGCGGGTTAATGCCCATTTCAGGCTGCAAATGTTTTTGGGATATTCAGAGCTCTCTGACACCGTTTTTGGGCAACCAACATTTTCTGGACTTTAGGGGGTCTAGGATGCCTGTAAACCCCTTTTTTGGGCCTCCAAAGTTTTCAACATTTTTGCAGCCTAAGATGCATTTTAAGGCCTTTTTGTGGGCTGCTAACATATTCTGAACTTTCAGCGGTGCAGGATGCATTTTTCGTGCCATAAATATTTTTTGGGAATTTCAGTGGTCTAGGATGAGGGTTAATGCCCATTTCAGGCTGCAAATGTTTTTGGGACATTCAGAGCTCTCTGACACAGTTTTTGGGCCACCAACTTTTTCTGGACTTTAGGGGGTCTAGGATGACTGTAAACCCCTTTTTTGGGCCTCTAAAGTTTTCAACATTTTTGCAGCCTAAAATTCATATTAAGGCCTTTTTTGGGCTGCTAACATATTCTGAACTTTCAGTGGTGTAGGATGCATTTTTCGTGCCATTAATATTTTTGGGAATTTCAGTGGTCTAGGATGAGGGTTAATGCCCATTTCAGGCTGCAAATGTTTTTGGGACATTCAGAGCTCTCTGACACAGTTTTTGGGCCACCAACTTTTTCTGGACTTTAGGGGGTCTAGGATGACTGTAAACCCCTTTTTTGGGCCTCTAAAGTTTTCAACATTTTTGCAGCCTAAAATGCATATTAAGGCCTTTTTTGGGCTGCTAACATATTCTGAACTTTCAGTGGTGTAGCATGCATTTTTCGTGCCATGAATATTTTTGGGAATTTCAGTGGTCTAGGATGCGGGTTAATGCCCATTTCAGGCTGCAAATGTTTTTGGGACATTCAGAGCTCTCTGACACAGTTTCTAGGCCACCAACATTTTCTGGACTTTAGTGGGTCTAGGATGACTGTAAATCCCTTTTTTGGGCCTCCAAAGTTTTCAACATTTTTGCAGCCTAAGATGCATTTTAAGGCCTTTTTTGGGCTGCTATCATATTCTGAACTTTCAGTGGTGCAGGATGCATGTTATTTCCATAAATATTTTTGGGAATTTCAGTGGTCTAGGATGCGGGTTAATGCCCATTTCAGGCTGCAAATGTTTTTGGGATATTCAGAGCTCTCTGACACCGTTTTTGGGCAACCAACATTTTCTGGACTTTAGGGGGTCTAGGATGCCTGTAAACCCCTTTTTTGGGCCTCCAAAGTTTTCAACATTTTTGCAGCCTAAGATGCATTTTAAGGCCTTTTTGTGGGCTGCTAACATATTCTGAACTTTCAGCGGTGCAGGATGCATTTTTCGTGCCATAAATATTTTTGGGGAATTTCAGTGGTCTAGGATGAGGGTTAATGCCCATTTCAGGCTGCAAATGTTTTTGGGACATTCAGAGCTCTCTGACACAGTTTTTGGGCCACCAACTTTTTCTGGACTTTAGGGGGTCTAGGATGACTGTAAACCCCTTTTTTGGGCCTCTAAAGTTTTCAACATTTTTGCAGCCTAAAGTGCATATTAAGGCCTTTTTTGGGCTGCTAACATATTCTGAACTTTCAGTGGTGTAGGATGCATTTTCCGTGCCATAAATATATTTGGGAATTTCAGTGGTCTAGGATGCTGGTTAATGCCCATTTCAGGCTGCGAATGTTTTTGGGATATTCAGAGCTCTCTGACACCGTTTTTGGGCCACCAACATTTTCTGGACTTTAGGGGGTCTAGGATGTCTGTAAACCCCTTTTTTGGGCCTCCAAAGTTTTCTACATTTTTGCAGCCCTAAGATGCATGTTATGGCCTTTTTTGGGCTGCTAACATATTCTGAACTTTCAGCGGTGTAGGATGCGTTTTTCCTGCCATAAATATTTTTGGGAATTTCAGTGGTTAAGGATGCGGGTTAATGCCCATTTCAGGCTGCAAATGTTTTTGGGACATTCAGAGCTTTTTGACACAGTTTTTACGCCACCAACATTTTCTGGACTTTAGGGGGTCTAGGATGCCTGTAAACCCCTTTTTTGGGCCTCCAAAGTTTTCTACATTTTTGCAGCCATAAAATGCATTTTAAGGCATTTTTTGGGCTTCTAACATATTCTGAACTTTCAGGGTGTAAGATGCAATTTTCGTACCATAAATATTTTTGGGAATTTCAGTGGTCTAGGATACGTGTTAATGCCCCTTATGGGCTACAAATGTTTTTGGGATATTCAGAGCTCTCTGACACCGTTTTTGGGCATCCAACATTTTCTGGACATTAGGGGGTCTAGGATGCCTGCAAACCCCTTTTTTGGGCCTCCAAAGTTTTCAACATTTTTGCAGCCTAAGATGCATTTTAAGGCCTTTTTTGGGCTGCTATCATATTCTGAACTTTCAGTGGTGCAGGATGCGTGTTATTTCCATAAATATTTTTGGGAATTTCAGTGGTCTAGGATGCGGGTTAATGCCCATTTCAGGCTGCAAATGTTTTTGGGATATTCAGAGCTCTCTGACACCGTTTTTGGGCAACCAACATTTTCTGGACTTTAGGGGGTCTAGGATGCCTGTAAACCCCTTTTTTGGGCCTCCAAAGTTTTCAACATTTTTGCAGCCTAAGATGCATTTTAAGGCCTTTTTGTGGGCTGCTAACATATTCTGAACTTTCAGCAGTGCAGGATGCATTTTTCGTGCCATAAATATTTTTTGGGAATTTCAGTGGTCTAGGATGAGGGTTAATGCCCATTTCAGGCTGCAAATGTTTTTGGGACATTCAGAGCTCTCTGACACAGTTTTTGGGCCACCAACTTTTTCTGGACTTTAGGGGGTCTAGGATGACTGTAAACCCCTTTTTTGGGCCTCTAAAGTTTTCAACATTTTTGCAGCCTAAAATTCATATTAAGGCCTTTTTTGGGCTGCTAACATATTCTGAACTTTCAGTGGTGTAGGATGCATTTTTCGTGCCATAAATATTTTTGGGAATTTCAGTGGTCTAGGATGAGGGTTAATGCCCATTTCAGGCTGCAAATGTTTTTGGGACATTCAGAGCTCTCTGACACAGTTTTTGGGCCACCAACTTTTTCTGGACTTTAGGGGGTCTAGGATGACTGTAAACCCCTTTTTTGGGCCTCTAAAGTTTTCAACATTTTTGCAGCCTAAAATGCATATTAAGGCCTTTTTTGGGCTGCTAACATATTCTGAACTTTCAGTGGTGTAGCATGCATTTTTCGTGCCATAAATATTTTTGGGAATTTCAGTGGTCTAGGATGCGGGTTAATGCCCATTTCAGGCTGCAAATGTTTTTGGGACATTCAGAGCTCTCTGACACAGTTTTTGGGCCACCAACTTTTTCTGGACTTTAGGGGGTCTAGGATGACTGTAAACCCCTTTTTTGGGCCTCCAAAGTTTTCAACATTTTTGCAGCCTAAGATGCATTTTAAGGCCTTTTTTTGGGCTTCTAACATATTCTGAACTTTCAGGGTGTAAGATGCAATTTTCGTACCATAAATATTTTTGGGAATTTCAGTGGTCTAGGATACGTGTTAATGCCCCTTATGGGCTACAAATGTTTTTGGGATATTCAGAGCTCTCTCACCGTTTTTGGGCAACCAACATTTTCTGGACATTAGGGGGTCTAGGATGCCTGCAAACCCCTTTTTTGGGCCTCCAAAGTTTTCAACATTTTTGCAGCCTAAGATGCATTTTAAGGCCTTTTTTGGGCTGCTATCATATTCTGAACTTTCAGTGGTGCAGGATGCATGTTATTTCCATAAATATTTTTGGGAATTTCAGTGGTCTAGGATGCGGGTTAATGCCCATTTCAGGCTGCAAATGTTTTTGGGATATTCAGAGCTCTCTGACACCGTTTTTGGGCAACCAACATTTTCTGGACTTTAGGGGGTCTAGGATGCCTGTAAACCCCTTTTTTGGGCCTCCAAAGTTTTCAACATTTTTGCAGCCTAAGATGCATTTTAAGGCCTTTTTTTGGGCTGCTAACATATTCTGAACTTTCAGCGGTGCAGGATGCATTTTTCGTGCCATAAATATTTTTTGGGAATTTCAGTGGTCTAGGATGAGGGTTAATGCCCATTTCAGGCTGCAAATGTTTTGGGGACATTCAGAGCTCTCTGACACAGTTTTTGGGCCACCAACTTTTTCTGGACTTTAGGGGGTCTAGGATGACTGTAAACCCCTTTTTTGGGCCTCTAAAGTTTTCAACATTTTTGCAGCCTAAAATGCATATTAAGGCCTTTTTTGGGCTGCTAACATATTCTGAACTTTCAGTGGTGTAGGATGCATTTTTCGTGCCATAAATATTTTTGGGAATTTCAGTGGTCTAGGATGAGGGTTAATGCCCATTTCAGGCTGCAAATGTTTTTGGGACATTCAGAGCTCTCTGACACAGTTTTTGGGCCACCAACTTTTTCTGGACTTTAGGGGGTCTAGGATGACTGTAAACCCCTTTTTTGGGCCTCCAAAGTTTTCAACATTTTTGCAGCCTAAGATGCATTTTAAGGCCTTTTTTGGGCTGCTATCATATTCTGAACTTTCAGTGGTGCAGGATGCATGTTATTTCCATAAATATTTTTGGGAATTTCAGTGGTCTAGGATGCGGGTTAATGCCCATTTCAGGCTGCAAATGTTTTTGGGATATTCAGAGCTCTCTGACACCGTTTTTGGGCAACCAACATTTTCTGGACTTTAGGGGGTCTAGGATGCCTGTAAACCCCTTTTTTGGGCCCCCAAAGTTTTCAACATTTTTACAGCCTAAGATGCATTTTAAGGCCTTTTTTTGGGCTGCTAACATGTTCTGAACTTTCAGCGGTGCAGGATGCATTTTTCGTGCCATAAATATTTTTGGGAATTTCAGTGGTCTAGGATGAGGGTTAATGCCCATTTCAGGCTGCAAATGTTTTTGGGACATTCAGAGCTCTCTGACACAGTTTTTGGGCCACCAACATTTTCTGGACTTTAGGGGGTCTAGGATGTCTGTAAACCCCTTTTTTGGGCCTCCAAAGTTTTCTACATTTTTGCAGCCCTAAGATGCATGTTATGGCCTTTTTTGGGCTGCTAACATATTCTGAACTTTCAGCGGTGTAGGATGCGTTTTTCCTGCCATAAATATTTTTGGGAATTTCAGTGGTTAAGGATGCGGGTTAATGCCCATTTCAGGCTGCAAATGTTTTTGGGACATTCAGAGCTCTCTGACACAGTTTTTGGGCCACCAACTTTTTCTGGACTTTAGGGGGTCTAGGATGACTGTAAACCCCCTTTTTGGGCCTCTAAAGTTTTCAACATTTTTGCAGCCTAAAATGCATATTAAGGCCTTTTTTGGGCTGCTAACATATTCTGAACTTTCAGTGGTGTAGGATGCATTTTTCGTGCCATAAATATTTTTGGGAATTTCAGTGGTCTAGGATGAGGGTTAATGCCCATTTCAGGCTGCAAATGTTTTTGGGACATTCAGAGCTTTCTGACACAGTTTTTAGGCCACCAACATTTTCTGGACTTTAGGGGGTCTAGGATGCATGTAAACCCCTTTTTTGGGCCTCCAAAGTTTTCTACATTTTTGCAGCCATAAGATGCATTTTAAGGCATTTTTTGGGCTTCTAACATATTCTGAACTTTCAGAGTGTAAGATGCATTTTTCGTGCCATACATATTTTTGGGAATTTCAATGGTCTAGGATGCGTGTTAATGCCCCTTATAGGCTACAAATGTTTTGGGGATATTCAGAGCTCTCTGACACCGTTTTTTGGCCACCAACATTTTCTGGACTTTAGGGGGTCTAGGATGCCTGTAAACCCCTTTTTTGGGCCTCCAAAGTTTTCAACATTTTTGCAGCCTAAGATGCATTTTAAGGCCTTTTTTGGGCTGCTATCATATTCTGAACTTTCAGCGGTGCAGGATGCATTTTTCGTGCACAAAATATTTTTGGGAATTTCAGTGGTCTAGGATGAGGGTTAATGCCCATTTCAGGCTGCAAATGTTTTTGGGACATTCAGAGCTCTCTGACACAGTTTTTGGGCCACCAACTTTTTCTGGACTTTAGGGGGTCTAGGATGACTGTAAACCCCTTTTTTGGGCCTCTAAAGTTTTCAACATTTTTGCAGCCTAAAACGCATATTAAGGCCTTTTTTGGGCTGCTAACATATTCTGAACTTTCAGTGGTGTAGGATGCGTTTTCCTGCCATTAATATTTTTGGGAATTTCAGTGGTCTAGGATGCGGGTTAATGCCCATTTCAGGCTGCAAATGTTTTTGGTACATTCAGAGCTTTCTGACACAGTTTTTAGGCCACCAACATTTTCTGGACTTTAGGGGGTCTAGGATGCCTGTAAACCCCTTTTTTGGGCCTCCAAAGTTTTCTACATTTTTGCAGCCCTAAGATGCATGTTATGGCCTTTTTTGGGCTGCTAACATATTCTGAACTTTCAGCGGTGTAGGATGCATTTTTCGTACCATAAATATTTTTGGGAATTTCAGTGGTCTAGGATACGTGTTAATGCCCCTTATGGGCTACAAATGTTTTTGGGATATTCAGAGCTCTCTGACACCGTTTTTGGGCATCCAACATTTTCTGGACATTAGGGGGTCTAGGATGCCTGCAAACCCCTTTTTTGGGCCTCCAAAGTTTTCAACATTTTTGCAGCCTAAGATGCATTTTAAGGCCTTTTTTGGGCTGCTATCATATTCTGAACTTTCAGTGGTGCAGGATGCATGTTATTTCCATAAATATTTTTGGGAATTTCAGTGGTCTAGGATGCGGGTTAATGCCCATTTCAGGCTGCAAATGTTTTTGGGATATTCAGAGCTCTCTGACACCGTTTTTGGGCAACCAACATTTTCTGGACTTTAGGGGGTCTAGGATGCCTGTAAACCCCTTTTTTGGGCCTCCAAAGTTTTCAACATTTTTGCAGCCTAAGATGCATTTTAAGGCCTTTTTGTGGGCTGCTAACATATTCTGAACTTTCAGCGGTGCAGGATGCATTTTTCGTGCCATAAATATTTTTTGGGAATTTCAGTGGTCTAGGATGAGGGTTAATGCCCATTTCAGGCTGCAAATGTTTTTGGGACATTCAGAGCTCTCTGACACAGTTTTTGGGCCACCAACTTTTTCTGGACTTTAGGGGGTCTAGGATGACTGTAAACCCCTTTTTTGGGCCTCTAAAGTTTTCAACATTTTTGCAGCCTAAAATTCATATTAAGGCCTTTTTTGGGCTGCTAACATATTCTGAACTTTCAGTGGTGTAGGATGCATTTTTCGTGCCATAAATATTTTTGGGAATTTCAGTGGTCTAGGATGAGGGTTAATGCCCATTTCAGGCTGCAAATGTTTTTGGGACATTCAGAGCTCTCTGACACAGTTTTTGGGCCACCAACTTTTTCTGGACTTTAGGGGGTCTAGGATGACTGTAAACCCCTTTTTTGGGCCTCTAAAGTTTTCAACATTTTTGCAGCCTAAAATGCATATTAAGGCCTTTTTTGGGCTGCTAACATATTCTGAACTTTCAGTGGTGTAGCATGCATTTTTCGTGCCATAAATATTTTTGGGAATTTCAGTGGTCTAGGATGCGGGTTAATGCCCATTTCAGGCTGCAAATGTTTTTGGGACATTCAGAGCTCTCTGACACAGTTTTTGGGCCACCAACTTTTTCTGGACTTTAGGGGGTCTAGGATGACTGTAAACCCCTTTTTTGGGCCTCCAAAGTTTTCAACATTTTTGCAGCCTAAGATGCATTTTAAGGCCTTTTTTTGGGCTTCTAACATATTCTGAACTTTCAGGGTGTAAGATGCAATTTTCGTACCATAAATATTTTTGGGAATTTCAGTGGTCTAGGATACGTGTTAATGCCCCTTATGGGCTACAAATGTTTTTGGGATATTCAGAGCTCTCTCACCGTTTTTGGGCATCCAACATTTTCTGGACATTAGGGGGTCTAGGATGCCTGCAAACCCCTTTTTTGGGCCTCCAAAGTTTTCAACATTTTTGCAGCCTAAGATGCATTTTAAGGCCTTTTTTGGGCTGCTATCATATTCTGAACTTTCAGTGGTGCAGGATGCATGTTATTTCCATAAATATTTTTGGGAATTTCAGTGGTCTAGGATGCGGGTTAATGCCCATTTCAGGCTGCAAATGTTTTTGGGATATTCAGAGCTCTCTGACACCGTTTTTGGGCAACCAACATTTTCTGGACTTTAGGGGGTCTAGGATGCCTGTAAACCCCTTTTTTGGGCCTCCAAAGTTTTCAACATTTTTGCAGCCTAAGATGCATTTTAAGGCCTTTTTTTGGGCTGCTAACATATTCTGAACTTTCAGCGGTGCAGGATGCATTTTTCGTGCCATAAATATTTTTTGGGAATTTCAGTGGTCTAGGATGAGGGTTAATGCCCATTTCAGGCTGCAAATGTTTTGGGGACATTCAGAGCTCTCTGACACAGTTTTTGGGCCACCAACTTTTTCTGGACTTTAGGGGGTCTAGGATGACTGTAAACCCCTTTTTTGGGCCTCTAAAGTTTTCAACATTTTTGCAGCCTAAAATGCATATTAAGGCCTTTTTTGGGCTGCTAACATATTCTGAACTTTCAGTGGTGTAGGATGCATTTTTCGTGCCATAAATATTTTTGGGAATTTCAGTGGTCTAGGATGAGGGTTAATGCCCATTTCAGGCTGCAAATGTTTTTGGGACATTCAGAGCTCTCTGACACAGTTTTTGGGCCACCAACTTTTTCTGGACTTTAGGGGGTCTAGGATGACTGTAAACCCCTTTTTTGGGCCTCCAAAGTTTTCAACATTTTTGCAGCCTAAGATGCATTTTAAGGCCTTTTTGGGCTGCTATCATATTCTGAACTTTCAGTGGTGCAGGATGCATGTTATTTCCATAAATATTTTTGGGAATTTCAGTGGTCTAGGATGCGGGTTAATGCCCATTTCAGGCTGCAAATGTTTTTGGGATATTCAGAGCTCTCTGACACCGTTTTTGGGCAACCAACATTTTCTGGACTTTAGGGGGTCTAGGATGCCTGTAAACCCCTTTTTTGGGCCCCCAAATTTTTCAACATTTTTACAGCCTAAGATGCATTTTAAGGCCTTTTTTTGGGCTGCTAACATGTTCTGAACTTTCAGCGGTGCAGGATGCATTTTTCGTGCCATAAATATTTTTGGGAATTTCAGTGGTCTAGGATGAGGGTTAATGCCCATTTCAGGCTGCAAATGTTTTTGGGACATTCAGAGCTCTTTGACACAGTTTTTGGGCCACCAACTTTTTCTGGACTTTAGGGGGTCTAGGATGACTGTAAACCTCTTTTTTGGGCCTCTAAAGTTTTCAACATTTTTGCAGCCTAAAATGCATATTAAGGCCTTTTTTGGGCTGCTAAAATATTCTGAACTTTCAGTGGTGTAGGATGCATTTTCCGTGCCATAAATATATTTGGGAATTTCAGTGGTCTAGGATGCTGGTTAATGCCCATTTCAGGCTGCAAATGTTTTTGGGATATTCAGAGCTCTCTGACACAGTTTTTGGGCCACCAACATTTTCTGGACTTTAGGGGGTCTAGGATGTCTGTAAACCCCTTTTTTGGGCCTCCAAAGTTTTCTACATTTTTGCAGCCCTAAGATGCATGTTATGGCCTTTTTTGGGCTGCTAACATATTCTGAACTTTCAGCGGTGTAGGATGCGTTTTTCCTGCCATAAATATTTTTGGGAATTTCAGTGGTTAAGGATGCGGGTTAATGCCCATTTCAGGCTGCAAATGTTTTTGGGACATTCAGAGCTCTCTGACACAGTTTTTGGGCCACCAACTTTTTCTGGACTTTAGGGGGTCTAGGATGACTGTAAACCCCCTTTTTGGGCCTCTAAAGTTTTCAACATTTTTGCAGCCTAAAATGCATATTAAGGCCTTTTTTGGGCTGCTAACATATTCTGAACTTTCAGTGGTGTAGGATGCATTTTTCGTGCCATAAATATTTTTGGGAATTTCAGTGGTCTAGGATGAGGGTTAATGCCCATTTCAGGCTGCAAATGTTTTTGGGACATTCAGAGCTTTCTGACACAGTTTTTAGGCCACCAACATTTTCTGGACTTTAGGGGGTCTAGGATGCATGTAAACCCCTTTTTTGGGCCTCCAAAGTTTTCTACATTTTTGCAGCCATAAGATGCATTTTAAGGCATTTTTTGGGCTTCTAACATATTCTGAACTTTCAGAGTGTAAGATGCATTTTTCGTGCCATACATATTTTTGGGAATTTCAATGGTCTAGGATGCGTGTTAATGCCCCTTATAGGCTACAAATGTTTTGGGGATATTCAGAGCTCTCTGACACCGTTTTTTAGCCACCAACATTTTCTGGACTTTAGGGGGTCTAGGATGCCTGTAAACCCCTTTTTTGGGCCTCCAAAGTTTTCAACATTTTTGCAGCCTAAGATGCATTTTAAGGCCTTTTTTGGGCTGCTATCATATTCTGAACTTTCAGCGGTGCAGGATGCATTTTTCGTGCACAAAATATTTTTGGGAATTTCAGTGGTCTAGGATGAGGGTTAATGCCCATTTCAGGCTGCAAATGTTTTTGGGACATTCAGAGCTCTCTGACACAGTTTTTGGGCCACCAACTTTTTCTGGACTTTAGGGGGTCTAGGATGACTGTAAACCCCTTTTTTGGGCCTCTAAAGTTTTCAACATTTTTGCAGCCTAAAACGCATATTAAGGCCTTTTTTGGGCTGCTAACATATTCTGAACTTTCAGTGGTGTAGGATGCGTTTTCCTGCCATTAATATTTTTGGGAATTTCAGTGGTCTAGGATGTGTGTTAATGCCCATTTCAGGCTGCAAATGTTTTTGGTACATTCAGAGCTTTCTGACACAGTTTTTAGGCCACCAACATTTTCTGGACTTTAGGGGGTCTAGGATGCCTGTAAACCCCTTTTTTGGGCCTCCAAAGTTTTCTACATTTTTGCAGCCCTAAGATGCATGTTATGGCCTTTTTTGGGCTGCTAACATATTCTGAACTTTCAGCGGTGTAGGATGCATTTTTCGTACCATAAATATTTTTGGGAATTTCAGTGGTCTAGGATACGTGTTAATGCCCCTTATGGGCTACAAATGTTTTTGGGATATTCAGAGCTCTCTGACACCGTTTTTGGGCCACCAACATTTTCTGGAATTTAGGGGGTCTAGGATGTCTGTAAACCCCCTTGTTGGGCCTCCAAAGTTTTCTACATTTTTGCAGCCCTAAGATGCATGTTATGGCCTTTTTTGGGCTGCTAACATATTCTGAACTTTCAGCGGTGTAGGATGCGTTTTTCCTGCCATAAATATTTTTGGGAATTTCAGTGGTCTAGGATGCGGGTTAATGCCCATTTCAGGCTGCAAATGTTTTTGGGACATTCCGAGCTTTCTGACACAGTTTTTAGGCCACCAACATTTTCTGGACTTTAGGGGGTCTAGGATGCCTGTAAACCCTTTTTTGGACCTCCAAATTTGTCAATATTTTTGCAGCCTAAGATGCATTTTAAGGCCTTTTTTGGGCTGCTAACATATTCTGAACTTTCAGCGGTGTAGGATGCATTTTTCGTGCCATGAATATTTTTGGGAATTTCAGTGGTCTAGGATGCGGGTTAATGCCCATTTCAGGCTGCAAATGTTTTTGGGATATTCAGAGCTCTCTGACACCATTTTTGGGCAACCAACATTTTCTGGACTTTAGGGGGTCTAGGATGCCTGTAAACCCCTTTTTTGGGCCTCTAAAGTTTTCAACATTTTTGCAGCCTAAGATGATTTTTAGGCCTTTTTTGGGCTGCTATCACATTCTGAACTTTCAGTGATGCAGGATGCATGTTATTTCCATAAATACTTTTGGGAATTTCAGTGGTCTAGGATGCGGGTTAATGCCCATTTCAGGCTGCAAATGTTTTTGGGACATTCCGAGCTTTCTGACACAGTTTTTAGGCCACCAACATTTTCTGGACTTTAGGGGGTCTAGGATGACTGTAAACCCCTTTTTTGGGCCTCCAAAGTTTTCAACATTTTTGCAGCCTAAGATGCATTTTAAGGCCTTTTTTGGGCTGCTATCATATTCTGAACTTTCAGTGGTGCAGGATGCATGTTATTTCCATAAATATTTTTGGGAATTTCAGTGGTCTAGGATGCGGGTTAATGCCCATTTCAGGCTGCAAATGTTTTTGGGTTATTCAGAGCTCTCTGACACCGTTTTTGGGCAACCAACATTTTCTGGACTTTAGGGGGTCTAGGATGCCTGTAAACCCCTTTTTTGGGCCCCCAAAGTTTTCAACATTTTTACAGCCTAAGATGCATTTTAAGGCCTTTTTTTGGGCTGCTAACATGTTCTGAACTTTCAGCGGTGCAGGATGCATTTTTCGTGCCATAAATATTTTTGGGAATTTCAGTGGTCTAGGATGAGGGTTAATGCCCATTTCAGGCTGCAAATGTTTTTGGGACATTCAGAGCTCTCTGACACAGTTTTTGGGCCACCAACATTTTCTGGACTTTAGGGGGTCTAGGATGTCTGTAAACCCCTTTTTTGGGCCTCCAAAGTTTTCTACATTTTTGCAGCCCTAAGATGCATGTTATGGCCTTTTTTGGGCTGCTAACATATTCTGAACTTTCAGCGGTGTAGGATGCGTTTTTCCTGCCATAAATATTTTTGGGAATTTCAGTGGTTAAGGATGCGGGTTAATGCCCATTTCAGGCTGCAAATGTTTTTGGGACATTCAGAGCTCTCTGACACAGTTTTTGGGCCACCAACTTTTTCTGGACTTTAGGGGGTCTAGGATGACTGTAAACCCCCTTTTTGGGCCTCTAAAGTTTTCAACATTTTTGCAGCCTAAAATGCATATTAAGGCCTTTTTTGGGCTGCTAACATATTCTGAACTTTCAGTGGTGTAGGATGCATTTTTCGTGCCATAAATATTTTTGGGAATTTCAGTGGTCTAGGATGAGGGTTAATGCCCATTTCAGGCTGCAAATGTTTTTGGGACATTCAGAGCTTTCTGACACAGTTTTTAGGCCACCAACATTTTCTGGACTTTAGGGGGTCTAGGATGCATGTAAACCCCTTTTTTGGGCCTCCAAAGTTTTCTACATTTTTGCAGCCATAAGATGCATTTTAAGGCATTTTTTGGGCTTCTAACATATTCTGAACTTTCAGAGTGTAAGATGCATTTTTCGTGCCATACATATTTTTGGGAATTTCAATGGTCTAGGATGCGTGTTAATGCCCCTTATAAGCTACAAATGTTTTGGGGATATTCAGAGCTCTCTGACACCGTTTTTTGGCCACCAACATTTTCTGGACTTTAGGGGGTCTAGGATGCCTGTAAACCCCTTTTTTGGGCCTCCAAAGTTTTCAACATTTTTGCAGCCTAAGATGCATTTTAAGGCCTTTTTTGGGCTGCTATCATATTCTGAACTTTCAGCGGTGCAGGATGCATTTTTCGTGCACAAAATATTTTTGGGAATTTCAGTGGTCTAGGATGAGGGTTAATGCCCATTTCAGGCTGCAAATGTTTTTGGGACATTCAGAGCTCTCTGACACAGTTTTTGGGCCACCAACTTTTTCTGGACTTTAGGGGGTCTAGGATGACTGTAAACCCCTTTTTTGGGCCTCTAAAGTTTTCAACATTTTTGCAGCCTAAAACGCATATTAAGGCCTTTTTTGGGCTGCTAACATATTCTGAACTTTCAGTGGTGTAGGATGCGTTTTCCTGCCATTAATATTTTTGGGAATTTCAGTGGTCTAGGATGCGGGTTAATGCCCATTTCAGGCTGCAAATGTTTTTGGTACATTCAGAGCTTTCTGACACAGTTTTTAGGCCACCAACATTTTCTGGACTTTAGGGGGTCTAGGATGCCTGTAAACCCCTTTTTTGGGCCTCCAAAGTTTTCTACATTTTTGCAGCCCTAAGATGCATGTTATGGCCTTTTTTGGGCTGCTAACATATTCTGAACTTTCAGCGGTGTAGGATGCATTTTTCGTACCATAAATATTTTTGGGAATTTCAGTGGTCTAGGATACGTGTTAATGCCCCTTATGGGCTACAAATGTTTTTGGGATATTCAGAGCTCTCTGACACCGTTTTTGGGCATCCAACATTTTCTGGACATTAGGGGGTCTAGGATGCCTGCAAACCCCTTTTTTGGGCCTCCAAAGTTTTCAACATTTTTGCAGCCTAAGATGCATTTTAAGGCCTTTTTTGGGCTGCTATCATATTCTGAACTTTCAGTGGTGCAGGATGCATGTTATTTCCATAAATATTTTTGGGAATTTCAGTGGTCTAGGATGCGGGTTAATGCCCATTTCAGGCTGCAAATGTTTTTGGGATATTCAGAGCTCTCTGACACCGTTTTTGGGCAACCAACATTTTCTGGACTTTAGGGGGTCTAGGATGCCTGTAAACCCCTTTTTTGGGCCTCCAAAGTTTTCAACATTTTTGCAGCCTAAGATGCATTTTAAGGCCTTTTTGTGGGCTGCTAACATATTCTGAACTTTCAGCGGTGCAGGATGCATTTTTCGTGCCATAAATATTTTTTGGGAATTTCAGTGGTCTAGGATGAGGGTTAATGCCCATTTCAGGCTGCAAATGTTTTTGGGACATTCAGAGCTCTCTGACACAGTTTTTGGGCCACCAACTTTTTCTGGACTTTAGGGGGTCTAGGATGACTGTAAACCCCTTTTTTGGGCCTCTAAAGTTTTCAACATTTTTGCAGCCTAAAATTCATATTAAGGCCTTTTTTGGGCTGCTAACATATTCTGAACTTTCAGTGGTGTAGGATGCATTTTTCGTGCCATAAATATTTTTGGGAATTTCAGTGGTCTAGGATGAGGGTTAATGCCCATTTCAGGCTGCAAATGTTTTTGGGACATTCAGAGCTCTCTGACACAGTTTTTGGGCCACCAACTTTTTCTGGACTTTAGGGGGTCTAGGATGACTGTAAACCCCTTTTTTGGGCCTCTAAAGTTTTCAACATTTTTGCAGCCTAAAATGCATATTAAGGCCTTTTTTGGGCTGCTAACATATTCTGAACTTTCAGTGGTGTAGCATGCATTTTTCGTGCCATAAATATTTTTGGGAATTTCAGTGGTCTAGGATGCGGGTTAATGCCCATTTCAGGCTGCAAATGTTTTTGGGACATTCAGAGCCCTCTGACACAGTTTTTGGGCCACCAACTTTTTCTGGACTTTAGGGGGTCTAGGATGACTGTAAACCCCTTTTTTGGGCCTCCAAAGTTTTCAACATTTTTGCAGCCTAAGATGCATTTTAAGGCCTTTTTTTGGGCTTCTAACATATTCTGAACTTTCAGGGTGTAAGATGCAATTTTCGTACCATAAATATTTTTGGGAATTTCAGTGGTCTAGGATACGTGTTAATGCCCCTTATGGGCTACAAATGTTTTTGGGATATTCAGAGCTCTCTCACCGTTTTTGGGCATCCAACATTTTCTGGACATTAGGGGGTCTAGGATGCCTGCAAACCCCTTTTTTGGGCCTCCAAAGTTTTCAACATTTTTGCAGCCTAAGATGCATTTTAAGGCCTTTTTTGGGCTGCTATCATATTCTGAACTTTCAGTGGTGCAGGATGCATGTTATTTCCATAAATATTTTTGGGAATTTCAGTGGTCTAGGATGCGGGTTAATGCCCATTTCAGGCTGCAAATGTTTTTGGGATATTCAGAGCTCTCTGACACCGTTTTTGGGCAACCAACATTTTCTGGACTTTAGGGGGTCTAGGATGCCTGTAAACCCCTTTTTTGGGCCTCCAAAGTTTTCAACATTTTTGCAGCCTAAGATGCATTTTAAGGCCTTTTTTTGGGCTGCTAACATATTCTGAACTTTCAGCGGTGCAGGATGCATTTTTCGTGCCATAAATATTTTTTGGGAATTTCAGTGGTCTAGGATGAGGGTTAATGCCCATTTCAGGCTGCAAATGTTTTGGGGACATTCAGAGCTCTCTGACACAGTTTTTGGGCCACCAACTTTTTCTGGACTTTAGGGGGTCTAGGATGACTGTAAACCCCTTTTTTGGGCCTCTAAAGTTTTCAACATTTTTGCAGCCTAAAATGCATATTAAGGCCTTTTTTGGGCTGCTAACATATTCTGAACTTTCAGTGGTGTAGGATGCATTTTTCGTGCCATAAATATTTTTGGGAATTTCAGTGGTCTAGGATGAGGGTTAATGCCCATTTCAGGCTGCAAATGTTTTTGGGACATTCAGAGCTCTCTGACACAGTTTTTGGGCCACCAACTTTTTCTGGACTTTAGGGGGTCTAGGATGACTGTAAACCCCTTTTTTGGGCCTCCAAAGTTTTCAACATTTTTGCAGCCTAAGATGCATTTTAAGGCCTTTTTGGGCTGCTATCATATTCTGAACTTTCAGTGGTGCAGGATGCATGTTATTTCCATAAATATTTTTGGGAATTTCAGTGGTCTAGGATGCGGGTTAATGCCCATTTCAGGCTGCAAATGTTTTTGGGATATTCAGAGCTCTCTGACACCGTTTTTGGGCAACCAACATTTTCTGGACTTTAGGGGGTCTAGGATGCCTGTAAACCCCTTTTTTGGGCCCCCAAAGTTTTCAACATTTTTACAGCCTAAGATGCATTTTAAGGCCTTTTTTTGGGCTGCTAACATGTTCTGAACTTTCAGCGGTGCAGGATGCATTTTTCGTGCCATAAATATTTTTGGGAATTTCAGTGGTCTAGGATGAGGGTTAATGCCCATTTCAGGCTGCAAATGTTTTTGGGACATTCAGAGCTCTCTGACACAGTTTTTGGGCCACCAACTTTTTCTGGACTTTAGGGGGTCTAGGATGACTGTAAACCTCTTTTTTGGGCCTCTAAAGTTTTCAACATTTTTGCAGCCTAAAATGCATATTAAGGCCTTTTTTGGGCTGCTAAAATATTCTGAACTTTCAGTGGTGTAGGATGCATTTTCCGTGCCATAAATATATTTGGGAATTTCAGTGGTCTAGGATGCTGGTTAATGCCCATTTCAGGCTGCAAATGTTTTTGGGATATTCAGAGCTCTCTGACACAGTTTTTGGGCCACCAACATTTTCTGGACTTTAGGGGGTCTAGGATGTCTGTAAACCCCTTTTTTGGGCCTCCAAAGTTTTCTACATTTTTGCAGCCCTAAGATGCATGTTATGGCCTTTTTTGGGCTGCTAACATATTCTGAACTTTCAGCGGTGTAGGATGCGTTTTTCCTGCCATAAATATTTTTGGGAATTTCAGTGGTTAAGGATGCGGGTTAATGCCCATTTCAGGCTGCAAATGTTTTTGGGACATTCAGAGCTCTCTGACACAGTTTTTGGGCCACCAACTTTTTCTGGACTTTAGGGGGTCTAGGATGACTGTAAACCCCCTTTTTGGGCCTCTAAAGTTTTCAACATTTTTGCAGCCTAAAATGCATATTAAGGCCTTTTTTGGGCTGCTAACATATTCTGAACTTTCAGTGGTGTAGGATGCATTTTTCGTGCCATAAATATTTTTGGGAATTTCAGTGGTCTAGGATGAGGGTTAATGCCCATTTCAGGCTGCAAATGTTTTTGGGACATTCAGAGCTTTCTGACACAGTTTTTAGGCCACCAACATTTTCTGGACTTTAGGGGGTCTAGGATGCATGTAAACCCCTTTTTTGGGCCTCCAAAGTTTTCTACATTTTTGCAGCCATAAGATGCATTTTAAGGCATTTTTTGGGCTTCTAACATATTCTGAACTTTCAGAGTGTAAGATGCATTTTTCGTGCCATACATATTTTTGGGAATTTCAATGGTCTAGGATGCGTGTTAATGCCCCTTATAAGCTACAAATGTTTTGGGGATATTCAGAGCTCTCTGACACCGTTTTTTGGCCACCAACATTTTCTGGACTTTAGGGGGTCTAGGATGCCTGTAAACCCCTTTTTTGGGCCTCCAAAGTTTTCAACATTTTTGCAGCCTAAGATGCATTTTAAGGCCTTTTTTGGGCTGCTATCATATTCTGAACTTTCAGCGGTGCAGGATGCATTTTTCGTGCACAAAATATTTTTGGGAATTTCAGTGGTCTAGGATGAGGGTTAATGCCCATTTCAGGCTGCAAATGTTTTTGGGACATTCAGAGCTCTCTGACACAGTTTTTGGGCCACCAACTTTTTCTGGACTTTAGGGGGTCTAGGATGACTGTAAACCCCTTTTTTGGGCCTCTAAAGTTTTCAACATTTTTGCAGCCTAAAACGCATATTAAGGCCTTTTTTGGGCTGCTAACATATTCTGAACTTTCAGTGGTGTAGGATGCGTTTTCCTGCCATTAATATTTTTGGGAATTTCAGTGGTCTAGGATGCGGGTTAATGCCCATTTCAGGCTGCAAATGTTTTTGGTACATTCAGAGCTTTCTGACACAGTTTTTAGGCCACCAACATTTTCTGGACTTTAGGGGGTCTAGGATGCCTGTAAACCCCTTTTTTGGGCCTCCAAAGTTTTCTACATTTTTGCAGCCCTAAGATGCATGTTATGGCCTTTTTTGGGCTGCTAACATATTCTGAACTTTCAGCGGTGTAGGATGCATTTTTCGTACCATAAATATTTTTGGGAATTTCAGTGGTCTAGGATACGTGTTAATGCCCCTTATGGGCTACAAATGTTTTTGGGATATTCAGAGCTCTCTGACACCGTTTTTGGGCATCCAACATTTTCTGGACATTAGGGGGTCTAGGATGCCTGCAAACCCCTTTTTTGGGCCTCCAAAGTTTTCAACATTTTTGCAGCCTAAGATGCATTTTAAGGCCTTTTTTGGGCTGCTATCATATTCTGAACTTTCAGTGGTGCAGGATGCATGTTATTTCCATAAATATTTTTGGGAATTTCAGTGGTCTAGGATGCGGGTTAATGCCCATTTCAGGCTGCAAATGTTTTTGGGATATTCAGAGCTCTCTGACACCGTTTTTGGGCAACCAACATTTTCTGGACTTTAGGGGGTCTAGGATGCCTGTAAACCCCTTTTTTGGGCCTCCAAAGTTTTCAACATTTTTGCAGCCTAAGATGCATTTTAAGGCCTTTTTGTGGGCTGCTAACATATTCTGAACTTTCAGCGGTGCAGGATGCATTTTTCGTGCCATAAATATTTTTTGGGAATTTCAGTGGTCTAGGATGAGGGTTAATGCCCATTTCAGGCTGCAAATGTTTTTGGGACATTCAGAGCTCTCTGACACAGTTTTTGGGCCACCAACTTTTTCTGGACTTTAGGGGGTCTAGGATAACTGTAAACCCCTTTTTTGGGCCTCTAAAGTTTTCAACATTTTTGCAGCCTAAAATTCATATTAAGGCCTTTTTTGGGCTGCTAACATATTCTGAACTTTCAGTGGTGTAGGATGCATTTTTCGTGCCATAAATATTTTTGGGAATTTCAGTGGTCTAGGATGAGGGTTAATGCCCATTTCAGGCTGCAAATGTTTTTGGGACATTCAGAGCTCTCTGACACAGTTTTTGGGCCACCAACTTTTTCTGGACTTTAGGGGGTCTAGGATGACTGTAAACCCCTTTTTTGGGCCTCTAAAGTTTTCAACATTTTTGCAGCCTAAAATGCATATTAAGGCCTTTTTTGGGCTGCTAACATATTCTGAACTTTCAGTGGTGTAGCATGCATTTTTCGTGCCATAAATATTTTTGGGAATTTCAGTGGTCTAGGATGCGGGTTAATGCCCATTTCAGGCTGCAAATGTTTTTGGGACATTCAGAGCCCTCTGACACAGTTTTTGGGCCACCAACTTTTTCTGGACTTTAGGGGGTCTAGGATGACTGTAAACCCCTTTTTTGGGCCTCCAAAGTTTTCAACATTTTTGCAGCCTAAGATGCATTTTAAGGCCTTTTTTTGGGCTTCTAACATATTCTGAACTTTCAGGGTGTAAGATGCAATTTTCGTACCATAAATATTTTTGGGAATTTCAGTGGTCTAGGATACGTGTTAATGCCCCTTATGGGCTACAAATGTTTTTGGGATATTCAGAGCTCTCTCACCGTTTTTGGGCATCCAACATTTTCTGGACATTAGGGGGTCTAGGATGCCTGCAAACCCCTTTTTTGGGCCTCCAAAGTTTTCAACATTTTTGCAGCCTAAGATGCATTTTAAGGCCTTTTTTGGGCTGCTATCATATTCTGAACTTTCAGTGGTGCAGGATGCATGTTATTTCCATAAATATTTTTGGGAATTTCAGTGGTCTAGGATGCGGGTTAATGCCCATTTCAGGCTGCAAATGTTTTTGGGATATTCAGAGCTCTCTGACACCGTTTTTGGGCAACCAACATTTTCTGGACTTTAGGGGGTCTAGGATGCCTGTAAACCCCTTTTTTGGGCCTCCAAAGTTTTCAACATTTTTGCAGCCTAAGATGCATTTTAAGGCCTTTTTTTGGGCTGCTAACATATTCTGAACTTTCAGCGGTGCAGGATGCATTTTTCGTGCCATAAATATTTTTTGGGAATTTCAGTGGTCTAGGATGAGGGTTAATGCCCATTTCAGGCTGCAAATGTTTTGGGGACATTCAGAGCTCTCTGACACAGTTTTTGGGCCACCAACTTTTTCTGGACTTTAGGGGGTCTAGGATGACTGTAAACCCCTTTTTTGGGCCTCTAAAGTTTTCAACATTTTTGCAGCCTAAAATGCATATTAAGGCCTTTTTTGGGCTGCTAACATATTCTGAACTTTCAGTGGTGTAGGATGCATTTTTCGTGCCATAAATATTTTTGGGAATTTCAGTGGTCTAGGATGAGGGTTAATGCCCATTTCAGGCTGCAAATGTTTTTGGGACATTCAGAGCTCTCTGACACAGTTTTTGGGCCACCAACTTTTTCTGGACTTTAGGGGGTCTAGGATGACTGTAAACCCCTTTTTTGGGCCTCCAAAGTTTTCAACATTTTTGCAGCCTAAGATGCATTTTAAGGCCTTTTTGGGCTGCTATCATATTCTGAACTTTCAGTGGTGCAGGATGCATGTTATTTCCATAAATATTTTTGGGAATTTCAGTGGTCTAGGATGCGGGTTAATGCCCATTTCAGGCTGCAAATGTTTTTGGGATATTCAGAGCTCTCTGACACCGTTTTTGGGCAACCAACATTTTCTGGACTTTAGGGGGTCTAGGATGCCTGTAAACCCCTTTTTTGGGCCCCCAAAGTTTTCAACATTTTTACAGCCTAAGATGCATTTTAAGGCCTTTTTTTGGGCTGCTAACATGTTCTGAACTTTCAGCGGTGCAGGATGCATTTTTCGTGCCATAAATATTTTTGGGAATTTCAGTGGTCTAGGATGAGGGTTAATGCCCATTTCAGGCTGCAAATGTTTTTGGGACATTCAGAGCTCTCTGACACAGTTTTTGGGCCACCAACTTTTTCTGGACTTTAGGGGGTCTAGGATGACTGTAAACCTCTTTTTTGGGCCTCTAAAGTTTTCAACATTTTTGCAGCCTAAAATGCATATTAAGGCCTTTTTTGGGCTGCTAAAATATTCTGAACTTTCAGTGGTGTAGGATGCATTTTCCGTGCCATAAATATATTTGGGAATTTCAGTGGTCTAGGATGCTGGTTAATGCCCATTTCAGGCTGCAAATGTTTTTGGGATATTCAGAGCTCTCTGACACAGTTTTTGGGCCACCAACATTTTCTGGACTTTAGGGGGTCTAGGATGTCTGTAAACCCCTTTTTTGGGCCTCCAAAGTTTTCTACATTTTTGCAGCCCTAAGATGCATGTTATGGCCTTTTTTGGGCTGCTAACATATTCTGAACTTTCAGCGGTGTAGGATGCGTTTTTCCTGCCATAAATATTTTTGGGAATTTCAGTGGTTAAGGATGCGGGTTAATGCCCATTTCAGGCTGCAAATGTTTTTGGGACATTCAGAGCTCTCTGACACAGTTTTTGGGCCACCAACTTTTTCTGGACTTTAGGGGGTCTAGGATGACTGTAAACCCCCTTTTTGGGCCTCTAAAGTTTTCAACATTTTTGCAGCCTAAAATGCATATTAAGGCCTTTTTTGGGCTGCTAACATATTCTGAACTTTCAGTGGTGTAGGATGCATTTTTCGTGCCATAAATATTTTTGGGAATTTCAGTGGTCTAGGATGAGGGTTAATGCCCATTTCAGGCTGCAAATGTTTTTGGGACATTCAGAGCTTTCTGACACAGTTTTTAGGCCACCAACATTTTCTGGACTTTAGGGGGTCTAGGATGCATGTAAACCCCTTTTTTGGGCCTCCAAAGTTTTCTACATTTTTGCAGCCATAAGATGCATTTTAAGGCATTTTTTGGGCTTCTAACATATTCTGAACTTTCAGAGTGTAAGATGCATTTTTCGTGCCATACATATTTTTGGGAATTTCAATGGTCTAGGATGCGTGTTAATGCCCCTTATAGGCTACAAATGTTTTGGGGATATTCAGAGCTCTCTGACACCGTTTTTTAGCCACCAACATTTTCTGGACTTTAGGGGGTCTAGGATGCCTGTAAACCCCTTTTTTGGGCCTCCAAAGTTTTCAACATTTTTGCAGCCTAAGATGCATTTTAAGGCCTTTTTTGGGCTGCTATCATATTCTGAACTTTCAGCGGTGCAGGATGCATTTTTCGTGCACAAAATATTTTTGGGAATTTCAGTGGTCTAGGATGAGGGTTAATGCCCATTTCAGGCTGCAAATGTTTTTGGGACATTCAGAGCTCTCTGACACAGTTTTTGGGCCACCAACTTTTTCTGGACTTTAGGGGGTCTAGGATGACTGTAAACCCCTTTTTTGGGCCTCTAAAGTTTTCAACATTTTTGCAGCCTAAAACGCATATTAAGGCCTTTTTTGGGCTGCTAACATATTCTGAACTTTCAGTGGTGTAGGATGCGTTTTCCTGCCATTAATATTTTTGGGAATTTCAGTGGTCTAGGATGTGTGTTAATGCCCATTTCAGGCTGCAAATGTTTTTGGTACATTCAGAGCTTTCTGACACAGTTTTTAGGCCACCAACATTTTCTGGACTTTAGGGGGTCTAGGATGCCTGTAAACCCCTTTTTTGGGCCTCCAAAGTTTTCTACATTTTTGCAGCCCTAAGATGCATGTTATGGCCTTTTTTGGGCTGCTAACATATTCTGAACTTTCAGCGGTGTAGGATGCATTTTTCGTACCATAAATATTTTTGGGAATTTCAGTGGTCTAGGATACGTGTTAATGCCCCTTATGGGCTACAAATGTTTTTGGGATATTCAGAGCTCTCTGACACCGTTTTTGGGCCACCAACATTTTCTGGAATTTAGGGGGTCTAGGATGTCTGTAAACCCCCTTGTTGGGCCTCCAAAGTTTTCTACATTTTTGCAGCCCTAAGATGCATGTTATGGCCTTTTTTGGGCTGCTAACATATTCTGAACTTTCAGCGGTGTAGGATGCGTTTTTCCTGCCATAAATATTTTTGGGAATTTCAGTGGTCTAGGATGCGGGTTAATGCCCATTTCAGGCTGCAAATGTTTTTGGGACATTCCGAGCTTTCTGACACAGTTTTTAGGCCACCAACATTTTCTGGACTTTAGGGGGTCTAGGATGCCTGTAAACCCTTTTTTGGACCTCCAAATTTGTCAATATTTTTGCAGCCTAAGATGCATTTTAAGGCCTTTTTTGGGCTGCTAACATATTCTGAACTTTCAGCGGTGTAGGATGCATTTTTCGTGCCATGAATATTTTTGGGAATTTCAGTGGTCTAGGATGCGGGTTAATGCCCATTTCAGGCTGCAAATGTTTTTGGGATATTCAGAGCTCTCTGACACCATTTTTGGGCAACCAACATTTTCTGGACTTTAGGGGGTCTAGGATGCCTGTAAACCCCTTTTTTGGGCCTCTAAAGTTTTCAACATTTTTGCAGCCTAAGATGATTTTTAGGCCTTTTTTGGGCTGCTATCACATTCTGAACTTTCAGTGATGCAGGATGCATGTTATTTCCATAAATACTTTTGGGAATTTCAGTGGTCTAGGATGCGGGTTAATGCCCATTTCAGGCTGCAAATGTTTTTGGGACATTCCGAGCTTTCTGACACAGTTTTTAGGCCACCAACATTTTCTGGACTTTAGGGGGTCTAGGATGCCTGTAAACCCCTTTTTTGGGCCTCCAAAGTTTTCTACATTTTTGCAGCCATAAGATGCATTTTAAGGCATTTTTCTGGGCTTCTAACATATTCTGAACTTTCAGCGGTGCAGGATGCATTTTTTGTGCCATAAATATTTTTGGGAATTTCAGTGGTCTAGGATGCGGGTTAATGCCCATTTCAGGCTGCAAATGTTTTTGGGATATTCAGAGCTCTCTGACACCATTTTTGGGCCACCAACATTTTCTGGACTTTAGGGGGTCTAGGATGCCTGTAAACCCCTTTTTTGGGCCTCCAAAGTTTTCTACATTTTTGCAGCCCTAAGATGCATGTTATGGCCTTTTTTGGGCTGCTAACATATTCTGAACTTTCAGCGGTGTAGGATGCATTTTTCGTGCCATAAATATTTTTGGGAATTTCAGTGGTCTATGATGCGGGTTAATGCCCATTTCAGGCTGCAGATGTTTTTGGGACATTCCGAGCTTTCTGACACAGTTTCTAGGCCACCAACATTTTCTGGACTTTAGGGGGTCTAGGATGACTGTAAACCCCTTTTTTGGGCCTCCAAAGTTTTCAACATTTTTGCAGCCTAAGATGCATTTTAAGGCCTTTTTTGGGCTGCTATCATATTCTGAACTTTCAGGGGTGTAGGATGCATTTTTCGTGCCATAAATATTTTTGGGAATTTCAGTGGTCTAGAATGCGGGTTAATGCCCATTTCAGGCTGCAAATGTTTTTGGGATATTCAGAGCTCTCTGACACCGTTTTTGGGCAACCAACATTTTCTGGACTTTAGGGGGTCTAGGATGCCTGTAAACCCCTTTTTTGGGCCTCCAAAGTTTTCAACATTTTTGCAGCCTGAGATGCATTTTAAGGCCTTTTTTGGGCTGCTATCATATTCTGAACTTTCAGTGGTGCAGGATGCATGTTATTTCCATGAACATTTTTGGGAATTTCAGTGGTCTAGGCTGCGGGTTAATGCCCATTTCAGGCTGCAAATATTTTTGGGACATTCAGAGCTTTCTGACACAGTTTTTAGGCCACCAACATTTTCTGGACTTTAGGGGGTCTAGGATGCATGTAAACCCCTTTTTTGGGCCTCCAAAGTTTTCTACATTTTTGCAGCCATAAGATGCATTTTAAGGCATTTTTTGGGCTTCTAACATATTCTGAACTTTCAGAGTGTAAGATGCATTTTTCGTGCCATACATATTTTTGGGAATTTCAATGGTCTAGGATGCGTGTTAATGCCCCTTATAGGCTACAAATGTTTTGGGGATATTCAGAGCTCTCTGACACCGTTTTTTGGCCACCAACATTTTCTGGACTTTAGGGGGTCTAGGATGCCTGTAAACCCCTTTTTTGGGCCTCCAAAGTTTTCAACATTTTTGCAGCCTAAGATGCATTTTAAGGCCTTTTTTGGGCTGCTATCATATTCTGAACTTTCAGCGGTGCAGGATGCATTTTTCGTGCCATAAATATTTTTTGGGAATTTCAGTGGTCTAGGATGAGGGTTAATGCCCATTTCAGGCTGCAAATGTTTTGGGGACATTCAGAGCTCTCTGACACAGTTTTTGGGCCACCAACTTTTTCTGGACTTTAGGGGGTCTAGGATGACTGTAAACCCCTTTTTTGGGCCTCTAAAGTTTTCAACATTTTTGCAGCCTAAAATGCATATTAAGGCCTTTTTTGGGCTGCTAACATATTCTGAACTTTCAGTGGTGTAGGATGCATTTTTCGTGCCATAAATATTTTTGGGAATTTCAGTGGTCTAGGATGAGGGTTAATGCCCATTTCAGGCTGCAAATGTTTTTGGGACATTCAGAGCTCTCTGACACAGTTTTTGGGCCACCAACTTTTTCTGGACTTTAGGGGGTCTAGGATGACTGTAAACCCCTTTTTTGGGCCTCTAAAGTTTTCAACATTTTTGCAGCCTAAAACGCATATTAAGGCCTTTTTTGGGCTGCTAACATATTCTGAACTTTCAGTGGTGTATGATGCGTTTTCCTGCCATTAATATTTTTGGGAATTTCAGTGTCTAGGATGCGGGTTAATGCCCATTTCAGGCTGCAAATGTTTTTGGTACATTCAGAGCTTTCTGACACAGTTTTTAGGCCACCAACATTTTCTGGACTTTAGGGGGTCTAGGATGCCTGTAAACCCCTTTTTTGGGCCTCCAAAGTTTTCTACATTTTTGCAGCCCTAAGATGCATGTTATGGCCTTTTTTGGGCTGCTAACATATTCTGAACTTTCAGCGGTGTAGGATGCATTTTTCGTGCCATAAATATTTTTGGGAATTTCAGTGGTCTAGGATGTGGGTTAATGCCCATTTCAGGCTGCAGATGTTTTTGGGACATTCCGAGCTTTCTGACACAGTTTCTAGGCCACCAACATTTTCTGGACTTTAGTGGGTCTAGGATGACTGTAAATCCCTTTTTTGGGCCTCCAAAGTTTTCAACATTTTTGCAGCCTAAGATGCATTTTAAGGCCTTTTTTGGGCTGCTATCATATTCTGAACTTTCAGTGGTGCAGGATGCATGTTATTTCCATAAATATTTTTGGGAATTTCAGTGGTCTAGGATGCGGGTTAATGCCCATTTCAGGCTGCAAATGTTTTTGGGATATTCAGAGCTCTCTGACACCGTTTTTGGGCAACCAACATTTTCTGGACTTTAGGGGGTCTAGGATGCCTGTAAACCCCTTTTTTGGGCCTCCAAAGTTTTCAACATTTTTGCAGCCTAAGATGCATTTTAAGGCCTTTTTGTGGGCTGCTAACATATTCTGAACTTTCAGCGGTGCAGGATGCATTTTTCGTGCCATAAATATTTTTGGGGAATTTCAGTGGTCTAGGATGAGGGTTAATGCCCATTTCAGGCTGCAAATGTTTTTGGGACATTCAGAGCTCTCTGACACAGTTTTTGGGCCACCAACTTTTTCTGGACTTTAGGGGGTCTAGGATGACTGTAAACCCCTTTTTTGGGCCTCTAAAGTTTTCAACATTTTTGCAGCCTAAAATTCATATTAAGGCCTTTTTTGGGCTGCTAACATATTCTGAACTTTCAGTGGTGTAGGATGCATTTTTCGTGCCATAAATATTTTTGGGAATTTCAGTGGTCTAGGATGAGGGTTAATGCCCATTTCAGGCTGCAAATGTTTTTGGGACATTCAGAGCTCTCTGACACAGTTTTTGGGCCACCAACTTTTTCTGGACTTTAGGGGGTCTAGGATGACTGTAAACCCCTTTTTTGGGCCTCTAAAGTTTTCAACATTCTTGCAGCCTAAAGTGCATATTAAGGCCTTTTTTGGGCTGCTAACATATTCTGAACTTTCAGTGGTGTAGGATGCATTTTCCGTGCCATAAATATATTTGGGAATTTCAGTGGTCTAGGATGCTGGTTAATGCCCATTTCAGGCTGCAAATGTTTTTGGGATATTCAGAGCTCTCTGACACCGTTTTTGGGCCACCAACATTTTCTGGACTTTAGGGGGTCTAGGATGTCTGTAAACCCCTTTTTTGGGCCTCCAAAGTTTTATACATTTTTGCAGCCCTAAGATGCATGTTATGGCCTTTTTTGGGCTGCTAACATATTCTGAACTTTCAGCGGTGTAGGATGCGTTTTTCCTGCCATAAATATTTTTGGGAATTTCAGTGGTTAAGGATGCGGGTTAATGCCCATTTCAGGCTGCAAATGTTTTTGGGACATTCAGAGCTTTTTGACACAGTTTTTACGCCACCAACATTTTCTGGACTTTAGGGGGTCTAGGATGCCTGTAAACCCCTTTTTTGGGCCTCCAAAGTTTTCTACATTTTTGCAGCCATAAAATGCATTTTAAGGCATTTTTTGGGCTTCTAACATATTCTGAACTTTCAGGGTGTAAGATGCAATTTTCGTACCATAAATGTTTTTGGGAATTTCAGTGGTCTAGGATACGTGTTAATGCCCCTTATGGGCTACAAATGTTTTTGGGACATTCAGAGCTCTCTGACACAGTTTTTGGGCCACCAACTTTTTCTGGACTTTAGGGGGTCTAGGATGACTGTAAACCCCTTTTTTGGGCCTCCAAAGTTTTCAACATTTTTGCAGCCTAAGATGCATTTTAAGGCCTTTTTTTGGGCTTCTAACATATTCTGAACTTTCAGGGTGTAAGATGCAATTTTCGTACCATAAATATTTTTGGGAATTTCAGTGGTCTAGGATACGTGTTAATGCCCCTTATGGGCTACAAATGTTTTTGGGATATTCAGAGCTCTCTCACCGTTTTTGGGCATCCAACATTTTCTGGACATTAGGGGGTCTAGGATGCCTGCAAACCCCTTTTTTGGGCCTCCAAAGTTTTCAACATTTTTGCAGCCTAAGATGCATTTTAAGGCCTTTTTTTGGGCTGCTATCATATTCTGAACTTTCAGTGGTGCAGGATGCATGTTATTTCCATAAATATTTTTGGGAATTTCAGTGGTCTAGGATGCGGGTTAATGCCCATTTCAGGCTGCAAATGTTTTTGGGATATTCAGAGCTCTCTGACACCGTTTTTGGGCAACCAACATTTTCTGGACTTTAGGGGGTCTAGGATGCCTGTAAACCCCTTTTTTGGGCCTCCAAAGTTTTCAACATTTTTGCAGCCTAAGATGCATTTTAAGGCCTTTTTGTGGGCTGCTAACATATTCTGAACTTTCAGCGGTGCAGGATGCATTTTTCGTGCCATAAATATTTTTTGGGAATTTCAGTGGTCTAGGATGAGGGTTAATGCCCATTTCAGGCTGCACATGTTTTTGGGACATTCAGAGCTCTCTGACACAGTTTTTGGGCCACCAACTTTTTCTGGACTTTAGGGGGTCTAGGATGACTGTAAACCCCTTTTTTGGGCCTCTAAAGTTTTCAACATTTTTGCAGCCTAAAATTCATATTAAGGCCTTTTTTGGGCTGCTAACATATTCTGAACTTTCAGTGGTGTAGGATGCATTTTTCGTGCCATAAATATTTTTGGGAATTTCAGTGGTCTAGGATGAGGGTTAATGCCCATTTCAGGCTGCAAATGTTTTTGGGACATTCAGAGCTCTCTGACACAGTTTTTGGGCCACCAACTTTTTCTGGACTTTAGGGGGTCTAGGATGACTGTAAACCCCTTTTTTGGGCCTCTAAAGTTTTCAACATTTTTGCAGCCTAAAATGCATATTAAGGCCTTTTTTGGGCTGCTAACATATTCTGAACTTTCAGTGGTGTAGCATGCATTTTTCGTGCCATAAATATTTTTGGGAATTTCAGTGGTCTAGGATGCGGGTTAATGCCCATTTCAGGCTGCAAATGTTTTTGGGACATTCAGAGCTCTCTGACACAGTTTCTAGGCCACCAACATTTTCTGGACTTTAGTGGGTCTAGGATGACTGTAAATCCCTTTTTTGGGCCTCCAAAGTTTTCAACATTTTTGCAGCCTAAGATGCATTTTAAGGCCTTTTTTGGGCTGCTATCATATTCTGAACTTTCAGTGGTGCAGGATGCATGTTATTTCCATAAATATTTTTGGGAATTTCAGTGGTCTAGGATGCGGGTTAATGCCCATTTCAGGCTGCAAATGTTTTTGGGATATTCAGAGCTCTCTGACACCGTTTTTGGGCAACCAACATTTTCTGGACTTTAGGGGGTCTAGGATGCCTGTAAACCCCTTTTTTGGGCCTCCAAAGTTTTCAACATTTTTGCAGCCTAAGATGCATTTTAAGGCCTTTTTGTGGGCTGCTAACATATTCTGAACTTTCAGCGGTGCAGGATGCATTTTTCGTGCCATAAATATTTTTGGGGAATTTCAGTGGTCTAGGATGAGGGTTAATGCCCATTTCAGGCTGCAAATGTTTTTGGGACATTCAGAGCTCTCTGACACAGTTTTTGGGCCACCAACTTTTTCTGGACTTTAGGGCGTCTAGGATGACTGTAAACCCCTTTTTTGGGCCTCTAAAGTTTTCAACATTTTTGCAGCCTAAAATTCATATTAAGGCCTTTTTTGGGCTGCTAACATATTCTGAACTTTCAGTGGTGTAGGATGCATTTTTCGTGCCATAAATATTTTTGGGAATTTCAGTGGTCTAGGATGAGGGTTAATGCCCATTTCAGGCTGCAAATGTTTTTGGGACATTCAGAGCTCTCTGACACAGTTTTTGGGCCACCAACTTTTTCTGGACTTTAGGGGGTCTAGGATGACTGTAAACCCCTTTTTTGGGCCTCTAAAGTTTTCAACATTTTTGCAGCCTAAAGTGCATATTAAGGCCTTTTTTGGGCTGCTAACATATTCTGAACTTTCAGTGGTGTAGGATGCATTTTCCGTGCCATAAATATATTTGGGAATTTCAGTGGTCTAGGATGCTGGTTAATGCCCATTTCAGGCTGCAAATGTTTTTGGGATATTCAGAGCTCTCTGACACCGTTTTTGGGCCACCAACATTTTCTGGACTTTAGGGGGTCTAGGATGTCTGTAAACCCCTTTTTTGGGCCTCCAAAGTTTTCTACATTTTTGCAGCCCTAAGATGCATGTTATGGCCTTTTTTGGGCTGCTAACATATTCTGAACTTTCAGCGGTGTAGGATGCGTTTTTCCTGCCATAAATATTTTTGGGAATTTCAGTGGTTAAGGATGCGGGTTAATGCCCATTTCAGGCTGCAAATGTTTTTGGGACATTCAGAGCTTTTTGACACAGTTTTTACGCCACCAACATTTTCTGGACTTTAGGGGGTCTAGGATGCCTGTAAACCCCTTTTTTGGGCCTCCAAAGTTTTCTACATTTTTGCAGCCATAAAATGCATTTTAAGGCATTTTTTGGGCTTCTAACATATTCTGAACTTTCAGGGTGTAAGATGCAATTTTCGTACCATAAATATTTTTGGGAATTTCAGTGGTCTAGGATACGTGTTAATGCCCCTTATGGGCTACAAATGTTTTTGGGATATTCAGAGCTCTCTGACACCGTTTTTGGGCATCCAACATTTTCTGGACATTAGGGGGTCTAGGATGCCTGCAAACCTCTTTTTTGGGCCTCCAAAGTTTTCAACATTTTTGCAGCCTAAGATGCATTTTAAGGCCTTTTTTGGGCTGCTATCATATTCTGAACTTTCAGTGGTGCAGGATGATTGTTATTTCCATAAATATTTTTGGGAATTTCAGTGGTCTAGGATGCGGGTTAATGCCCATTTCAGGCTGCAAATGTTTTTGGGATATTCAGAGCTCTCTGACACCGTTTTTGGGCAACCAACATTTTCTGGACTTTAGGGGGTCTAGGATGCCTGTAAACCCCTTTTTTGGGCCTCCAAAGTTTTCAACATTTTTGCAGCCTAAGATGCATTTTAAGGCCTTTTTGTGGGCTGCTAACATATTCTGAACTTTCAGCGGTGCAGGATGCATTTTTCGTGCCATAAATATTTTTTGGGAATTTCAGTGGTCTAGGATGAGGGTTAATGCCCATTTCAGGCTGCAAATGTTTTTGGGACATTCAGAGCTCTCTGACACAGTTTTTGGGCCACCAACTTTTTCTGGACTTTAGGGGGTCTAGGATGACTGTAAACCCCTTTTTTGGGCCTCTAAAGTTTTCAACATTTTTGCAGCCCAAAATTCATATTAAGGCCTTTTTTGGGCTGCTAACATATTCTGAACTTTCAGTGGTGTAGGATGCATTTTTCGTGCCATAAATATTTTTGGGAATTTCAGTGGTCTAGGATGAGGGTTAATGCCCATTTCAGGCTGCAAATGTTTTTGGGACATTCAGAGCTCTCTGACACAGTTTTTGGGCCACCAACTTTTTCTGGACTTTAGGGGGTCTAGGATGACTGTAAACCCCTTTTTTGGGCCTCTAAAGTTTTCAACATTTTTGCAGCCTAAAATGCATATTAAGGCCTTTTTTGGGCTGCTAACATATTCTGAACTTTCAGTGGTGTAGCATGCATTTTTCGTGCCATAAATATTTTTGGGAATTTCAGTGGTCTAGGATGCGGGTTAATGCCCATTTCAGGCTGCAAATGTTTTTGGGACATTCAGAGCTCTCTGACACAGTTTTTGGGCCACCAACTTTTTCTGGACTTTAGGGGGTCTAGGATGACTGTAAACCCCTTTTTTGGGCCTCCAAAGTTTTCAACATTTTTGCAGCCTAAGATGCATTTTAAGGCCTTTTTTTGGGCTTCTAACATATTCTGAACTTTCAGGGTGTAAGATGCAATTTTCGTACCATAAATATTTTTGGGAATTTCAGTGGTCTAGGATACGTGTTAATGCCCCTTATGGGCTACAAATGTTTTTGGGATATTCAGAGCTCTCTCACCGTTTTTGGGCATCCAACATTTTCTGGACATTAGGGGGTCTAGGATGCCTGCAAACCCCTTTTTTGGGCCTCCAAAGTTTTCAACATTTTTGCAGCCTAAGATGCATTTTAAGGCCTTTTTTGGGCTGCTATCATATTCTGAACTTTCAGTGGTGCAGGATGCATGTTATTTCCATAAATATTTTTGGGAATTTCAGTGGTCTAGGATGCGGGTTAATGCCCATTTCAGGCTGCAAATGTTTTTGGGATATTCAGAGCTCTCTGACACCGTTTTTGGGCAACCAACATTTTCTGGACTTTAGGGGGTCTAGGATGCCTGTAAACCCCTTTTTTGGGCCTCCAAAGTTTTCAACATTTTTGCAGCCTAAGATGCATTTTAAGGCCTTTTTTTGGGCTGCTAACATATTCTGAACTTTCAGCGGTGCAGGATGCATTTTTCGTGCCATAAATATTTTTTGGGAATTTCAGTGGTCTAGGATGAGGGTTAATGCCCATTTCAGGCTGCAAATGTTTTGGGGACATTCAGAGCTCTCTGACACAGTTTTTGGGCCACCAACTTTTTCTGGACTTTAGGGGGTCTAGGATGACTGTAAACCCCTTTTTTGGGCCTCTAAAGTTTTCAACATTTTTGCAGCCTAAAATGCATATTAAGGCCTTTTTTGGGCTGCTAACATATTCTGAACTTTCAGTGGTGTAGGATGCATTTTTCGTGCCATAAATATTTTTGGGAATTTCAGTGGTCTAGGATGAGGGTTAATGCCCATTTCAGGCTGCAAATGTTTTTGGGACATTCAGAGCTCTCTGAAACAGTTTTTGGGCCACCAACTTTTTCTGGACTTTAGGGGGTCTAGGATGACTGTAAACCCCTTTTTTGGGCCTCCAAAGTTTTCAACATTTTTGCAGCCCTAAGATGCATGTTATGGCCTTTTTTGGGCTGCTAACATATTCTGAACTTTCAGCGGTGTAGGATGCATTTTTCGTACCATAAATATTTTTGGGAATTTCAGTGGTCTAGGATACGTGTTAATGCCCCTTATGGGCTACAAATGTTTTTGGGATATTCAGAGCTCTCTGACACCGTTTTTGGGCATCCAACATTTTCTGGACATTAGGGGGTCTAGGATGCCTGCAAACCCCTTTTTTGGGCCTCCAAAGTTTTCAACATTTTTACAGCCTAAGATGCATTTTAAGGCCTTTTTTGGGCTGCTATCATATTCTGAACTTTCAGTGGTGCAGGATGCATGTTATTTCCATAAATATTTTTGGGAATTTCAGTGGTCTAGGATGCGGGTTAATGCCCATTTCAGGCTGCAAATGTTTTTGGGATATTCAGAGCTCTCTGACACCGTTTTTGGGCAACCAACATTTTCTGGACTTTAGGGGGTCTAGGATGCCTGTAAACCCCTTTTTTGGGCCTCCAAAGTTTTCAACATTTTTGCAGCCTAAGATGCATTTTAAGGCCTTTTTGTGGGCTGCTAACATATTCTGAACTTTCAGCGGTGCAGGATGCATTTTTCGTGCCATAAATATTTTTGGGGAATTTCAGTGGTCTAGGATGAGGGTTAATGCCCATTTCAGGCTGCAAATGTTTTTGGGACATTCAGAGCTCTCTGACACAGTTTTTGGGCCACCAACTTTTTCTGGACTTTAGGGGGTCTAGGATGACTGTAAACCCCTTTTTTGGGCCTCTAAAGTTTTCAACATTTTTGCAGCCTAAAATTCATATTAAGGCCTTTTTTGGGCTGCTAACATATTCTGAACTTTCAGTGGTGTAGGATTCATTTTTCGTGCCATAAATATTTTTGGGAATTTCAGTGGTCTAGGATGAGGGTTAATGCCCATTTCAGGCTGCAAATGTTTTTGGGACATTCAGAGCTCTCTGACACAGTTTTTGGGCCACCAACTTTTTCTGGACTTTAGGGGGTCTAGGATGACTGTAAACCCCTTTTTTGGGCCTCTAAAGTTTTCAACATTTTTGCAGCCTAAAATGCATATTAAGGCCTTTTTTGGGCTGCTAACATATTCTGAACTTTCAGTGGTGCAGGATGCATGTTATTTCCATAAATATTTTTGGGAATTTCAGTGGTCTAGGATGCGGGTTAATGCCCATTTCAGGCTGCAAATGTTTTTGGGATATTCAGAGCTCTCTGACACCGTTTTTGGGCAACCAACATTTTCTGGACTTTAGGGGGTCTAGGATGCCTGTAAACCCCTTTTTTGGGCCCCCAAAGTTTTCAACATTTTTACAGCCTAAGATGCATTTTAAGGCCTTTTTTTGGGCTGCTAACATGTTCTGAACTTTCAGCGGTGCAGGATGCATTTTTTGTGCCATAAATATTTTTGGGAATTTCAGTGGTCTAGGATGAGGGTTAATGCCCATTTCAGGCTGCAAATGTTTTTTGGGACATTCAGAGCTCTCTGACACAGTTTTTGGGCCACCAACTTTTTCTGGACTTTAGGGGGTCTAGGATGACTGTAAACCTCTTTTTTGGGCCTCTAAAGTTTTCAACATTTTTGCAGCCTAAAATGCATATTAAGGCCTTTTTTGGGCTGCTAAAATATTCTGAACTTTCAGTGGTGTAGGATGCATTTTCCGTGCCATAAATATATTTGGGAATTTCAGTGGTCTAGGATGCTGGTTAATGCCCATTTCAGGCTGCAAATGTTTTTGGGATATTCAGAGCTCTCTGACACAGTTTTTGGGCCACCAACATTTTCTGGACTTTAGGGGGTCTAGGATGTCTGTAAACCCCTTTTTTGGGCCTCCAAAGTTTTCTACATTTTTGCAGCCCTAAGATGCATGTTATGGCCTTTTTTGGGCTGCTAACATATTCTGAACTTTCAGCGGTGTAGGATGCGTTTTTCCTGCCATAAATATTTTTGGGAATTTCAGTGGTTAAGGATGCGGGTTAATGCCCATTTCAGGCTGCAAATGTTTTTGGGACATTCAGAGCTCTCTGACACAGTTTTTGGGCCACCAACTTTTTCTGGACTTTAGGGGGTCTAGGATGACTGTAAACCCCCTTTTTGGGCCTCTAAAGTTTTCAACATTTTTGCAGCCTAAAATGCATATTAAGGCCTTTTTTGGGCTGCTAACATATTCTGAACTTTCAGTGGTGTAGGATGCATTTTTCGTGCCATAAATATTTTTGGGAATTTCAGTGGTCTAGGATGAGGGTTAATGCCCATTTCAGGCTGCAAATGTTTTGGGACATTCAGAGCTTTCTGACACAGTTTTTAGGCCACCAACATTTTCTGGACTTTAGGGGGTCTAGGATGCATGTAAACCCCTTTTTTGGGCCTCCAAAGTTTTCTACATTTTTGCAGCCATAAGATGCATTTTAAGGCATTTTTTGGGCTTCTAACATATTCTGAACTTTCAGAGTGTAAGATGCATTTTTCGTGCCATACATATTTTTGGGAATTTCAATGGTCTAGGATGCGTGTTAATGCCCCTTATAGGCTACAAATGTTTTGGGGATATTCAGAGCTCTCTGGCACCGTTTTTAGGCCACCAACATTTTCTGGACTTTAGGGGGTCTAGGATGCCTGTAAACCCCTTTTTTGGGCCTCCAAAGTTTTCTACATTTTTGCAGCCATAAGATGCATTTTAAGGCATTTTTTGGGCTTCTAACATATTCTGAACTTTCAGAGTGTAAGATGCATTTTTCGTGCCATAAATATTTTTGGGAATTTCAGTGGTCTAGGATGAGGGTTAATGCCCATTTCAGGCTGCAAATGTTTTGGGACATTCAGAGCTTTCTGACACAGTTTTTAGGCCACCAACATTTTCTGGACTTTAGGGGGTCTAGGATGCCTGTAAACCCCTTTTTTGGGCCTCCAAAGTTTTCAACATTTTTGCAGCCTAAGATGCATTTTAAGGCCTTTTTTGGGCTGCTATCATATTCTGAACTTTCAGCGGTGCAGGATGCATTTTTCGTGCACAAAATATTTTTGGGAATTTCAGTGGTCTAGGATGAGGGTTAATGCCCATTTCAGGCTGCAAATGTTTTTGGGACATTCAGAGCTCTCTGACACAGTTTTTGGGCCACCAACTTTTTCTGGACTTTAGGGGGTCTAGGATGACTGTAAACCCCTTTTTTGGGCCTCCAAAGTTTTCAACATTTTTGCAGCCTAAGATGCATTTTAAGGCCTTTTTTGGGCTGCTAACATATTCTGAACTTTCAGTGGTGTAGGATGCGTTTTTCCTGCCATAAATATTTTTGGGAATTTCAGTGGTTAAGGATGCGGGTTAATGCCCATTTCAGGCTGCAAATGTTTTTGGGACATTCAGAGCTCTCTGACACAGTTTTTGGGCCACCAACTTTTTCTGGACTTTAGGGGGTCTAGGATGACTGTAAACCCCCTTTTTGGGCCTCTAAAGTTTTCAACATTTTTGCAGCCTAAAATGCATATTAAGGCCTTTTTTGGGCTGCTAACATATTCTGAACTTTCAGTGGTGTAGGATGCATTTTTCGTGCCATGAATATTTTTGGGAATTTCAGTGGTCTAGGATGCGGGTTAATGCCCATTTCAGGCTGCAAATGTTTTTGGGATATTCAGAGCTCTCTGACACCGTTTTTGGGCAACCAACATTTTCTGGACTTTAGGGGGTCTAGGATGCCTGTAAACCCCTTTTTTGGGCCTCTAAAGTTTTCAACATTTTTGCAGCCTAAGATGATTTTTAGGCCTTTTTTGGGCTGCTATCACATTCTGAACTTTCAGTGATGCAGGATGCATGTTATTTCCATAAATACTTTTGGGAATTTCAGTGGTCTAGGATGCGGGTTAATGCCCATTTCAGGCTGCAAATGTTTTTGGGACATTCCGAGCTTTCTGACACAGTTTTTAGGCCACCAACATTTTCTGGACTTTAGGGGGTCTAGGATGCCTGTAAACCCCTTTTTTGGGCCTCCAAAGTTTTCTACATTTTTGCAGCCATAAGATGCATTTTAAGGCATTTTTCTGGGCTTCTAACATATTCTGAACTTTCAGCGGTGCAGGATGCATTTTTTGTGCCATAAATATTTTTGGGAATTTCAGTGGTCTAGGATGCGGGTTAATGCCCATTTCAGGCTGCAAATGTTTTGGGGATATTCAGAGCTCTCTGACACCATTTTTGGGCCACCAACATTTTCTGGACTTTAGGGGGTCTAGGATGCCTGTAAACCCCTTTTTTGGGCCTCCAAAGTTTTCTACATTTTTGCAGCCCTAAGATGCATGTTATGGCCTTTTTTGGGCTGCTAACATATTCTGAACTTTCAGCGGTGTAGGATGCATTTTTCGTGCCATAAATATTTTTGGGAATTTCAGTGGTCTATGATGCGGGTTAATGCCCATTTCAGGCTGCAGATGTTTTTGGGACATTCCGAGCTTTCTGACACAGTTTCTAGGCCACCAACATTTTCTGGACTTTAGGGGGTCTAGGATGACTGTAAACCCCTTTTTTGGGCCTCCAAAGTTTTCAACATTTTTGCAGCCTAAGATGCATTTTAAGGCCTTTTTTGGGCTGCTATCATATTCTGAACTTTCAGGGGTGTAGGATGCATTTTTCGTGCCATAAATATTTTTGGGAATTTCAGTGGTCTAGAATGCGGGTTAATGCCCATTTCAGGCTGCAAATGTTTTTGGGATATTCAGAGCTCTCTGACACCGTTTTTGGGCAACCAACATTTTCTGGACTTTAGGGGGTCTAGGATGCCTGTAAACCCCTTTTTTGGGCCTCCAAAGTTTTCAACATTTTTGCAGCCTGAGATGCATTTTAAGGCCTTTTTTGGGCTGCTATCATATTCTGAACTTTCAGTGGTGCAGGATGCATGTTATTTCCATGAACATTTTTGGGAATTTCAGTGGTCTAGGCTGCGGGTTAATGCCCATTTCAGGCTGCAAATATTTTTGGGACATTCAGAGCTTTCTGACACAGTTTTTAGGCCACCAACATTTTCTGGACTTTAGGGGGTCTAGGATGCATGTAAACCCCTTTTTTGGGCCTCCAAAGTTTTCTACATTTTTGCAGCCATAAGATGCATTTTAAGGCATTTTTTGGGCTTCTAACATATTCTGAACTTTCAGAGTGTAAGATGCATTTTTCGTGCCATACATATTTTTGGGAATTTCAATGGTCTAGGATGCGTGTTAATGCCCCTTATAGGCTACAAATGTTTTGGGGATATTCAGAGCTCTCTGACACCGTTTTTTGGCCACCAACATTTTCTGGACTTTAGGGGGTCTAGGATGCCTGTAAACCCCTTTTTTGGGCCTCCAAAGTTTTCAACATTTTTGCAGCCTAAGATGCATTTTAAGGCCTTTTTTGGGCTTCTATCATATTCTGAACTTTCAGCGGTGCAGGATGCATTTTTCGTGCCATAAATATGTTTTGGGAATTTCAGTGGTCTAGGATGAGGGTTAATGCCCATTTCAGGCTGCAAATGTTTTGGGGACATTCAGAGCTCTCTGACACAGTTTTTGGGCCACCAACTTTTTCTGGACTTTAGGGGGTCTAGGATGACTGTAAACCCCTTTTTTGGGCCTCTAAAGTTTTCAACATTTTTGCAGCCTAAAATGCATATTAAGGCCTTTTTTGGGCTGCTAACATATTCTGAACTTTCAGTGGTGTAGGATGCATTTTTCGTGCCATAAATATTTTTGGGAATTTCAGTGGTCTAGGATGAGGGTTAATGCCCATTTCAGGCTGCAAATGTTTTTGGGACATTCAGAGCTCTCTGACACAGTTTTTGGGCCACCAACTTTTTCTGGACTTTAGGGGGTCTAGGATGACTGTAAACCCCTTTTTTGGGCCTCTAAAGTTTTCAACATTTTTGCAGCCTAAAACGCATATTAAGGCCTTTTTTGGGCTGCTAACATATTCTGAACTTTCAGTGGTGTATGATGCGTTTTCCTGCCATTAATATTTTTGGGAATTTCAGTGTCTAGGATGCGGGTTAATGCCCATTTCAGGCTGCAAATGTTTTTGGTACATTCAGAGCTTTCTGACACAGTTTTTAGGCCACCAACATTTTCTGGACTTTAGGGGGTCTAGGATGCCTGTAAACCCCTTTTTTGGGCCTCCAAAGTTTTCTACATTTTTGCAGCCCTAAGATGCATGTTATGGCCTTTTTTGGGCTGCTAACATATTCTGAACTTTCAGCGGTGTAGGATGCATTTTTCGTGCCATAAATATTTTTGGGAATTTCAGTGGTCTAGGATGTGGGTTAATGCCCATTTCAGGCTGCAGATGTTTTTGGGACATTCCGAGCTTTCTGACACAGTTTCTAGGCCACCAACATTTTCTGGACTTTAGTGGGTCTAGGATGACTGTAAATCCCTTTTTTGGGCCTCCAAAGTTTTCAACATTTTTGCAGCCTAAGATGCATTTTAAGGCATTTTTTGGGCTGCTATCATATTCTGAACTTTCAGTGGTGCAGGATGCATGTTATTTCCATAAATATTTTTGGGAATTTCAGTGGTCTAGGATGCGGGTTAATGCCCATTTCAGGCTGCAAATGTTTTTGGGATTTTCAGAGCTCTCTGACACCGTTTTTGGGCAACCAACATTTTCTGGACTTTAGGGGGTCTAGGATGCCTGTAAACCCCTTTTTTGGGCCTCCAAAGTTTTCAACATTTTTGCAGCCTAAGATGCATTTTAAGGCCTTTTTGTGGGCTGCTAACATATTCTGAACTTTCAGCGGTGCAGGATGCATTTTTCGTGCCATAAATATTTTTGGGGAATTTCAGTGGTCTAGGATGAGGGTTAATGCCCATTTCAGGCTGCAAATGTTTTTGGGACATTCAGAGCTCTCTGACACAGTTTTTGGGCCACCAACTTTTTCTGGACTTTAGGGGGTCTAGGATGACTGTAAACCCCTTTTTTGGGCCTCTAAAGTTTTCAACATTTTTGCAGCCTAAAATTCATATTAAGGCCTTTTTTGGGCTGCTAACATATTCTGAACTTTCAGTGGTGCAGGATGCATTTTTCGTGCCATAAATATTTTTGGGAATTTCAGTGGTCTAGGATGAGGGTTAATGCCCATTTCAGGCTGCAAATGTTTTTGGGACATTCAGAGCTCTCTGACACAGTTTTTGGGCCACCAACTTTTTCTGGACTTTAGGGGGTCTAGGATGACTGTAAACCCCTTTTTTGGGCCTCTAAAGTTTTCAACATTCTTGCAGCCTAAAGTGCATATTAAGGCCTTTTTTGGGCTGCTAACATATTCTGAACTTTCAGTGGTGTAGGATGCATTTTCCGTGCCATAAATATATTTGGGAATTTCAGTGGTCTAGGATGCTGGTTAATGCCCATTTCAGGCTGCAAATGTTTTTGGGATATTCAGAGCTCTCTGACACCGTTTTTGGGCCACCAACATTTTCTGGACTTTAGGGGGTCTAGGATGTCTGTAAACCCCTTTTTTGGGCCTCCAAAGTTTTATACATTTTTGCAGCCCTAAGATGCATGTTATGGCCTTTGTTGGGCTGCTAACATATTCTGAACTTTCAGCGGTGTAGGATGCGTTTTTCCTGCCATAAATATTTTTGGGAATTTCAGTGGTTAAGGATGCGGGTTAATGCCCATTTCAGGCTGCAAATGTTTTTGGGACATTCAGAGCTTTTTGACACAGTTTTTACGCCACCAACATTTTCTGGACTTTAGGGGGTCTAGGATGCCTGTAAACCCCTTTTTTGGGCCTCCAAAGTTTTCTACATTTTTGCAGCCATAAAATGCATTTTAAGGCATTTTTTGGGCTTCTAACATATTCTGAACTTTCAGGGTGTAAGATGCAATTTTCGTACCATAAATATTTTTGGGAATTTCAGTGGTCTAGGATACGTGTTAATGCCCCTTATGGGCTAAAAATGTTTTTGGGATATTCAGAGCTCTCTGACACCGTTTTTGGGCATCCAACATTTTCTGGACATTAGGGGGTCTAGGATGCCTGCAAACCCCTTTTTTGGGCCTCCAAAGTTTTCAACATTTTTGCAGCCTAAGATGCATTTTAAGGCCTTTTTTGGGCTGCTATCATATTCTGAACTTTCAGTGGTGCAGGATGCATGTTATTTCCATAAATATTTTTGGGAATTTCAGTGGTCTAGGATGCGGGTTAATGCCCATTTCAGGCTGCAAATGTTTTTGGGATATTCAGAGCTCTCTGACACCGTTTTTGGGCAACCAACATTTTCTGGACTTTAGGGGGTCTAGGATGCCTGTAAACCCCTTTTTTGGGCCTCCAAAGTTTTCAACATTTTTGCAGCCTAAGATGCATTTTAAGGCCTTTTTGTGGGCTGCTAACATATTCTGAACTTTCAGCGGTGCAGGATGCATTTTTCGTGCCATAAATATTTTTTGGGAATTTCAGTGGTCTAGGATGAGGGTTAATGCCCATTTCAGGCTGCAAATGTTTTTGGGACATTCAGAGCTCTCTGACACAGTTTTTGGGCCACCAACTTTTTCTGGACTTTAGGGGGTCTAGGATGACTGTAAACCCCTTTTTTGGGCCTCTAAAGTTTTCAACATTTTTGCAGCCTAAAATTCATATTAAGGCCTTTTTTGGGCTGCTAACATATTCTGAACTTTCAGTGGTGTAGGATGCATTTTTCGTGCCATAAATATTTTTGGGCATTTCAGTGGTCTAGGATGAGGGTTAATGCCCATTTCAGGCTGCAAATGTTTTTGGGACATTCAGAGCTCTCTGACACAGTTTTTGGGCCACCAACTTTTTCTGGACTTTAGGGGGTCTAGGATGACTGTAAACCCCTTTTTTGGGCCTCTAAAGTTTTCAACATTTTTGCAGCCTAAAATGCATATTAAGGCCTTTTTTGGGCTGCTAACATATTCTGAACTTTCAGTGGTGTAGCATGCATTTTTCGTGCCATAAATATTTTTGGGAATTTCAGTGGTCTAGGATGCGGGTTAATGCCCATTTCAGGCTGCAAATGTTTTTGGGACATTCAGAGCTCTCTGACACAGTTTCTAGGCCACCAACATTTTCTGGACTTTAGTGGGTCTAGGATGACTGTAAATCCCTTTTTTGGGCCTCCAAAGTTTTCAACATTTTTGCAGCCTAAGATGCATTTTAAGGCCTTTTTTGGGCTGCTATCATATTCTGAACTTTCAGTGGTGCAGGATGCATGTTATTTCCATAAATATTTTTGGGAATTTCAGTGGTCTAGGATGCGGGTTAATGCCCATTTCAGGCTGCAAATGTTTTTGGGATATTCAGAGCTCTCTGACACCGTTTTTGGGCAACCAACATTTTCTGGACTTTAGGGGGTCTAGGATGCCTGTAAACCCCTTTTTTGGGCCTCCAAAGTTTTCAACATTTGTGCAGCCTAAGATGCATTTTAAGGCCTTTTTGTGGGCTGCTAACATATTCTGAACTTTCAGCGGTGCAGGATGCATTTTTCGTGCCATAAATATTTTTTGGGAATTTCAGTGGTCTAGGATGAGGGTTAATGCCCATTTCAGGCTGCAAATGTTTTTGGGACATTCAGAGCTCTCTGACACAGTTTTTGGGCCACCAACTTTTTCTGGACTTTAGGGGGTCTAGGATGACTGTAAACCCCTTTTTTGGGCCTCTAAAGTTTTCAACATTTTTGCAGCCTAAAATTCATATTAAGGCCTTTTTTGGGCTGCTAACATATTCTGAACTTTCAGTGGTGTAGGATGCATTTTTCGTGCCATAAATATTTTTGGGAATTTCAGTGGTCTAGGATGAGGGTTAATGCCCATTTCAGGCTGCAAATGTTTTTGGGACATTCAGAGCTCTCTGACACAGTTTTTGGGCCACCAACTTTTTCTGGACTTTAGGGGGTCTAGGATGACTGTAAACCCCTTTTTTGGGCCTCTAAAGTTTTCAACATTTTTGCAGCCTAAAGTGCATATTAAGGCCTTTTTTGGGCTGCTAACATATTCTGAACTTTCAGTGGTGTAGGATGCATTTTCCGTGCCATAAATATATTTGGGAATTTCAGTGGTCTAGGATGCTGGTTAATGCCCATTTCAGGCTGCAAATGTTTTTGGGATATTCAGAGCTCTCTGACACCGTTTTTGGGCCACCAACATTTTCTGGACTTTAGGGGGTCTAGGATGTCTGTAAACCCCTTTTTTGGGCCTCCAAAGTTTTCTACATTTTTGCAGCCCTAAGATGCATGTTATGGCCTTTTTTGGGCTGCTAACATATTCTGAACTTTCAGCGGTGTAGGATGCGTTTTTCCTGCCATAAATATTTTTGGGAATTTCAGTGGTTAAGGATGCGGGTTAATGCCCATTTCAGGCTGCAAATGTTTTTGGGACATTCAGAGCTTTTTGACACAGTTTTTACGCCACCAACATTTTCTGGACTTTAGGTGGTCTAGGATGCCTGTAAACCCCTTTTTTGGGCCTCCAAAGTTTTCTACATTTTTGCAGCCATAAAATGCATTTTAAGGCATTTTTTGGGCTTCTAACATATTCTGAACTTTCAGGGTGTAAGATGCAATTTTCGTACCATAAATATTTTTGGGAATTTCAGTGGTCTAGGATACGTGTTAATGCCCCTTATGGGCTACAAATGTTTTTGGGATATTCAGAGCTCTCTGACACCGTTTTTGGGCATCCAACATTTTCTGGACATTAGGGGGTCTAGGATGCCTGCAAACCCCTTTTTTGGGCCTCCAAAGTTTTCAACATTTTTGCAGCCTAAGATGCATTTTAAGGCCTTTTTTGGGCTGCTATCATATTCTGAACTTTCAGTGGTGCAGGATGCATGTTATTTCCATAAATATTTTTGGGAATTTCAGTGGTCTAGGATGCGGGTTAATGCCCATTTCAGGCTGCAAATGTTTTTGGGATATTCAGAGCTCTCTGACACCGTTTTTGGGCAACCAACATTTTCTGGACTTTAGGGGGTCTAGGATGCCTGTAAACCCCTTTTTTGGGCCTCCAAAGTTTTCAACATTTTTGCAGCCTAAGATGCATTTTAAGGCCTTTTTGTGGGCTGCTAACATATTCTGAACTTTCAGCGGTGCAGGATGCATTTTTCGTGCCATAAATATTTTTGGGGAATTTCAGTGGTCTAGGATGAGGGTTAATGCCCATTTCAGGCTGCAAATGTTTTTGGGACATTCAGAGCTCTCTGACACAGTTTTTGGGCCACCAACTTTTTCTGGACTTTAGGGGGTCTAGGATGACTGTAAACCCCTTTTTTGGGCCTCTAAAGTTTTCAACATTTTTGCAGCCTAAAATTCATATTAAGGCCTTTTTTGGGCTGCTAACATATTCTGAACTTTCAGTGGTGTAGGATGCATTTTTCGTGCCATAAATATTTTTGGGAATTTCAGTGGTCTAGGATGAGGGTTAATGCCCATTTCAGGCTGCAAATGTTTTTGGGACATTCAGAGCTCTCTGACACAGTTTTTGGGCCACCAACTTTTTCTGGACTTTAGGGGGTCTAGGATGACTGTAAACCCCTTTTCTGGGCCTCTAAAGTTTTCAACATTTTTGCAGCCTAAAATGCATATTAAGGCCTTTTTTGGGCTGCTAACATATTCTGAACTTTCAGTGGTGTAGCATGCATTTTTCGTGCCATAAATATTTTTGGGAATTTCAGTGGTCTAGGATGCGGGTTAATGCCCATTTCAGGCTTCAAATGTTTTTGGGACATTCAGAGCTCTCTGACACAGTTTTTGGGCCACCAACTTTTTCTGGACTTTAGGGGGTCTAGGATGACTGTAAACCCCTTTTTTGGGCCTCCAAAGTTTTCAACATTTTTGCAGCCTAAGATGCATTTTAAGGCCTTTTTTTGGGCTTCTAACATATTCTGAACTTTCAGGGTGTAAGATGCAATTTTCGTACCATAAATATTTTTGGGAATTTCAGTGGTCTAGGATACGTGTTAATGCCCCTTATGGGCTACAAATGTTTTTGGGATATTCAGAGCTCTCTCACCGTTTTTGGGCATCCAACATTTTCTGGACATTAGGGGGTCTAGGATGCCTGCAAACCCCTTTTTTGGGCCTCCAAAGTTTTCAACATTTTTGCAGCCTAAGATGCATTTTAAGGCCTTTTTTGGGCTGCTATCATATTCTGAACTTTCAGTGGTGCAGGATGCATGTTATTTCCATAAATATTTTTGGGAATTTCAGTGGTCTAGGATGCGGGTTAATGCCCATTTCAGGCTGCAAATGTTTTTGGGATATTCAGAGCTCTCTGACACCATTTTTGGGCAACCAACATTTTCTGGACTTTAGGGGGTCTAGGATGCCTGTAAACCCCTTTTTTGGGCCTCCAAAGTTTTCAACATTTTTGCAGCCTAAGATGCATTTTAAGGCCTTTTTTTGGGCTGCTAACATATTCTGAACTTTCAGCGGTGCAGGATGCATTTTTCGTGCCATAAATATTTTTTGGGAATTTCAGTGGTCTAGGATGAGGGTTAATGCCCATTTCAGGCTGCAAATGATTTGGGGACATTCAGAGCTCTCTGACACAGTTTTTGGGCCACCAACTTTTTCTGGACTTTAGGGGGTCTAGGATGACTGTAAACCCCTTTTTTGGGCCTCTAAAGTTTTCAACATTTTTGCAGCCTAAAATGCATATTAAGGCCTTTTTTGGGCTGCTAACATATTCTGAACTTTCAGTGGTGTAGGATGCATTTTTCGTGCCATAAATATTTTTGGGAATTTCAGTGGTCTAGGATGAGGGTTAATGCCCATTTCAGGCTGCAAATGTTTTTGGGACATTCAGAGCTCTCTGAAACAGTTTTTGGGCCACCAACTTTTTCTGGACTTTAGGGGGTCTAGGATGACTGTAAACCCCTTTTTTGGGCCTCCAAAGTTTTCAACATTTTGGCAGCCCTAAGATGCATGTTATGGCCTTTTTTGGGCTGCTAACATATTCTGAACTTTCAGCGGTGTAGGATGCATTTTTCGTACCATAAATATTTTTGGGAATTTCAGCGGTCTAGGATACGTGTTAATGCCCCTTATGGGCTACAAATGTTTTTGGGATATTCAGAGCTCTCTGACACCGTTTTTGGGCATCCAACATTTTCTGGACATTAGGGGGTCTAGGATGCCTGCAAACCCCTTTTTTGGGCCTCCAAAGTTTTCAACATTTTTACAGCCTAAGATGCATTTTAAGGCCTTTTTTGGGCTGCTATCATATTCTGAACTTTCAGTGGTGCAGGATGCATGTTATTTCCATAAATATTTTTGGGAATTTCAGTGGTCTAGGATGCGGGTTAATGCCCATTTCAGGCTGCAAATGTTTTTGGGATATTCAGAGCTCTCTGACACCGTTTTTGGGCAACCAACATTTTCTGGACTTTAGGGGGTCTAGGATGCCTGTAAACCCCTTTTTTGGGCCTCCAAAGTTTTCAACATTTTTGCAGCCTAAGATGCATTTTAAGGCCTTTTTGTGGGCTGCTAACATATTCTGAACTTTCAGCGGTGCAGGATGCATTTTTCGTGCCATAAATATTTTTTGGGAATTTCAGTGGTCTAGGATGAGGGTTAATGCCCATTTCAGGCTGCAAATGTTTTTGGGACATTCAGAGCTCTCTGACACAGTTTTTGGGCCACCAACTTTTTCTGGACTTTAGGGGGTCTAGGATGACTGTAAACCCCTTTTTTGGGCCTCTAAAGTTTTCAACATTTTTGCAGCCTAAAATTCATATTAAGGCCTTTTTTGGGCTGCTAACATATTCTGAACTTTCAGTGGTGTAGGATGCATTTTTCGTGCCATAAATATTTTTGGGAATTTCAGTGGTCTAGGATGAGGGTTAATGCCCATTTCAGGCTGCAAATGTTTTTGGGACATTCAGAGCTCTCTGACAGTTTTTGGGCCACCAACTTTTTCTGGACTTTAGGGGGTCTAGGATGACTGTAAACCCCTTTTTTGGGCCTCTAAAGTTTTCAACATTTTTGCAGCCTAAAATGCATATTAAGGCCTTTTTTGGGCTGCTAACATATTCTGAACTTTCAGTGGTGTAGCATGCATTTTTCGTGCCATAAATATTTTTGGGAATTTCAGTGGTCTAGGATGCGGGTTAATGCCCATTTCAGGCTGCAAATGTTTTTGGGACATTCAGAGCTCTCTGACACAGTTTTTGGGCCACCAACTTTTTCTGGACTTTAGGGGGTCTAGGATGACTGTAAACCCCTTTTTTGGGCCTCCAAAGTTTTCAACATTTTTGCAGCCTAAGATGCATTTTAAGGCCTTTTTTGGGCTTCTAACATATTCTGAACTTTCAGGGTGTAAGATGCAATTTTCATACCATAAATATTTTTGGGAATTTCAGTGGTCTAGGATACGTGTTAATGCCCCTTATGGGCTACAAATGTTTTTGGGATATTCAGAGCTCTCTCACCGTTTTTGGGCATCCAACATTTTCTGGACATTAGGGGGTCTAGGATGCCTGCAAACCCCTTTTTTGGGCCTCCAAAGTTTTCAACATTTTTGCAGCCTAAGATGCATTTTAAGGCCTTTTTTGGGCTGCTATCATATTCTGAACTTTCAGTGGTGCAGGATGCATGTTATTTCCATAAATATTTTTGGGAATTTCAGTGGTCTAGGATGCGGGTTAATGCCCATTTCAGGCTGCAAATGTTTTTGGGATATTCAGAGCTCTCTGACACCGTTTTTGGGCAACCAACATTTTCTGGACTTTAGGGGGTCTAGGATGCCTGTAAACCCCTTTTTTGGGCCTCCAAAGTTTTCAACATTTTTGCAGCCTAAGATGCATTTTAAGGCCTTTTTTTGGGCTGCTAACATATTCTGAACTTTCAGCGGTGCAGGATGCATTTTTCGTGCCATAAATATTTTTTGGGAATTTCAGTGGTCTAGGATGAGGGTTAATGCCCATTTCAGGCTGCAAATGTTTTTGGGACATTCAGAGCTCTCTGACACAGTTTTTGGGCCACCAACTTTTTCTGGACTTTAGGGGGTCTAGGATGACTGTAAACCCCTTTTTTGGGCCTCCAAAGTTTTCAACATTTTTGCAGCCTAAGATGCATTTTAAGGCCTTTTTTGGGCTGCTATCATATTCTGAACTTTCAGTGGTGCAGGATGCATGTTATTTCCATAAATATTTTTGGGGATTTCAGTGGTCTAGGATGCGGGTTAATGCCCATTTCAGGCTGCAAATGTTTTTGGGATATTCAGAGCTCTCTGACACCGTTTTTGGGCAACCAACATTTTCTGGACTTTAGGGGGTCTAGGATGCCTGTAAACCCCTTTTTTGGGCCCCCAAAGTTTTCAACATTTTTACAGCCTAAGATGCATTTTAAGGCCTTTTTTTGGGCTGCTAACATGTTCTGAACTTTCAGCGGTGCAGGATGCATTTTTCGTGCCATAAATATTTTTGGGAATTTCAGTGGTCTAGGATGAGGGTTAATGCCCATTTCAGGCTGCAAATGTTTTTGGGACATTCAGAGCTCTCTGACACAGTTTTTGGGCCACCAACTTTTTCTGGACTTTAGGGGGTCTAGGATGACTGTAAACCTCTTTTTTGGGCCTCTAAAGTTTTCAACATTTTTGCAGCCTAAAATGCATATTAAGGCCTTTTTTGGGCTGCTAAAATATTCTGAACTTTCAGTGGTGTAGGATGCATTTTCCGTGCCATAAATATATTTGGGAATTTCAGTGGTCTAGGATGCTGGTTAATGCCCATTTCAGGCTGCAAATGTTTTTGGGATATTCAGAGCTCTCTGACACAGTTTTTGGGCCACCAACATTTTCTGGACTTTAGGGGGTCTAGGATGTCTGTAAACCCCTTTTTTGGGCCTCCAAAGTTTTCTACATTTTTGCAGCCCTAAGATGCATGTTATGGCCTTTTTTGGGCTGCTAACATATTCTGAACTTTCAGCGGTGTAGGATGCGTTTTTCCTGCCATAAATATTTTTGGGAATTTCAGTGGTTAAGGATGCGGGTTAATGCCCATTTCAGGCTGCAAATGTTTTTGGGACATTCAGAGCTCTCTGACACAGTTTTTGGGCCACCAACTTTTTCTGGACTTTAGGGAGTCTAGGATGACTGTAAACCCCCTTTTTGGGCCTCTAAAGTTTTCAACATTTTTGCAGCCTAAAATGCATATTAAGGCCTTTTTTGGGCTGCTAACATATTCTGAACTTTCAGTGGTGTAGGATGCATTTTTCGTGCCATAAATATTTTTGGGAATTTCAGTGGTCTAGGATGAGGGTTAATGCCCATTTCAGGCTGCAAATGTTTTGGGACATTCAGAGCTTTCTGACACAGTTTTTAGGCCACCAACATTTTCTGGACTTTAGGGGGTCTAGGATGCATGTAAACCCCTTTTTTGGGCCTCCAAAGTTTTCTACATTTTTGCAGCCATAAGATGCATTTTAAGGCATTTTTTGGGCTTCTAACATATTCTGAACTTTCAGAGTGTAAGATGCATTTTTCGTG